>NC_133327.1:674234677-674834677 GCF_042186555.1 Aquarana catesbeiana | reverse complement strand
CCAATGTGGAGCGCCCAAATGCCTAGCATGCCAGTCACTTGACAAAAGAACCCATAGTGTTTTTGCCACAAGCACTGGCACTGAATGGTCCATTAACATCTTTTTGAACTGTTCATCCTAATTTCTAATCTATGTACTCAGGTGTCCATGTAATTTACAGTAGGTTGGAAGAACAATCCAAACGTTCCACCAAAGATTAAACGAGCACAAATCCAACATCAGGCTGGGGTTTAAGAAACACAGCGTGTCAAAGCATTTCTTGATACATCACAAAGTTGTGGAGCAAACCCCCATTTCCTAAGAAATACAACAGATTTACGATACTCTGCAAACAATAAACTTTCTGGATACACAGATTGAACACAATTATCCCAGATGGCCTCAATGAGGCCAGTGAAACTTTCTAATAATCACTTTGCCATTCCTCATCTAGTAGATACCCGAATGAACTAATACATCCCTACCTGTATTTCATGTGTATAAGCCCTGATGAAGGGGGCAGGTAGACCCCCCCCGAAATGCATTGGCTATTTCTTGCTCTGTACCCCCTGACCTTTAATGCAATAAAATTGCATCTGGACCTATTAGCAGTGGTGTGGAGCTTAAATTTGAACTCTTCTTACTTTGCAGCTAAAGGGGAAGTAGTTGGGGGAGAGGGGGGGAAGAATGTGACTCAGTTGCGTTTTTTTACCCCCGCCCCCTCCAATCATGTAAATGAGGCCTTATTGCCATCACATGCAGGGAATTGAATTTCTGCATCCATGTGTGACTGCACCTCCTTGTGATCACGTTAAAGGGAAAAACTGATACACGCCGTTCACGTCTAAAGCACCTCTGCAAGTTCCCGGGGTGAGGTTCCGCTGGAGCAGTCTGAAGCCCCCGGAACTTAATTTAATTTTTTCTTTTTTTCTTACCAGTTTAAGCACACGGAGCGGAGGAGCTGAATAATGACACTGTCATTATAATCTAGTTGCCTCAGTTGGCTGAACAAAAATATTCCGCCAGAAAATCAATGTATTTGATTAATAAAAACAGAATTTTCGCCAGGATCAATATTTTATAACATGGCCTGTGCTAGCTGCCAAGTCTGGTCATGTGGCACCCTGTCCAGCACTTTAACCCCATAAGTTGCTTTCCGCTTAGATTGTAAGCTCTTGTGAGCAGGGCCCTGATCTCCCTCTTGTACTGAGCTTGATTGTAACTTTACCGTCTTCCTTTAGATTGTAAAGTTCCAACGCAATATAAATCCTGTATGATAATAACAACCTACCGTATACCTCTGCAGCCGCAGTGATTGGCTAAACACATGACGGATTCATAACATGATATTTTTGCTAAGGGTCCCTTGCACATGGCCGCTAATTCAATGCAAAGCATTTTTATCTACAGATCTGAATGCAGATGAATTGTTTTCATGGAGACATGTACATTGGTGCATAAACGTGCTCGGAGTTCAGAATTGTAACCTAAGGTAAAAAGAAATCTGTATCTGAGGACAGGCATGTTATGCACGTAGGCAGGGCCGGTGCTACCACTAGGCGGCCGCCTAGGGCGCACAGCTGCCTAGGGGCACCCGGCTGCTGGTCTCCCTCCACGTCTGCATGCCCTGCAACTAACTCAGTCCGACTGGTAGTGTAATTAGAGGTGCAACGCAGCACTGGAGCAAGCGCTAGAGGAAGCAGAGCCAATGCTTCCTGTATAGCGGCGCCTTCTCACACATGGGCAGGGCAAAGGGGGTGGAGTCAGGGGTGGAGCCAATGGGGGCAGCAAAATGAGGTTTCGCCTAGGTTGTTAAAAATCCTTGCACCAGCCCTGCATGTAGGTATGTAAAGGCATAGATGCAAAAAGTACATTTTAGGACTGAAAACAAGAGCAGGAGGATATCATACCTCCCAACATTTTGAGATGGGAATGAGGGACACCTACTAGCAACTGTTTGTAGGCATATGACACGCCCCCTTAAAAGAAAATTAACCCCCAAAAAAAGGTTAATTAAATCCACAAGGGACTTTTTTTTTACCACTACTATTCCTTTATATTGGCTTATAAAATTTACAAATGCTGCAATTTAGAAATCAGATGAAAGGTTTAGTGCTGGGAAACACATTTTGAAAGATAAAAAGTGCTTTTTATATACAACTATATAGATCAGACCAAAATGAGGGACAAATGAGGAGGAAAGAGGGACATTGCTCTAAATCAGGGACAGTCCCTCGAAATCAGGGACAGTTGGGAGCTATGGGATATACAACGAGAATTGTATGTATTTGAATGCATATTAGTCTTTACCCGTTAAAACGCAAGCATTTAACTGATCATTTACACCCAAACTTTCAGTTTTCAGGGACGTAGGTTACATTTTACAAATATTCATGGGCTGAAAAAAGAATTTGTTTTAAATGAATGAATCCACCTTTAAATTAGGGTCCCCAACAGATTCACTCTTACATCAGAGTCCCCATCAGAGCTTCCCCTTATATCAGGGTCCCCATCAGTCCCCCTTACACCAGGGCTGCCATTAGAGTCTCCCCTTACATCAGCATCTGGGACAGATTCACTCTTATATCATGGTCCCCCCTTAATTCAGGGTCCCCAATCAGAGCCTCCCCTTACATCAGGGTCTTCATTAGAGTCTCCCCTTACATCAGGGTTCCCATCAGAGCCCCCTTACTTTAGGGTCCCCATTAGAGTCTCCCCTTAAGTCAGGATCCCCCATTAAAGTCTCCCCTTACCTCAGGGTCTCCATCAGAATAACCTTTTCATCAGGGGTTCCCATCCGAGTTCCCCTCATATCAGGGTCTCCAGCAGAGTTCCCCTTTTATCAGGGTCCATATCAGAGCTGCCCCTTATATCAGAGCCCCCCTTACAGTAGGGACGCCATTAGAGTCTCCCCTTACATCAGGGTCCCCAACAGACTCACTCTTACATCATGCCCCCCCTTTACATAAGGGTCCCCATCAGAGCCTCCCCTTACATCAGGGTTCCAAGCAGATTCAGTCTTACATCCGGGTCCCCCCTTACATCAGGGCCCCCATCAGAGTTCCCCTTACATCAGGATCCGCATCAGAGTCCCCCCTTACATCAGAGGCCTTCCTTACATTGGGGTCCCCATCACAGCCCCCCTTACATCAGAGACCCCATTAGAGTATCCCCTTACCTCAGGGTCCTCATCAGATCCCTCCTTACATCAGGGTCCTCAGTGGAGTCACCCTCCCTGGGGCAAGCACATCACTGGCTTATAAGACCGAAATGGGAAAAGTAGAGTCCATAGGCAGCTTCTGCTGACCTGAATTCTCAATCATTGCACATTGAAGATACGCCATTGACCCTAAACTGAGGAGCAGACAAAACTGGGTAGGGGGGCAGATGTAGCTTGGAGACCATTAATTTATGCAAAAGTTTTTGTGCTAAAAAGAACATGCTTATACGATCAGTAAAATTTTAATGGCGGTATGCATGTAGCCTAAGGGACATTGCACATGGCATTTTCATCAGTCTCTGTTTGTTTTTACCTTCGGAATACCAACCCACCACACCACAACCACATGTACTACACGTGGCTGCAGGCCGGTTGCGGTGTGGCGCCATTTGCTTTGATAGGTCGCGTCCAGCGGCAGTACCGCCTGCCGAATGTGACATGGCAATTCATTTTTTTGGCTTCATGGCCACGGCATGTGTCCAGCTAGAGATTCCGGCAACTTCTGTATTTCATGGTGCGTTATTTGAAATGCATTACTATCAAGCTGTAGAATGTTTGTTCCATGGCATTATTATTAGTCCTATATAGTTTATATGTGAATTCAACTGCAACCAGTTTCCATAAAGCTAGCTGTTCTGGTTGAACGTACAATGATGTTCCGGGGTGGTATTCCCAGTAATTAAAGTAATGAAAAATATAAATTGGCTTCAAGTACATGTTTTTTTCATTTATCAAGCAGTGTAATTAAAAAATGCTAATTCACCACAACTGATTTAGTTCAGTGTGCAGAGCCGTAATGCTATCAGAAATGCAACTTTCTGAAATAATTATTTAGTTAATCTCTCCAATGAAGCGCTTGCCAACTGATATTCTGCTAGGTTACCCTGGGCCATGATGAATTGTCTGACAAAGTGGTTTGCCCAGAGTATTTTACTCTTTGATACAGCCAATATGGATGCTTTCCTTTAAAGCACAGTGCCATCATCCACTATTTAAATCCTATATGACACTGACAAGCTGGATGCGTACCCAGGATAGTGTGGGCAAGGGTGGCCCAACCTGGAGCGGTCTCTTCAACACTCAGCATTTTCTTATATATATATATATATATATATATATATATATATATATATATATATATATATATATATATATTTAATGAGAATAGCGGTGATTAAACTCAAGTAGCAGGTGCATTTACAATGAGCTGCGCCAGTCCAAACTGTAGTGTTAGGGCGTGGCTGCCCACTTTTATTGAGTAAAGGAAAAGTTCACTTATACACCAGTTGCCCACGCAGGGGTTTCTTCCACAAAACATGAATTAACGAAAATACCAAGCCACCTGGCTTACGTGTTGGCAGCACTGCTGCTCCTATTACCAGTCCTTTGACTGTGTCATTCAGCTCTCTCGCACACTCGGCTCTCTAGCCTTTAGTTGCAGCGCCCTGCTGCATGGACCACCTGTGGCCTAGGGATTGGGGCTCTCCTGACACCCCTGGTAGGAGCTGACTTAAATATTGAAACCGAGACCTGCTGGCTTGTGGCTGGGTCCTCTGACCCCTTAATAAGACCTCTGTCCTGTGGCTTCTGGCTGGGCACTCTGACCCCTCGATGAGACCTCCTGTCTCGTGGCTTCTGGCTGGGGCCCCCTGACCCTTCCGTCTCCCACACTGGGAGCGGTCTCCAAAATCAGAGCATTAAGCAATTCTCAGACCTGACTTTATAATGACCCTGCATGCTTATGTAGTGAGCCAGGTTGCAGGCGTCTAGCAAAACCTGGATCCAGGGTTGAATGTTCTGATTCAGAACTACAGAATCTGGAGAGATGCTAGTTCTGAACCTTGCGTTAACCCTTAATGAGACTCCTGGGTCACCTTTTCCTACAGTGGCGTCTCCAGCTTTCAAATTTAGGGGGGGCACATGGGGGGACAGGGACAAAAGGGGGGGCAACTATAAAATGCATATATATATATATATATATATATATATATATATATATATATATATATATATATATATATATATATATATATATATATATATATCCTGGGGCCCTTTACTACGACCCCACAACGGGCCCTTTCACATGTTCTGCAGTGAGCTCCCTTCCTACTGTATTGGGGTCCCCCAGGGTGGCAGAAAACAAGATATATATGTCACCAGCATACCAAGAAAATATAAGGATCCAAAGCAGTGGGAGAACTATCAGGGTTGCAAAGGTTGTCTTGCCTCCGGGCCCTGGTGTTCTGCCACTGTGGGGTTCCCCAGCCTCCTCTTGCTGTCCTGCCCCTGCTATTGACAGCTCTGGTCTGGCATCTCTTGGAATTTACAGGCTGGTCCTTCTGTCCTAAGGACGGGAGAAATCAGTCTGTTTTTTCAGTAACTGAAAGTCCTGGTGGAGTCCTTCCTGCAACTCGCTCTTCTCCCTGCCAATGAGGATGCAGGTGAAGGAGCAGATCAGGCGGCCGTGGTTGTGTGAACGCTCGCATTATGCAGTGTCAGCGAGCAGGGGAGGGGGGAGGAATCACCCGCAGGAGCTGACTGGGGACTCTCTCCCTCTTAGACATTGATTTTTTGTAAAAAAAAAAAATTTTTTTTTTGGGGGGGGGCACATGGTGGGGCACAGCATAATGTTGGGGGGGTCATGGCCCCCTCTGGCCCCCCCCCAGGGTCGCCATTGTTTTCCTATAAACTTATAGTGACAGAGCCTCTCTCTGTCACAACATATATATATATACACACATATACAGAGACTAGCTACCCAGACCGTTTCCTAAAATGACATGCCTGATTCCAGTAATGATACATATCACATAGGGTATTCTTTGCTATTTGACCAACCACTGAGCTATGGCATGGAGAGGATTTTTACACCTTTAAAACACTAATACAGGGCACACAAGAGCTAGACCATATTTGAAAAGATGTGTCTGTGTATGCTGTGATAAAGCACACTGCCTTGCATTTCAGATGTATTTAACAGACAAGACCTTCAATTCAACAGACAAGACCTCCAATTCAACAGACAAGATACTTAACTCAACAGACAAGATACCAAACTCAACAGACAAGATACCGAACTCATCAGACAAGATACTGAACTCAACAGACAACACCTCCAACCCAACACACAAGATCTGTCTGCATTGCATTACAGATGTATTTAACAGACAAGACCTTCAATTCAACAGACAAAGACCTCCAATTCAACAGACGACCTCCAATTCAACAGACAAGACCTCCAATTCAACAGACAAGACCTCCAATTCAACAGACAAGACCTCCAATTCAACAGACAAGACTTCCAATTCAACAGACAAGATACCCAACTCAACAGACAAGATACTCAACTCAACAGACAAGATATCCAACTCAACAGACAAGATACCCAACTCAACAGACAACACCTCCAACCCAACACACAAGATCTGCAACTCAACAGACAAGACCTACAACTCAACAGACAAGGCCTCGAATTCAACAGACAAGACCTCCAATTCAACAGACACAAGACCTCCAATTCAACAGACACAAGACCTCCAATTCAACAGACAAGACCTCCAATTCAACAGACAAAACTTCCAATTCAACAGACAAGACCTCCAATTCAACAGACAAGACCTCCAGCTCAACAGACAAGACCTCCAGCTCAACAGACAAGACCTCCAGCTCAACAGACAAGACCTCCAGCTCAACAGACAAGACCTCCAGCTCAACAGACAAGACCTCCAGCTCAACAGACAAGATACCCAATGAAACAGACAAGATACCCAATGAAACAGACAAGTCACCCCCAACTCAACGCCCAAGACACCCAACTCAATTGACAAGCCATGCAACTCAGTGCAATACATAGGTGGGAAGTGGGAACAAGTCCTAATCAAAGCCATGGAGTTGATTTACTTTAGAAACACAGAAAGTTCACTTGGCTTAATGAATAAAGCCAAGCAATGTTCACTTCAATCAATATATTTTTTTAATTTCCCTGCACGTGATTGTGAATTCAGAGTGAACACAACTTCACTTTTTTCACAAAGCAAAAAGCCCATCCTGTGCTCTTTTAGTAAATTAACCCCAATGCATAATCTCAAGTTTGAATATTACCTGCCCTGGAAGCCACAACAAAATGCATGGTGATGTTACTTGTGAGAACAAGCCCCTAGGCCAGGGATCTCCAAACGACCCCCCTCCAGCTGTTGCGGAACTACACGTCCCATGAGGCAATGTAAAACTCTGACATTCACAGACTTGACTAGGCATGATGGGAATTGTAGTTCCTGAACAAATAGAGGCCCATAGTTTGGAGACCCCTGCCCTAGGCTATGGGATGGAGGGTAGGTAAGGGTTATGGGAAGAAGTTCAAGAAATAATAGAAGTACTATGTAGTATACCATGAACAAACTTCTTGATCCCCTTCAGTCTGGATTTCGCCCTCAACACTCGACGGAAACTGCTCTCAAACTCACAAATGACCTACTAATGGCTAAAACCAACGGTCACTATTCTGTACTACTTCTCTTTGTCCTCTCTGCTGCCTTTGACACAGTGGACTCCTCAAAAAACTCCACTCATTTGGTCTCCGTGACTGTACTCTTCGTCTTCTGTACTTTTCATCCTACCTATCCCACCGCTCTACTACATCCTCTCCTCTTCCTTTCTCCGTCGGGGTCCCCCCAAGGTTCTGTTCTTGGACCTCTCCTTTTCTCAATGTACACCACCTCCCTGGGTCAGTTGATTGCCTCCCATGGATTGCAATATTATCTCTACGTGGATGACACCCAAATCTAACTCTCCACCCCCTCAGCTCTCTCCATCTGTCTCCTCACGCATCACCAACTTACTAACAGACATACCAGCCTGGCTGTCACATCACTTCCTCAAACTCAACCTATCCAAAACCGAGCTCATGATATTTCCTCCCCCACGTGCCACTTCCCCTGATTTCTCTGTCAATATCAACGGCTCAAATATCAACTTGTCCCCCCACGCAAAGGACCTAGGTTTAATCCTGGATTCCGAACTAACCTTTCATCCCACATCCTATCGATATCCAAAATTTGCTGCCTCAACTTCCGCAACATCTCCAAGATACACCCCTTCCTTACCAATGTCACCACAAAGCTTCTAATGCACTCCCTGGTGATCTCTCACCTCCACTACTGCAACTCTCTCCTCATTGATTTACCTCTAAATAGGCTATCCCCTCTTTAGTCCATCATGAACGCTGCTGCCCAGCTCATCCACCTTACAAACCGCTCAGCGTCTGCTATACTCCTCTGCCAATCCCTCCATTGGCTGCCACTCAACCAACAAATTTAAATTCAAGATACTAACTATAACTTACAAAGCCATTCACAACCTGGCTCTCAGCTACATCTCTAACTTAGTCTCAAAATACCAACCTAATCGTTCTTTTCGCTCTTCCCAAGACCTCCTGCTCTCAAACTCCCTTGTACCCTCATCCCACGCTCGCCTTCAGGACTTCTCCGGAGCCTCTCTCCTCCTCTGGAATGCTCTACCCCAATCTGTCTGACTTTCTCCTACTTTGTCCAATTTTAGACGATCCCTGAAAACTCATCTCTTCATAGGAGCCTGACCCCCACCTAACAATTTTATTTTTTCCATCAGCACATCCCAAACAGTGATTACCTCTTACATCTCTTGACCTTCCCTCTTAGATTGTGAGCTCTTAGGAGCAGGGCCCTCTGATTCCTACTGTATTAAAGTGTATTGTATTTGTACTGTCTACCCTCGAGTTGTAAAGTGCTGTGTAAACTGTTGGCACTATATAAATCCTGTATAATAATAATAATAATAATATTATTATTACCTCTTGTATCTCTTGACCTTCCCTCTTATGCCCCGTACACACGGTCGGATTTTCCGACAGAAAATGTGTGATAGGACCTTGTTGTCGGAAATTACGACCGTGTGTGGGCTCCATCACACATTTTCCATTGGATTTTCTGACACACAAAGTTTGAGAGCAGGCTATAAAATTTTCCGACAACAAAATCCGTTGTCGGAATTTCCGATCGTGTGTACACAAATCTGACGCACAAAGTGCCACGCATGCTCAGAATAAATAACGAGATGAAAGCTATTGGCTACTGCCCCGTTTATAGTCCCGACGTACGTGTTTTACGTCACCGCGTTCAGAATGATCGGATTTTCCGACCACTTTGTGTGACCGTGTGTATGCAAGACAAGTTTGAGCCAACATCCGTCGGAAAAAATCCTAGGATTTTGTTGTCGGAATGTCCGATCAATGTCCGACCGTGTGTACGGGGCATTAGACTGTAAGCTCTAAGGAGCAGGGCCCTCTGATTCCTACTGTATTAAAGTGTATTGTATTTGTGCTGTCTACCCTCAAGTTGTAAAGCGCTGCGTAAACTGTTGGCGCTATATAAATCCTGTATAATAATAATAATAATAATATTTATAATGCACAAGTGCAATATAAAGAAAGAGGTCCCTTTAACTCACATATACAGTAAAATATTGCATAAAATCGTTGTACTCTTTCTCTCTCTCTCTCACAGGTTATGTAATATGATAGATGATCATGTGACCAGCAAAAAAAGAAATAACAAGGTCACAGAGTAAGCTTGGAAATAACTGCAGCAAAATTAGACCCTAAAGCCTAGACCATGGTACAAGCATTGCGATATAGCATCCTATTCTCTTTAAAACGAATTATTACACTGGAGAAACCTGAATGAACATACATGGAAATGCCAGGGTGTGCCTATAGATATATATATTCTGAATGGGCCTCTTTGTGTAGTGTTTGACTTGTTAAAGCAGACTGAGTTGTTCTCTGTCTCCAGGCACAATTACAGAAAAGCTTCTTCTAGTCTGTGAATATTTTTAGTTGCATAAGATGCACAGACAATTTAGGGCACAGAGAGTGTGTGGACGGGGGTATGCATGGCATTCTGTGACAAGACTAAGAACAAGCTGGAAATTGCCACCCACAAAACTCATTGTTTAACAGCTTGTCTACCGGGGGCAACATTTTAACTTTTCACACACATTTTTAGCTATAAATGTCTTTAAACCCCCCCCCCCCCCCTCCCCCTAAGGATTTCTATATTTTCTGAAAGCAGAAATCCTTAGGAGAATAAAATGGTGGCAGTTGCAGTTTTTTTTTAGTGTCGCACTATATTTGCACAGCTATTTATCAGGCGCATATTCTCAGGACAAAAATACACTAACTGCTTCCAGCCCTGGAAGATTTTACCCCCTTCCTGACCAGAGCACTTTTTTTTTTGCGATTCGGCACTGCGTCGCTTTAACTGACAATTGTGCGGTCGTGCGACCCCACAAATAGAGCTTTCTTTTGGTGGTATTTGATCACCGATGCGGTTTTTTATTTTTTGCGCTATAAACCAAAAAAAGAGCGACAATTTAAAAAAAAAAAAAAAGTAATATTTTTTACTTTTTGCTATAATAGATATCCCCCCCAAAAAATATAAAAAAAAATTTTCTCCTCAGTTTAGGCCGATATGTATTCTTCTACATATTTATGGTAAAAAAAAATCACAATAAGCGTATATTGATTGTACTGACCTCTGTACATTTCCCACTCCTGAGCCCAGCACTCTGTACATTACCCACTCCTGAGCCCTGCACTCTATGCATTACCCACTCCTGACCCCTGCACTCTGTACATTACCCACTCCTGACCCCTGCACTCTGTACATTACCCACTCCTGACCCCTGCACTCTGTACATTACCCACTCCTGACCCCTGCACTCTGTACATTGCATACTCCTGACACCTACATTTGGTACATTGTATACACCCTATACTTGCACCCTGTATGTCAAATACACAGACATTCTGTATGTTACATATCCTGCAGGCTAAGGGAAGGAGTGGTCAGGTTCAGTCCCTATCATGTGGGGGTCCTTGTCAGGTAGGCTGTACAGGGCTCCATGATTTCTAATGGCGGCCCTTCCCACAGACAGCCCCTACCAGAACTGGGCCCCTACCTCCCCTATCAGTGGGCCTGCCCTCTCCCAATCCTTCCATGATGCCGCACCGGTTGACTGACCAGCCAATGACCTGACTAGAGTGATGTCACATGGGGGAAGGCAGAGCGTCCTTGGTTGTGTGTAAGCTCCAACCAAATAATGAGGGTTAGAAGGGAAGGCAAGTATAAGGAGTGGTCAGGTCAATTTTTAAGTGAACCTGTTGCTATGTCCTGCACGGGCAATATACCGTAAGGAGAATTTACCAGGACTGGAGCAGCTGTGCATGGCGACCAATCAGCTTCTAGCTTTCATTCTCAAAGTTTTTAACTAACCCAGCTGAAGTTGGAAGCTGATTGGTTACGCTGCTCCAGACTCTGTTCCAGTGTTTTTCTATTTGCCTTCATTACCAAGATGAAACCTTACACCCGTGTCTCCCGAGACTCAACCATAGATATGACATCCATGGTTCACGCTTCTACAGACATACTTCCTGTTTGTTGATGTAAATTGGATTTTTACTCTACAAATTACTCAATTTTTTTTCTGCAAGCACAATATTTCCACTACCTAATGTATTACAGTCATTATTCCGCTGACTGTATGAGTCTGCCCAGCATGGGCCAGTAACCACATCTTCACCATTAAGAGGAAGACGTGGATATTCCATACGCACACAATGAAATCAAAGACGCACCCTTTTAATGTACTGCACCACTTCCTGGATATACGATCGGATCATCTCCGTCTTCTCCCTGTGGAGCAAATATAAAGGTCACCACTAAATGTCGATGTATTATGAAATTAAAGTATTGCAACAAAGAAGAACATAAACAGTACCAAAATCCCCAATGACACCAGCGGCTAACGAGAAACTACAATGGCTTTGGATTTATTTTATATGAATATGTTTTAGGCTTCACATTTTTAATTTGACGTTTTATAGCTTTGTTTACTATGTGCAGAAAATCTTCATTTTACAAATAAACAGTAATAGCATATACTGTAAGTTGGGCTGGTGGCCTTAAATGGAGATACTTCAACATTCAGACATTGATCCAAGCAGGATCTGCAATCAGTGATATATACAGAGCTTGATATGGCTGCCTGCTCCCCATTTGTCAGAGAGAAGTCTTCCTAGACTAACTTTCTTTGCAGGTTCAGATACACTATATTGTCAGAAGTATTGTGACGCCTGCTTTTACACACACATAAACCTTAATGGCATCCCAGTCTTAGCCCGTAGAGTTCAGTATTGAGTTGGCCCACCCTTTGCAGCTGTAACAGCTTCAACTCTTCTGGGAAGGCCGTCCACAAGGTTTAGGAGTGTGTCTATGGGAATGTTTGACCATTCTTCCAGAAGCGCATTTGTGAGGTCAGGCGCTGATGCTGGACGAGAAGACCTGGCTCACAGTCTCCGCTCTAATTCATCCCAAGGGTGTTCTATCGGGTTGAGGTCAGGACTCTATGCAGGTCAGTCAAGTTCCTCCACCCCAAACTTGCTCATCCATGTCTTTATGACCTTGCTTTGTGCACTGGTGTAAGTTTGCCCACTACAAAGAAGTGATCAGTCTATAATTTTAATGGTAGGTTAATATTAACAGTGAGAGACGGAATAACAACAAAAATGTCCAGAAAAACACATTTCAAAAAAGGTATAAACTGATTTGCATTTTAATGAGTGAAATAAGTATTTGATCTGCTATCAATCAGCAAGATTTCTGTCTCTCGGGTGTCTTCTATACAGGTAACGAGCTGAGATTAGGAGCACTCCCTTAAAGGGAGTGCTCCTAATCTCAGCTTGTTACCTGTATAAAACACACCTGTCCACAGAAACAATCAATCAGATTCCAATCTCTCCACCATGGCCAAGACCAAAGAGCTGTCCAAGGATGTCAGGGACAAGATTGTAGACCTACACAAGGCTGGAATGGGCTACAAGACCATCGCCAAGCAGCTTGGTGAGAGGGTGACAACAGTTGGTGCGATTATTCGCAAATGGAAGAAACACAAAATAAGTGTCAATCTCCCTCGGTCTGGGGCTCCATGCAAGATCTCACCTCGAGTTTTAATGATCATGAAACGTTGAGGAATCAGCCAAGAACCACACGGGAGAATCTTGTCAATGATCTCAAGGCAGATGGGACAATAGTCAACAAGAAAACAATTGGTAACACACTACGCCGTGAAGGACTGAAATCCTGCAGCGCCCGCAAGGTCCCTCTGCTCAAGAAGACACATGTACAGGCCCCTCTAAAGTTTGCTAATGAACATCTGAATGATTCAGAGGAGAACTGGGTAAAAGTGCTGTGGGTAAGATGAGACCAAAATCAAGCTCTTTGGCATCAACTCAACGCCGTGTTTGGAGGAGGAGGAATACTGCCTATGACCCCAAGAACACCATCCTCACCGTCAAACATGGAGGTGGAAACATTATGCTTTGAGGGTGTTTTTCTGCTAAGGGGACAAGACAACTTCACCGCAACAAAGGGAAGATGAACTGGGCCATGGACCATCAAATCTAAGGGTGAAAACCTCTTTCCCTCAGCGAGGGCATTGAAAATGGGTCGTGGATGGCTATTCCAGCATGACAATGACCCAAAAAAATGGCCAAGGCAACAAAGGAGTGGTTCAAGAAGAAGTACATTAAGGTCCTGGAGTGGCCTAGCCAGTTACCAAATGTGAGCCTCGAAACCTTAATGACTTGGAGAGGATCTGCAAAGAGGAGTGGAACAAAATCCCTCCTGAGATGTGTGCAAACCTCGTGGCAACTACAAGAAACGTCTGACCTCTGTGATTGCCAACAAGGGTTTTGGCACCAAGTACAAAGTCGTGTTTTGCGAAGGGATCAAATACTTATTTCACTCATTAAAATGCAAAACAATTTATAACTTTTTTGAAATGCGTTTTCCTGGATTTTTTTATAGTTATGCTGTCTCTCACTGTTATAATAAACCAACCATTAAAATTATAGACCGATCATTTCTTTGTCAGTGGGTAAATGTACAAAATCAGCAGAAGACTAAATACTTTTTTTCCCCTCACTGTATAAGGCTACATTCACACCCCTGTATGGTGCATTTTCTGTGCAGCATGTCCCGACGCATTTTAGGCATACTCTACATACATTACCATTCTTTTGTTGCAAAGCGTATTTTGCTGGAAAACATCAGAAATGCAGAAAGCAAGGTTTTTAATGCATCACACCAAAATGTAGAATGTGTACTGTATGTGTGTATATATATAAAAAAATATATAAATGATCGGTTTAAAGAAACACTTTTAGGAATCGGAAGTTGAGGTGAATTGGTGAGTATACCTTGCTGGTGGATACGCTCAATTTGCGCCAATGTCACTTTAACATATAAACGGTCAATACAAATACAATAGCATTGATCTAAAGTCTTATGCCCTGTACACACGGTCGGATTTTCCGACGGAAAATGTGTGATAGGACCTTGTTGTCGGAAATTCCGACCGTGTGTAGGCTCCATCACACATTTACCATCAGATTTTCCGACACACAAAGTTTGAGAGCAGGCTAAAAAATTTTCCGACAACAAAATCCGTTGTCGGAATTTCCGATCGTGTGTACACAAATCCGACGGACAAAGTGCCACGCATCTTCAGAATAAATAAAGAGATGAAAGCTATTGGCTACTGCCCCGTTTATAGTCCCGACGCACGTGTTTTATGTCACCGCGTTCAGAACGATCGGATTTTCCGACAACTTTGTGTGACCGTGTGTATGCAAGACAAGTTTGAGCCAACATCCTAGGAAAAAATCCATGGATTTTGTTGTCGGAATGTCCGATCAATGTCTGATCGTGTGTACGGGGCATTATTGCTACCCTTTAAATTCTGTAACGATGATCCATTAAAGCTCTGTTGTTTGGTCCTTTCTATGGGTAATTCAATAGCAATCCCCATCCGCGTAGCAAAAACAGAGGACCGTACTTACTCTTCCATTTGGTTTTTGTCTTTCGATTTTGTTTCCGTGACTTTTTCTTGTCGTTTCTTGTCCATCTTTTTTTTTAATTCTTTCTTTTCCCTGGAAAGGGAAGAGCAATGGAGAAAGATGAAGAAAGATGAAACGTAAACATAAAAATTCTACGATCCCACCGATCGTGAGATGGATTTTCAGGCCAGCTGCTTACTTCTCACAAGTTTCCTTGAGTTTCTTCAGCTGGTTGTTCTGGCAATCTTCCGCCACATCGGTGAGTTTCTGGATGAGCTGAAATAGAGACACGGGAGGTAGGTGATCGGAGATGGTAAGGAAAATCACCAGAAAAAAAAAAACTCAAATAAAAGGGTATTAAAGTCAATCAGCATAGGACAATACTTGTATCAAAAATGTGTTGAAACATTGTCACCATTTTTTTTTTTTTCAACAATAAGTCCTCATGCACACGGACGTTTTTACAGCTGCTTTTTTGAGCTTTTTTTGCAGCTTAACCACTTGCTTACTGGGCACTTAAACCCCCCTCCTGTCCAGACCAATTTTCAGCTTTTAGTGCTGTCGCACTTTGAATGACAATTGCGCGGTCATACAACACGGTACCCAAATGAAATTTTTATCATTTTTTTCCCACAAATAGAGCTTTCTATTGATGGTATTTGATCACCTCTACGGTTTTTATTTTTTGTTAAAAAAAATTTAAAAAGACAGAATTTTTTTTTAAAAATTATATTTTTTATATATTTTGTTATCAATTTTTGCAAACAGTTAATTTTTCTCCTTCGTTTATGTACGCCAATGAGGCGGCACTGATGGGCACCGATAGGTGGCAGTGATGGGCACTGATGGGTGGCGGTTATGGGCACTGATGGGTGGCAGTGTTGGGCACTGATTGGGCACTGACTGATGGCAGCACTGCTAGGTGGCACTAATAAGTGGCACTTTTGAGCATTGATAGGTGGCACTTGTGGGCTTTAATAGGTGGCACTTGTGGGCTTTATTAGGTGGCACTTGTGGGCTTTATTAGGTGGCACTTGCGGGCACTGTGGGCACTGGTAGATGGCACTTGGAGGCACAGATGAGGCATCTGTGCCTCCTTCCTCTTCGGGACCGATGTCCCTTTGACATGAGCCGGTGATCGGCTTTTTTTTCCTCCTCACGCTGTCAGCGTGAGGAGAAAACGAAACCGATCACCGAGCTTTTGTTTACATCATGTGACCAGCTGTCATTGGCTGACAGCTGATCACATGGTAAGGGCCGGGACCGGCCCCTTACTCGGATCTGTGATTACCCGAGTCTCCGTGACTCGGTGATCACAGCGCGCACACCGCGCGCCCTGCGGGGTGCGCGCGGTGCGCGTGCATAGGGGAGGACGTCATATGACGTCCTCCCTGAGATTGAGGTCCGCGCTGTAGCCGTCATTCGGCTATGGCCCGGACCTCAAGTGGTTAAAAAGGCCTGTCTATGTTAGTCTATGGCTTCATGCCCACCTAGGCGTTTTTGAGCTGCAAGTGACATAGGCGTTTTTAAGCTGTAAAAAAAACCCAGGACCAGTGGGTTCTGAAAGACGTTTTTCAGCTGTAAAAACGCTCTAACGCTCAAAAACGCTCAAAAACGTCATTCACCAACGTTTTTTAGCGTTTTTGATCCATTGAAAAAAAAAAAAAATTTTTGAAAAAAAAAAAACGCTCAAAAACGCTAACGCGGAAAAACGCTCGAAAACGCTCAAAAACGCTATTGCAAAAACGCTGAAAAAAGCTGAAAAAAAGTTTAAAAAAATCACTGCAAAGATACTGGCATTTTCATAACGTTTTTTTAACAGCCTGTGTGCATGAGGGCTAAATTAAAAGTTTTTATAAACAGACAATAAGGTAATAACAAACATAGACAATAATAGACAGAAGTGTCATGGTAGTTTCAATAAAGAGCTGTAATATAATATAAATACCCGCTACCCCAACGGGGCTCATACTGGAACCTTGGTTTGAGAGTAACTTGGTTTGAGAGCATTTCGCAAAACAAGCAAAATTTTGACATACAACAAACCTCAAAAATATGGGATTTTGTAGGCAATTGAAAAAAAATATAGAATTTCATATATAGAAAATGTAATATTTATTGTAGAAAAATTGCATAAAAATCTCACGTTGAGAATACAAAACATTGCATCAATAATATTATCAATATTGCACATTTGACTGTTAACCATAAAGTGGTAGTCCCCATCTGCTTGCTGTTCCCTTCCTCATAGATTGTGGCGGTGAATACAGCAGAGGGGGTTATCCAACGCGTTTCAAAATATACTGTTCTGAACCTTCTTCAGGGAATAATAACACTTCTGAAAAAACAGCTCAAATTAGCAAACTTTTGACTTGATATACAAGCGATGTCTTGATATAAGAGTAGCGTCAGGTCACAACTGAGTATAAAAGAGAAGAGAGGCGCCTCTAAGTGTAACAATATGGTTACTTTTAATGAAGGTACAATATTTAGCAACTCACATGGTTGATGATTAAAAGAGGCACATCTAATTATTCGGGCATCCGGGGTAAAGCTGTCCGCTTAGACCATCCTCGGCACCGCCATTGACGTCGTCCCTTCCACGTTATGCTCCACAAGTGCTTCAAGCCTTGCTTTCAGATCACTCTACTGCAGGGTAGTCTTCCCGGTCACGATTGCAGACTGACATCGGTGGTAGCCGGTGGTGAGGAGGACGGTCTATGTGGACATCTTTACCCCGGTTGCCTGTATACTTAGATGTGCCTCTTTTAATCATCAACCATGTGAGTTGCTAAATGTTGTACCTTCATTAAAAGTAACCATATTGTTACACTTAGAGGCGCCTCTCTTCTCTTTTATACTCTGTAGCTCCTGCTGGATTTTGCTTCTAATCCCCTTGCGGAGGCTTCCATTTGTGGATGGACATTTTATGGTTACACAACCTGGTCACATTGCTATAATCTTTTTATATGGACTATAAACTGAAGGACTTATGAATAAATGGTTGCGGAACAAATCATTTGAGTTTCCATTATTTCCTATGGGAAAATTAGCTTTGATATATAAGTGGATCACAAGCATGTTTCTGGAACGAATTATGCTCATAATCCAAGGTTTCACTGTATATGCATTGTTAAGAAATATCCATCAGATTAACAAGTAACGTCACACTTTTCACGGAAAGTTTCCTAATTGGTAGACGATTCTTCAAAGATGAAAAGAGAAATTGTATCATGTGTTGTCAGGCTCTCTAAGTTGTTGATAAGCTTTGTGATGAGAGATCCATACTTGCCATATTAATTTAAATCGATTAAGTTTATAATTCCTTTATGCAAGCATGAGTTATAAGTTACCCTGAGTATTCAATCAACACTATATTTCCAAAAGTATTGGGACGCCTGCCATTACACACACATGAACTTTAATGACATCCCAGTCTTAGTCTGTAGGGTTCAGTATTGAGTTGGCCCACCCTTTGCAGTTATAACAGCTTCAACTCTTCTGGGAAGGCTGTCCACAAGGTTTAGGAGTGTGTCTATGGGAATGTTTGACCATTCTTCCAGAAGCACATTTGTGAGGTCAGGCACTGATGTTGGACGAGAAGACCTGGCTCACAGTCTCTGCTCTGATTCATCCCAAAGGTGTTCTATCGGGTTGAGGTCAGGACTCTGTGTAGACCAGTCAAGTTCCTTCACCCCAAACTCGCTCATCCATGTCTTTATGGACCTTGCTTTGTGCACTGGTGGGCAGTCATGTTGGAACAGGAAGGGGCCATCCCCAAACTGTTCCCACAAAGTTGGGAGCATCAAATTGTCCAAAATGTCTTGGTATGCTGACGTCTTAAGAGTTCCCTTCACTGGAACTAAGGGGCCAAGCCCAACCCCTGAAAAACAACCCCCACACCATAATCCCCAAACTCGCTCATCCATGTCTTTATGGACCCCCTGCGCAGACCTATGGCTGGATCCCTGGGACAGGTAAGTGTCCTTTTATTAAATGTCAGCAGCTACAGTATTTGTGGTTGCTGACTTTTAATTTTTTAGGTGGGGGGGGGGGGGGCTGAACTGCTTTAAGCCCTTTCCATGTCCTGATTTTCAGACTTGTTCTAGGGTCAGTAACTCAAAAAGCCATAAAGCCATTGGAGCCATTGGATCAGCATGGTAGCCGGGCAACTGGCATTTTCAGGACAGCCCAGCACAGGAAGCCTACTTCTATCTTCCACCTTTGACGGGGCTCGCAGAATCCCTTCCCGGTGTTTTCTCTGACTACTGAGCTGATTATTTTAGTTGGTAGAGAAGTCCAATAAAAAAAAAAAAAGCTGCAGGTATCACACAAACAGAAAATTCTCTAACTGTGCGTAGAATTATAACAAGGTGATAAAAAAAGCCCACAGCTGAAAAGCATGCAAACCATAATTATGGATTGTTATTTGTCGGAGAAAAAAAAAAAAATCTTTCCAGTTCTGAACAATGAACAATTCATCAATGAAATACCTATTAAAAGAACAGTTGGCTCATTCTTGTGTAAAGTGGATTTAGGTCTGAACAAATATTAATATAAATGGAGCCCAGGGGGATACTTTAATTGTACCTTACTCTGAGTACAATGCGGAATCGCAGAGGATAATTAAACCATCCAAGAATGTAAATTGGCTTAAATACTTAAATTAATTGCTTAAAGTGTGGAATAGTTTTAAGGTAAGAATTTATGGGCGCTCTGTAATCGGTGGGAGGAGTCAAGTGGGGTGGCAAGTTTGAGCCCCAAGCAATTCACAAGGCAAATCTATGGGTGGCCTCAGTCTAATGAATGTACGTGATAGGACAGACTTATGCCCCGTACACGCGGTTGGACTTTCCGACAGGAATATGTGCGATCGGAGCTTGTTGTCGGAAATTCCGACCGTGTGTGTGGGCTCCATCGGACTTTTTCCATCAGAATTTCCGACACACAAAGTTTGAGAGCAGGCTATAAAATTTTCCGACAACAAAATCCGTTGTCGGAAATTCCGATCGTGTGTACACAAATCCGATGCGCAAAGTGCCATGCATGCTTAGAATAAATAAAGAGATGAAAGCTATTGGCCACTGCCCCGTTTATAGTCCCGACGTACGTGTTTTATGTCACCGCGTTTAGAACAACAACCGACAAATTTGTGTGACTGTGTGTATGCAAGACAAGTTTAAGCCAACATCCGTCGGAAAAAATCCATGGATTTTGTTGTCGGACTGTCCGATCAATGTCCGACCGCGTGTATGGGGCATAACAAGATGATAGCCCCATGTTCACCACCTGCTGGATGTCCTCAGTGATTGCAGAGATTTTCCAGTATGTTGCTGATCATTTGTTTTCCATAAAACATGGAACTAGGCCAGGGGGTCTCCAAACTTTTAAAACAAAGGGCCAGTTTGTTTTTTTTCCTGGCATCAATGGGAGTAAACACCACCACATTTGGTATTAGGGAGAGGAACAGTGACCCATCATTGGTATCATTGGGAGGAATAGTGCCCCATGATTGGTATCATTGTGAGGAGTAGTGCTCCATCATTGGTGTCAATGTAAGGAATAGTGCCCCATCATTGGTATCATTGGGAGGAATAGTGCCCCCATCATTGGGAGGAATAGTGCCCCATGATTGGTATCATTAGGAGGAATAGCGCCCCATGATTGGTATCATTGGGAAGAATAGTGCCCCATTCTTGGTGTCAGTGGGCGAAATGGTACCCCATCATTGGTATCATTGGGAGGAATAGTGCCCCATCATTGGTATCATTAGGAGGAATAGTGCCCCATCATTGGTATCATTGAGAGGAATAGCGCCCCATCATTGGTATCATTAGGAGGAACATTCCCATCATTGGTATCATTGGGAAGAATAGTTCCCCATCTTTGGTATCATTAGGAGGAATAGTCCCATCATTGGTATCATTGGGAAGAATAGTTCCCCGTCTTTGGTATCATTGGGAGAAATAGTGCCCCATCATTGGCATCATTGGGAGGAATAGCGCCCCATCATTGGTATCATTAGGAGGAACAGTCCCATCATTGGTATCATTGGGAAGAATAGTTCCCCATCTTTGGTATCATTGGGAGAAATAGTGCCCCATCATTGGCATCATTGGGAGGAATAGCGCCCCATCATTGGTATCATTAGGAGGAACAGTCCCATCATTGGTATCATTGGGAAGAATAGTTCCCCATCTTTGGTATCATTAGGAGGAATAGTCCCATCATTGGTATCATTGGGAAGAATAGTTCCCCGTCTTTGGTATCATTAGGAGGAATAGTGCCCCATGATTGGTATCATTGGGAAGAATAGTGCCCCATTCTCTGTGTCAGTGGGAGAAATGGTGCCCCATCATTGGTATTATTGGGAGGAATAGTGTCCCATCTTTGGTATCATTGGGAGGAATAGTGCCCCATCATTGGTATCATTGGGAGGAATAGTTCCCCATCATTGGTATCATTGGGAGGAATAGTTCCCCATCATTGGTATCATTGGCAGTCATGCTGGCGCCCCATCTGATTCTGGTGACCATCTTGGGTCAGAAAAAGTCTATTTAAGACCATGGCTCCCAGGCTTGGCGCAAACTTCACGTGTGGGTAGTGTAGGGACAGGTCACCCGTCTGTCAGGGACAGTACTAGCAACAAGAAGAGGTTCAAGACAAGTAGGTTAAGAGTAGGGTTATGCTCTCCTTCCTGCAAAATATACATCTATATATTTATATTATATCATTTCAATGTACCTAAATGTAGTAGACTTCTGTTGTATTTCTTTGTACTTTTTCTTACTGAAATAAAACGTATGTTATGTAAAAAAAAACACAATTGTAATAGAGTGAGGAAGGATTAGTATTCCTGGCAAGGTTTTCATTGCTCTCCATGTCGTTCCATCCCAGTGACAACCACACTCTCCATTTCTTGCATGGGTGTCAAAGGGACACCCTAATGGGTCAAAACGTATCGCTGTCCATGCCATTCCACCTGAATGACAACCGCTCTCTCCATTGCATGGGTGCCAAGTGTAGACGCCGTTGGGTTAACATTTATTGCTGTCCATGCCCTTCCATCCCAAAGACAACCACTCTCCCTATTTTTTACATGGGTGTCAAAGGAAGATCCCAATGGGTTAACACTTATTGCTTTCAATGCTGTTCCATCCCAGTGACAACCACTCTCTCCATTTCTTGCATGGGTGTCAAAGGGACACCCCAATGGGTAAAAAGGTATCGCTGTCCATGCCATTCCATCCCAATGACAACCACTCTCCCCATTTCTTACATGGGTGTCAAAGGGACACCCCAATGGGTTAAAAAAAAAAAAGAGTTTGACCATCTCTATCCAAAAAAAAACCCCATATAGATACAGTTGAAGCTATACTAACAGGAATACATAGACTGCCACTGATCTTCTTCTGAGAATGCTATGTACCTAGCTTCAATACCTTCTGAGCCACTGACCCCAAACCAGCATGTGGATTAGGCAATCAGAATAAAGTCATCTGCATCTGATCAACATACTTGTTCAGCCTCAGTGACTCCAAAAGCATTGAAGCCACTGGTTGAGCATGACAGCCAGACAACTAGCAATTTAAAAATAACAGGTGGGCAATGGCAGCTCAGAGGTTTCCTTGTGCATACAAAACGAAGGATGGGAATGTTTCCATTAGTGATGGTACGTCCACTGACCTGTTTGATATGCTCTCTCTTCTGGTATTTCTCGCTGTAATATTGTTCCTGCCGGAGGTTGAGAAGCTGCTGTTGCTGTTGTTCCTTCAGCTCTACTAATTTCTGGGCCATTTCTGCATCTAATGCGGCTAAATCTTGTTCAACGGAGGAAGAATTATGATCCGGACTCCCCGATTCACACCTGAAAGAATAAGTAAAGAGTTAGCACAGCCAACATCCTACAAATTGGTTGTAACTTCCCAAATGCTCCATCTGCATGGCTTCTCCCATGTACCTTCTTATTCTACAGGTTCCAGAAAAATTGTTTTATTAAATGGACGGCCACTCGAGAGGTATCATATCAAAGGGCTAGGCCTGGAATCCTAATATCTTTACCTTTCATTCTTCAGAAACTTGTAAATGGAAACTTATCATTTGTGCTCCCAGAAAAATTGAAGATCCAGCCAACTGCCTTCGGTGCCATCAGGAGATGCTAGTCTTCATCAAGCCTTAAAGGAGAAGTACAAGGGATGCTCATTTGGCTGTACTTCTCCTGTGGATCACGGGAGTGCAGTTCGTTCTGCACTCCTGTGACCCGTTTTCAGCAGACAGCGGGCCGAAGCTGAGAGCGAGGTCCGGGCTATAAGGAAGATGTGGAAGTGAGGTCCGGGCTATAAGGAAGATGTGGAAGCGAGGTCCAGGCTGTAAGGAAGATGTGGAAGCGAGGTCCAGGCTGTAAGGAAGATGTGGAAGCGAGGTCCAGGCTGTAAGAAAGATGTGGAAGCGAGGTCCAGGCTGTAAGGAAGATGTGGAAGCGAGGTCCAGACTGTAAGGGGGATGTGGAAGGGAGGTCCGGCTGTAAGGGGGATGTGGAAGGGAGGTCCGGCTGTAAGGGGGATGTTGACGTGAGGTCCGGCTGTAAGGGGGATGTGGAAGCGAGGTTCGGCTGTAAGGGGGATGTGGAAGCGAGGTTCGGCTGTAAGGGGGATGTGGAAGCGAGGTTCGGCTGTAAGGGGGATGTGGAAGGGAGGTCCGGCTGTAAGGGGGATGTGGAAGGGAGGTCCGGCTGTAAGGGGGATGTGGAAGCGAGGTTCGGCTGTAAGGGGGATGTGGAAGTGAGGTCTGGCTGTAAGGGGGATGTGGACGTGAGGTCCGGCTGTAAGGGGGATGTGGAAGCGAGGTTCGGCTGTAAGGGGGATGTGGAGTTGAGGTTCGGCTGTAAGGGGGATGTGGAAGCGAGTTCCGGCTGTAAGGGGTATGTGGAAGTGAGGTACGGCCTGTAAGGGGGATGTGAAAGTGAAGTCTGGCTGTAAGGGGGATGTGGGAGCGAGGTCCAGCTGTAAGGGGGATGTGGGAGAGAGGTCCGGGCTGTAAGGGGGATGTGAAAGTGAGGTCTGACCTGTAAGGGGGATGTGGAAGTGAAGTCTGGCTGTAAGGGGGATGTGGGAGAGAGGTCCGGGCTGTAAGGGGGATGTGGAAGTGAGGTCCAGCTGTAAGGGGGATGTGGGAGAGAGGTCTGGGCTGTAAGGGGGATGTGGGAGAGAGGTCCGGGCTGTAAGGGGGATGTGGAAGTGAGGTCCAGCTGTAAGGGGGATGTGGGAGCAAGGTCCAGCTGTAAGGGGGATGTGGGAGAGAGGTCCAGGCTGTAAGGGGGATGTGGAAGCGAGGTCCGGGCTGTAAGGGGGATGTGGAAGTGAAGTCTGGCTGTAAGTGGGATGTGGGAGAGAGGTCCGGGCTGTAAGGGGGATGTGGGAGCGAGGTCCGGGCTGTAAGGGGGATGTGGAAGCGAGGTTCGGCTGTAAGGGGGATGTGGAAGCGAGGTTCGGCTGTAAGGGGGATGTGGAAGGGAGGTCCGGCTGTAAGGGGGATGTGGAAGGGAGGTCCGGGCTGTAAGGGGGATGTGGAAGCGAGGTCCGGGCTGTAAGGGGGATGTGGAAGCGAGGTCTGGGCTGTGAGGGGGATGTGGAAGCGAGGTCTGGGCTGTGAGGGGGATGTGGAAGCGAGGTCCGGCCTGTAAGGGGGATGTGGAAGTGAGATCCGGGCTGTAAGGAGGATGTGGAAGTGAGGTCCGGGCTGTAAGGGGGATGTGGAAGTGAGGTCTGGGCTGTAGGGGGATGTGGAAGCGAGGTTCGGCTGTAAGGGGGATGTGGAAGCGAGGTCCGGGCTGTAAGGGGGATGTGGAAGTGAGGTCCGGGCTGTAAGGGGGATGTGGAAGCGAGGTTCGGCTGTAAGGGGGATGTGGAAGCGAGGTCTGGGCTGTGAGGGGGATGTGGAAGTGAGGTCCGGGCTGTGAGGGGGATGTGGAAGTGAGGTCTGGGCTGTGAGGGGGATGTGGAAGTGAGGTCTGGGCTGTGAGGGGGATGTGGAAGTGAGGTCTGGGCTGTGAGGGGGATGTGGAAGTGAGGTCCGGGCTGTGAGGGGGATGTGGAAGTGAGGTCTGGGCTGTGAGGGGGATGTGGAAGTGACGCCCGGGCTGTGGAAGTGAGGTCCGGGCTGTGAGGGGGATGTGGAAGTGAGGCCCGGGCTGTGGAAGTGAGGTCCGGGCTGTGAGGGGGATGTGGAAGTGAGGTCTGGGCTGTGAGGGGGATGTGGAAGTGAGGTCTGGGCTGTGAGGGGGATGTGGAAGTGAGGCCCGGGCTGTGGAAGTGAGGTCCGGGCTGTGAGGGGGATGTGGAAGTGAGGTCTGGGCTGTGAGGGGGATGTGGAAGTGAGGCCCGGGCTGTGGAAGTGAGGTCCGGGCTGTGAGGGGGATGTGGAAGTGAGGTCTGGGCTGTGAGGGGGATGTGGGAGCGAGGTCCGGGCTGTGAGGGGGATGTGGAAGTGAGGTCTGGGCTGTGAGGGGGATGTGGAAGTGAGGTCCGGGCTGTAAGCGGGATGTGGAAGCGAGGTTCGGCTGTAAGGGGGATGTGGGAGAGAGGTCCGGGCTGTAAGCGGGATGTGGAAGCGAGGTTCGGCTGTAAGGGGGATGTGGGAGAGAGGTCCGGGCTGTAAAGGGGATGTGGAAGCGAGGTCCGGGCTGTGAGGGGGATGTGGAAGTGAGGTCTGGGCTGTAAGGGGGATGTGGAAGCGAGGTCCGGCCTGTAAGGGGGATGTGGAAGTGAGGTCCAGGCTGTAAGGGGGATGTGGGAGTGAGGTCCGGCCTGTAAGGGGGATGTGGAAGCGAGGTCCGGCCTGTAAGGGGGATGTGGAAGCGAGGTCCGGCCTGTAAGGGGGATGTGGGAGAGAGGTCCGGGCTGTGAGGGGGATGTGGAAGCGAGGTCCCTGCCTTCCCTACCGACAGAACGACGATCTGCCTGTGTACTGAACGATCAGCGGGTGTTGGCACCGGCAGACATCGGGAGTAGAATCACAGCGGGAGCGAGCCGCCGGCGGCACGCACTCGCGCCTGATACCCGGAAATGAAGGATCACTTATATATATATATAAATATGTGATCCTGCGCAGCGCAGCCACCCTGTAAAACGGCTGTAGGGCGGTCGGCGAGTGGTTAACTAGTAGAAAAAGTCAGGTCACCATTGCATGTGCTGTCTGGCAGTGGCAGGGCTGTGTAATATTCAGGACTGGATGGATAGAAATAAAAATCAGCTCTCATATAGTTTTTTTTTTTAAGCCGCGGCCTTTAGAAGTTCGCCTGGCGTTCGGCTTTTAATCACCTTGCTGGTTGATTTCACTTGCTGCCTGGGGTTGCTCTTGTAGCCGGACCTGATTAACATGCCTAATATGTTCCAGATAAAAGTGCAGACGACTGTACGGAGCCATGAGTACAGCACATTATGAGCATCTTTGATCTCGCTCACTCGGGTGGCCTGATCTGTCCCTATCAGAGCGATCGGCATTACCGCTAATACCGGCAACCGGCTCAGCATCTCCACAATCCACTGAACCCAAATCACTGCAGAAGAAAACTGTTATATTTTCATTACCGGACTCAAAAAACATCCAATTTCATAATATTCAATGTCAGCAAAAGATCTTTTTTTTTTCCCCTTCCTCTCCATCTGAGGATTGACAATCTCACCGCCGCGCCGGCCTGTAAACCTTCATTTATTGTAAAATCCAGCAAAGTGCTGATTGCTACATTGTAGCTCATGTTATTTTCTGCTAGAAGAAACATTTCTGATATCTATTGATAAAGCGCTCATTTGTATGCAGCTGCCACCGAAGAGATCCAACCACACACAAATTGCTTTTCCGCTGTGCCGCCAGCCGGCCGCCCTCCCAAAATATGGGGAGATTTTACGGCTACAACAAAGACCCTCTTCAGGATTCCAGTCTGTAAAAGGAAAAAAGTACACCGTGGCAAGGAAGAGATGAAAAAAAAAAAATCACATTGGGGTTGATTTACTAAGGCTCTGTTTCCACTACTGCGAGTTGTTGTGCGACTTGACACATGTGAAGTCGCATGACAAGTCAAAACCCATGTATTTCAATGGCCCCCCCCGTTCTGATTGGTGCGACTCCAAAAAAAAGGTTCTTGCACTACTTTGTTCACACATCGGTGCGACTTGTTCTCACATGGCTTTCACCGGTCGCATGACATCGCAACACAAATCGCATAGCAAAGCCGCAGTGTAAATCGCTTTGAGGACGCAATAGTGGAAACATAGCCTAATGCCCCGTACACACGGTCGGACTTTCCGACGGAATATGTGCGATCGGAGCGTGTTGTCGGAAAATTCCGACCGTGTGTGGGCTTCATCGGACTTTTTCCATCGGAATTTCCGACACACACAGTTTGAGAGCAGGCTATCAAATTTTCCGACAACAAAATCCGATCCTTTAAATTCCGATCGGGTGTAGACAAATCCGACGCACAAAGTGCCACGCATGCTCAGAATAAATAAAGAGATGAAAGCTATTGGCTACTGCCCCGTTTATAGTCCCGACGTACGTGTTTTACGTCACCGCGTTCGGAACGGTCGGATTTTCTGACAACTTTGTGTGACCGTGTGTATGCAAGACAAGTTTGAGCCAACATCTGTCGGAAAAAATCCTAGGATTTTGTTGTCGGAATGTCCGATCAGTGTCCGACCGTGTGTACGGGGCATAATCTGGTGCAGCTGTGCATGGCAGCCAATCAGCTTCTAACTTCAGCTTTGTCCAGTTTAGCTTTGACAATAAAACCTGGAAGCTGATTTCTATGCAGAGCTGCCCCCCCCGATTTTACCCCACGATTTTAAAGCAGTATTAACCACTTAAGGACCAGAAGATTTTTTCCCCCTAAATCACCGGGCCATTTTTTTTTTTTTTGCGATACGGCACTGCGTCGCCTTAACTGACAATCGCGCGGTCGTGCGACGCTGTATCAAAATTGACGTCCTTATTTTTCCCCCACAAATAGAGCTTTCTTTCGGTGGTACTTGATCACCTCTGCGGTTTTTATTTTTTGCGCTATAAAAAAAAAAAAAAGCGACAATTTTGAAAAAAAAAAACATTTTTTTTTTTTTTTTACTTTCTGCTATAAAACATTTACAAAAAAAAAATTAAAAATGTATGCATCAGTTTAGGCTATAAATATAAATTTGATCACCTGTGGTTTTTATTTTTTGCACTATGAAAAAAAAAAAAAAAGAGAAAAAAGAAATACATTTTACTTTCTGCTATAAAACGTTTACAAAAAAAAAAAAATGTATGCGTCAGTTCATAGGCGATATGTATTCTGCTACATACTTTTGGTTAAAAAACATCTGCAATAAGCGTATATTGATTCGTTTTGCGCAAAAGTTATGGCGTCTACAAAATAGGGGATAGATTTATAGTCTTTTTATTATTTTTTTTTTTTTACTAGCAATGGCAGTGATCTGCGATTTTTAGCAGGACTGCGACATTGCGGCAGAGAGATTGGACACATCTGATACTTTTTTGGGACCAGTGACACTTATAAAGTGATCAGAGCTAAAAAAAAGCCATTGATCACTGTATAAATGACACTGGCAGGGAAGGGGTTAACACTAGGGGGCGAACAAGGGGTTAAGTGTGTCCTAGGGAGTGTTTTTAACTGTGGGGGGGAGGGGACGGCCAGAGGGGGCCCTGACCCCCCCAACTTTATGCTGTGCCCCACCATGTGCCCCCCCCCCCCCCCCCCCCAAAAAAAAAATTTTTTTTTTTTTTACAAAAAATCAATGTCTAAGAGGGAGAGAGTCCCCAGTCAGCTCCTGCGGGTGATTCCTCCCCCCTCCCTCTGCTCGCTGACACTGCATAATGCGAGCGTTCACACAACCACGGCCGCCTGATCTGCTCCTTCACCTGCATCCTCATTGGCAGGGAGAAGAGCGAGTTGCAGGAAGGACTCCACCAGGACTCTCAGTTACTGAAAAAACAGACTGATTTCTCCCATCCTTAGGACAGGAGAACCAGCCTGTAAATTCCAAGAGATGCCAGACCAGCGCTGTCAATAGCAGGGGCAGGACAGCAAGAGGAGGCTGGGGAACCCCACAGTGGCAGAACACCAGGGCCCGGAGGCAAGACAACCTTTGCAACCCTGATAGCTCTCCCACTGCTTTGGACCCTTATATTTTCTTGGTATGCTGGTGACATATATCTCTTGTTTTCTGCCACCCTGGGGGACCCCAATACAGTAGGAAGGGAGCTCACTGCAGAACATGTGAAAGGGCCCGTTGTGGGGTCGTAGTAAAGGGCCCCAGGATAGATATATATATATATATATATATATATATATATATATATGCGCATTTTATAGTTGCCCCCCCTTTTGTCCCTGTCCCCCCATGTGCCCCCCCTAAATTTGAAAGCTGGAGACGCCACTGGAGGGGACTGACTGGAGGAGGAGAGAGATTGCTGTTCCTAATCACTAGGAACAACAGATCTCTCTCTCTCTCTCTCTCTCTCTCTCTCTCTCTCTCTCTCTCTCTCTCTCTCTCTCTCTCTCTCCTCCCCTGTCAGAACGGGGATCTTTTTGTTTACATTGACAGATCCCTATTCTGGCTCTCTCAGGAGCGATTGCGGGTGGCTGGCGGACATAGCGGCCGCGGGCCACGCGAAACGGCTCCCCCCCGACGTGCAGCACACGCGTGTGCGCCTGCTATAACTCTTAAAAGAGCCAACGTACACCTACGGCGGTTTGCGGGAACGAGCCGACCTTCCGCAGTATAATAGCAGCGGCTGGACGGCAAGTGGTTAATTCAATATGCAAACATTTATTTTATTGCAGATTACTAATTCTTAGATGTGATGGCTGCATTCGTTTTCCTTTTTTGTAGGCTTTTTTTTTTTTACTTTATTTTCATCTGCTGATCCAGCCAGCAAGTCTGTTGTTTTTTTCAAAAGACCAAGCTCTCTTGCAGATGTAGCAATTAGAGGGATAAGACAAACCATTTACCACTGACAGTGGTGGTTATAATAATCAGCTTTTATTTATTTATGTAAATTCCCCAAAAGAGGAAAAAAAAACAAAAACCTGTTTTGCTGTAACTGCTGATAAAGTATAAGCTGGAGTTTGGCTACAATTTGTTAGTGTATCTAAATCTGCTAGTACATCTAACAGAGGGGCACCAGACTAAGTGCAGCATTAAAATAGGCAGTTTTTTTGAAGATAAGACAAGGGGCAGTAAACAAATTGATAGATAGATCCTGCATATATCATGATGGCAGACAGGCTATGGGCTTCTCACCATCATCCCGGTGATATGGCAGCATCAAGCAGCGGCTGTGCCAGTCAGTGCCGGGACAAGGTCATCCAGTGCCCAGGGCAAAGATGCCAAACTTCGCCCCCCCCTCTCCCTTAGGGTTAGGGTCAGGGTGCCCCCCACCCCTGCAATATACCATTGCGCCAGGGGCAGCCGCCCCTCCTGCCCACCCCTTGTCCCGGCCCTGGTGCCAGTGGATGGCTGTAGAGAGCTGTGGCCGTGGCACGCAAGATGGCGCTGAACGTGATGTCACTGCGGAGGCCGTGCTGATGTGCAAGTAGGCGGTAATGCGTTTCGAAGCTTCTGCTCCTTCCTCAGATCTGATTGGCTGGCAAACATGTCAATCTAGAAGCATTTTTTTCCCTGCAACACCGGATTCTTACTTTAGGGACTCAAACTGGCGGCCCTCCAGCTGTTGCGAAACTACAAATCCCATCATGCCTCTGCCTGTGGGAGTCATGGTTGTAACTGTCAGCCTTGCAATGCCTCATGGGACTTGTAGTTTCGTAACAGCTGGAGGGTCCCCAGTTTGAGACCCCCTGCTTTAGGCTGTTTCCATTAATGACACAGCCACACAGCTAGTACATCTAACACTGTCCCCTTAGACTGACAACACTGCTGTCTGCTGTGCCCCCTGTGCTCCTTTATCCAGAGTTGTGTCTCACCAGAGGTGTGTTACTGGCCAGATCACCAGGTATAAACAGAGGGGGGAAAAGCCAAAAAAACGAATGCAGCCACCACATCGAATGACTGGTAAGCTGCAATATATCACATTTTTGGTTTTGGGTCCAATACCGCTTTAAAGCGTTAAGCCCCATACACACGATCGGACTTTCCGACGGGAAATGTTGGATGTGGGCTTGTTGTCGGTAAATCCGACCCCGTGTACGCTCCATCGGACAGTTGTTGTCGGACTTTCCGCCAACAAATGTTGGATAGCAGGCTCTCGAATTTTCCGCGGACAAATGTCTGTTGTCGGATTTTCCGAGCGTGTGTACACAAGTACACAAGTCCGTCGGACAAAAGTCCAAAGTACAAGCACGCATGCTCGGAAGCAAGGACGAGCCAGAAGCGGTCGGTCTTGTAAACTAGCGTTCGTAATGGAGAATTAACATTCGTGACGCAGTAAATTCTGAAATCTGAAAATGCAGCGCACAATTCTCTTCTTCTTTAATGGGATAATAATGAAGCTGCTTTGCTGGTGATACTGATGGAGTTATTGCAAACTAATTTTCAAAGGCTTTTTTTTTCTAGTGATATCAAGAATAATATTATTATGCTTTTTTTATTTTTTTTTTTTGGGCACGTTACCACAACAACATTATCCTGTAGTTTATAAGATCAAAGATACAACTATGTTGGTGTCCCTTGTCAATTTTACATTGTATTTTTTAAAATGTAACTTCCTACTCCCAAACTGCCATTTGAAGTAAAACACATAGCCAAGTATTATTCTACACAATTATTTTATTGTGCATTAAAAAAAGAAAACAAATAAAATTAGACATGATATCTGCCAATAGAACTTAACCAAAAAGTACATTCTATGCATCCAAAAATATAGAAAATATACCAAATCAAATCATTATTATTCAACCAAAAAATAATGTCAAAGCAATAACTCCAAGGCCAATAATAAATAACACGTTATCTCCTCCGATTCCACAACATGGCTGGTTGACGAACGACTGTTCAGAAACGAACTGAAAAGCACAAAATGAAAAACGCAAAAAGAAAAGCCGCGAATCAACACTCACCAGACTTCTACTAACACGAAATTAGCAGAAGGAGCCCAAAGGGTGGCTCTTAAGAGCTGAAAAACCACATAGTACGTCTTGTACGTCACTACATTCGTAATTGTTGGCCAACGTTTGTGTGGCCGAGTGTATGCAAGACAAGTTTGAGCCAACACCTTTTGGACAAAAGTCCACGGTTTTGTTGGCCAACAATCCGATCGTGTGTGCGGGGCATTAGTCTACTAACAACTGTTATTTCAGTTTTTAAGTATATTCCGTGCCAAGATTGCAATGCTTGCCTTGGATTTGCCTGGTGAGCTCAGTCTTAAGGGTTGTAAACCTTAGAACTTTTTCTTATATATAAAAATAACAAGCATGCCTACACTTAGTGGCTCTATGAAATGGTTTTGCACAGAGCAGCCCTGATCCTCATCTTCTGGGGTCCCCCACCGGCGCTCCTGGCTCCTCCTCTTCATCAGGTGTCCCCACAGAAAGGCGCTTTCAATGGGGGCATCCGTGCCCGCTCCCTCACGAATCCCGCAAATGGCTCCTCCTGCTATCAATCTATCCAATGAGGACCCAAGACAGCGGCTGGAGCTGCTACGCTTGTGCACATCACTGGATCGAATCGGGCTCAGGTGAGAAAAAGGGGGCCTGGGGGGAAGCGGCAGCACAGAAGGTTTTTCATCTTAATGCATAGAATGCAAACCTTGAGGCTTGGTTCACACCTATGCGAACTGGATGTGGATTTCCCCGCATCTAATTGGCATGACAGGGGATTGTGACTAGCTCTCTATGGATCCGGTTCACATATCTACATTGCGGCTGCGGAGCGGATTGCACAGGAGTTCTGTGCGTCTTTGGCTCCGTTTCAGGGCTGAATTCAGGCAAACTTTCGGCCCTGATTCGTCCCTGAAACGGAGAAAAGGGACACACCGGACCCCCTGCTGCGACCTGCATCCATCGGAGGTGTGAACCCAGCCTGAGGCTTTTCAAGTACTTTCAAGCAGAACTATAGGCAAAACTTTTGAGACTTCACAGCCAGAGTATAAGAGGGCCCCCTAACATCCAGCCAGCTCTGAGCACCGAGAGCCCATGGTTCAGCTTTGCAGAGGCAGCGAGCCTAGGCGCCGACTCTGCCCCACTGGCACTATGGACACTCAGCTTCCTCAGTACTTTAGGCTGGATCAGGAATCGCAACTCACATTTTGTCTACAAGGCCTCAAAAGTTCCAGTTTTAGTTCATAGGGGATTCAGTCCACGTGATTGTTGGGCAGTTGCAGCACAGCCCCATTCACATGAATGGGCCGAGTTCAGGGGCTTTGCTGCCCAACGAACACGATGAGGGGGTTTAACTTTTTGCCACGGTCAGAAGGCTCAACCCAACTGCCTGCTCTCTGGCCGCACATGTGAACCAGTCTTACAAAACATTTTACCATTTTAATGGTGTACAGAATGAGAGGCAACTAAGGTAATAGAAATTACAGCCCAAATATATGGGAAAACCAAGTCCAGAAATATGGCAGAATGTACCAAAAATATGACTGTTACCCTTACATAATTGTTCTCAATTATAAGGTATCACAGGATGGGTTCTGCGGGGTTCATGATGCCTTCCCAGACAACTCCTGCCCTAGCTGCTCCTAAAACACCCAGAAGGGGGGGGGGCACACTACAGTTTTACATTATACTTCTACAAGAGGAAGCAAGATGCCGGGAACTCCAGGGACTTCTTACCTCTGGAGCCCTCAGGAGATATAATAAGCAAGTGAGTGATTCAACATGACATCATCTACTAAATAAAGAGTTTACTATGGACTAGGACAGCGTTTCTCAACCCTCCTAGCGCCGTGACCACTTGATAAAATTTCCCAAGTTGTGGGGACCCCTAACAGTAAAATTATTTTCGTAGCGTAGGTTGTCAGCACCCAAGGCAAGACAAGTAAGTTGGGCCCCTAACCAACGGACATATAGCGCTCCCTGAGCCCCTTCCACTTGTACAGTATTAAAGACCCTCGTGGTACATTTTAGGATGTGCCACTCTTTCTCTTTGTTCTCTTTTCTTTCCCTTTTATCTCTCTCCATCCTAATTTCTTGTTTTTTTTCCCCCCATCTCTCTCTCTATCCGTCTTTCTTGTTCTTTCTCTTATTCTTTCTCTCCTTTCTCTTTGTTCCTCCCCCTCTTTTCCTCTCCCTTTCAAGTATTCTCTATTTTTTTCCCTTCTCTTACTCCTTGGTGGGGGGGGGGGTGGGGGGAATGGGATGAGTGCAGGGGCGGACAAATTATAGGGAAAGAGGGACAGAGGGACATTGCTCCAAATCAGGGACAGTCCCTCAAAATCAGGGACAGTTGGGAGCTATGGTAAATGCGATTTTGGTCGTTCCACCACTGGTGGTGTTAGTAGACTTTTAATTTTTTATTTTTTTTGTTTTTTTAATTATTTTTGTACCATTTTATTTTATTTTTTTTTACAATTTCATTTTTTATTTTTTTTTTTACATATTTTTAGGACCCCTTTTGGGGGGGGGGGCTTTGGTGAAATATCAGGGGTCTAAACTGACCCCTGATGTTTTACTTTTGAAACAGTGGTGTTGGGGGACCTCAGTGTTGGTTATTTGGGGGCCTCACTTATGGGGGGATCATCTCCATCTTTTGGCAAAAAGTGAATTCTGCATTTAGATCTTACATGTCTGTATTATATATTGTTCATTGTGAATGGTATGTAATTGTTGTGATATCTGGCAGAGTTTGTACCGTCATGCTGCAGTCAGTTCTGATGAATGTTTTGTGCTCTGTTATAGAAACAATCCCTCTCTCACAATACCCCTGATGAAAGGATTTAACTTTTCCTGAAACAGGTCAGGATGAAGAGGAGATATTGTCACTATTGTATCTATCAGACATGTGCACTGCCGAAAAATTTGTTCATTATTCTTTTTTTTTTCGTTATGATCCCAATTCGTAAATTCGTAAGTCCAAATTTCATGAATTCGTACATAAAAAAATTCGTAATTTTGTAAATTCGTAAATTTGTAAATCCAAAAATCCGAAACTAAGAAAGAAAATCCAAAAATTCGAAAGAATGAAAATCCGACAATTCTAAATAATAACTAACTAATAATAACTAACGATTAAATTATAGGTATTGGAATTTCCTTTCAAATTTGGCTGTCAGTGAACGTTACAAATACGGATTTATCCGGTTACAAATTATCATTATTATTCAGGATTTATATAGCGCCAACAATTTGCACAACATGAGGGCAGACAGTACACTTACAATACAATTATCCGAAATAAACAAATGCCGCATCTAAACGAATGGAACGTAACGAATTAATAATAAATAATAATAATAAAAAGTTTCTATTATTAATTATATTATTATGTATTATTCATTCATTACGTTCCATTCGTTTAGATGCGGCATTTGCTTATTTCGGATAATTCGTATTCGTTCGGATTTTCGAATTTCGTACCTACGAATTTTCCAATTTACGAATTTTCAAATATTCGAATTTACAAACATTCGGAAAAATTCGTTTAACAGGTTTTCGTTCATTCGGATGTTTCCAAATGAACGAATTTGTCGAAATTCCTTAAATTAATTCGGAATGAAACGAATTGCACATGCTTAGTACCAATATGTATATTTTCAGACTCAGCCGCGCTACTTTTCAATATTATTTTAATGATTGTACTATCGCCATGCATTTTAAATATATGTAATCAAACTTATGCTTTTATGTAAGTCTATTCGCTGATAAGGAAGTGGTAGTACAAAGTATTACCAAAAGGGCGGACTTTTTAGGCTAAGAAACAATGGAAGAGAGACATACTATAAACAATCAAATTTATTGAAGTTAACAATTACATAGAATAATCAAATTGAATAAAAGTATGAAAAATATGCATCCATGCTTGTATGTCTACACGTTTCGCCGCTAGGCTTCTTCAGGACACAAAGACGAAAAGCAGATATGAGAATATGTTTCTCTATCTTGGTTTAGGATATAAAGTCATATATAGCCACGATAAGATGAGCGATATATTTAGAAGCTACGAATCAATCCAATACCGTTAAATACATAAGCAGGGGCAGATGGAAAATTAATATTCCTGGTATACAAGAGGAAAAAAAAGAGTGCCAGAAAGCGTCCAATCATATAGGTCCTTAGTTAGGTTTCAGCAGTGCTGATGGCTATATAAAGCCTAAAAGCATATTGCTGTATAGCCAGAATTTCATCAAAAAGATATGCCCTAGGGAGACAGCAAACCACTGCACACTCTATTCGCTGAGCTCTAAGTCGCCTTTAATGTCCCGTTCTGTAACTGGGGGGTTATTACTTCTTATTCATTCATTTTGAATGGTCTCAAATCGCACTTCATCACACCAAAAGTAGCGCACTACAACTGGATTGCATGGTACATTTATACTATGCGACCCGGTGCAGGCAAACGCACCGCATTTGGACCTGCGTTTCAGGTTTCATTACCTTAATGTTAATACCCGCTGCAGATCACAACTGCCGTGCGTTTTGAATGTGGTGCAAAAACGCACACGGATCGCCGGGTTTCCAACACCACGCTCTAGTGTGAACCTAGCCTTAGTGTTCTGTCAACAGTCGGCCTTTTCACCCAACAGCAGACTCCCACAGCAGAGAGAATAAAGGGAAGCCCTCATCATCAGTCAGCGTATTTTTAATTAAAAAAAAAAAATGTCCACAGTCCTAGGGGGCCACCGAGGGGCCAGCAATCAACGGGCCAGCAACTGGGAATGGGGGGCAGTACATTGTATTATATCCTTATAAAGCTAATTGACTTACTTCTTTTTGCTGTCCCTTTTGGCCGCCTTCTCCAGGATGGCCCTCCTCCTCAAGTAATCGTTCTGGATTTCATTGTACTTAGTGGTGTGCTCTTTGATCAGGTCAGTGGTTTTCTTATGGTGCCTTTTTACGAGATCTTTCATTTCTTTATAATGCTTCTTCTGGAGCTTCACAAATGATTTCTGCTGCTTCAGTTCATCGATACTCTGAGCTTCTACCTCTGTAACAAACATTGACAGAGCCAGCTTTGGTACACATATAACAGAAAGGAGAACAGAAAGGAAAAGTCCAATCTTTTAATCATTGAAGATACACTATATTGTCAAAAGTATTGGGACACCTGCCTTTACACGCACATGAAGTTTAATGGCATCCCAGTCTTCATCCGTAGGGTTCAATATTGAGTTGGCCCACCCTTCGCAGCTATAACAGCTTCAACTCTTCTGGGAAAGCTGTCCACAAGGTTTAGGAGTGTGTCTATGGGAATGTTTGACCATTCTTCCAGAAGCGCATTTGTGAGGTTAGGCAATTATGTTGGACGAGAAGGCCTGGATCACAGTCACCGCTCTAAATTAATCCCAAAGGTGTTCTATCGGGTTAAAGTCAGGACTCTGTGTAGGTCAGTCAAGTTCCTCCCCCAAATAAAAAACGAAAAAAGAGAGGAGCGCCACTAAGTAAAAAGTTCCTCCCCCAAACTCGCTCATCCATGTCTTTATGGACCTTGCTTTGTGCACTGGTGCTCAGTCATGTTGGAACAGGAAGCATGAAATTGTCCAAAATGTCTTGGTATGCTGACACCTTAATGCCCCGTATACACGGACGGAATTTCTGACAACAAATGTTCGATGGGAGCTTGTTGTCGGAAATTCCGACCATGTGTAGGCTCCATCGGACATTTTTCGTTGGAATTTCCGACCAACAAAATTTGAGATCTGGATCTCAAATTTTCCGACAACAAAATCCGTTCTCGTGAATTCCGATCGTCTGTACACAATTCCGACGCACAAAATTCCACGCATGCTCGGAATCAAGAAGAAGAGCCGCACTGGCTATTGAACTTCCTTTTTCTAGTCCCGTCGTACGTGTTGTACGTCACCGCGTTCTTGACGTTCGGAATTTCCGACAACATTTGTGTAACCGTGTGTGTGCAAGACAAGTTTGAGCCAACAAAAAAAAAAATGGATTTTGTTGTCGGAATGTGTGATCGTCTGTACGCTGCATAAGGGTTCCCTCCTCTGGAACTAAGGGGCCAAACCCAACCCCTGAAAAACAACCCCATACAATTATTCCCTCTCCCCCACACCATAATCCCCCCTCCACCAAATGATTTGGACCAGTGCACAAAGCAAGGTCCATAAAGACATGGATGAGCGAATTTGGGGTGGAGGAACATGACTGGCATGGCCTTGAGTCCTGACCTCAACTCCGATAGAACACCTTTGGGATGAATTAGAGTAGAGACTGTGAGCCAGGTCTTCTCATCCAACACCAGTGCCTGACCTCACAAATGCGCTTCTGGAAGAATGGTCCAACATTCCCATAGACACACTCCTAAACCTTGTGGACGGCCTTCCCAGAAGAGTTGAAGCTGCTATATCTGCAAAGGGTGGGCCAACTCAATATTGACGGACTAAGACTGGGATGCCATTAAAGTTCATGTGCTTGTAAAGGCAGGTGTCCCAATACTCTTGGTAATATAGTGTATTTCTGGGCAGAATGGGCACTTGGATCTAACTACCCCTCCAAGTCTGACCCCATAGTTACTATATCACTGTTTTGTCAGTAGTTGTAATGGTGAAGATTTTACCATAATAACGAGGGGATAGAGCAAGTTTAAAGACAATCTGTAATCTTTTTGAAGTTTTCATGTATGCAAATGTAATCAACGTAATGTAAATAGCCTCATCAACGTTAAAAAAAAAAAAAAAAAAAAAAAAAAGAAGATTTGTTTTATATATAGTTTACAATTATATATGTAAATAAGGGCAGCCATATTTGTTTGATACTCATGTATGCTGTGCTTTGGAAAAACAGCGTTCTGATTGTGTTTTATTGCGTTTCTTTGTGGGTTAGCACAGGCTCCTAATGATCCACTCAAAACAAGACTGGCTCAACCACTTGACCTCCGGAAGGTTTTACCCCCCTATGTGATCAGACAATTATCTTCTATTCAGCACTGCGTTACTTTACCTGGCAATTACGCAGTCGTGAGAGCCTGTACCCAAATTACATTTATATCATTTTTTTTTTTTTTACACAAATAATGCTTTCTTTTGATGGTATTTGATCACCACTGGATTGTTTATTTTTTATTATATAAATTAAAAAAGAATGAAAATTTTGAAAAAAAACAAAAAGATATTTTATACTTTCTGTCATAAAAAAAAAATGAAAAAAATCCCAATAAGCTTATATTGATTGGTTTGTGCAAAAGTTATAGCGTCTACAAACTATGGTATATATACTGGAATTTATGCTATAGATGCTGTACTGCAATGATGGTGATCAGTGACTCTGCATTCACACCTGGGCGTAGCGTCTTTGAGCATTTTATCGGGCGTTTTTGGCGCATTTGTATGCAGTGTTTTTGGGCTTTTTCCATTTTTTTAATAGTCAATAGAGAAAACTATTATCTGTTGCATCATGTGTTGCTAGGTACTTCAGCTTTTTAAGCTTTTCCATTAGCTTTTATTTCTTCTTTTATTATTATTCATTTATTGTTTTTTTTGTTAGGGTAAGGGGTTCGAGTTCGGTTTAGGTTAGGGTTAGGATTATGAGTTGGGGTTAGGGTTATTTATTATTATTATTTCATTTATTTTTTATTATTATTATTATTATTATTATATGAATAATAATAAATGAATAAATAAAAATTTAAAATAAATACACAAATAAATAAAAATTATTAAAAAAATTAAATAAATTAATACTAACAATAAATAATAAATAAATAATGAACCCTTAACTTTAACCCTTACCCCTTAAAAAAATAAGGTAATAATAAATAACTAAACAACCTGACCCTAACACAAAAAATGTTTTTGTTCATGTTTGGGTGTTGTTATTTTATTATTATTATTATATGAATAATAATAAAGAAATAAATGTAAAATAAATACACAAGTAATAATCATAAAAAAACAAAATAAATTCAATAAATTAATACTAAGTAACAATAAATAAATAAATAACCCTTAACTTTAACCCTTACCCCTTAAAAACGAAAATAATAATACATAACTAGATAACCTAACCCTAACACAAAAAAATTATTGTTATTACTATTATTATTATTATTATTAATAATAATAATAATGTATTTTTTTGTTCGTGTTTGGGTGTTGTTATTTTTTATTATTACTATTATTATTATTATTATTATTATTAATAAAAATAATAGTGTATTCAATATTTTTAAAGGTTAGAGGTTACGGTAATTATTATTTATTCATGTATTATTACATATTATTCATTTATTTTACTTATTTATGAAGATTGTTAGTTATTTGTGTATTTACTTTACATTCTATAGTAATGTACTATTTTATTTTTTACTTTCTTTCATTTGAGCAGAAAATTGTGCAGAAACCTGCAAAAACATGCAAATGGCTCGGTTCCATTCGTTTCTATGGTTATACAAACGCGCCAAAAACGCTCAAATCTGCCAGATTCGAACGACAAAAAAAAGCTTGTTGCAGAACTTGTTTGAGCTTCAGGCGTTTGGCTTCAAGCGACTCGGGACTGGAGATGTGAACCATCTCCATAGAGAATAATTGATTTTTTTTTTCTCCTCCAGCGTTTTTGAGCTTCAAGCTTCAAGCAGATAATGGCTCAGGTGTGAATGGGGCCTCATAGCGTGACCGCAATAGGCCGGCGGGCAATCTGGCGCTAACAGAACTGACCAAGGAATTTCACTGAGCATCTGGTCTGGAGAGTTCACAGGAGAAATGTCTGGCTGATATTGGAAGGAGGCATCCAGGAACATTGTGAGTACAGACCTGAGTGTAGGATTGTGGTGACTGCTCGTTGTCACTATCCCTTGTGGATCAGCGCCAGTACTTGCCTGGCCTGGGACCTTCCTGGTGGTGTCTCAGTGCTGTCCATTCCCTTGGCACCTAATAGAACAGGGGTCTCCAGACTTTACAAAGGGCCAATTTACTGTCGTCCAGACTTTGGGGGGGGGATTGTGCCCAGTGCGGTAAACATTGCCCCGTCTTTGGTATTAGTGGAGGAATAGTGACCAAATGTTGGTGTTCGTGGAAGGTGTAATGTCCCATTGTTGGTGACAGCGGGAGGAATAGTGCCCTATTGTTGGTGTCCATGGCAGGAATAAATGCCTCAAGGGCCAAATAAAGGCAAGCAAAGCAGCAAACTGCAGCAAACTGCAGCCCGGCTCCCGGGCTGCAGTTTGGAAACCACTGTAATAGAAGGACTGGTGGTGACAAGTGGTGACAAAGTGAAGAGTGTCCTCCTGTTACTGGTGAATAGGGTTGTCCCAATACCACCTTTTTAAGACCGAGTAAAAGTATCAATATTTTTTTTCAAGTACTCGCCGATACCGATACTTTTTTTACTGATCACTGATTATGCAGCACTAATGAGCACTGATAGGTGGCACTGACTGATGGCTGGCACTGGCTGATGGGCACTGATGACTGGCACTGATGGATGCCACTGATAGGTGGCACTGACTGATGAGCACTGATTTGGTGGCACTGACTGATGGCTGGCACTGACTGATGGCTGGCACTGATGGATGGCACTGATGGCTGGCACTGATGGCTGGCACTGATGGATAGCACTGATGGATAGCACTGACTGATGGATGCCACTGATAGGTGGCACTGACTGATGAGCACTGATTTGGTGGCACTGACTGATGGCTGGCACTGATGGATAGCACTGACTGATGGCTGGCACTGATGGATCGCAGTGATGGCTGGCACTGATGGATAGCACTGACTGATGGCTGGCACTGATGGCAGGCACTGATGGATGGCACTGATAGGTGGCACTGACTGATGGGCACTGACTGATATATATAGGTGGCACTGACTGATGGATGCCACTGATAGGTGGCACTGACTGATGAGCACTGATTTGGTGGCACTGACTGATGGCTGGCACTGATGGATAGCACTGACTGATGGCTGGCACTGATGGATGGCAGTGATGGCTGGCACTGATGGATAGCACTGACTGATGGCTGGCACTGATGGCAGGCACTGATGAATGGCACTGATAGGTGGCACTGACTGATGGGCACTGATAGGTGCCACTGACTGATGGCTGGCACTGATTGGTGACACTGACAGGTGGCTGGCACTAATGGCTGACACTGATAGGCTGCACTTATGGGCGCTGATAGGTGGCACTTATGGGCGCTGATAGGTGGCACTTATGGGTACTGATGGGCACTGAAATGCAGCACTGATTGGCAATTTCTGGCCTGGCATAATAAATGACATGAATGATGAGAAGAAAGGAAGGATTTTGCAATGCTATATGGCATATAGCAATGCAAAATCCTTTTTTCCTCTCATCGTTCATGCCATTTATAGTAGTATAGTATATGCGGCGACGCCCATCTTGGTACACCCTGCACTCGGCCGCAGTAAGCAGCAGCGGACATCTTGTTACACCCAGCCCGAACTATATGGGCTGGGTGTAACAAGGTGTCCGCTGCTGGCTTGCGGCGGCCGAGTGCAGGGTGTACCAAGACGGGCGTCAGAATGTTCAACCGCTAACATAGACACGGAACGTCACTTCCGTGACGTTGAGGACTCGCTCCTCCCGCTCCGCCCTCTCTGCCCTCTGACTTCCTGTTTCGGGAGCAATGCCGCTTCATTCCCAGGTATCAGATTAAGCATCGGGAGCATTTGTGCGAGTACAAATTCTCGCGCAAATGCTCAGTATCTGTACAGATATCCATACGAGTATCGGGACAACCCTACTGGTAAATGCCAATGGAGTATCCCACCGTTTCGAGTGCCCTATCCAAGTTTATTCAGCAATGCTTTTCAAGAAAAACCAACCCCTAGACTGTTGATTGAGCCAGAAAGATTGACCATTACGGTGCGCCTGGCTGTCCCTGGACTTATCTGGTAGAGGAACCTGGAGCAAATCAGATGGATAAAAACCTTACCTATCAATACACTCATTATGAGGTCCTCGGCCGGTGCGGTTTTAGCTGGTATTTTAACAGAACCTGAGAAAGAGAAAGAGAGAGAGAATGCTATGACTTTGTCTTCCAATGGGATCAAGTGATCTGGAGGTCTTGGTATAATATTCTAAAGTGTTTGATGTATAAACCATATTTATTGTCAGAGGCTGAACACTGATCATCTCTAAATTCCTGAATTTCTGGTTGTCTAGGCGGAATGTAATGTAAAAAAATACCTACCTTATTCCTCGCTCCTGCAGACTTCCCATCACTGATGTCATCATGTAGAGTGAAGGCCCAGTGGACACCAATGGTCCTACACTGTAAGCCCCCCCCCGCCCCACATATCTAGGCAAGGAAAATTGTCGGCTGTGACCCACACAATAAAAATGAAAGCTGCTACTCAAGGCCCCACCAGGTCCTCTTGTAGGACAAGGCTAGGCTCTGAGAAAGAAGGTATCCCTTTGAAACGCGTTAGCCGGCAGTGGCCCTTGATATCTTCTGTGTACCATCTGGAGCCTGTCTGTCAGTCAACTAATTGTCGTCATCTGGAGATCGTTTGTATTTGCGAACTTTTTTCCATATGTTTGTGAGTAGTATTTTTATCTTATTTTTAATAAAATAGGCGTTTAAAGGATAATGCACAAGGCTGGTGCGCCCTCTTTTTCTTCTTCTGTTCCTCTTGTAAGACAAACCTGCTAAGAGTTCCAACAAGGACAGAGCTCGTCCCAGGTAAAAAAACTTCCAGTAGGGAAAGGAAGTCCTTCAAATCCCCCATTACACCCCCCCATTACAACCCCCGAATTACACCTCCCCCATTACACCTCCCCTATTACACCCCCCATTACACCTCCCCCCATTACACCTCCCCTATTACACCCCCCATTACACCTCCCCCCATTACACCTCTCCCGTTACACCTCCCCCATTACACCCCCCATTACACCACCCCATTACACCTCCCCATTACACCTCCCCATTACACCTCCCCCCATTACACCTCCCCATTACACCTCCCCATTACACCTCCCCCATTACAACCCCCATTACACCCCCCATTACACCTCCCCCATTACACTCCCCGTTACACCCCCCCTGTTACACCTCCCCCATTCACCCCCCCATTACACCTCCCCCATTACACCCCCCATTACACCTCTCCCATTACACCTCCCCCATTACACCCCCCATTACACTCCCCCATTACAACCCCCTTTACACCTCCCCCATTACACTCCCTGTTACACCTCCCCCATTACACCCCCCTATTACACCTCTCCCATTACACCACCCCCATTACACCTCCCCATTATACCCACCCATTACACCTCCTCCATTACACCCGCCCATTACACCACCCCCATTACACCCTCCCATTACACCTCCCCATTACATCTCCCCATTACACCTCCCCATTACACCTCCCCATTACACCACCCCCATTACACCCTCCCATTACACCTCCCCATTACACCCCCCATTACACCCCCCCATTACACCTCTCCCATTACACCCCCCATTACACCTCCCCATTACACCCTCCCATTACACCTCCCCATTACACCCCCCCATTACACCCCCCCATTACACCTCCCCATTACACCCCCCATTACACCTCTCCCATTACACCCCCCATTACACCTTCCCCATTACACCTCCCCATTACACCTCCCCATTACACCACCCCATTACACCCTCCCATTACACCTCCCCATTACACCCCCCCATTACACCCCCCATTACACCTCTCCCATTACACCCCCCATTACACCTTCCCCATTACACCATCCCCATTACACCCCCCCATTACACCCCCCCCCCCCTATTACACCTCCCTTAATACACTCCCCCATTACACCTCCCCTAATTCCTGAATATACAGGGGTGAGGAATTATTATTAAAGTGGAACTTCACTTTCTCGGTCAACATGAACTGTTTTTAATCCTTATACTGCTAGCATTAGTCTATAGATAGGAAGGTATATTATATTTACTTGTTTTGAAGTTTTTGTTTTTTTTGTTACATTTGTTACAATGTTTTACATTTTTTCAACGTTTTCCTGGTTTTTGACCTAGGCCTTTAAAGGAGGAGGGGCTTTCACAGCTAACCACACACCTTCTACCTGCATGCCTGGGCTAAGGGCAGATGGATTCCAGGAAAAAAATGCTACATGAATTATCTGCCCTTACTCAAGATGGCCAAGGATAGAAATGCTAGGAGTAGACATGTGCACTGCCAAAAAATTAGCTCTTTTTTGGTTCATTTGTTTTTGGCTTTTCAGGTCATTTGTTATGATTGAAATTTGTAAATGCGTACATTCGTAAATTCGAAAGTTTGAAAATTAAAAAATTTGAAAATTTGTAAATTCAATAATTCATAAATTCGAAAATGCGAAAATCCGGAAATTCGAAAATAAGGAAATTCTAAAATCCGAAAATTCATAAATTTGATAATTCGGAAATTCATAAATTTGAAAATTCGGAAATGCGAAAATCCGGTAATGTGAAAATCCGGTAATGTGAAAATCCGGAAATTCAAAAATCCGGAAATTTGAACATTTGAAAATCGGAAAATTCGAAAATAAGAAAGAAAATCGGAAAATGTGAAAGAACGAAAATTCTAAATAATAGCTAACTAATAATAACTAACTAATAGATTATAGGTATTGGAATTTCCTTTTAAATTTGGCTGTTAGTTAACATAACGAATACAAATTTATCCGAAGTTACGAATTATCCGACATAACGAATGCTGCATCTAAACGAATGGAATGGAGCGAATTAATAATAAATAATAATAATAAAATTTTTTAATTATATTATTGTTATTTATTAGTATTAATTAGTTATGTTCCATTTGTTTAGATGCGGCATTCGTTATTTTGGATAATTCGTAACTTTGGATAAATTCGTATTTGTTACGTTTTCAGACAAATTTGGAAGGAAATTCCAAAACCTATAATTTAATAGTTAGTAATAGTTCATTTATTATTAGTTATTATTTCAGATTTTTGAATTTTCAGGTTTTCAAATTTTCTTTCTTTTCAATTTTCGTTCTTATTTTCGGATTTTCGAATTTCCGATTTTACAGATTTTCGCGTTTTCAGATTTTCGCCTTTTCGGATTTTCGCATTTCCTGATTTTCGAATTTCAGAATTTCCGGATATCCGAATTTCGAATTTCCCTTAAACAGGTTTTCGTTAATTCCGATATTTCCAAATTAACAATTTTGTTGAATTGCGTTAAAAAGACAAATTCGGAGCGAAACAAATTGCACATGTCTAGCTAGGAGGTTGTTTTTCAAAGTGATTTTTTTCAACAAAATGATGATGTTATTCTTGTTTTGGAGAAGTCACAAGTGTATGCAAATTTGAAAATTCGTAAATTTGTAAATTCAATAATTAGTAAATTAGATAATTAGTAAATTAGAGAATTCGGAAATTCAAAAATTCTGCAAATTTGTAATAAAAAAAAAAAAAAAAAAAAAACGAAAATCCGGAAATTTGAAATAATAGCTCACTAACTAATAGCAATTAACTATTAAATTATAGGTATTGGAATCTCCTTTAAAATTTGACTGTAGTGCCGCGTACACACGGTCGGAATTTTCCACAACAAATGTTAGACATGTGCGCCGTCAATAAATTAGTTTTGTTTCGTTCTGTTTGGTATTAGTATTAATTCGTATTTCGTAATTCGTGTCCGAAAACCAATTTGGATTCGTATGAAATACAAATTGTCGTTAACTTTTGGTAACAATTACGAATGTTCCTTATGAAGAATTTATTATTATGAGGGGCTCCCACCATCCCTGTGCTGTGCTGACTTCCTGGGTTATTTAACGTCATCATAACGAATAATCGTAATAATGAACATTCTCGTTTCCGTTGTAACGGAATTTGGATCCGAAATTCGTAAACGAAATTTCGTATTTTGTACAAAATTCGTAAGCATAGCAATTCATATTTTGGATCCTCCCGAATGTACGAATTTACGGAAATTCATACGAATTTTCGATTCGTACGAAACTAATCGCACATGTCTAACAAATATTCGCTTGTTGTCGGAAAATTCGACCGCGTGTTGGCTCCATTGGACATTTGCGGTCGGAATTCCCGACAACAAATGTTTGAGTGCTGGTTCTCAAAATTTTCCAACAACAAAACTTGTTGTTGGAAATTCCGATCGTGTGTACACAATTCCGATGCACAAAATTCCACGCCTGCTCGGAATCAAGCAGAAGAAGCTGCACTGGCTATTGAACTTTTTTTTTCTCGGCTCGTTGTACGTGTTGTACGTCACCGCGTTCTTGGCGATCGGAATTTCCGACAAGATTTGTGTGACCCGTGTGTATGCAAGACAAGTTTGAGCCAATATCCGCTGGAAAAAATCCACAGTTTTGTTGTCGGAAAGTCCGATCGTGTGTACGTGGCATTAAGTGAATGTAACCAATACAAATTTATCCAAAGTTACGAATTATCCAAAATAACGAATGCCGCATCTAAACAAATAGAATGGAACAAGTGAACAATATATTGTTTAATGTGTGGTTGTGGTGCACTTATTTGGTGTTAAATTAGGAACAGGGGCTCCCAATGGAAGATTTAACCTCTTTTTGGATTTTGCATCACATTCTATCCTGGTGATTATTATTATTATTCAGGATTTATATAGCGCCAACAGTTTACGCAGCACTTTACAATATAAAAGGGAGACAATACAGTTATAATACAATAAAATACAAGAGGATTAAGAGGGCCCTGCTCAGAAGAGCTTACAATATAATAGGGTGATCATTTTAGAACGGGCAAATTTCCCCAACAGGGACATGGGCCGTAGTAAGTCCCCCTATTTCCCTCAATGTAGCTTTCCTTTAGAGAAATAAAACGACTTACCTGGCGGAGGCTGATTGTGAACATTTTGAGATGATGACTTAGGCGTTAAAGTAGAAGCGTGATTCAAGCCGTTTTCTGCTGGCGCCGGCCTTGGCTCGCTGTTGGCTTCCTGTGGAACATCGCCAGCTTCAACCTAAAAAAACCCCAAAAAACAGACAGTAATGTTTAAGTGATTGGTCAATCAAGAGCAATCATTTTTCAAACATGAAAACAATGCTGATAAACAACGGGGCCACCACTCCTTGTACCAGCGGGGATGAGGGGGTCCCTGGCTTTCTGGGGGGGCAGCTGTAATAGAGAATCCAGCCAGGGCTACCATAAGGGCAGTCGTCAGTACAATTTTCACCCATCATGGCAGGCTTTGCCCAGAGGGCCTTCGGGGACTCAATCTCCCAGCTGGGGTTCACTGCCCTGGATCTGTACAGCACCCTACTGGAAAAAAACACCAGGCAACTCCATAACAACCAGATAACACCAAATTCCATAAATGCGGGGTCCAGTACCGATCGGCAACATTACAGACTGTCCCTGCATCGTATTCTCTTTGTCTGGTCACTGTAGGGTCTCTGGGTACCATTCCCATGGGCAATGATAGTTATGGGTAATGAATCTGGATAGAGCCAGCCTGATCCTGATGAAACTGTTGAGAATTTGGCAGAACCATGTAGAGATGACCATCACCTTCAGACACTGGTGAAAAAACCCTGCCTACTGGGGAGGGGTTATGCCTAGGAGCAGGGGCGGCCCATCCATTAAGGGCACATGGGCAGCGACCCCCTCCCCATCTGATTAGAGCGAGATGCTCTAATAGGCTTCAATATAGGGTTGGCTAGGGTGATCATCAGTGCCCTGATTACAATTAAGTGCCACCAGTGCCAGTATTGAGTGCCCACCACTGCCAGCAATCAGTACCAACCAGTGCCCACAAGTGCCAGCCATCAGTGCCCACAATAGCCAGCAATCAGTGCCCACAAGTGCCAGCCATCAGTGACCACAAGTGCCAGCCATCAGTGCCCACAATAGCCAGCAATCAGTGCCCACAAGTGCCAGCCATCAGTGACCACAATTGCCAGCAATCAGTGACCACAATCAGTGCCATCTATCTGTGACCACCAGTGCCGCCTATCCATGCCCACCAGTGCTGCCTATCTGTGCCCACCAGTGCCACATATCAGTGCCCACCAGTGCCACCCATCAGTGCCGCCTATCAGTGTTCATTAGTGCCACATATCAGTGCCACCTATAAGTGCCCATAAGTGCAGCATATTCGTGCCTCCTCATCAGTGCCACCTCATCAGTGCCCATCAGGGCAGCCTATCAGTGCCCATCAGTGCTGCCTCATCAGCGCCCATCAGTGAAGGAAAAAAATTACTTATTTACAAAATTTACTGACAGAAACTAAGAAACTTTAAAAAAAAAAATCGGTCTTTTTTTTATTTTTAGGAAGTGATTGAATACCACCAAAAGAAAGCTCTATTTGTGTGAAGAAAATGGTAACAATTTCACATGGTTACAGTGTGGTATAACTGCGCAATTGTCATTCAAAGTCTGACAGCGCTGAAAGGTGAAAAATGTTCTGGGCAGGAAAGGGGTGTAAGTGCCCAGTATTGAGGTGGTTAATCTCTGTGTATCACCTGAGGCCAGTCACTTCCATTTTAAAGTTACTAAGCTGTTTGGAGGATCCCATGCCCCAATCCCTTTCCTGTTACTACAAGCAATACATTAAAAAAAGACAAACCCCAAGACTATTTATTGGAGCTAGAGGGAGTGGACTTGTGCTTAGGTGGAAGGACAGCCTCTGCACTATTGGGGAAGAACTAGTTAACTAAAAAAAAACCTTTGACTTTAGAATCACTTTAAGCGTATGTCCTTGTTCACATAGGGGATATACAGTATACCAGCCCTCAAGTTTTCTACTCGCCTACTCGCATTTTGCAAGAGGAAAATGAGGGCTGTCGAGCGTGGGCTGCCCCCAGGAGCCGTTCTCCCAGCCAGGGGATGAGAGGAGAGGAATAGTCCAGCTGGCCGATCATCAGAGAGCAGGGATTGCCCGCTGTAACAACTTACATTTGAATTGCTGGGTTCCCGGCGCTGCCCACCGTCACATATGGCCCCTGCCTCCTCGCCCAGCGCATTTGACAGACAGAACACCGGTCCAGTGCTGGAAGGCGTCGGGCGAGGAGGCGGGACTGTGTGACGTGAGTGGCGCGGGGTGAGGAGGTGGGGCTGTATGTGACGGTAAACTGTATTGACGGGCACAGATGAGACTGTACTGAAGGGCACAGGTGAGGCTGTACTGACGGGCACAGGTGAGGCTGTACTGACGGGCACATGTGAGACTGTACTGATGGGCACGGGTGAGGCTGTATTGATGGGCACAGGTGAGTCTGTACTGATGGGCACAGGTGAGACTGTATTGATGGGCACAGGTGAGACTGTATTGATGGGCACAGGTGAGACTGTACTGATGGGCACAGGTGAGGCTATATTGAAGGGCACAGGTGAGGCTGTATTGATGGGCACAGGTGAGACTGTATTGATGGGCACAGGTGAGGCTGTATTGATGGGCACAGGTGAGGCTCTATTGATGGGCACAGGTGAGGCTGTATTGATGGGCACAGGTGAGGCTGTATTGATGGGCACAGGTGAGGCTGTATTGACGGGCACAGGTGAGGCTGTATTGATGGGCACAGGTGAGACTGTATTGATGGGCATAGGTGAGACTGTATTGATGGGCACTGATGGTCACAGGTGAGACTGTATTGATGGGCACAGGAGAGACTGTATTGACGGCCACAGGTGAGACTGTATTGACGGGCACTGGTCACGCTGTATTGATGGGCACAGGTGGGACTGTATTGATGGCCACAGGTGAGACTGTATTGATGGGCACATGTGAGACTGTATTGATGGGCACTGGTCACGCTGTATTGATGGGTACCGGTGAGGCTGTGCTGAGGGGCACTGATAAAGTTGTTGTTAAAGCGGAGGTCTGCCCACTGCTGCAAACATTTAAAGCCAGCAGCTGCACATACTGAAGCCGCTGACTTTTGATGTTGGCACCGCAGGTGATATTTCCATCAGCTGTCGGGTGTTGTCACCTCTATTGCGAGTAAGGGAACACGGCAGTGAAGCCTTACGGTGCATGCACGAGGCTCCACTCCTCTCTTCTGTTGACCCGGCGACAGGGGAAGGAGGAGGGAGGGGGAGGGAGACCCACGGTGATGTCAGTACCCATGGCTGAGGCTCCCGGAAGTGGGAACCGGATACCTGTGAAAGACAGGTATCCAGGGCTGTTTTTAAGGCAGGGCAAAAGGGGCAGCTGCCCTGGGCCCTGCCATTGTTGTGGGGCCCAAAGCAGCTGCCTCATATTTGCCAACTATCCTGGTTTAAACTCCCTCGTCCCTTGAGGTTTTGGTCCTGTGCTGTGTTCCAATATCTCAGTGTGAAGTGCTGCTACTAATGCTGCCTAGCTCTGCCCTATTGTTTGATGACTCACCTGCAGACCCTGTGTTTACATGTAAATTACAGGCATTCATATGTAAATAGTGGCGGCCGGAAGCATTGATATGTATATCATGCCCCCCTGAGGTCATATCCACAGTAATCTCTAGCAAGCAACCAACAAGCAGAAATCATGTGCTGTAACCTCTAGCAACTAATCAGTAAGACGTAATGTGTGCTGTAACCTCTAGCAACCAGTCAGTGAGCGGTAATGATACACTGTAACCTCTGGCAACCAATCGCAATAGCTGCCTGATCTGATTCAGTAAACTGATTTTGAGTCTAGCTGCTATTTATTGTATGTCTCAGAGCAGGTGGAGAGCAAAACTGCATGGAGGGGGAGGCCAAGAAAAGTTTTGCCCAGGGTCCAATCAATATTAAAGTCGGCCCTGCAGGTATCCTGCCCTCCCACGAAAGGTGCCAAATGTGGCACCTGAGGGGGGGAGGAGAACAACGAGCGGAAGTTCCACTTTTGGGTGGAACTCCGCTTTACTATTTATTTTTGTAACTTAATTCTGCATAAAACATTTAAGTGTCATTTCCTGAGAGCGTGTTTAGGGGCGGGATTAGGGGAGGGGCATGGTTGGGGTTGGGCGGGGCAACTGGTGGTGAGTAACTCTTAAGCCTGGCTAGTAGCTCAGGACTTGAAATTCTGAGCCCTGCAGTATACATACATACATACATACACCAATGAATACACACAGCAGTCAAACTAAATTTTACACACCTAACTGCATCATTTTCCATTTTTGCAAAGCACAATATTTTAGGGCATTATTGGGCAGTTAAGAACTGCTCTTGTTTGCTCATAGAAACCAACTTCATTATCCATTTAATTCTCCAATATTGCAATGGGAAAATGGAAGGAACCTGATTAGCTGTTTTGAACAAGTAAACAACCTTTCCACTGAGCGGTTTGATAAATCCGATCCCTTATAGTTACCAATGGTAAAAACAGACACAAGCTCTGGCGCCATCTAGTGAGTACCAAGCACATCAGTTAAAGGATAAGCTCACCTTTTAGGGGATGTTATATGTTACACCTGTATTTAGGATGTAACTCAACATGTGCTAGCATTTTTTTGCCATTAACCACTTGCTTACTGGGCACTTAAACCCCCCTCCTATCCAGACCAATTTTCAGCTTTCAGCGCTGTCACACTTTGAATGACAATTGTGCGGTCATGCAACACTGTACCCATATGAAATTTTTATCTTCTTTTTCCCCACAAATAAAGCTTTCTTTTGGTGGTATTTGATCACCTCTGCGGTTTTTGTTTTTTGTTAAAAAAATGGAAATACATTTTTTTTATATTTTGTTATAAAATTTAAAAAAAGATAATTTTTCTCCTTCATTGATGTATGCTGATGAGGCGGCACTGATGGGCACTGATAGGTGGCAGTGATGGGCACTGATGGGTGGCAATAATGGGCACTGATCGGTTACACTGATAGACAGCACTGCTAGGTGGCACTGATTGGCACCACTGGTGGGCATTGATAGGTGGCACTTGTAGGCATTGATAGGTGGCACTCATGGGCATTGATAGGTGGCACTGGTGGGCACTGTGGGCACTGGCAGGTGGCAATGTCAGGTGGCACTGGCAGGGGGTACTGGTGGCACATATGAGGCATTATTGCCTCTTCCTCTTCGGGACCGATGTCCCTTGCTGATGAGCCGGTGATCGGCTTTTTTTTCTCCTCGTGCTGTCAGCGCGAGGAGAAAAAAAAACGATCACAGAGCTTTTGTTTTGATCATGTGATCAGCTGTCATTGGCTGACAGCTGATCACATGGTAAGGGGCCGGGACCGGCCCCTTACTCGGATTGGTGATCACAGTGACTCGGTGATCACAGCGCTCTCCACGTGCACCCTGTAGGGCGCGTGCACAGGGGAGGCCGTCATATGACGGCCTCCCGGGAATTCAGGTCCACGCTGTAGCCGTCATTCGGCTATAGCGTGGATGTCAAGTGGTTAAACCTGCAAAGCATTGTAACTGTGATAAATGGATCCTGGCTTTTTATTTTAAAAAAAAGTTAGCCTTCCAAGCTTCATCCGGGATGGTCCCCCTATCCACGATCCCCGGATCCTTTGAATCCGCTTATAGGCTCCATTCACGCTTGTGTGGCCTGTCATCATGCAACTTTGGACATCAGAGTCGCATGACAAGTCGTTCTGCATGTTTTCCAATGATAACCATTCATATATGTGCGACTTAAAGTTGTAGCAACTTTAAAGTAGTTCATGCACTACTTTGGTCCGACTTTCAAGTTGCATGAAAGCCGTACCTGAATGTTATGCCGCGTACACATGAGCGGACTTTACGGCAGACTTTGCCCGGCGGATTTCGTCAGACAATTCAATCGTGTGTGGGCTCCAGCGGACTTTGTTTTCTCAAAAGTTGGACGGACTTAGATTTGAAACATGTTTTAAATCAATCCGTCGAAATCGAGTCCGGTCGAAAAATTCCGCTCATCTGTATGCTAGTTCGACGGACCAAAAGCCACGCTAGGGCAGCTATTGGCTACTGGCTATAAACTTCCTTATTTTAGTCCGGTCGTACGTCATCACGTACGAATTCGAAAGACTTTGGTGGATTGTGTGTAGGCAAGTCCGTTCATTCAGAAAGTCCGTCGTAAAGTCCGTCGAAAAGTCCGCCGGGCAAAGTCTGCCGTAAAGTCCGCTCGTGTGTACGCCGCATTATACATAACAACTTGTGTGCAACAGTTGTCCATTAGCACTAGTCAAAGCCAAAGTCGTATCCAAGTTGCACCCATCCAAAGTTGCGTCAAAGTTGCACCAAGGTTGCACTCCAAAGTCGGTGCAACGTTGGAGTCATACAAGTGTGAATGGAGCCCAAGGACGGCCATACATGGGTGGAAATTCGAAAGAATTTTCTTTCGAAAATCTTATCTAAGCATTTTCGGTCGAATTTCGCACCATTAGTGGGGCTGCAGCAACAGCAGATTTTCCTGCGGCCATCGAGTTTGAGTAATCGGGCAGGTTGGAAATGTTTTAAAAAAACAAAAGGATTTTCTAATCAATGATGGGATATAATCGAAAAAGAAATGCGCAAGTGCAAGAAAAGAAAATTCCCAGAAAGAAAAGGAGATTCCCGGCCAGGAAAATTATTTTCTGTAGCAACAGGAAGTGAAATTGAAGGCTTGGTTGGTCGAATTATGAAATCAATGGTGGCGCCATCGGATCACAAAATGCACAAAATTTCAGATTTTCAAAAGAAAACTATTTTGAAATTCGACCCATGTATGGCCAGCCTTATGCACGTTTTTTTTTTTTTTTGCATGATAGTCGTATATCGAACCTGAAGAGTTTACTAAAGTTACGAAAATTCTCGTACGACAGAATAAAAAAATCAGAAGTGGTGTCATGTGTTGTAGTGTATTTGCATTGTATTTTCAGACGACAACTGTACTGATTAAATAAAAATCAAACGATCTGGTATCATTGGAGAATAATTTTCGTGCTTGTCCGATCGGATAATATCAGATGAACTGTCGTGATCGGCTATAGAAAGCTCTGTACTAACAATCTGATTATCGTACAATTGCGTTGAAAGCGGTATTTTTCATACGATTTTCAGATCGTGTGTACGGGCATAAGCCTACGTTTCTACTATTGCAACCTTTAAGTCGCGTGATTTTGCCGCGATTTTTCGCTGCGATTTTTCCACGATTTAGATTTGACTTGAACCAATGCCTGTGTACTCTTGAGGTCTGTGGGTCTCAAGTCGCATCAAAGTCAGGCCAAAGTAGTACAGGGACTACTTTAGCCTCTTCAGCCCCGAAAGAATTGGCTGCTGAATGACCGGGCCATTGTTTGTGATTCGGCACTGCGTCGCCTTAACTGACAAGTGCGCAGGCGTGCAGCGTTGCACCCAAACCAAATTTATGTCCTTTTTTCCCCACAAATAGAGCTTTCTTTTGGTGGTATTTGATCATCTCTGCGGTTTTTATTTTTTGTGCTATAAACAAAAAAAGGGCAACAACTTTGTAAAAAACACAATATTTTGTACTTTTTGCTATTATAAATATCCCCATTTTCTTTTTAAAAAAGCACATTTTTTTCTCAGTTTAGGCTGATATCTATTCTTCTACGTATTTTTGGTAATAAAAATCGCAATAAGCATTTATTGATTGGCTTGCACAAAAGTTATAGCGTCTACAAAATAGGGGATAGATTTATAGCATGTTAATTTTTTTTTTTTTTTACTAGTAATGGCGGCGATCTGCGATTTTTATTGTGACTGCGACATTGCGGCGGACATATCAGGCAATTTTGACCCATTTTTGGGACCATTGTCATTTATTCAGCGATCAGTGCTATAAAAAATGCACTGATTACTGTAAAAATGTCACTGGCAGGGAAGGGGTTAACACTAGGGGGCGATCAAGAGGTTAACTGTGTTCCCTAGTGTGTGTTCTAACTGAAGGGGGGGAGGGGACTGTCTAGGGGAGATGACAGATCTCTGTTCATACTTTGTATGAACACACGATCAGTCTCTTCTCCCCTCAGAAAACCGGAAGCTGTGTGTTTACACACACAGATCCCGGATTCTCGGTGTGTCACGAGCAATCGCGGAAGCCCGGCGGTCGCACTCGTATGGGCTCTGGGGGAGAGCAGCAGGCGCGCACGCGTCCCTAGTGGACACAGGGCGAAGCGACGTTACATAACGTTGTTTCACCCAGCCGTGTCATTCTGCCGCAGTAAAACTACGGCGGCTGGTCGGCAAGTGGTTAAAGTCGCTGCAACTTCAAGTCACACAGATATGAACGGTACTCATTGGAAATCATGGAGTACGACTTGTCATGAGACTTTGCAGTCCCAAGTCGCAGGACAAGTTGCACCAGTGGAAATAGAGTCTAAAAGAGATGTCCTCAGACACTTCATTGCAGCAGCAAGGGCGGTCATTCCTTGCCATTGGAATTCGACAGCTATACCCTCCCCTGGGGAATGGGCAATCGAATTAGTCTCCATAAGGGACCTGAAACACTTGTTGGCACAGGAAACAGGAAGGGAGGATGAATTTTCCCACACCTGGACTGTGTGGTCCATGTTCCGCTACTCCTCCGAATTTCAGGTCTGGGCCAAAGAAGACGTGACCCCCAATCCCCCTCCGCCATGATGGAGTGTCCCTGGCCTTATCCTTGCTTCTATTCTGCTTTCTACTTAGCTTACTCCCATAGCAACCCCAATTTCCTTACATAGTTGCTCTTTTACTGCTGACAATTACTTTTCTCCACGATGATACATAAGAGATAGTTAAAATGCAGATGTGTTTCTATATACACTAATTGAATTCCATGTTGCATGACAGTTTCTCTTTCCCCAACGTACTAGGTTACTGGTACATTTGCTATAAGGATGGGCTTTGGGGTTGTATATCTAACGTTACTTTATACTGAACAATGTTTTTCAGACTGCTGATTATTACTATAATAAATATTATTATACAGGATTTATATAGCGCTTTACAACATGGGGGGCAAAAAGTACAATTACGATACAATTCAATACAGGAGGGATCAGAGGGCCCTGCTTGTTAGGGCTTACAATCTAGAAGGGAGGGTCAAGTGGAACAAAGGAGAGTAGCTGTGGGGGGTGATCAGATGGAGAAAATGAAAATACAGTTGTTAGGTGTGGGTAGGGTAGGCTTCTCTGAAGAGAAGGATTTTCAGGGATCATCTAAAAGCTAATAGAGTAGGAGATAGACGGACAGATTGGGGTAAGGCGTTTCATAGGCTTGGAGAGGCTCTTTTCGCCAATTACCTATACGGATGTGGCCATAGGAGTGGTTCTTTCTATATTTTGTTGAGGCTCTGGAAAAGTCCTGGAGACGAGGATGGGAGGAGATGATGAGAGAGCTAGAGAGCAGGAGGTCTTGAGAAGAACGAAGAGAACGATTAAGTTGGTATTTTGAGAACAGTGTAGGGATGTAGCTGGGGGCCGAGTTGTGGATGGCTTTGTAGGTAGTTGTTAGTATTTTGAATTTAATTCATTGGGTGAGCGGAAGCCAGTGGAGGGATTGACAGAGAGGAGTAGCAAAGACAGAGCGATTGGTAAGGTGAATGAGTCTGGCAGCAACATTCATGATGGACTGAAGGGGGATAGACTATGTAGAGGTAAGCCAATGAGAAGGGAGTTGCAGTAATCGAGGCGAGAGATGACCAGGGAGTGAATTAAGAGCTCTGTTGTGTCATTGGTTAGAAAGGAGCGTATTTTGGAGATGTTGTGGGGGTTGAGGCGGCAAGATTATCACAGTGATTGGACGTGGTGCTTAAAGGAGAGTTCACAGTCCTGGACTACACCTAGAACCTTTTTTTTTTTTTTTTTTTTTTGAAAAGTTTTGTTTATTGCTTTTATAACATAACAATTACAATTAAACACAAGACACAATGGGCCACACAAAAAAAAAAAAAAGAAAAAAACTATTAACATCCTTCAGCATTGACTCTCTCCTCCTCCTTCCAGACCTTCACTCAATGACCGGATCGGAACAATGATAGTAAGGCCCCCTTCCCCTAATAGCAATTATCAATACATTTCAATATGTCAATTGGTTATATACATGTTGAATCTCACATCAGGTGCATTTCATTATGTGCCACTTAATCTGCCACCGTAGTTTACACCTAGAACCTTGGCATGTGGGGGATGGGCTGATAGTTGTGCCATCGATTTTGACTGAGAGATCAGAGGAAGGGGCAAATGGGGGAGGAAGAATTATAAGTTCGGTTTTGGATAGATTCAGTTTGAGGAAGTGCTGGGACATCCAGACTGATATATCTGATAGTAAATTAGTGATATGTGAGGAGACGGGAGGGGGAGTGAGCTGAGGGGTAGAGAAATAGATTTGGGTGTCGTCAGCAAACAGATGGTATAGGAAGCCATGGGAGGCTATCAGCTGACCCAGGGAGGAGGTGTAGATTGAAAATAGGAGAGGTCCAACAACAGAACCTCGGGGGACCCCAACAGAGAAAGGAAGAGGAGAGGAGGAAGTAGAGTTGTAAGTAACGCTAAAGGTGCGGTTGGATAGGTAGTATATCTAACGTTACTTTATACTGAAAAATGTTTTTCAGACTGCTGATAGCATTCTTATACTGGAGATTTTATGTTCTTTGTACCTCTAATACTTGTTCTTTGCAATCCAAATTCAATATAAAAAAGACTGAACTTAAAAAAAGATAGCCTTTAGAAGTGGTTGTAAACTCTTACATAAGTGCCTTGAAAAAGTATTAATACCCCTTGAAGTTTTCCACATTTTTGTCATGTTACAACCAAAAACGTAAATGTATTTTATTGGAGTTTTATGTGAAAGACCAACACAAAGTGGCACATAATAAAAAAAAATAACAAAAAAATATCCCAAGGTTTGAACATCTCATGGAGCACTGTTCAATCCATCACAACTGCAAACCTACCAAGACATGGCCGTCCACCTAAACTGACCGGCCGGGCAAGGAGAACATTCATCAGAGAAGAGCCAAGAGGTCCATGGTAACTCTGGAGGAGCTGCAGAGATCCACAGCCCAGGTGGGAGAATCTGTCCACAGGACAACTATTAGTCGTGCTCTCCACAAATCTGTCCTTTATGGAAGAGTGAGAAGAAGAAAGACATGGTTGAAAGAAAGCCATAAGAAGTCCCATTTGCCGTTTGCGAGAAGCCATGTGGGGGACACAGCAAACATGTGGAAGAAGGTGCTCTGGTCAAATGAGACCAAAATTTTATTTTTTGGCCTAAAAGCAAAACGCTATGTGTGGCGGAAAACTAACACTGCACATCACCCTGAACACACCATCCCCACTGTGAAACATGGTGGTGGCAGCATCATGTTGTGGGGATGCTTTTCTTCAGCAGGGACAGGGAAGCTGGTCAGAGTTGATGGGAAAATGGATGGAACCAAATACAGGACAATCTTAGATGAAAACCTGTTATGCCGCGTACACTCGATCAGACTTTCCGCCAACAAAACCGTGGATTTTTCTTTGTAGGATGTTGGCTCAGACTTGTCTTGCATACACACGGTCACACAAATGTTGGCCAACAATACCGAACGTGAGAACATGGTGACATGCAAGACGCACAACGAGCCAAGAAAAAGGAAGTTCAATAGCCAGTGCGGCTCCTTCTGTTTGATTCCGAGCATGCGTGAACTTTTGTGCGACAGACTTGTGTACACACAATCGGATTTTCCGACAACAAAGTTTTGTTGGCGGAAAATTTGAGAACCTGCGCTCAAACATTTGTTGGCGGAAAGTCCGACAGCAAATGTTCGATGGAGCATACACACGGTCGGACTTTCCGACAACAAGCTCACATCCAACATTTCCCGTCAGAAAGTCCGGCCGTGTGTACGGGGCATTAGAGTCTGCAAAAGACTTGAGACTGGGGTGGAGGTTCACCTTCCAGCAGGACAACGACCCTAAAAATACAGCCAGAGCTACAATGGAATGGTTTAGATCAAAGCATATTCATGGGTTAGAATGGCCCAGTCAAAGTCCAGCCCTAAATTCAATTGAGAATCTGTGGCAAGACTTGAAAATTGCTGTTCACAGACGCTCTCCATCCAATCTGACAGAGCTTGAGATATTTTGCAAAGAAGAATGAGCAAAAATGTCCCTCTCTAGATGTGCAAAGCTGGTAGAGACATCCCCAAAAAGACTTGCAGCGGTAATTGCAGTGAAAGGTGGTTCTACAAAGTATTGACTCTGGGGGGCTGAATACAAATGTACCCCCCACACTTTTCACATATTTATTTGTAAAAAAGTTTGAAAACCACTTATCATTTTCCTTCCACTTCACAATTATGTGCCACTTTGTGTTGGTCTATCACATAAAATGCAAATAAAATACATTTACGTTTTTTGGTTGTAACATGACAAAATGTGGAAAAAAACTGTTGAAAATGTCAACTTTTTCAAGGCACTTTATACCCAGTGAAGAGACTATCCTTAAGTGATACACAGAGAGGAAACAAATCCTCCTACATATATGTTTTACCTGTTTACCTGCAGTCTTCTCTTCTCTACAGTTGTTCACAGTCCAGAACTTACACAGCATTATTGAGCTCCAGAAGGCAGGGGGTGGGGATCTGACTGCACAGCAGAGAGCTGAGTGTAATCTGAGACCTATGTGGAGGGAAAGGACACACCCCCCTCTGTGTGCTGAGGGGGCGTCTCCTGGGATTACTTAGTGTCGGCATAGACCAGTGATGGCGAACCTTGGCACCCCAGATGTTTTGGAACTACATTTCCCATGATGCTCAGGCACTCTCCAGTGTGGTGGAGCATCATGGGAAATGTAGTTCCAAAACATCTGGGGTGCCAAGGTTCACCATCACTGGCATAGACTGTCAGAAGGGACTCATACAGATAGCAGAGGAATGGGAGAAGACACATAAATCACACTTGGTGCTTCGAAATGAGGAAAGTACAGACTACAGAAGGGTACACTTTCTTTGTTTTTTCTTTTCAGAGGTTTACAACCACTTTAAACAATTTCTTCTACAAAAAAAGTAATAATTCCTTCAACTTTTTCAACTTTTTTATTTTAACAGAGAAGGGTCAAAGATGAATAATATTCTTGTGTCTAAAATAGTATCTCCAGTGACTGATGTCCTAGATCTGGTGTTCTTTGGAGACCATCGTACGCAGGGTACATTCTAATGCCCTCATTCACATATAATGTTCCCGTGGATGGATGGGGACATCACATCGTGAGATGATTTCTAACAGCGTGTGTAAATTGGCAGTAGAGCAAATGTAGGTCAGGGTGGCAACAAGTGATTTACAATATAAAGAAAAGTTGGTCGTATTTTTAGCTCTATAATTAAGACGAGTCAATGCGGGGTAAGGGAAAATGCTATTAAAATATCTCTGTAAAAAGCAAGCCTCAGTCTAGAGTAGTGCGTGGGCAGAGGGAACACATTTTAGCTGGACATGCATAATTGATGATGTTACACATTAGAGCGGAGTAGGAAAATTTGCAGTTCTGCAACTGCTATGGAATTAAAAAAGAACCAGTATTGTCAGGTTGGGCATTCAGGCATCGGTTGCTGTTACCAGCTAGAGATGCGTCAAGTGTCGTATGCAAGACTAGCTTCCAAGTATAGGTCTGATTGCAGTGCCCCCATGACCGATGTCAACATTTCAAGTCATGTTATTATTTCTGTTGGAGCCAGTGGACACAGAGGCATGGGTAGGTGCCATTACTAGGGTCATTACCTGTTGCCACCTACTCAAACCTTTTGGGAAGTGCTTTGGCTGGCTGCACCCTGTATTATGATTATTGTTTGGTGAAAGCCACCAAATTTAGCCTAACCTCCATCCACCCTTTTTAGCCCACTCCATTTATACCTGAAAGTTGGTATACTACCCTTTTTCCTTCTTCTTCTGCAGTCTACCAAAGACCCTTCAGGGTTTTAGTTGCAGCCATATTTGGTTTGTGGCTGTTGGCATATCATAGGGTCCTTTGAGTGGGTATAACACGTCTTTGCCAAGTAGTGCATCTTCCTGATGAAACGTGTCGAAGAACTACAGACCATCTTTAGACCACAATATTCATTATTGCACTAAAGATAACCTGTAACCCTCTATTGTAATGTGATGAGTCTACACCAGCCTTTCTCAAACGTTGCAGTATAGAGGAACCCTTGAAATAACTTTCTGGTCTCAGGGAACCCCTGCTACAAGTTACTATATCTACAACTCATGATACATTAGTGTGATGGTCAGTGAGAAGAATGCGCCTTACACTTGTGGTCATTGGGAAGAATTATCCCCTTACAGTTAGCTATAACGATGGTTGGGAACTTATCTGAGATAGCTGAAATAGCTCATCGTTCAATGAACCCCTAGCAAATTCTGGAGGAACCCTAGGAAATTGCTCTTTGCTCAGGGGACCCCAGTAACCTCTGGAAAAACCCTAGGGTAGGCAGAAATTTCTCTTTGCTCAGGGAACCACTAGCAACCTCCAGAGGAACTCTACGTAGGCAGAAATTGCTCTTTGCTCAGGGAAACACTAGCAATCTCTGGAAGAACCCTAGGTAGGAAGAAATTGCTCTTTGCTCAGGGAAACACTAGCAATCTCTGGAGGAACTCTAAGTAGGCAGAAATTGCTCTTTGTTCCGGGAACCACTAGCAACCCTGGCAGAAATTGCTATTTGCTCAGGGGACCAATAGCAACCTCTGGAGGAACTCTAGGTAGGCAGAAATTGCTATTTGCTCAGGGAACCACTAGCAACCTCTGAAGGAACCCTAAGTAGGCAGAAATTGCTCTTTGCTCATAGGACCTCTAGCAACCTCTGGAGGAACCCTTAGGTTGGCAGAAATTTCTCTTTGCTCAGGGAACCCCTAGCAACCTCTGGAGGAACCCTAGGTAGGCAGAGATTCCTTTTAGCTCAAGGAACCCCTAGCAACCTCTGGAGGAACCCTAGGTAGGCAGAGATTGCTTTTAGCTCAAGGAACCCCTAGCAACCTCTGGAGGAAATCTAAGTAGGCAAAAATTGCTCTTTGCTCAAGGAACGTCTAGCAACCTCTGGAGGAACCCAGGGGTTCCATGGAACCCTGGTCTACAAAATAGTTGTACTTTGTGGTATGGCATCCCCTAAAAAGGATGTGTTGTTGATAGCCATCATTTAGTCTCTTTCAAGTGATGTATTATATCTATAAGATAATCTGGAATAAAGATTTTTTTTCATTTAAATCTTTTACGATTTTTATTTTTATTAATGGCACCTTTTATAGTCCCATCCTGGTATGTAAATTGGCTTCTATTCCCAATTTGGGGATGTGGTGCCAATTGGTTACCCATCAATCTAAGTTTCTGATTCAAGTTATTATTTTAAGTAAAAGAATATCTCTAGCTTACCAAGAGTAAAATAGCCATGCTTCACAGCTCACCCTTGTTTCCTAAAGGATAGGCTAGGTATAGTAAAGATCTCATGGCTACCAACAGCATTGAGAACAAAGGTATACATACTGTAATTTGCACACTGTGTGGCTGTACAAGGGCCCTCAGGGTGTTGGTGGCCCATTTATTGTACATGTGGTCCAGTTGGGTTCCAGGAGCAAGAGATTGATTGAGAGGCAGAGAGTGATTGTGCCAATATCAGCATCTTCCCTTATTCTATGAAGCCCAAATAGAAGCTGCACTCCTCAAAGTACTCATCCTTGTAGTGATGGGTCCATTAAGCGAATGCCATGGATGGCGCTGGGCCAGAACCAGATGCAAAGGTCCAGCACCCCAAATAAATGCATCTCATGTGACATTTTACGGTATAAAGGAAAAAAGCAAACATTTTTGAAAAACAAAACTGCTTCCCTTGCCCTTGTTGTAAATCATATCAAATAAAAAATACCAGGAGAGTACCAACAGCCCCAAAATAACCCCTTTTTGGAAAGCAGACATTCCAAGGTGATCTCGTTTTGTTCCCAATTTTGTTTGGAAATAAAGAAACATGCTGCTCTTAAAGGGATTAAAACAATGACCAATTACAGTGATCACATGGTACAGAGCCCCCCAAGCCCCCCCGAAGACAGCTCAAATCATAGTCACTAACTATGTGGGTAGGGTTTCCACCTTTTCCTCAAGACAAACTCAAACACTTTAGCGGCCTGGATCACCTTTGGATGCCCCAAGGAGAGTAGTAATGCGGTGCACATAGCGTGCCACAGCGAAAAGTGGGTGTGGCCAAATTACTCTTGCTGACATCATCGCCCTGCCCCCCCAGTGATGCAGAACCTGCCCCCAGACAGCCGCCCGCAGCTCCCAGAGGGCAAAAGATTTGTTTGTGACTATCTTGGTTAGTTGGAGAGCCAAAGCCCAGTCTGAATAATGTATTCGGGTTTCAGTCCGCCTTAAACCCGGTCACATGGTTCAAAACCCAGACTGTCCGGGTTAATCCCGGACAGGTGGCAACCCTATATGCAGGGTGCTTTCTGGTGTGCCCTTTATAAACTGCACTGCAGAAATCAGCGTCCATTGCTTCACCTTTCAAAAACGTACAGTGGTACATAAACGGTTAAACAGACCAAGGGCAGGAAAAATCAGGCTTGAAAGATCAGCCACAGGTGGTCAGCTTATCAGTTTGTTTCAAATTAGAGATCTGCCTGTGTTTATATAAATCTCTGTATGCTCAAACACACCATACATTTCCCATCAGACCTCATCAAAGTTTTCAGTGCGCTCACAGTTGAGAACTGCAACCTCAGCCCATGGACTTCACTGACTGATCATCGCTTGCAATGATCTAGTCCGTTGTATCCCTTATCAAGTCTGAGGAATATCTGGCTATTCATAGCCCATACATTTCATGCAAAGAAAAATCATGGCCTAGGTCAGGAGTCTTCAAACTACGGCCCTTTGGCCAGATCTAGCCCCCTACAAGATATTATATTGCCCTCAGTTAAGGTCAGTGGTGTGCAATGATTGAGGATTCAGGTGTGCTTGCTTCATCAAGAGGGAATCTGATGGGAGTCCTGCTGTAAAGGGGGATTCCAATAGGAACCCCGATGTAAGAGAGAACTCTCATGGGGTCCCTGATGTGGGGGGGGGGACTTCAATGGGGACCCTGGTGTAAGAGGGAAACTCTGATGGGGACCCTAATGTAAGGGGACTATAAAGGGGACAATGATATAAGGGGGGCTTTGATGGAGACCATGATGTAAGGGGGGCTCTGATGAAGACCCTGATGTAAGGGGGCTCTAAAGGAAACCCTGATGCGAGGGGGGCTCTAAAAGAGACCCTGATGTGAGGGGGGCTCTGATGGAGACCCTGATGTAAGGGGGCTCTGACAGAGACCCTGATGTAATAGGGGCTCTGATGGAAACCCTGGTGATAGGGGGCTTCTGATGGAGACCATGATGTAATGGGGGTCTGATGGAAACCCTGATGTAAGGGGGGCTCTGATGGAGTCCCTAATGTAAGGGGGACTCTGATAGAGACCCTAATGTAAGGGGGACTCTGATAGAGACCCTAATGTAAGGGGGACTCTGATAGAGACCCTAATGTAAGGGGGACTCTGATAGAGACCCTAATGTAAGGGGGACTCTGATAGAGACCCTAATGTAAGGGGGACTCTGATAGAGACCCTAATGTAAGGGGGACTCTGATGGAGACCCTAATGTAAGGGGGACTCTGATGGAGACCCTGATATAAGGTGGACCGTGATGGACACCCTGATGTAAGTGAGAATATGAAGGACACCCTGATGTAAGGGGGAATCTGATGGTGATCCTGATCTAAAGGGGGACTCCAATAGGGAGCCTAATGTAATGTGAGCAGCACAGTGGCTAAGTGGTTAGCACTTCCACCTTGCAGCACTGGGGTCATTGGTTTGAATCCCAACCACAACACAACCTGCTTGGAGTTTGCATGCTCTCCCGGTGCCTGTGTGGGTTTCCTCCCACACTCGAAAGATATGCTGGTAGGTTAATTATGAATATGAGATAGGGACCTTAGATTGTAAGTTCCTTGAGGGCAGGGACTAATGTGAATGTACAATATATACATAAAGCACTGCATACATTGATGGCATTATATAAGTACCTGAAATAAATAAAGGGGTGACTCTGATGTATAAGTGAATCTGCTGGGGACCCTGATATAAGGATGCACTCGTTCATTTATGAAACTGATGAATTTTTTTGGCCCATGAATATTTGTAAAATATAAGATGTGGCCCTTGCACTGAAAAGTTTGGAGACCTCTGGTCTAGGTGAGAAGACAACGTTTCCGTTTAGTGCCGGTCATAGCCAGCCTACCTCTTTCTTCACTTCTTCCTCGTCCTCCAACGTCAGAGCGGCCAGCTGTCTCGATCTCTGCTCCATCAAATTCACATATCTAATTGGATTCGATAAAGCTTCAATCACATCTGTGAAAAATGAAAAAATGATATGGTGTCTATATATGAAGGACAATGTGACTTTTACAGTAATTTGTGGGTTGTAGAAGTACTGCAAATAAAAAAAAAAATACTAAGGATTTAAATAGGTCAAACAAATCCTTGCTGGCTTCTCATGCCCCTCTACACCATGATGGGGGTACACTGCCTGATTTGGAGCAAAACATAAACTTTGTAGACTATTTGCTGTGACACCTTGGTCTGTGTTAAGCAAATATTGTCTAAATATATTGGTGATGTGTATTCTTCCTCGAATCTCGTGAGCTTTGTGTATTTCTTCTAGATCTGTGCAGGAATCCAGTGTGAGACCTTTCCTCCATGTAGGAGCTTCCTGTATTAAAGACCGGTCACTGCTGCTTTCTCTCCTTGTACAGGGTGACTGGTCTTGTCTCCGCCCCCTCCTACAGTTTTCTGGGCCACTCCCACAACTCTGCTCTCTGTAATGTACATTGTAGCAAAGTGTCATTTCTTCAGTATTGTCACATGAAAAGAGATAATTAATTATTTAAAAAATGTGAGGGTGTACTTACTTTTGTGAAATACTGTATAATACACAGTATATATATATATATATATATATATATATATATATATATATATATATATATATATATATATAGTATATATATATAGACATATACATTTATGTAAATATATTTCAACTCTATATGTGTACAACAGTCTGGCCGCCTTTACACAGGTGGCCGGGGGGGAGGTAAAAACTGGTGGTTGAACTTTGGTTTTACCGACCCCCAACAGCCCACCTGAAACTACCGTGCATTCAGGATCGCCTCCCAAATGCCTGACAGCAGCTGCTTAGCCGTCCCCCAAAAAAGCGTTCCACTGCGGATCACTTTTCAGGATCTGCCCAAATGTGAACCTGTGAAACTTTTGCCTCTGTGCAAAGATTTTTCATAAACCTATAATAGACAAATTACATCTATATTTATTCATATACAGATAACTAAAGATTTACTTATTTATATACAAAATACAACCCAGCTCATATTTTTATGCTCAATACTGTAGGTTGAGGTTTAGTGCTGCAGACACGCTCATCGTAAAGTCTATCCATGGATTGGTCATCTGCAGCTGCAGCATATGTGGGCTACTGCTGCCACCCAGTGGTGAAAATATATATGAACCAAAGGAAGAATATTTAAATGTTTAAAAGAATGTAACACATTTAGAGAAAGTATCCTTTTTTTTAATTCACACAAAATGTAAAAAAAAAAAGAAAAGAAAGCAGTATGAAGCATTTACTATACCTGCAAATGTATCGGGGACGTAATCTTTCACCACTATGCAGACAAAGATGGCTGGTAGTGTCAATGGTACATTCTTCTCATTTCGTAGACAGATGTAATGATAACCTAAAAAAATTAAATAAAGCAGTTTGTTTTTTATTTTGAAAAAAAAAAAAATTTAAACTACGCCCAGACAGTTTGAAGGGGATTCAATTCAGCAGCCAATAAGCAGAAATTATCAGATTTCGTTCACTTTATAACAATGACAGAAGGAAGTCAGTGGTCTGTCTGTCTTTAAAATAAAGGTTAACAGAGGTGACAGTTGGCTTCCTTCAGCCCCTCTGAGCAGTGGTGGCTGGTGCTCAAAATTTTTTTGGGGGGGCGCAAACAAGCAAACAAGTTCTGAAAAAACCCCCATCAATCGCAGCCACTGTGCCCATCAAAAGCAGCCACTGTGCCCATCAAATGCAGCCTGTGCCCCATCAAATGCAGACTGTGTCCCATCAAATGCAGCCTGCGTCCCATCAAATGCAGCCTGTGTCCCATCAAACGCAGCCTGTGTCCCATCAAATGCAGCCTGCGCCCCATCAAATGCAGCCTGTGTCCCATCAAACGCAGCCTGTGTCCCATCAAATGCAGCCTGTGTCCCATCAAATGCAGCCTGCGCCCCATCAAATGCAGCCTGTGTCCCATCAACCCCCCCTTCTCTGCGGGAGATCCGAACCGGCACAGCGGCACTTACCTTGCTGTGTGGTGTCCTCTCCTGCTGTGTGGGCACTGGCAGCGGCAATGGAGGAGTCCGCTCCTCATACTTCCGGTTTTCTCTCTCGGGCGCAATGGGAGAGAGAAAACCGGTTGTGACATCTAACTTGGATGTCAATCAAAGCACCCGGCCGTAATAATAGATACTACGGGCGCCAGGCAGAAGCTACTCGGTGCTTCGGAATGCTCCGCAAGGCGGGACAAAAGCCCGCAAATGAAGCGCCGCGTCTGCAATCTCGTGATTGCATAGACGTGGCACTTCCTATAGTGCGCTGTGTCCGGCGCCCCAACACGGTGCACTTAAGGACCTTTTTGCTATTTTTTTTTGTTTTTTAAGGGGCCAGTTTTAAAATGTATTTATTTTTATTTTTTGACTGCCTGGAGGGGGGGAGCGGTGCCCGTGCGCCCCCTATGGACGGCCGCCACTCCCTCTGAGCAGTGGTGACATCTTACTGTGCCATTGGGTACGCACATCTGAATGTTCTCATGCATTGGTGTGTGCAGACTATTGCATTAGGGTGTGCACCCCAAAGCTCAAACACACTTTATATATATTTTATATATACTTTTATATATATATATATACACACACACACACAAACACACACACACACAAACACTTATATATGTAAACACGCATTTTAAAATGTATCAGAACGTGGACGGTGTCAGTAGGGCAGAGATTGGTGCCAGTTGGGCAGTGTCAGTAGTTTTTTTATTTTTATAACTTTTTTTACAGTATTTTTTCTTAAAGGGGTCGTAAAGGTTTGAATTTTTTAAAATAAAAATAAAAAACATGTCATACTTACCTCCTCTGCTCAGTGGTTTTGCACAGAGTGGCCCCAATCCTCCTTTTCTGGGGTCCCCCGGTGGCGCTCCTGGCTCCTCCTCTTCATCGGGTACCCCCACGGAGATCCGATTTCCATGGGGGGCACTCATGCAGGCTACTAAGTCCATTAACACAGACAGCGGGACTTGGCCCTACCCCCCACTCCTGTGTCACTGGATTTGATTGACAGCAGCGGGAGCCAATGGCTCCCGCTGCTATCAATCTATCCAATGAGGACCTGAGCCAGTGGCTGGAGCTGCTGGGCTCATGCATATTGCTGGAACTGATCGGGCTCAGGTAAGAAAAAGGGGGGGGGGGGGTCTGGGGTCAGCTGAAGCATAGAAGAGCTTGTGCCCGTCGCTGGAACAATCAAGTTCAAGTAAGAAAAAGGGGGGCTCTGGGGGGCAGCTGAAGCACAGAAGGTTTTTTACCTTAATGCATAGAATACATTAAGGTGAAAAACCATGAGACTTTACAACTCTTTTAACTGCTTGCCAACCAGCCGCCGTCAATATACTGCAGCAGGTTGGCTCTCCTGGGCGAATCACTTTAGGTGTACGCCGGGCGCTTTAAGAGCTCTAAAGTCGCGGTATGACTCCAGAGCCGGTGCGCGTGACCGGCGGTCACGATGTCCGCCGGCCACCTGTGATCGCTCCTCACAGAGCCAGAATGGAGATCTGTCAATGAAAACAGACCGATCTCCATTCTGTCAGGGGAGGAGAGACAGATCTGCTGTTCCTAGTGATCAGGAACAGCGATTTCTCTCCTCCTCCAATCAGCCCCCCCCCCCCACAGAAACACCTCCCAGGGAACACTTAACCCCTTGATTGCCCCCTAGATGATCCTAACCAGTGAAATTTATACAGTAATCAGTGGCTATTTTTAGCTCTGATCGCTGTATAAATGCCAATGGTCCCAAAAAAGTGTCCAATCTGTCCGCCGCAATTTGTCGCAGTACCGCTAAAAATTGCAGATCACTACCATTAGTAGTTAAAAAAAAATAATAATAATAAAAATGCCATTAATCTATCCCCTATTTTGTAGACGCTATAACTTTTTCACAAACCAATCAATATACGCTTATTGCGATTTTTTTTTAACCAAAAATATGTAGAAGAATACATATCGGCCTAAACTGATGAAGGAATTAGTTTTTTTAATTTTTGTTTTTGGATATTTATTATAGCAAAAAGTTAAAAATGTGTTTTTTTTTTCAAAATGATCTCTCTTTTTTGTTTACAGTGCAAACAAATAAAACTGCAGAGGTGATCAAATACCACCAACAGAAAGCTCTATTTGTTGGAAAAAAAGGATGTCAGCAGCCCCTCTAATACTTACCTGAGCCCCATCTCGATCCAGTAATGTTGCACAGGAGTCTCGGCTGCTCGGGACTCTCCCTCCTCGTTGGCTGAGACAGCAGTGGGGCGCCAATGGCTCCCGCTGCTGTGAGTCAGTGAGCCAATGAGAAGAGTGAGGGGGCGGGGCTAAGCCGTGGCTCCATGTCTGAATGGACACACAGAGCAGCGGCTCGGGTGCCCCCATAGCAAGCTGCCTTCTGTGGGGTCCCTCGGCAGGAGGGAGGGGCCAGGAGCGCCGGCGAGGGACCCGAGAAGAGGAGGATCGGGGCTGCTCTGTGCAAAACCATTACACAGAACAGGTAAGTATAACATGTTTGTTATTTTTAAACAAAAAAAATTCCCCAAGACTTCAATATCACTTTAAGTTACCAAATAAAGTTACCAAACTCACTATTAATAAAAACAACATAAAGTGACATTCTTCCATTTGGAGGACACAGAGAAAGCAACAAAGATTGTTTGGAATTATTAGGAATGTAAAACCTGCCGGTATGATAAAGAGCCTACCTGGTCGAATTGCTGAGACCGGCAATAGCCGATGACCTATGAACTTTCCTCCTTCTTCATAGGCTGCTATTCTGAGGCTGGCCAAGGATGGTAGCACTACCTGATCCCCCACCCCAAAAAAAAGACAAATAATGATTGTAAAGTAAGGAGAACCATTCCAAAGTATTCAAGAGGTTTCATAAGAAAAACATGCAAACATGCTCAACGGATTACTGAGGGGTCTATTTATAAAAAAAAAAAAAATTCAAGCATAATCCCCATATTTTGCCTAATATGTTTACACTATAATACCAAAAGAGTAAGAGTATGTGATATAGATAAAAAATACAATTTAATTACAAAATCTCAATCAAAAAGATACAATTTGCCATCATAAAATAAACACAATCAAGGTTACAGTAAAGCTTAAAGATTATCAATGAGGTCGCATGTCCTTATATGACTCGACGCGTTTCACAGGGTCGCCCGATTCCACAGGACCAATAGTAATGCCCCGTACACACGAGCGGAATTTCCGTCGGAAAAATCTTGGATGGTTTTTCCAACGGAATTCCGCTCAAGCTTGTCTTGTGTACACAGGGTCACACAAAAGTTCTCTGAACTTTCGACCGTCAAGAGTGCAGTGACGTACAACGCTACGACGAGCCGAGAAAATGAAGTTCAATGCTTCCGAGCATGCGTCGAATTGTTTCCGAGCATGCGTGGTTTTTTGCGCGTCGGAATTGCATTTTTGGATAGGAACTTTTTCCGACCAAAAAATAGAGAACCTGCTCTCAATCTTTTGCTGGCTGGAATTCCGCCAGCAAAAATCCGATGGAGCATACACACGGTCGCATTTTCCGACCAAAAGCTCTCATCGGAGTTTTGCTGGTGGCATTTCCGATCGTGTGTATGTGGCATTACTCTTTAAGGACAGTAGATTGCACAAGACACAATAAGGGTAAATTCCCTCAGAGGGTGTAAGAGAAGGGAACAAAATAACAGCAGTGGAAAGATATCTGAAAGTGCGCCTACTGGGCCCATGGGAGAGATCCCCAACCTCGCAAAGCCCAAAGCTGGGCCCACTTTCAGACGTTTTTCCCCTGACTGGTCCTGAAGAAGTGGGTGACCCTGCAAAACCCGTTGACCCATATAAGGAAATGCGAAAGCATTGGGAATCATTAACCTTTACTGTAACCTTAATTGTGTTTATTTTATGATCACAAATTGGATACTTTAAATGCAATTTTGTAATAAAAATTTATTTTTTATATATCAAGTTTTTTTCTTTAATGGCTACCAATGGTATATTTAAAGTACCCCCAAAAATTGTTCACTTCACCTTATTTCTATCATTTAGAGCTAAGTTACATAGTTTAGTTCCTCAGTTGTACTACTAATACCGGCTATGACTAATCATTGAAGACCCTTAACTTGCTACTAAGTAATGGAACAACTATGGTATACACTACATTACCACAGAGCTAACAAATTGTCACCCAATGGTGAAATACTGTAATATTGTGCTTTAACTGTAAATTGTAAGGATATATTCCAGGTATGGATATTTTTACATAGTTACATTGGTCCATCTTGAACCAATGTAACTATGCACATACAATACCAGTGAGATCCCACTAGAAGCTGGAAATCACTGTAGTACACACCACTACTCCAGTGATCCCCACTAGATTCCAGGTCCTGTGCCAACCAACCGCCCTTCTGCATTGTGAACACAGGAGGTTGGCCTTTCGGTGCAGGCTCCTTTTAGAGAATGCTTTGCATTTTCTCAATGCATGCAAAACATTCTCTGACTGGAAGAGTTGGAGATCGTGATGTCACCTCTTCACCTCATCCAATCAGAGAATGCTTTACACTCATTGAAGAAATGAAAAACATTCTCTGAATACTGCCCGTGCCGAGCTTCCAGAGCGACCCCGCAGGTACGTTATATGCATAGTTACATTGGTTCAAGCTGGACCATACCATTCCATACCTGGAATTCTTCTTTAACTCCTTAGGGTTCCCTCACACATCACTGATGGCTAATGGAGATGCAACTGAGTAAAAGTCCCCTCCTAAATTAAATATCACTTCATTCTTTTAAATACAACTCTTAAATTGAAACATTGGTTTAACCTTCTTGAAGACGATGGGTTCCTCTTCCCAAACTGGGTTCACAGCATTGCCTTGTGATGTCTTCGTCCTGAATGCTTTTCGCCTGGTATCAACAGGTAATCCGAACATGTCTACTTCTACATAGGTGCCAACCTTTTTATCTGAAAGGAACTGCCCTGAAATGATCTACAAGATAAAAAAAGAAAAAATCTCTTGAATAAAATTGCAGGGATGTATGTTACATATTGTGACAGAATCTGGGCTAAAATGGCAGACAAGGAGGTGGATGGGAGATATCTGTTGCCCGGAATGGGGATTAGGATGGCAATGGGCTCCAGGAAACCCTTGTGAGGAAAATAGGTTTGCCTTCTTTTAGGAGTTGACTTGTAAAATTCCTCTGTGGAGGCTGCCTAAGAGATTGAGTGGGTCCTCAGCCTGGCCACCCCAGTCCACAAGTCTATCTTCCAGAATACCTGGCTCGATATATGTAGCACCTACTAGCATGCTAGAATAGGTTTTGTAAGTGTAGGGAAATTGTTTGGCTTGTCTTGGCTTGGCTTGGCTGGGAGCCAAGCCTGTGTTTTTTCTGGGTCAGGATGAATGACTCACAGGTAGCATCTCTGAGACCTCAACCTACTTCTGGAACTTGCTTGAAACTTCTTAGAAGAATGGGAGTGGAGGTGAGGAGGATCTGTCTGGAGTATTCTGTGAGCCTTGACCAATCCCCAACAGATGGGTTGGCAGGGGGCAGGCCCCCTCAAATACTCTGGGTCAGCCCAGCTGGGGCAGTGGAGTTGAAGCTGGAGATGGAGTGTAATGCCTCGTACACACGATCGGACTTTCCGACAACAAAACCATGGAATTTTGTTCGAAGGTTGGCTCCAACTTGTCTTGCATACACACAGTCACACAAATGTTGGCCAACAATTACGAAGGTAGTGACGTACAATACGTACAGTGAGCCGATGTGATATCTCCATTACGAATGCTAGTTTTACAAGACCGAGCGCTTCCGGCTCGTCCTTGTTTTTCGAGCATGCGTGTTTGTACTTTGGACTTTTGTCCAGCGGACTTGTGTACACATGATCGGAATGTCCGACGACACACATTTGTTGGCGGAAAATTTGAGAACATGCTAGCCAACATTTGTTGGCAGAAAGTCCGACAATGATTGTTCGATGGAGCATACACATGGTCAGATTTTCCGCCAACAGCCTGACATCCAACAAAATCCGATCGTGTGTACGCGGCATTAGGCTGTTGGTGGCCCTTGAGGTTATCCCCCTAGTCTGAAGGGGGGGGGGTGACCTCAGGCCTGGACTCGGGTGTGGAAGGGACCCTCTTTATGGCACACAGGGGTATCCTGACCGAGGGCATAGGAGAAGGACAGCAGGAGAACACTGCCAGGCAAATCTCCATGGAGAAAGACAGCCAGGTGGGCTGGTGAGTGTTTCAGAAGGGGAGGACTGAGAGGCAGTCTAAGAGGACTGGGTGAGTAGTCTGAGATGGATGCAGAGTCAGTCTGGGAGGACTGCTGTGGAAGTTTAGCCAAGAGGGCTGGAAAAATGGGCAGCTGCAGCCAGGTGGGCTGGCAGTGCCTAAAGAGGTGGTGCTGGGATCATTAGCCACAGAAGGACAGCTGGGCACTAGTATTTTGCTGCACAAACAAGGAGTCCTGAAAGTTGTAGTGCTTAATGCAAGAGTTGTGCTGGAGGAAGCTGAGGAGTGTAAATAGCTGTACAGAAGAAGTTTGTTCTTGCAAAGGTCTACTACAGTCCAGTGAGCATTCGATATTACCCTTCACCCTATCCAAGTTTAACCTCCTAAAAAAAATACAAAACAAAGCACTGGACTGTTCCTTGCCTCAAATGTGCTGTGAAAATGGGGTGTGGCCAGCTGTGCAGGGTGGGGAATCCCTTTCTACTTGTGGCTCCTTAGGGGGAGCGCTACATATAGAAGGGCTGGGAAGCCTCACAGGAAGAGGCTGTGCTAGGGACTTAGACGACAACTCTATGGATGATGAACTGACTGGCTGTGCAGGAGTACACGGAGGGTTCATCAAGTTGTTAAGGCTGAGCAAAAGCCTACTGCATGGACTTTGTGACATTTTCTGAATAAGGCAGGACTTTTTTTGCTGAACTGCTGAAATAAAGCTTTATTCTTTGTTAACTGGCTACAAAAAAAAAAAACATGAGACTCGTAATACCCGAAAGAGACTGCATTGTATGGTGCCTTCCTGCTACAGTGCTACCATCTGAACCTGACCCCTGTCACAATATGCATACAAAAAGACAAAAAATGGCTATTGAAGGAATAATCCGATAACGATATAATATTCTGCTACCCTGTTTCCCCGAAAATAAGACCTAGTGTGATTGTCGGTGGTGGCTGCAATATAAGCCCTACCCCCCAAATAAGCCCTAGTTAAAGTCCTTGTAGGTCTTATTTTCAGGGTAGGGCTTATTTTCGGGGAAACAGGGTAGGGCTTATTTTGGGGGTAGGGCTTATATTGCAGCCATCACCGACAATCACGCTAGGTCCTATTTTCGGGGAAACAGGGTAGTAGACAGTTGGATACAGCAGTGGTTCTCAACCTCAGTCCTTAAGTACCCCCAATGGGCCAAGTTTTCAGGTTTTACTTTGCACAGCTGCTTTAAATCGATATCAATGTCATGGTATTGATAAGAGCTATTTTATCTAAGGGAAGTTCCCAAAACATGGCCCGTTGGGGGTTACTTGAGGACTGAGATTGAGAACCACTGGGATACAGCACCAAAGCTGCATACATTACCTTTACAGACAGTGTGTTTGCCACTATTCCATCCACTGTGGTCTCTGTGAAAGGATCAAATTGCTTATCTGGTCTTCTCATAAACTCTGGCTTTAGCCTGTATCCACATTTACCATTATATTCATACATCCCCATATTTAGCTGCATAGAAATATCTGTAAGCAAAAGAAGGGCACAATAATAATGAAGAAATCGACCCATCATAAAGCTGATAGACACTACTGGCAGACATAATAGGAAAGGTAAGGTTGACAGCCTTTGAGTATGCACCTTCGAGAACAAATACGCAATAACAGCTTCCATATTTTCTATTTCTAACAAACTGCCTTCAAGGACATAAAAGAGCCAAGGGTAAAGCAGGCCTCCACCACAACAGATGATTTGGTTTATTAAATATAAGCAAAGTGCTAGTTGAAGTGCTCAAAGCAACCAAATCAGAAGTCATACTAGATGCATTCTGACTGGATGTATCTGGTTATTGCACCTTGTACTTTAGAACAACATCAGGGGCTCCTTTGTGTTAGAATATGCAATCTAGTGAATTTCTGCCAAATTTTATTTTGGGTGGAGTACAACAAGCTTCAGTACCCTTCCAGGTCATACTGGGGTCAGTAACTGCAGGGCACGGAGGGACATTTCTCCGCCTTTGTCCAGCCATAGTATCATGGGCTGATCTGTAAGTCAGTCTTTCTAATTACCTTTTATGTAATAAATTTACCATACAACAAAAAACACAAAATGAAAACCTGCTTGCTGCATCTGTATTGCCATATAAATGCTTATCTGGGAGAATAAACAAGAAATGCCAAGTCCTGAATGCTGAACCCTAATTGGGTAAAGTAAAGGGGTGGAGATGTCCTTGCCAAGGTCATGGACATTAATAAAGACCATGTCAGGGACTGAATTTTGCTCTACTTAACCCAAGTGTTAGAGTACATCATTGGTCTCCAAACTGAGGCCTGTGGGCCGAATGTGGCCCTTTGCTTGCCTTTATCCGGCCCTCAGGGCCCCATTCCTCCCAATGACTACAATGATGGGGCACTATTTCTCTCAATGACACCAATGATGGGGCGCTATTCCTTCCAATGGCACCACCGATGGGGTACTATTCCTCCCAATGACGATTACTGATGTTTACTCACACTGATGTGAGGGCATTTTCTAGTCCCGGGGGAACCACAGTCAGGTACCCTTAATGTCTGAAGGACAATTAAGTGGTCCTTTGTTTAGAAAGTTTGGAGACCCTTGGACTATATAGTGAAATTACATAAAGTGCCATATAATACCTTATAGGGTGCCAACAGAATTCCAAGAACCTCAAACTACTGGATATGGGAAGTGCAGACACACCCCTACCCACACGTTAGTGATTGGCATCTGAACTATTACCAAGAACCAGTACTGCTATATGGGCACGGAGGCCATGCCCTTGAAAATATTGACTTTCAGTAGTTCAATCTAGTAAACAAGAAATGCCAAGTCCTGAATGCTGAAGCCTAATTGGGTTGAGTAAAAGGGTTGGACATCTCCTTGCCAAGATCATGGAATGTAAAAAAGACAGAACTGAATCTTACTCTACCTAACCCAAAAGTTGGACTATATAATGAAATTACATTAAGTGCCATATAATACCTTGTAGGGTAGCAACAGAATTCCAAGAACCTCAGACTACTGGATATGGGAAGAACAGACAAACCCCTACCCACACGTTAGTGATTGGCATAAGAACTATTACCACGCCCCGGTACTGACATATGGGAATGGTGGCCATGCCCTTGCAAATAATGACCTTCAGTAAGTTAAACCAGTAAAAACAAAATGCTAAGTCCAGAATGTTGAAGCCTAATTGGATTGAGTAAAAGGGTTGGAGATCTCCTTGCCAATGTCATGGACAGCATTAAAAACCATGTTTGGGTCTCAACCTTGCGCTATGTATCACAACAGTTTCATTATATATACACCATATAGTGCAAACAAAATGAAGTGCCATTTAATACCCTGTAGAGCACCGTCAGAACACCAAAAACCTCAAACTTCTGGGTATGGGAAAAATAGACACACTCCTTCCCACAAGTTAGTTCTTGGCACCATACCTATTGCCAGGCGCCAGCACTGCCATGTAAATGCCCATACAAATAAGGACCTTTAGTAGTTTAAATTGGCATTATGAAGGAAACTTTTAAAGGGCTCCAGAAGCCCTCTAAGAACCTAAGTTCTCACTCTATGCATGAAACAGCACTTCATGGCGCCTTCCATATAACTGCATCTTCAGTTTTTATTATATTTACACTTAGTAGATTGTTTTTTCTACAGTATGTTTTCCTAATAAAAAAATAGTGCTGTTGAAAGAAAAATAAGAATAAACCATTGGAGAGGTTGACCAAAATCCCACAAAATACATCACAATCATGTCTGTAAGCTCTAGTGCTGTTTTGTGCAGCAGTTGAGGTTTTGTTTATAGGTTGAACTCAAGCGAAGTGCCATCTTCACAAATTACTTATTCATAAATGATTCAAAGGAAAGCTTTTTAAATCTAGGTCGAAGGCTAAACTAGAGCACAGTAAGAATACTCTATTATAGTGATTGAATTTAGTAATTAATAGTGTGTTACTGCTCTGACTAACATCATATTTGGAAGTTTTATATACTGTTACTATATACAGTTAGGTCCATATATTTTTGGACACAAGCACAATGTTCATACTTTTGGCTCTGTATGCCACCAGAACAAAATTAAAATGAAACAATCCAAATGAATTTGAAGTGCAGACTTTCAGCTTTAATTCAAGGGGTTGAAAAGAAATATCAAGTACAAATTTTAGGAACTGCAACCTTTTTTATATAAAGTCCCCCCCCCCCCCCCCATTTTTAGGGGCTCAAATGTAATTGGACAAATTAATATAATAAAATGTTCATTTTTGATATTTTGTTGAGAATCCTTTACTGACAATGACTGTCTGAAGTCTGGAACACATGGACATTACCAAAGACTGGGTTTCCTACTTTCTGATGCTTTGCTACGCTCTAACTGCGGCTGTCCTCAGTTGTTGTTTGTTTGTGGGTCTTTCTGCCTTTAGTTTTACCTTCAGCAAGTAACATGCATGCTCAATTGGGTTGAGATCAGGTGATTGACTCAGCCATTGCAGAATATTCAATTTCTTTTCCTTCAAAAGCCCCTGGGTTGCTTTTGCAGTGTGTTTTGGATCATTGTCCATCTGTACTGCAAATCGACATCCAATCAACTTTGCTGCATTTGGCTGAATCTGGATATACCTAACAGTATATCTCTAAACACTGCACAATTCATCTGGCTGCTTCTGTCTTCTGTCACATCATCAATAAACACCAATGACCCAGTGTCACTGGAAGCCATGCATGCCCATACCATCACACTGCAAGCTCCACCATGTGACCACAGACGATGTTGTGTGCTTCGGATCATGAGCTGTTCCAAGACTTCTCCACATTTTTTTCTTCCCGTCATTTTGGTATAGATTAATCTTATCTTATCCATCCAAAGAATGCTTTTCCAGAACAGGACTGGCTTTTTTAGAGTTTTTTTGGCAAAGTCTAATCTAGCTTTTCTATTCTTCAGGCTTATGAATGGTTTGCACCTTGTGGTAAACCCTCTGTATTTGCTCCTGTGAAGTCTTCTCTTGATTGTAGACTTTGACAATGATACGCCCACCTTTTCACTTGTCTTTCACTTGTCTGGATGTTGTGAATTGTTTTTTCTTTACCATAGAGTGAATCCTGCGATCATTCGCCACTGTTGTCTTCCATGGACGTCCAGGCCTTTTTATGTTGCTGAGCTCACCAGGCCATCTTTATGTAGAGCAACAATTATTTTTTTCATATCCTCAGAGAGTTCTTTGCCATGAGGTGCCATGTGGAACTTCCAGTGTCCAGTATGAGAGAGTGAGAGCGATAACACCAAATTTAACACACCTGCTCCCCATTCACATCTGAGACCTTGTAACACTAATGAGTCCCTCGACACTGGGGAGGGAAAATGACTAATTGGGACCAATTCATGGGACCTCCCATGAAATTCCTACTTAAGCCATGCCTTTGCAGTTCCTGCTTGCCAGATTATTGTGCTATCTCTAGCCAATCTCACTTTTTTCATTCCTGCTGATGTCCTTATCTTCACTACCACTCATTACCGACCTTTGCCTTGTTCCTCAACTATGCTTCTGCTTGATCCCAACCTGCAACCATTCCTTACAGATCTTTGGCTTGTTTACTGACTACACCTGCTTGATCCCTACCTGCTATATCTGCTACTGGACTCCGGCTTGCTCATCTCCTGGTGGGGTGATCCTGAGGACCATGACCTGGTACTAACACGCAACAGAACCAATGTCCACCATGAGGAGCACTGGTGAATACCAGTTAGTACTTAGACCCTGCAACTCGGGTGAGCTTGCATCATCCACGAGGGAAACCTGCTTGTATACCTATCCTGTTGGTCAGTGGGAGTCTCTCTACTGCTATAACTACTGGTTTCTGAGCCTGACCCCTGACCATTACAGATTTAGCTATATATAAATTTATATGCACAATTCTGGTATACATACAGTGCAAATTACTATTCCAACGTTAAGTTGTGTCATCAGAAATAAAGGCAATGTTGATGGATGAAGACTAGTTGTGTTGTGTTAAAAAATTGGAAGAGTTGGCAAGTTGACCCCCCCAGATTTTCTCTGGTGGGCCACAGGGTCCCAGTCCACCCCTGGTCTTGCCCACTGTTTTCTGGATTGACAGCATTATCTCTGTTGCAGTATCTAGAAGGTTGAGAGTTTAAAGCATAAATAATGGAGGATTTGACTCAGTCAGGGAAGGTAATGGAAGCTTTTTGTTTGCTGTATCAGGCTTGTGCATCTCAAAGTAACTGAATTTGGTACTTGACTGTCATACAGGAGCCTTCAGTTGTATTGGTAATCCTTGGAGGTGCCTGAAGTGGTCAAACCACAGGGCAATCCACTAACTAACTGTTGCATTTAATGTCCTTACCTATAGTCTGGAAGTTAAGAGCCACCATCTGACATCCAGCATTCCAGAAGACCTGAGGCATGTAATTAGATGAATCCACACGTGTCCCTTTTGGATAAATTCGACTTAGCTGCATTTTGTTATATCTGTCTTTGGTTAAGAAATTTTAAGAATGACACACAAACCACAGGCCAATGTTGGCTAAACACTGGGCGATGTTAATCAGACTTCATTAGCAAAAGATTGAATGGATCTAGGCAACCAAAGTTATATGCGCAAAATTGGGCTTACGTTTTTTATTAACTTACATGGCTAGTTCAAATTTCACATGTTGGTAGAGTAATTTTTCCTCTATAGTAACTCTTTTTTTTTCCATTGCAGGTAAATAATTCATTCCAAGCAGAAGCAATGTGCCGTCATTGAGTTCCTGACAATTGAGGGATGCAGGCTGTCCGGCATCCACAGAAGGCTACAGAATGTTTACCGAGATGACACCATTGACCAGTGCCACTAATGACAAGACGTTTCTCCTGTCAATGGAGCATTCTGTAGCCTTCTGTGGATGTCGGACAGCCTGCATCCCTCCTTCATGAAGAACTCAGTGGTGGCACGTTGTTTCTGCTTGGAATCCATTGTTAACCAGCTATGCAAAAGAAGAAGAGTTACTCTGCCAACATGCAAAATTTGAATGGCCTATGGAAGTTAATATAAAAGCTTGCCCATTTTTGCATTACTTACCAACTAAAAGATTTCAGTTTGTTGTTCAATTGTACAGTTTATAGGTCACATTAAAGGTGGAAAAAGTTCTGAAATGTTTTAGCTTTCTCTCATTTTTTTACATTACAGAAACCTGACATTTTAACAGGGGTGTGTAGACACTGTATATGTCTATTAGTGTTGGGAGAACGGTTCGTGGAACACCCAAATTTACAGGGTGTTCACCCCGCTGAACGCCCTGCAATGCACTACACGCTGCACAGTGCATTTTGCGTCTTGATTGGGCAAAGCTTTGCCCAATCAGGGTACAGTAAAAGCTATTTGTTAAGGTGCGGGGCCAGGAAGCCAGTTGTGGCATCCTTAACAATCAATGAGTCATCAGCTGTCGATAGGCTTCCCCGCTGACAGCTGAATAATAAAAAAAAAAAACATTTGCTGGTAAAAAAAAAAAAAGATAGTAAAAAAAAAAATGGCGTGGGCCCCCCTCCAGCCCATACCAGACCATTTTTTTTTAAACGGCGTGGGGTCCCCCAAAATCCATACCAGACCCTTATCTGGGCACGCAGTACGGCAGGCCAGGAAAGGGTGGGGGACGAGCGAGGGCCCCCCCACTACTGAACCCCACCAGACCACATGCCCTCAACATGGGGGGGTGCTTTGGGGCGGGAGGCAGAGCCCCACCGTGTCCCCATGTTGATGAGGACAAGGGTATTTTCCACAAAACCCTGGGCTGTGGTTGTGGGGGTCTGTGGGCAGTGGAATTATCAGAATCTAGAAGCCCCCTTTAACAAGGGCCCCCCAGATCCTGACCCCCCCCCCATGTAAATGAGTATGGGGTACTATGGTCCCCTACCCATTCACCAAAATAAATGTCAAAGAGTAGTAAAAACACAGATAGTTTTTGACAATTCCTTTATTAAAAATTATAAAAACAGTATCCCCTGATGTAAATCCATCGTCAATCACGCCACCCGCGACACCCGAAAAAAAAACAAAAAAAAGCTCCGCCTTTAATGACAGCAGACAGCCGAATGACTCCTCCGCTGTTTGACAGTCCTTATATAGGTAAGGGCGGGGCCACCTGGCGATGATGTCACCAGGGGAGGCAGACACCCACAACCACAGCCCAGGGTTGTGGGGAAGAGACCCTTGTCCCCATCAACATGGGGACAAGGTGCCCCAAAGCACCCCCCCCCCATGTTAAGGGCATGAGGGCATGTGGCCTGGTATGGTTCAGGACCAGGTCCCTTTCCTGACCTGTCAGACTGCGTGCTTAGATAAGGGTCTAGTATAGACCTTGGGGGGACCCCACGCCGTTTTTGTTTTTCTTTTTAATAGCCAGGTGCCAGCAATTGCAACCTCAAGTCAACATATATGTGATTTTTTTTCTTCAGAAATTTAATTTTTGCTGCAGCAGGTACAGATGCCTCACTTTACAGGCAGACTAAGGGGACCCCCAGGCACTAGATTTAAAGAAATTTTTTTGTCTTTATTGTTGCATTTTGAGCATCGTTAAAATCACTGCTCCTGAAAAAAACATGTCCCCCAGGGCAGTACCCAGACCCCATACCCCTTTTATGGCCAATTACTTGCAAATTACAAATCGGACACTTTTGATTTTCCCTGTTTGGCTCCCATTGACTTCAATGAGGTTCGCCGTTGGGGTTAGAACTTTTCCTTGTTCGGGAGTTCTTTTATTGTCAGTCCCCCACAGCCCCAATATCAATGGCTTATATATACAAAGGGTAAAATAAGTATTGAATACGTCACCATTTTTCTAGGTAAATTTATTTCTAAAGGTGCTATTGACATGAAATTTTCACCACATATCGGTAACATCCTGTGCAATCCATACATACAAAGACACCAAAACTGATAAGATCAGAAATAAAATAGAATGACACAGGGAAAAAGTATTGAACACGCTAACTGAAATTAATTTAATACTTCATATAAAATCCTTTTGGTAATGGCAGCTTCAAGACGCCTCCTGTATGGAGAAACTAGTCACATGCATTGCTCAGGTGTGAATTTGGCCCATTCTTCCACACAAACAGTCTTCAAGTCTTGAAGGTTCCGTGGGCCCCTTCTATGAACTTTGATCTTTAGTTCTTTCCATAGATTGTCTATTGGATTCAAGTCAGGTGATTGGCTGGACCATTCTAGCAGCTTTACTTTCTGTCTTTGAAACCAATTGAGAGTTTCCTTGGCTTTACCTTTGGGATGATTGTCTTGCTGAAATGTCCTCCATCGTTTCATCTCCACCATCCTGGTAGGTGGCAGCAGATTTTTATCAGGATTCGGAATGTCTTGGCACATTTTTCCATTCATCCTTCCTTCAATGATATGAAGTTTGCCAATACCTCGCCCACACCATGATGTTCCCACCTCCAAACCTCACTGTTGGTATGGGGGGGTGTTTTTGGGGTGATGTGCCTTGTGACCTCCAAACATGGTGTGTATTATGGGATCCAAAGAGTTAAATTTTGGTCTCCTCTGACTGGACTATATTCTCCCCGTATTTCACAGGCTTGTCTAAATGTTGTACAGAAAAATTTAAATGAGCTTCAACACCCTTTTTCTTCGGGAGTGGTGAGCGTACGTACAGGCCATGGCGGGTGAGTGCATTACTTATTGTTTTCTTTGAAACAATTGTAACTGCTAATTCCAGGTCTTTCTGTCCACAAGTGGTCCTTGGCTCTTGGACAACTCTTCTGATAATTCTTTTCACTCCTCTGTCAAAAAAAACATGCCTTTTCGCACCTCCCTTTCTTCACGTGTTCAATAATTTTTCCCCGTATAAGTCCATTTTATTACTATTAGTATTTGTTGATCTGCATGAAATACAGCTCCTAAATTGAGCTCCTAATTTCTTGTCTGAACTGACTATACGGATCGTTTTCTGTATTGCAGCATTTTTAAAGGGGAGAAAAACATGGGTAATTGTGCATGGATTACAAATACGTTCTACCTTTTTTTTTTAACCTAGACATATGCTTCATGGTCTATTTATTAAAAAATGCTTGGGACATTCAAGCAGCCGTCACAGATAATGATCACAATGTGTGTAATTTGTTTATTTCCTTTGACTGTAGGCGCCATCTAATGGCCATAATGCAGCATTTGCCTGGTTGAGGTGCTTCAGAACCTCGTTATGGCCACTAGATGGGGCTGACGATCATAGGAAATAAACATATTACACACCTTCTGGTGATTTTTTTTCATGATGGCTGCGCCAATGCTTAAAACATTTCCATAGCAAATTTTTTTATACATAGACCCAGTTAAATGTATCTAACCTTATCTTGTCCTCAGTTCTTAGCCCTTATCCCTAACCCCCAACTCCTACAATGCTGGACGTACCTTATTGTTGCCAAATGCTGTCAGTCCTGTGCTAAATGGAAAAAAGTTGTAAAGATAATGTAGAACAAAGGATACTCTACAAATTCTACAGGGGATTTTGTTAGCTGCTCAAGTCCCTTGGTTTCCACAAAGGAGGACATTTCATAGCTTTTGTTTTTTTCTGTGAGAAAAAAAAAAGGAGATAGCATCAACCTTAGTAATCATCAAGACATATATGTTCATTTCAGATATCAAATAGATCAACAGTTGAACCGACCCCCCCCCCCCTGGCATTTTGTATACAGAAAAACAGAAAAAAGGAAAAAGAAGAAAACGGACTTTAAAGGTTGCCACCATGATCCCAAATAGGAAAGAAGAATGATCTCGTATTTAATTAAAGATATATAATTTATTTAAATCACATTAAAAAACACATACTTATATTTGGGGAAAAAGGTTATATAAATACATGGACATATCTGAAAGAGTACACTGTCTCAAACAAGAGAACAGATGAGGAAGCTTAAACAGGAAAGTCACATTGATGGCCTATGAGACTGAGAAGCCAGGTGGTCCTAGAACAGTGGTTCTCAACTCCAGTCCTCAGGACCCACCAACAGGCCAGATTTTAAGTATTACCTTGGGGAGATGCAGACTACAATACTGCAATCACTGAGCAGCAAATGATATCACCTGTGATGTATTTGAGTTATCTTGCAAACCTGGCCTGTTAGTGGGCCCTGAGGACAGGAGTTGAGAACCACTGTCCTAGAAGATTCCTTCTGGCTTAAAGGCCAAGCATACATCATGTATGATGTATAACAATCCAATATGATATATTTACATATGAATTTAATAGTGACTATGATATATCTCTTAGTACCAATAGAGTTCCTGAAGAAGCTAAAGGCGAAACGCATACTGATCCATTGGCGCTGATATTGAAGTTTCGTATGCTTGGCCTTCAAGCCATAAGGAATCTTCTAGGACCAGCTGGCTTCCCAGTCTAATAGGCTACCCATGCGACTTCCCTGTGTCAGCTTCCTCATCTGTTCTCTTGCTTGAGACAGTGTACTCTTTCCGATATGTCCAAGTATTTATATAACCCTTTTTTCCCCAAAATATATGTGTTTTTTAATGTGATTTAAAAAAATTATATATTTTTAATTAAATACAAGACCGTTCCTCTTTCCTATACGGGATCATAGGATAAAAGTCAGTTTTCTTCTGTTTTCGCTCAATTATCATTGGATGTGGTTCCACATTCTGCAAAATATGTTTCAAATCCCTCTTTTTGCAACTTTTTTATAGAGCAGCCATTGTCAACCAGAGGTCCATGGAACTCTAGGGATCCTCCAGAGGTGGTTAGGGGTTTACTTGTGTTGTGGCTTTGATGGTGCCTATATACTTCCAAGGCCAACACATCCACTGATCACTGAATGTAAGGGTGGCATTCTGACCACCAATGCAAGGGGAAGTTTCCTAATGACCCCCAATTGACTAATTCTAACAGGGTTTCTCCTAAAACTTGAAAGCTTTCCATGTTGCAGCTTCTATACAACATCTATATATGATCCTCAGCTCCCGCCAGACAGGGTGGCAAACTGGTAGAATTTAAGTGTATTAGTAATATTGTGAATGAGGCACCTAGGGCATTATGGGTCATAATTTCCTGTCCCCCGTTATATAGCAAATTATCCTAATGATGGGTGTGACCCATATGACACTGGATACTATTCCATAGCCCAGTGGCCTCCAAACTGTGGCCTGGGGGGCCGGAGGCTTGCCTTTATCTGGCCCTTGGGGCATTATATCTTCTACTGACACCAACAATGGGGCATTGTTATTCTCACTGATACCAACAATGGGGCACTATTTCTCCCACTGATACCAACAATGAGGCACTATTCCTTACAACTGACATCAACGATGGGGTACAATCCTCCCACAAACACCAACGATGGAGCACTATTCCTCCAACTGACATCAATGATGGGGCATTATTCATCCAACTGACGTCAACGATAGGGTAAATTCCTTCCGCAGACATCAACGATGGGGTGCGATTCCTACCACAGACATCTACGATGGGGCACTATTCCTCCAACTGACATCAACGATGGGGTACGATTCCTCACAATGACACCAACGATGGGGAATGATTCCTCTCACTGACACCAATGATTGGGCATTATTCCTCCCACTAACATCAACGATGGGGTATGATTCCTCCCAATGACACCGACAATGGGGCACTGTTCCTCCCACTGACATCAACGATGGAGCACTATTCCTCCAACTGACATCAGTGATGGGGCATTATTCCTCCAACTGACGTCAATGATGGGACATTATTCCTCCAACTAACATCAACGATGGGGTACAATTCCTCCCAATGACACCAACGATGGGGCATTATTCCTCCCACTGACATCAACGATGGGGCACTATTCCTTCTACTGACATCAACGATGGGGTATGATTTCTCCCCATGACACCAACAATGGGGTATGATTCCTCCCACTGACACCAATGATGGGGTACTATTCCTCCCACTAACACCAATGATGGGGCACTATTCCTCCTACTAACACCAATGATGGGGCATTGTTTACTCCTACTAATGTAAAGGCATTTTCTACTTCCACTGGCCAAAGTCCAGTCCCCCTAAAATCTAAAGGACAGTAAATTTGGCCTGTTTAGAAAGTTTAGGGACCCCTGCCAATTGAGTCAAATTAAAAAGACGTCCCAAGAATAGAGGTCGTTAAGTAACACAAAAATTGGTATTAAAAACCATAGAAGATCCAATCAGGTTGACCAACCCTGTGTAGAGCCTGTTCTACAGATGTTTCTGCTCCTCGTAGCTCATATGACATGTAATGAGAATTGCCTATAATGCATCATTGCTAGATTATCTCAGCGTCCAGCCAAGCCGGGTGCTCTATCATTCTGTCACCCAGGGACACTGCCTATCAGGAGATTAATCTTCCGGGAAGGCTCAGGACTGAACATTGCCTTATGATTATTTTACACATAGACTGAATTTTATCCAACATATTTCTCGTGTCACACAATGACAGCTGGCGGGAATAGGTTTCTCTACGCCAGCCTTTAAAAGTCACCTAGACGGAAAACAGAGACAACCTAAAATATCCCGTAAAACCATTCAACAGAGTCATTGTTTTGATGGTAATAAGAGGCTTCTACTACTGCAAGAAGTTAGAGGTATCACCTGCTGAAAATAAAACATTATTACCCATAATAAGTATCCCTGATGAAGGGGGCCGGGGTTCCAGACATGACGCCTGGCATGTAGCAGGTAAGGATAATGAGTCCTGGATGGCACCATTCCGCCCCCTGGATCTCGTGTCTCGCTCCCCCCCCCGGTTTTGTCACTTACTTTTAGAGATCTCAAAAGACTCGAACTTCACAGGCTGAATGTAGTTCACCAGGTTGGACATCTCCTCCGTGGCGCTGGCTTCATTTCCAGCGGTGCCCTATAATTACAAAGAAGTCATTTAGCTTCATTCGGTCTGGCAGCGGGAACAGCGATGGTGATGTGCCGGCAACACAAAGCTGGCCAGATATCAGATTACCGCTGTCAGGTCGGTCAAATATGGCGGCTATTCGGAATATTGCACTGACAATGCAGGGCGCTCTTTTAGTTTCTTCAATACGAGCTAAAAGTTGACCTGTTTGCTGAACCAAAGTATTCTTTCTAATTGTCGAGAGCACCTTGAGCGCCATCTAGGGTTCGCCACAACGCATGTGTATTGATGCAAGTTTAATTGCATCATTTGAATAGACTTCCGCACAATCTAATGCAAAGAGAAGTACAGTGGAACCTCGGTTTGGAGCACTGCATTTCTAAAATTCCTAACTTGGTTTGCGATTGTTGTCTCACAAAACTAGCAGGATTCAGGCCAAAAGCGGTGTGCAGTACCGCTTTTGGCCTGAGGTGGGGGGGCGCCGGAGCCGAGCAGAGCCGAAAGTCGCCGATCGGTGCCGTTCCGAAATGCACGGAAAGGCCAGAGGACAGTTCGGCTGACCTCGGCAAACCTCGGAAAGGCTCGTGAACGGAGTCTTTCCGAGGTTTGCCGAGGTCAGCTGAAGTGTCCCTTTTCGGCTTTTTCCGAGGCTCTCCGGTGCCCCCCCCGCCTCTGGCCACATGCGGTATTGCATCCCATTGAAGTCAATGCGGAACAAATTATTTTCGTTTCCATTGACTTCAATGGGAACACTCGCTTTGATATGTGAGTACATTGGATTACGAGCATTCTCCTGGAACGGATTAAGCTCGTAATCCGAGGTTCCACTGTATGGGAATCCATTTTTTTTTGCAGAATCATACTTACCTACAGTGGCGAACAACCAACCCCCCCCCCCCCCCCGCGCGCCGTTTGCCGGTCAGTCCGGCACTTACTCCATCGGTGGCAGGCAACGTGGTGCAGCGGCTCTGTGTTCTCTCCTCTATATCGGCTTCCAGCTCCTCCCCCTCCTCCTCCTAGTCCAATAGGATCGTCTGTCCTTTCAGCCGATCATGTGACCGGTGTCAAAACCGGCTTCCTGATTGGCCGGGAGGAGGATCAGTGTTACAAAAAATATTAATTTGCTCGGGGTGGGCTGAGAGCGCACTCTCTGTGACCCGAGCCCACCCTATATTGAAGCCTATTAGAGCCTCTGGCTCTAATCGGTGCTTCAAACCCCCCCCCGCATTGAAATCCATGCACCGGTGTCCTGTAAGGGGCCGGTTGCAAGGATGGGGGGGGGGGCGGCTCCTGCTTACCTAGCTGGATGCAGTATCAGCCCGATGGCTCTAAGACTGGGAACTCAGTTCCTGAGTGTCTCCGAGCGTCTCTAAACGCCCCCGCACCTCTGGCCAAATGCGGTACTGCATACATAAGTAGTGAATGTGGAACCAATTATCTGAGTTTCCATTGATTCCATTGATTCCTATGGGGAAAGTCGCTTTGATATAAGAGTGCTTTGGATTACAAGCATTCTTCTGGAACGAATTATGCTCTTAATCCAAGGTAATACTGTACTTCTGGGCTTTGGCTCTACATCTTCTTTAAAGAAGTGCATAGCCTTTTTTTTTTTTTTTTTTTTTATACATCACACCACAATACATAATGGTAACATGCAGTAAAAAATGATAATGAGCTACATATGTGTTCTGGTCCAATTTGGCACATGTAAGTTGGCCTTAACCACTTGACCTCTGGAAGATTTACCCCCCCCACACGTCTTGACCAGGCTGTTTTTTGCGACACGGCACTGCATTACTTTAACTGACAGTTGCGTGGTCGTGCAATGCTTTCTTTTGGTGGTATTTGATCACCTCTGCGTTTTTTTTTATTTTTACGCTATAAATAAAAAAAGACTAAAACAAATAAATAAATAAAAACAAAATAAAAAAATAAAATAAAAAAAAAACAAAACAAAAAAAAAAAAAACAATATTTTTTACTTTCTGCTACAAAACAAATCCAATTAAAAAAAAAATTAGAAAATCTAATTTCTTCATAAATTTAGGCCAATATTTATTCTGCTACATATTTTTGGTAAAAAAAAAAAAAAAAAAAAAAAATCCCAATAAGCGTATATTGATTGGTTTACGAAAAAGGTTTAGCGTCTACAAAAATTTGCATATTTACTGGAATTTGTATTCATTTATTTATTTATTTATTTATTTTATACTAGTAATGGTCAGCGATTTATAGCGGGACTATGATATTGCGGCGGACAATCGGACACCTAGCTGATACTTTTGACACTTTGTGGGAACCAGTGACACTATTACAGTGATCAGTTATTAGCAGATAGACTTCAGACCAGGCCTCCCCCCCCCCCCCGTGAAGCACGGGACAACACTATTAAAATACTATCCCTTTTTTCCCATTGCCAGGCACAGAAGATCCCTCTATGCCTCCTCTCATTGGACGCCGAAAAAGGCGTTTGATCGTTTAGACTGGGTATTCTTGAAAAATAACACTTGAGTAAATCGGTCTACCTTCAGACCTGATCTATAAAATAATGGCTTTATATTCCTGCCCAACAGCTCGTATTATGGTAAATGGTTTGCTTTCAGACCCCGTCCTTTTATCTTATTAGACATGTATACTCCCGAAAAATGTGTTCGTTTTCGTTTTATTTGTTTTATTTACTTTTCCATTTTTCAAGTCATTCGTTTTATCGAAATTCGTAAATTTGAACATTTGAAAATAAGAAAGAAAATCCGAAAATTCGAAAATCCTAAATAATACTGTAGCTAAAATCCGGAAGTTCAAAAATTAGGAAATTCGGAATCCGAAAATCTGAAAATTCAGAAATTCGAAAGTGCGAAAATTCAAAAATTCGAAAATAAGAACGAAAATCCAAAAATAAGAATGAAAATGCAAAAATTTGAAAACCCGAAAATTCTAAAATCTGAAATAATAATTAACTAATAATAACTTAACTATTAAATTATAGGCATTGGAATTTTCCTTTCAAATTTGGCTGTTAGTCAACGTAACGAATTTACGAATTATGCAAAATAACGACTGCTGCATCTAAACAAATGGAACGGAACGAATTAATAAATAATAGTATTGATAAAAAGTTAATTATTATTATTGTTATTTATTATTATTAATTCCTTACGTTCCATTCGTTTAGATACGGTATTTGTTATTTCGGATAATTTGTAGCTTCGGATAAATTCGTATTCGTTACGTTCACTAACAGCCAAATTTGAAGGGAAATTACAATACCTATAATTTAATAGTTAGTAATAGTTAAGTTATTATTAGTTAGTTATTATTTCAGGTTTTAAAAATTTTCGGGTTTTCGAATTTTCGGATTTTCGTTCTTTTTTTCAGATTTTCGTTCTTTTGAATTTTCGTTCTTTTTCGGATGTTCGAATTTTCAGATGTTCGAATTTTCAGATTTTCAGATTTCGAAATTCCGAATGTCCTAATTTTCGAATTTCCGGATTTTCGAATTTCAAATTTATGAGTTTACGAATTTGCGAATTTACGAATATTCAGAAAAATTTGTTAAACAAGGTTTTGTTAATTCGGATATTTCCGAATTAACAAATTTGTAGAAAATTAGTTAAAAAACAAATTTTGAATGAAACGAATTGCACATGTCTATATCTAATGGGACTCGCCAAGGATGTCCTCTTTTGCTGCTCCTCTATATACTCTTAATGGAGCACTTGGCGAACGCTATACGCACCAATAATTCAATTCATGATGTGGACATTGCCAATAACCAATACAAAATCAGATTATTTGCTGATGATATTCTGCTCCATATTACCAATCTGTTAATAGCTTTTCCTTTGCTTTTAACCACTTTAAGACCGAGCCTCTTTCTGAGATTTGTTGTTTATAAGTAAAAGTTTTTTTTTCTAGAGAATGACTTAGTACCCCCAAACTTTATAAATTTTTTTTCTAACATCCTAGAGAATAAAATGGCGGTTGTTGCAATACTTTCTGTCACAAAGTATTTGCGCAGCGCACTTTATTTTTTAAAAATACACTTTCTTGAATTAAAAAATAAGACAACAGTAACGTTAGCCCAATTTTTTTTTATATTGTGAAAGATAATGTTACGCCGAGTAAATTGATACCCAACATGTCACACTTCAAAATTGCGCCCATTCGTGGAATGGCGACAAACTTTTAACCTTAAAAATCTCCATAGGCGACATTTAAAAAATTCTACCGGTTGCATGTTTTGCGTTACAGAGGAGGTCTAGGGCTAGAATTTTTGCACTCGCTCTACTGATCGCGGCGATACCTCACATGTGTGGTTTGAACACCGCTTTCATATGCGGGCGCTACTTACGTATGTGTTCGCTTGCACGTGAGCTCGGCGCGTTTAAAATTTTTTTTTTTACTTATTTATTTTACCTTTTACTTTTTATTTTTACACTGTTTTAAAAACAAAATAACAAATGTGTCGCTTTTATTCCTATTACAAGGAATATAAACATCCCTTGTAATAGAAAAAAGCATGACAGGGCCTCTTAAATATGAGATCTGGGGGTCAAAAAAATCTCAGATCTCATATTTACACTAAAATGCAATAAAAAAAAAAAATTGTCATTTAAAAAATTAAACAAAATAAATTGGCCCTTTAAGAGCTATGGGCGGAAGTGACATTTTGACGTCGCTTCCACCCTGCAGTGTCATGGAGACGGGTGGGGGCCATCTTCCCCTCACTCGTCTCCATGTCAGCCCAGGGGCTCTGGTAAACGGCGGCGGAGGGCACCGGATTGTGGCGGGAGGGAGGGGCGGCCTCTCCTGCCTCCGATAAAAGTGACCACTTTTATCCTGTACCGGACCGCCGACCGAACACGGGGATACCGGGGTTATGGTAGCTAGCTGCTGCCATAACAACGATATCCGTCCCCAAAGTAGAGACGTACATCGGCGTGTGGCGGTCCGGAAGTGGTTAAAGGAATTGAAACTTTTTGGTACCCTGAGCAGCTTCAAAACTAATGCAACAAAATCATACTGTTTAGACATTTCTCTCTCTGTAGGTATTCAAGACTCCCTCCCCGACAAAATTCCATTTCAATGGGCGCAACACACTATTAAGTATCTGGGAGTACAAATACCATCGCAACTCCACAATTAGACTATTGTCCACTTCTGTCCAGTGTGCAGCAACGTTGTAAGAGAAGGTCCCCTAAGAGACATTCCTGGTTGGGACAGATGTCCCTCTTTAAGATGAACACCCTCCCCAGATTTCTTTACATCTTCCAAACTATCCCGATCCGGGTTCCTCGTTCTTTTTTTTGTTTGGCGAGGTCAATTTTACTTAAATATATTTGGCTTAGATCTCTAGCTAGACTTAAATATGACATTTTAGTGATGAGGCTAGACGTTAGTGGTGCCTCACCTGGAATGATACCACACTACGGCAATACTTAGTAGGGTACTAGACTGGTTTCACCATGGCTCTGTCAAGTAGTGGGTCAACCTTGAGTCTGACCTTATTGCCTGTACCACTGACCTCCCTCTTCCTTGGTTACTGCCCATCGATCGCCCGTCTCTAGCACAGCTAACGCCTTTACTTTCTTCTCTTTTATTTGTCTGGGAAAAGGCCATTATAAAATATAGAATATCCTCATGCCCGGGGCCACTAACTCCGATGTTGGGGGTTTCTACCAGGCCAGTCAGATAGGGCATTTCATGTTGGCAACCATCACGTCCATTGGCCATTTGACACGCTTAACTCGTAGGACCTGAAATTCCTAGGAGAGCTTAGTTCCCTGTCTTGTCCCTATAGCGGACATTGGCTACAATATTTCCAACTACATCACTTCTACGAAGGGTTGGTTAAGGATTGGTATCGTGGGGATCTGACTCTGTTTGAGGAGATGTGCCTTTCTGACTCAAAGTGTCCACATGCTCTATGATCTAAAATAGTGGGCACTCTATTGCTTCACGCATTTCCCAATCGCCCCTATTATGTTCGAGACTGGGAGAGGGAATTAGGCAATAGCCTACCTCTGGAGGACTGGGATAAAGCTTTCACCTTTACATTGAAATCCACTTTAGTGTCCAAATCACAGGAAAGAAACTACAAAATACTAACCAGATGGTATCGCTACCCGACTCTATTAAAAAAAGAACAACCCAGCTACATCAGACTTATGTTGGAGATGTGGCGAGTTAAGAGGTACACATCTACATGTGTGGTGGTCTTGCCCAACAATAAAACCATTTTGGTCGGTCATGTTCCAGCTCAGCCGTCTGATCACGGGCAAGTTATGGCCAGAGACCCCAGAAGTAGCTCTCCTTTCCATGATCACGGCGGGATCATTCAAATCCATCAAGACGGGAATATTTTGATTCCTGTTGATAGCAGGGAGAGCACTGATTCCCAGGCACTGGAAATCTCCCCTGCAACACCATCAGTACGGGAATGGGTAGTGGAAGTGAATAATATAATGCGTATGGAAGAGATGGTAGCCATACAGAATGAAAATCACCCTAAGTTTAGGGGACGGTTGGACCCCATGGATAGAATTTCTTGATTCTGACTCGCTTTTGTCCTATCTAAGCCAATAGACCATGTCTGGTCGTTTCTTTGGGACAGATAAAACCACACAATACTGGACAACAGATTTCGACTTCTTTTTGAAAGTCACACATGGCAGATTCGTTCCTGTAGAACGCCACTTCAATCTCTAGCTTTCTTTTTTTCTTTTTTTTTTTTTTCCTTTCTTCTCTTTCTCTTTTTCCTCTCCTACCTTTTGTCTTGGTTTTTCTTTCTTTTTTTTTTTCCTTGATTTTTAGCATCTTGGGTTTCCCCTAGTGCGGGAAAATGTAGCCTCGAGGGTGAACATTTTACAAGTATCCAACGGCTTTATTTTATGTTTTGAAAATAAATAAATAAATAATAAATAAATAAATAAATAAATAAATAAATAATACTGAAGGATAAGAGGGCATATTATAAATGATATAGATAAATGACATATTTGAGCCATGTAAATGTATTGTTATTATTGCTGTGAGAGTGCCACACTCCCCTTCATTTTTTCATTTTTTTTTTTTTTTTATTCTCAATAAAAATTCATTATTTAAAAAAATACAGCGATCAGTGCTAAAAATATGCACTGTCACTGTACTGATGATGACAGTGGCTAGGAAGGGGTTAAACATCAGGGGCGATCAAAGGGGTAAATGTGTGCCTAGCTAGTGTTTATGTGTTTGCTATGTGGAGCTTTTTGAATGCGTTTTTCAAGTACCGTGTCATTTTCGTGTTGACCAATAAAGAACAATCTGAGGTTTTGTTTACATTGTTGCGGGGTGGAAATGTGCACGTTCCCGTGAATGTTACTGCAATGGGTGGTGTATGAAAACTTTTTAAACTTTTCATCACTTTTTTTTGTTTTTGGAGTCCTACTTAAAAAAAAAAATAATGCAGGGGATTTATCAAAGTCAGATTATTATATAGTATATATAATATACATATATACTCTATATATGTATTATAGAGAAAAAAAATACTTAGATGCATCATTTTAGTTCTTTGTAAATGGCACTAAATATTGGGGTTTGCAATTTAGCATCTACTCCTTAGATGCCAGAGGACTATATGTGGATTTATTGAGTGTTAGCACAAGGTCCCCTGGCATCCAAGGAAGAGACGTTTGCAACACACTCACATACTGTATATTAAATGTATACAGTACTTGTACAAGTCACTTTTCTGGATGCACAGATGTTCTAGGGGCAAAAAAAAAAAAAGAATCGTTTGCATGGCACAACCTACTTTCCCAAAACAAAAGATTGCTTTCTTGATTTTTTTAGATTTGTAATGGATGTGGGAGTGTTGCCAACGGTCAGCATTTTTTCTGGCAGCCAGTAAAAAATGGGCATTTTTTTTCCTGCCAGTAAATGCCAGTGACAGGAAAAGGTTGTTAGTAGAAAATATGGCTGTGACACTCAGCTCAGGACTGTGCATGCCCTGAGTGTGTTTGGGTGGCGCCGATGGGGGGGGGGGGGGGGGATGGGACTGGTGGAGGCGGTGCCTGAGCGTGTCATGTGATGTCATGGTGCAAGAGGAGCGGCCGGAGTCTCGTGTGCGGGTCTGTGGGATACAGTGGCTGCTGGTGTTTTTTTTTATTTTGGGATGGCAGCAAACAACTCCCCCCCGTTGTTCAGTTGGTCAGTGGCACACCACCCCCCCTACCCCGGCACTTACCCCATCGGTTGTAGGCGGGTGGGCTCCTACGGGTGGCGGGTTGGAGCCGGGTTGCGGGCTCCAATGGGCCGGTTGTGGGCTTCTACGGGTGGCGGGTTGTGGGTTCCTATGGGCGGCGGGCAGCTGGCAGGTTGTGGGCTCCAATGGGCAGGTTGCGGGCTTCTACGGGCGGAGGGTTGCGGGCTCCTATGGGCGGTAGGCAGCAGCCGGGTTGCGGGCTCCAATGGGCAGGTTGTGGGCTCCTACGGGCAGCGGTTGCGGGCTTCTATGGACGGTGAGCAGCGGCCGGGTTGCGGGCTCCAATGGCCAGGTTGCGGGCTTCTACGGGCGGTAAGTTGCGGGCTCCTACGGGTGGCGGGGAGCGGCACCTGTGTCCTCTCTGCATCCTAGGCATCCAATAGGATCCTCTGTCCTTTCAGTCAATAGGGTGACCGGTGTCAAAACCCACTTCCTGATTGGCCGGGAGGAGGATCAGTGTCACAACAGTGAATATTGGTTCGCTGTTGTAACCCACCTGGGTGGGCTCAGAGCCCACTCTCTGCGACCCGAGCCTATCCTATATTGAAGCCTATTAGAGCCTCTGGCTCTAATCGGTGCTTCAAAAATACACCTCCTCCGCATTGGAATGCATGCGCCGGTGTCCCGAAAGGGGCCGGGCGCATGGATAGGGGAGGCGGCGATAGATGGGAGGGGGGCGGCGCCTGTGCGCCCTTAATGGACGGACCGCTGCTGGTGGGATGGGAGCAAGGCAAGCCGGCAAGGCTGCTGTTAGAAATCATGGGGGACCCATGCAGCCTACCTGACAGCGCCCCCCCCCCCCAGCCAAAAGTGACTGATAACATAGATTTATCAATCCCTTTCTTTGCAGCTTCGGTAGCAAAGATTAATGAACAGGAAACGCTCTGAAGCTTCCTGCTCATTTATAAACTGAATAGTAGACACAGTTTACTTTAGTGATGAATGGACACAGGGGTGATTGGTACCGATTGCTCACTGTGTTCTTTCAGGAAAGGAAGGGACCAGTAAATAATATATTTATTCTCTATCCTGAAACATCTGCCTTTGTGCTCGCAGTAGCTCCTGGCAGTAGAAGAGAGAAAGGAAGCTGGAAGTGCTGTGGGGGAAAGGGGTGAACAGGAGGTCCAGACAGCAGATAGAAGGGGCGCATGTGCTAGGACCAATCCCCCTGCAGTGCAACTGGAGGGAGAAAGAGGAGGAGAAGCTGGCACTGCTGCAGGGGGGGAGACAGAAGAGGACCGGTGGCTGTAATAAGACAGTACAGCTGACCCACCTGCTCAGCAGGTGCCCGGGTCCCCATTTTGAACTGATGGGACCGGGCCCACTACAGGAGGGCTGGCTGTACTGCCTTATCAGCAGACCTGCAATCCGGGAGCGGGACTGTCAGTGCTGTGTGGACTGGAGGGGACTAAAGGGACCACCTGGCATGGAGAGAGAGAGAGACTGTCACTGTGACTAGACATGTGCAATTTGTTTCGTTCCGAATTCTTTTACTTAACAACTTTCGACAAATTCGTTAATTTGGAAAAATCCAAATTAACGAAAACCTGTTTAACAATTTTTTCCGAATATTCCGGAAATTCAAAAATTCGAAAAAAAATCGAAAAATCTGAAATAATAACAAGCTCATAATAAGTTACAAATTATCCGAAATACCAAATGACGTATCTAAACGACTGGAACGTAAAGAATTACTTTTTTTTGTTATTATTATTTATTATTAATTTGTTTCACTCCATTTGTTTCGATGCGACATTCGTTATTTTGGATAATTCAAAAGTTCAGATAAATTCGTATTCATTACTTTCACTAACAGCTAAATCTGAAAGGAAATTCCAATACCTATAATTTAATAGTTATTATTAGTTAGTTAGAAAATCCGAAAATTCGAAATAATAACTAGCTAACTAACTAATAATAACTAACTATTAAATTATAGGTATTGGAATTTCTTTTTAAATTTAGCTGTTAGTGAACGTAATGAATACGAATTTATCTGAACTTATGAATTATCCAAAATAACGAATGCTGCATCTAAACAAATGGAGCGGAACAAATTAATAATTAATAATAATAATAACAACAATAATAATAATAATATTAAAAAGGAACTCTATATGTTCCATTAGTTTAGATGCGGCATTCATTATTTCGGATAATTCGTAACTCTGGATAAATTTGTATTCGTTACATTCACTAACAGCCAAATTTGAAAGGAAATTCCAATGCCTATAATTTAATAGTCAGTTATTATTAGTTAGTTAGCTAGTTATTATTTCGAATTTTCGGATTTTCTTTGTTCTTTTTGGATTTTTGAATTTCCAAATTTTAGAATTTTCAAAATTTCCGAATTTTCAAAAAAACCCCCAAAAAACAGAATGAAATGAAAACAAACAAATTTTTGGGCACTGAACGTGTCTAACGGACTCAGGAGGGGGCGCGTCGTGTCGGTGATCTGCAGCACTGCTGTCAGTGTCACTGTGAGAGTCAATTTCTTGCCCTCCTGAGTCCTGTCCCTGAGTTACTTACTATATAAAAAATAAAATAAGAAATATGTTTTTTGCCTTAATATTTACCTTAAATCACATTGCTAATTGCATACTGTACTTGTTTGTGGCCTAAATACTGAACTTTTCACTTAAAACTGTCATTTTGTAACTTTTAGAAATGACAGTAAAAACTTGATTGTGCCAGTAAATTTTGGGTGTTGTGTCAGTAAATATAAATCTGGTCGGTTGGCAACACTGGATGTGAGACATACAGGTACGTTTCTTTATTGGAAGGCTCTGCTGTGCTTCACAGGGGTATTCCTAAAAAAAGAAATGTCAGCAAAGGTATTTTCAGTTTTGAACCACTAGATGGCAGTATGGTACTGCTCTTACACATATTATAAAGCATAAGGGAGAACTGATCCGCTAGATCAGCCTTTCTCAACCTTTTCAACACAGAGGAACCCTTGAAATAGTTCTCCGGTCTCGAGGAACCCTTGCTAAAAAATTAGAAGTCTGCAACTCATGATACATTAGTGTGATGATCAGTGAGAGGAATGGTCCTTACAATTGTTGTCAATGGGAAGAATTACCTCCTCAAGGTCAATGGTGCCGGTGGGAACTTATCTGAGAGCCAGAAATTGCCCAATGCTGAAGGAACCCCTAGCAACCTCTGGAGGAACCCTGGTTGAGAAACACTGAGCTAGATATAACAAATCCCTCTATATCAGCCTTTCTCGGCTTTTTTTTTTATCCCAGAGGATTCCCTTTAACTAATTTTTCGGTCTCGGGGAACGCCAGTTAAAATGAGTCCATCACGTGGTCATGGGACAGAGATCCTTACATTGGTGGTGACCAGTGTCGGGAATAATTCCCCCCCATTGCAGATGTGGTCAGAATGTCACTTTTGCAGTCATGCCGCCGACTCTGCCAAATTGCGTTGGACCAAGAACTATGCCGGCACCATCACATGGGGGGTTAGTTTGCCACAGCTCAAGGAACTCCTAGACACCTCTGGAGGAGCTCTAGGGTTTCATGAAGCTCTGGTTGAGAATGGTTGCTCTATCATGCAGACATATCGTGTATACCACAGTGATCAATCCTCAAGTTATTTTTTCTGCTCACCATATTCTTCCACTAGGATTAGGTATACTCTTGCAAAACTTAGTTAGCAAATAGTCTAAATATATATATATATTATCAAAAGTATTGTCTTTACACACATGAACTTTAATGGCATCCCAGTCTTAGTCCGTAGGGTTCAATATTGAGTTGGCCCACCCTTTGCAGCTATAACAGCTTCAACTCTTCTGGGAAGGCTGTCCACAAGGTTTAGGAGTATGTCTATGAGAATGTTTGACCATTCTTCCAGAAGCGCATTTGTGAGGTCAGGCACTGATGTTGGATGAGAAGGCCTGGCTCGCAGTCTCCTCTCTAATTCATCCCAAAGGTGTTCTATCGGGTTGAGGTCAGGACTCTGTGCAGGCCAGTCAAGTTCCTCCACCCCAAACTCGCTCATCCATGTATTTATGGACCTTGCTTTGTGCACTGGTGGGCAGTCATGTTGGAACAGGAAGGGGCCATCCCCAAACTGTTCCCACAAAGTTGGGAGCGTGAAATTGTCCAAAATGTCTTGGTATGCTGACACCTTAAGAGTTCCCTTCACTGGAACTAAGGGGCCAAGCCCAATCCCTGAAAAACAACCCAACACCATAATCCCCCCTCCACCAAACGGTCCATAAAGACATGGATTAACAAGTTTGGGGTGGAGGAACTTGACTGGCCTGAGCTCAACCCGACAGAACACCTTTGGGATGAATTAGAGTGGAGACTGCGAGCCAGGCCTTCTCGTCCAACATCAGTGCCTGACCTCACAAATGCTCTTCTGGAAGAATGGTCAAACATTCCCATAGACATACTCCTAAACCTTGTGGACGGCCTTCCCAGAAGAATTGAAGCTGTTATAGCTGCAAAGGGTGAGCCAACTCAATATTGAACCCTACGGACTAAGACTGGGATGCCATTAAAGTTCATGTGCGTGTAAAGGCAGGCGTCCCAATACTTTTAACAATATAGTGTATATAGATAGGTCAACAATAAATTTACATTTGAGGCACGTTAGTTCTGGTATTATATCCGGGGACACTTGGCCTCATTTACAATGTAATATCTTACCCCTGACATTTCTTTCCCTGTTCTTTAACAACTTGCTGACCCACAACAGTACATTTACTGCTGGCGGGCGGCTCCTCCGGGCACCATGGCGTACCTGTACGTAGCAAAGTTCATATGCCCTGTGTGCTTCCCCTGGGGCATGCAGCGGCGCTCTTTGTCCACCGGACACAGCGGATTGAGATGCTCAGTATTGGGTCACCGTGAGCAGCCCAGACACTATGCGATCGTTGTGCAATCACATGATACATAGTACACAAGAGTCATTAATGAAATCCATTCATGGCATCATTGTTTACTAGTGTGTGCGATCACATGGTACCTGGGCCAATCACAGCACCCTGTACCATGTGATCGCTGTGGGCCAATCACAGCACCCTGTACCATGTGATCGCTGTGGGCCAATCACAGCACCCTGTACCATGTGATCGCTGTGGGCCAATCACAGCACCCTGTACCATGTGATCGCTGTGGGCCAATCACAGCACCCTGTACCGTGTGATCGCTGTGGGCCAATCACAGCACCCTGTACCATGTGATCGCTGTGGGCCAATCACAGCACTCTGTACCATGTGATCGCCGTGGGCCAATCACAGCATCACATTGCTGTTACAGCGATCACTGTAACAAGCAATCACAGTGTAAAAAAATAATATAAATAAAAATTTCATGATCACCCCTCCTCTTGATTACCAATTAGGGTGGGGGGTTAAATTTTACTGCCACTGACCATCAAGGTGTGTGTGTGTGTGGGGGGGGGGGGTTATATTACTGCAACTAAGCTCCACTATAGCAGGTGGGGTTTAATAGCACTGCCACTGACACAAATGCTGGGGTTATTATTGCTGTCACTGACACCAATGTTGGATTTAATATTCCGGTATCCGACACCAGTGCTGGGGGGTTATTATTGCATCCACTGACACCAATACCGGGGGTTATCACTGTGGCTATTAACACCATTGCTTGGGGGTTTTATTGCATCCATGAGCACAAATACTGGGGGGGGGGTACTATTGTGGCCATTGAAACCAATGCTGAAGGTTATCATTGTGTCCACTGACACCAATACTGGGGGTTACTATTCCAAACACTGACATTAATAATAGGGAATATTATTACATTCACTGACACCAATGTTGGGGGTTATTACTGCTGCCACTGACACCAATACTGGGGATTATTATTGTGTCCACTGACACCAATACTGGAGGTTATTATTGCATCCACTGACACTAATGTTGGGGGTTATTACTCCTGCCACTGACACCAATACTGGAGGTTATTATTCTGTCTATTAACACCAATACTGTTTTGTTTTTTTTATTGCTGCCACTGACACCAATACTGGGGGATATTACTGAGTCCACTAACAACAATGTTGGGGGTTATTATTAGCTATGGGCCGAACACCCCTCGGTTCGGTTCGTATCCAGAACATGCGAACAGGCAAAAAATTTGTTCGAACACCGTTAAAGTCTATGGGACACGAACATGAAAAATCAAAAGTGCTAATTTTAAAGGTTAATATGCAAGTTATTGTCATAAAAAGTGTTTGGGGACCCGGGTCCTGCCCCAGGGGACATGTATCAATGCAAAAAAAAGTTTTAAAAACTGACGTTTTTTCGGGAGCAGTGATTTTAATAATGCTTGAAGTGAAACAATAAAAGTGAAATATTCCTTTAAATTTCGTACCTGGGGGGTGTCTATAGTATGCCTGTAAAGGGGTGCGATTTTCCAGTGTTTAGAACAGTCTGACAGAAAAATGACATTTCTAAAGGAAAAAAAAGTCATTTAAAAGTGCTAGCGTTAGTGCCAGCTATTAATAAATTCTCGGTCCCGACAATACACATAAAATTCATTGAAAAATAATGCAGGATTCCCGTTGCAGGGTCTGGTGTGGATTTTTGGGGGAACCCCACACCATTTTTTTTAAAATTTTGGCATAGAGTTCCCCTTAATATCCATACCAGACCTGAAGGGCCTGGTAATGGAATTTTGGGGGACCCCCACGCATTTTTGTATTTTATTTTTCAATGACTTCCAATGACTTTTATGTGTATTGTCGGGACTGACAATTCATTAATAGCCGACACTAGCGCTAGCACTTTTAAATGACTTTTTTTCTTTAGAAATGTCATTTTGCTCTCAGACTGTTCTAAACACAGTAAACACGCGCCACTTTACAGACATACTATAGACACCCCCCAGGTACGAAATTTAAAGGAATATTTCACTTTAATTGCCCTTTCACACTGGGGAGGGGGCGGCGTCGGCGGTAAAACGCTGCTATTATTAGCAGCGTTTTACCGTCGGTATGCGGCCGCTAGCGGGGCGGTTTTACCCCCCGCTAGCGGCCGAGAAAGGGTTAAATACCACCGCAAAGCGCCTCTGCAGAGGCGCTTTGCCGGCGGTATAGCCGCGGCGTCCCATTGATTTCAATGGGCAGGAGCGGTGAAGGAGCGTTATACACTCCGCTCCTTCACCGCTCCGAAGATGCTGCTAGCAGGACTTTTTTTCCCGTCCTGCCAGCGCAGCGTTTCGAGGGGAGAGTCCCCTCTTCTTATAGCTCTGAAGAAGAGGGGACTCTCCCCTCGAAACGCGTTAGCGGATTGCAACGTCTGTGCGTTCCTCCATGACCCCGGAAGGTTTTCGCTCATCCCAAATCGCAGACTGTCCACTGGTGCGATTTTATGCTATGCCTCCTCCACTAATCGCTTGTGAGTCACTTCTTTTATTATTTTTAATTTAATAAATGTTTTAAAGTTAATGCACATAGCTGGTGCGCCCTTGTCTTCTTTTTGTTTAGGGGGGTAAATCTCCTGGAGGTCAACTGGTTAAAGGGGAATTCTAAAAAAGATTAGTTAAACCCACTATTGATTTTTGTTTTTTGTTTTTTCACCACTGCTATTCCTTTATATTGGCTTTTGACAATTTACAAATGAAGCCATTTAGAATGTGGATGGAAGGTTTAGCGCTGGGAAACACTTTCTGAAAGATTAAAGTGATTGTAAAGGTTTTTTCTTTTTTTTTTTTAAAAATAACAAAAATGTTATACTTACCTGCTCTGTGTAATGGTTTTGCACAGAGCAGCCGGATCCTCCTCTTCTCGGGTGCCCTGCCGGTGCTCCTGGCTCCTCCTCTTCATCGGGTGCCCCCACAAAGAGCCGCTTTTACCAGGGGGGCATCCGTGCGGGCGCCCTCCCGAGTCCTGCTGCTGCGTCCATTGATACAGACAGCAGGACTCGGCCCCGCCCCCCGTGTCACTGGATTTGATTGACAGCAGCAGGAGCCAATGGCAGCTGCAGCACAGAAGGTTTTTCACCTTAACCACTTAAAGGCCAGCCGCCGCACTTGTACTGTGCCAGGTTGGCTCTCCTGGGTGAATCACCGTCATTGTACGTCAGCCGCTTTAAGACCTCTGGGGGGGGCGCGCACGTGGCGCGATGCCAGAGCCGATGCGCATGCCCAGCGGCCGCGATGTCCGCTGGCCACCTGCGATCGCTCCTGAGAGTGACAGAATGGGGATGTGTCAATGTAAACAGACAGATTTCCATTCTGTCAGGGGAAGAGAGAGAGAGAACTGCTGTTCCTAGTGATTAGGAACAGCGATCTGACTCCTCCTGCAGTCAGCCCAGCCCCCATACAGTTAGAAGCACCTCCCCAGGGAACACAGTTAACCCCTTGATCGTCCCCTAGTGTTACCCCCTTCCCTGCCAGTGACATTTATACAGTAATCAGTGGCTATTTTTTTTTTTTTTTTAGCTCTGATCGCTTTATAAATGTCAGTGATCCCAAAAAAGTGTCAAAAGTGTCCGATCTGTCCGCCGCAATGTCGCAGCCCCGCTAAAAATTGCTGATCACCACCAGTACTACTATTAAAAAAAGAATTAATAATAAAAATGCCATAAATCTATTCCTTATTTTGTAGACGCTATAGCTTTTGCGCAAACCAATCAATATACGCTTATTGCGATTTTTTTTTTTTTTTTACCAAAAATATGTACAAGAATACATATCGGCCTAAACTGATGAAGAAATTTGTTTTTTTACATTTTTTGGGGGGATATTTATTATAGCAAAAAGTAAATTTTTTTTTTTTCGTTTTCAAAATTGGCGCTCTTTATTTGCTTAAAAAAAAAACAAAAACAAAAACAAAAAAAAAAAAAACGCAGAGGTGATCAAATACCACCAAAAGAAAGCTCTATATTTTTGGGGGAAAAAAGGACATAAATTTTGTTTGGATACAACGTCAGTTAAAGTGCCGCAAAAAATGGCCTGGTCATAAAGGGGGCAAATCCTTCCGCTCCTTAAGTGGTTAATGGATAGAATGCAATAACCTGTAGATTTTACAACCCCTTTAAAAGTGCATTTTATATACAACTATATAGATCAGACCAAAATGAGGGGCAGACGAGGAGGAAAGAGGGACAGAGGGACATTGCTCCAAATGAGGGACAGAGGGACATTGCTCCAAATGAGGGACAGTCCCTCGAAATCAGGAACCATTGGGAGCTATGAAGAAAGCAGTGGGAACACCCAAATGTTTGCCTAATCACCCAAAACAAGAACAAAGTCGTCCACTATGGTAACGCGAAGGTAAACCCTACAATATATAAATAACCCAAATAAATGGGTTACAAAGAGTCTCACCTCTTCCATGGAAGATTTCTTACAATCGTCATCATCGTCTTCATCATCTTCATCACTTTCAATGTCAGCTTCACCTGAAAAACAATAAACCAACAAAAAATGATAGGTCTACCCTTCTGTCCAGGGTCCACAGTGTCCATTGGCTGCTACTCACCAGAGAAGATGTGATGCCAGCCATGTAATGTTTGCCTATATAATGTGTTTTATGATATTTTAAAAATTCGAGGGCTGTATCGAAAGTGATACAAAAGTGGGCATAACTTCTTTTTATTAAAGTGATACTAAACACACACTGTTTAATTTACATTGTCCCTTCTGTTTCTGTATGGGGATGATGGAACTGTAATTATTTGAATTATTTAAATTTTTAATTAATAAAAAAATACATCTGAGTACTTTTTTCCTAATCGATATCCAGCTGTCACATGACCCGGCTCTCTCCCAGCCTGTCTGCAGGGAAACATAAGCAGGAGGAGCTTCTAGTCCTCTGCTGCTGGTCACATGTTCAAAAAAAAACCAGCCTTTGGAATACAGAGTAAAAATAAATAATTCATATCAATAAACTGTTTTAAATTAAAATACATATTTGAAATCAAATCTTTATTATTTTTGGTGTGGGTGGATTTCTGCCAGTCACGGACTGCGTCACGCCCCTCCAGCCTGTGTCTTAGAATAGGAGGGAGGTGAAGCCTCCATTAATCTACATGTAATATCCCGCCCCCCCATTGTGTGTAGATGGTTAGTGGACATGGAGGAGGAGGAAGTGGGCTGTCATTTAGCACTGTGTATACGCCTACATGTGTGACACTATAGTCACATGGGCTACTCAAATGTGATATGGAGGAAATGCTCAGCATAGAAATTCACTGAAAACTGAGCATGTGCAGAGTTGCCACCACTGCTGCAAAATCCCTAACTGAATTGGGGACATGGACAGAAGGGGGAGATGGAGAGCAGGATCAACCAGGTTTTTTGCAAAATGGATCTCATAGTGACTGAGTGAGTACGAAACAGCATGGAATAGACCATTTATTGATCGTTTTCTATGATAATGGATTCCAAGCAGAAGCAACGTGACATCATTGAGTTCCTGATGAAGGAGGGGTGAGGCTGTCCAACATCCGCAGAAGGCTACAGAACGTTTATGAGGATGACACAGTTGACAAGAGCAATGTCTTGTAATTGGTGACTCTTGTCAATGGTGTCATCTCCAGGAACATTCTGTAGCCTTCTGTGGATGTTGGACAGCCTGCACTCCTCCTTCATCAAGCATTGACAGCATGTTGCTTCTGCTTGGAATCCATTATTTACCTGCAATGACAAATAAGAAGAAGACGACCAGTTACTGGTCCAGTTATAGAGAAAGAGTTACACTACCAACATGTGAAATTTGAAAGACCTATGTAAGTTAATAAATAGGTTGTTCAAATTTCACATGTTGGTAGAGTAACTCTTTCTCTATAGTAACTCTTCTTCTTTTTCATTGCAGTTGAGTAAAGGATTCCAAGCAAAACCAATGTGCCATCACTGAGTTCTTGATGAAGGAGGAGTGCAGGCTGTCCAACATCCACAAAAGGCTACAGAATGTTTACAGAGCCGACGCCCCTGGCAAGAGTCACCAATGACATTGCTCTTGTCAATGGTGTTATCTCCGTAAACATTTTGTATCCTTCTGTGGATGTCGGACAGCCTGCACCCCTCCTTGGTCAGGAACTCAATGAGGGCACATTGTTTCTGCTTGGAGTGCTTTATTTTAAGAAGAAGAGGAGGAGGAGGAGGATGAGGAGGAGGAGGAAGAGGAGGAGAAGGAGGAGAAGAAGAAGGAGGAGGAGGAGGAGGAGGTGGAGAAGGAGGAGGTGGAGGAGGAGAAGGAGAAGGAGAAGGAGGAGAAGAAGGAGGAGAAGAAGGAGGAGGAGGAGGAGTGCTTTATTTTAAGAAGAAGAGGAGGAGGAGGAGGAGGAGGAGGAGGAGCAGAAGGAGAAGGAGGAGGAGGAGAAGGAGGAGGCGGAGGAGAAGAAGGAGGAGGAGGAGGAGGAGGAGGAGGAGGAGGAGAAGGAGGAGAAGAAGGAGGAGGAGGAGGAGAAGGAGGAGAAGGAGGAGAAGGAGGAGAAGGAGGAGGAGGAGGAGAAGAAAAAAGAAGACAGAAGAAGGAAGAAGATGAAGGAAGAAGTAGAAGGAAGAAGAATGAAGAAAAAAATAGAAAGAAGAAGGAAGAAGAAGAAACGAGAAGAAAGAAGGATGAAAAAGAAGAAACGAGATGAAAGGAGAAGAAGAAAGAAGGAAGAAGAAAGAAGGAGACGGGAGAAAGAAGAAAGAAAAAGAAAGAAGAAAGAAAAAGAAGAAGAAGGAAGAAGAAGACAAAGGATGAAGACAAAGGAAGAAAAAAAGAATAATGCCCCTTACACACGGTCAGATTTTCCGATGGAAAATGTCCGATCGGAGCGTGTTGTCGGAAATTCCGACCGTGTGTGGGCTCAATCGGACATTTTCCATCGGATTTTCCGACACACAAAGTTGGAGAGCCGGAGATAAAATTTTCCGACAACAAAATCCGTTGTCGGAAATTCCAATCGTGTGTGCACAAATCCGACGGACAAAGTGCCACGCATGCTCAGAATAAATAAAGAGATGAAAGCTATTGGCCACTGCCCCGTTTATAGTCCCGACGTACATGTTTTACGTCACCGCGTTTAAAACGATCGGATTTTCCGACAACTTTGTGTGACCGTGTGTATGCAAGACAAGTTTGAGCCAACATCCGTCGGAAAAAATCCTAGGATTTTGTTGTCGGAACGTCCGAACAAAGTCCGACCGTGTGTACGCCCTATAAGAAGGAAGAAGGAATGAGAAGAAAGAAGAAGAAAGAAGGAAGAAGAAGCGAGAAGAAAGAAGAAGAAAGAAGGAAGAAGAAACGAGAAGAAAGAAGAAGGAAGAAAAAGAAGAAACGAGAAGAAGAAGGAAGAAGAAAAAAGGAAGAAGAAAGAAGGAGAAAGGAGAAAGGAGAAAGAAGAAGGAAGAAGGAAGAAGAAAGAAGAAAGAAGAAAGAAGAAAGAAGAAAGAAGAAAGAAGAACGAAGAACGAAGAACGAAGAAAGAAGAAAGAAAAAGAAGACGAAGGAAGAAGAAGACCAAGGAAGAAGACAAAGGAGGAAAAAAAGAATAAGAAGAAAGTAGAAAGAAGAAGAAAGAAGAAGAAAGAAAAAGAAGAAAAAGAAGAAACGAGAAGAAAGAAGAAGGAAGAAAAAGAAGAAAAAGAAGAAACGAGAAGAAAGAAGAAGGAAGAAAAAGAAGAAAAAGAAGAAACGAGAAGAAAGAAGAAGGAAGAAGAAAGAAGAAGGAAGAAGACAAAGGAAGAAGATGACAAAGAAAGAAGTAGAAGGAAGAAGAAAGAAGAAGAAAAAAAATAGAAAGAAGAAGGAAGAAGAAGAAAGGAGGCAGAAGAAGAAAAAAAGGAGAAGAAAGAAGAAGATACGAGAAGAAAGAAGAAGGAAGAAAAAGAAGAAAGAAGAAGATACGAGAAGAAAGAAGAAGGAAGAAAAGGAAGAAAGAAGGAAGCAGAAAAGTTACTCTACCAACATGTAAAATTTGAACCACCTATGTAGGTTAAAAAAGTTATGCCCACTTTTGTATTACTTTCGGTAAAGTCCTCATATAAATAACTAAAATGAACACATTTTAGCAGCACTAAGATTGTGACTCTTGATATTTATATGGCCCCTTTACTAGATCCGATTACTCTAATGGACATGGAACATCCATAATTCTAGTTCCCATTTTCAGTCGTACATTTCAGAACACCATAATTCAGTGAAGCCCATTTGTCACTGGTGTTTACGCCAACTCCGTCCAATAAAAATGACTGAATAGAAGGAGCCGCTTTTGCAAAAAAGACATAACCCGACCTGTGCCAGCAAAGTAACATATAAGATGAATTCAAACTTCAAGAGCAAGAAGAGTTTAATCCATAAATCATGGCTGGACGTGTTTATCTGCTTCTAAGTTGAGTGTTCAGGTTAACAAAACCTAAATGGATTTTGTCATGACCCTTAAATAACGTAAAAGTAATACAAGACAATACTGCTATTAGAGTAGCACAAGACAATAACAATATAGAAGATTTACATCACAAATGTCCAATGACCAATGAAATAATCCACACAAAAAAAAGCATGGACCTTCTTAGAGCTTAGGAAGCCTTTCATTCGTGGGACTGATAAATGGAGAATTTGGTCTTAACATGTTTCTAAATGCATTTTTTTTTATTATAGTAATTTTATACAGTAATAAACATGTTATACGTAACCTGGTATTGCACAGAGCAGCCTCTCACCTCCTCTTCTGGGGTCCCACGCCAGCGCTCTCCTATACTCCTCTTCTGTGTCTGGTCCCATAGCAAGCTGTGTGCTATGGGGGCACTTGTGTGGACGCGCTCCTCCCGGGCTGTGTGCATCCAAAGATGCACGTAGCTTGGCCCTGCCCCCCCCCACTTCCTCCTCTCAGGATTTGACTGACAGCAGCAGGAGCCAATGGCTGCTGCATGAACATCCTGTAAGAAGAGGAAGACAGGAGAGAAGGCCTGCAGATGGGCACAGCGCTGGATCGACATAGAACTTAGGTAAGTGTTTAGAGTGGGGACGAGGCACAGCAAGTGGCAAAACATTTTTTACCGTAATGTAGGGATTTAAAAAAATCACTCGCTCACTCTTGCTTTCTCTCTCTCTTTCTCTCACTCTCTCTCTCTCTTACTTTCTGTCTCTCTCTCTCTCTTTTGTGTTCTATCTCTCTTTTTTCTCTCTCTCTCTCTCTTTCTCTCTCTCTCTCTCTCTTTCTCTCTCTCTCTCTCTTTTTTCTCTCTCTCTCCCTCTCTCTCTCTTTTTTTCTATCTCTTCTGCGCTCTCTCCCGCACTCTCTCTCTCCTTTTCACGCTCTCTCTCTTTCTCTCTCTTCTCTCTCTTTTTTGCGTTCTCTCGCCCTTGCTCTCTCTTTTTCTCTCTCTTTCACATTCTCTCTTTTTTCTCTCTCTATCTTTTGCATTCTCTCTTGTGTCCTTTTTCTATCTCTCTCTTTCACATTATCTCTCTTTTTCTCTCTCTATTTCTCTCCTTTTTTCTGTCGTTCTCTCTTGTGTCTCTTTTTTGTGTTCTCTCTCTTTCTCTAATTTTCTCTCTTTCGCTCTCTCTCTCTTGTTTTCTCTCTTTCTCTCATTTTCTCTCTCACGCTTTCTCTCCCTCTCTCTCTCTCTCTCTCTCCCTCTCTCTCTGTTTTTTTTAGCTTCGAAAAAAAGTAGGGTAGGATTAGAAGCCCTGTCATGTGTTTACCTTTCTTATGTCCCCATTGGAGAGTTTCAACCTCTCTAGTTGTACTCTTGACCATTGGTGTGAAATACCCAAAAAATGGAAATGGGGATACCTGTTTTAGTGACAACTGTCATAAATGGGAACTATCCTCATTTTGTAGAGATTACTCCTCACTTCCTGTTGCATCTCTGGGACAGGAAGTGAAGAGTTATCACCCCAATGGCATGGACAGTAAACCGTAAACTAAGCGTTTTTTTTTTGTTTGTTTTTTTAGCCAAAACTAAAAAAAACTTTTTAAATACACTGTAAAAAACATTTTCATATTGCTACATTAAAAACACATACTTTATATTTGCTTGCATTATTATTATTTTTAATATTACTATTATTACAGGCACTGTGTATATATATATATATATATATATATATATATATATATATATATATATATATATATATAGTACTGTGAACTTATGCAGCGCTTTACATATATATATATATTGTATATTCAATTTCAAAATAAGTTGAGGGCTACCAAACTGTCCACTGCTGTCATTTAAAAAAAAAATGCAGCACATGGAGTGGGAGTCATCTTTCTCTTAAAGATAATAGGACTTTTTCAAAGCTGAAGGCTTTGAGGGCAGACTTTTCCCTGATTCTTACTGTATATCTGAAGTGAACACAATCTCAGAAACGGCGCACAAGCAGCCAGAAAATAGGATTTTTTAAAACAGCTTACCTGTAAAATCCTTTTCTTTCGAAGGACATCACGGGACACAGAGCCACAGTAATTACTGATGGGTTATATAGGTATCACTGGTGATTGGACACTGGCACACCCTATCAGGAAGTTCAACCCCCTATATAATCCCTCCCCCTTGCAGGGATACCTCAGTTTTGTAGCCAAGCAATATAGTGTATTAGAAGAGGGGCGGGACCTCTGTGTCCCGTGATGTCCTTCGAAAGAAAAGGATTTTACAGGTAAGCTGTTTTAAAAAATCCTATTTTCTTTCTCGAACATCACGGGACACAGAGCCACAGTAATTACTGATGGGATGTCCCAGAGCAATGCTACCTGAGGGGGGGGAACCACGACCAAGTAGGGTGCAATCAGACCTGAGGACCCTGTACCGCTGCCTGCAGCACACTACGCCCAAAGGCGATATCCTCATGCCTTCTCACATCCACCTGATAGAATCTGGTGAATGTATGAACTGAAGACCAGGTTGCGGCCTTGCAGATTTGAGCCATAGAGGCCCGGTGATGCACTGCCCAAGAAGCACCAATAGCCCTTGTGGAATGTGCCCTGATCTGAAACGGAGGAATCTTCTGTTTCAAACCGTAAGCTTGAATGATCAACTGTCGAATCCATTTAGAAATGGTAGCTTTTGACGCTGCCTGTCCTCTATTGGGACCCTCTGGCAGCACAAACAAAACATCCATCTTGCGGATCTGAGTAGTTGCCCCTAGATAGGCCTTAACTGCTCTTACTACATCCAACGAATGTAGAGATCTCTCTTCCGGAGAACAGGGATCTGGAAAAAAGGAAGGTAGAACAATGTCTTGGTTTAAATGAAAATCAGAAACCACCTTCGGTAAAAAACTAGGATGAGGGCGCAGTACCACTCTATCCTTGTGTACAATCAAATAAGGCTCCTTACAGGAAAGAGCTGCTAATTCTGATACTCTTCTAGCAGAAGAGATGGCCACCAGAAAAATTAATTTCCTTGTCAACAAGACCAAAGGAATCTGACTTATTGGTTCAAAAGGCCGTTTCTGTAACACAGCCAGGACCAAATTCAAGTCCCAGGGGTTTAGGGGCGCTTTAACCGGAGGATTAAGACGCATCACCCCCTGCATAAAGTTTCGGACCAAAGAATGCGAAGCAAGTGGCCGCTGAAATAATACTGATAAAGCAGAAACCTGGCCCTTGATGGTACTCAAGGCCAGCTTCATCTCTAATCCCATCTGTAGAAAATCAAGGATTCTACCTATGACATATTTCCTGGGATACCAACCTCTGGATTCACACCAGGTTATATAAGCTTTCCAGACTCTATGATAAATCATCCTGGAAGCTGGCTTCCTTGCATTAATCAAGGTAGATATGACAGGACCTGAGAGCCCACGACTCTTCAGAACGTGGGTCTCAATAGCCAAACCATCAAATTTAGCGTTTGTAAGGCAGGATGGAACACTGGACCTTGAGATAACAGGTCTGGGCGTACCGGTAGGGTCCACGGGGAACCCACCGTCATCCTTACTATTTCTGCATACCAAGTCCTTCTGGGCCAAGCGGGGGCCACCAGAAGTACCGACTTCCTTTCCTGCCTGATCCTGCGAAGGAGTCGTGGTAGTAGCAGAATAGGCGGGAATGCGTAAATCAGTGAGAACCGATGCCACGGAATCACCAACGCATCCGTCCCGCATGCAAGAGGATCTTTTGTCCTTGCCACAAATCTGTCTATCTTTTTGTTGAATCGGGATGCAAAGAGATCTACATCTGGAACCCCCCATCTTTGGCATATGGCCCAAAAGACGTCGGGATGCAGAGACCATTCCCCTGGAAGTAACTGCTGGCGACTTAGATAGTCCGCCTGCCAATTCTCTATTCCCGGGATGAAAACTGCCGATATGCATGGCACATGCATCTCTGCCCAGACTAAGATCTGGTTCACCTCTTTTTGAGCAGCTCGGCTCCGGGTGCCTCCCTGATGATTGACATAAGCCACTGCTGTGGCATTGTCGGACTGGATCCTGACCGGACAACCCTGTAGCCTGATAGTCCAGGCTTTTAGAGCTAGATGTATCGCCCGGATCTCCAGAATGTTGATGGGTAAGGTCCTCTCTGTCTTGGACCATACTCCTTGGACCGCAGCCTGTTCCAGAACTGCTCCCCAACCTGACAGACTGGCATCTGTTGTTGCCACCGTCCAGGTAACCGGTAGAAAGGATTTCCCCTTCTGCAGGTTTTCGGGTATGAGCCACCAATTGAGGCTCTGACGCACCGCATGCGACAGGTGCATCGGAAAGTCTAATGCCTGAACCTTCTTGTTCCAGGTCGACAGAATACTGTGTTGCAGCATTCTTGAGTGAAACTGAGCATAGGGAACTGCTTCGAATGAAGACACCATCTTCCCTAGTAGCCTCATACAAAGGCGGACTGAGGGACCCTTCTTGGTCCTTACTGTCAGAATCAGCTCTCTCAAAGCAGTGATCTTTGCCTGGGGGTAGAAATATTTTCTCCTGGCTTGTATGTATAATCAGACCTAAATATTCCAGTCTTCTTACTGGTTTTAGGAAAGACTTTTCTAAGTTGAGGATCCAACCCAGGTGTTCTAGATACCTGACCGTGGTCCTCAAGTTTCCATTCAAAGAGGCTACCGACCGGTCTATCAAGAGCAGGTCGTCTAGGTATGCTATGACAGCTATACCCTGAGCCCTTAATCTGGCCAGAGGAGGAGCCAAGATCTTTGTGAACACTCGAGGTGCAGTGGCTATCCCAAAGGGCAGAGCCATAAACTGGAAATGGCGCCCTCCTACCTCGAAGCGCAGAAACTTCTGATGAGCAGGAAAAATGGGCACATGCAGATATGCATCTCTGATGTCTATTGATGCCAGAAATTCTCCTCCCTGCAGGGTGGGAACTACTGTTCGAATTGATTCCATGCGGAAGGATTGAATCCTTAGGAATCGGTTCAGATCCCTTAAGTCCAAAATGGGCCTGACATCCCCATTTGGCTTTTGGACCGTAAAAAGGTTGGAATAGAAGCCCAATCCCTGGTCCTTTGCGGGAACTATCATAATGACCTCCTGCGACAAAAGTCGCTCTAACGCTAGAAGGAGCGACTGCTTCTTCTCTGGGTCTCTGGGAACATTTGATCTGAGGAACCGAGGAGAAGGGAATTCCTGAAACTCCAGCTTGTACCCTAAGGTTACCGTGGAGACTACCCATCTGTCCTGGAAGTCCTCCTGCCAGAGCTCTGAGAATTGTCGCAGTCTTCCCCCCACTCGAGTGAGCGGGGGCGCCCCCTCATGCAGAGGTCTTAGTGTTTTGCCTAGTAGGCTTCTTTCCCCAGGACTTCTTTTGTCCCTGGGGTTGACTCTTGTCTCTGGACCCCGATGGAGGCGGCCGTCGAGACTGCCTGGAGGCTGAAGCCCCCGGCGCTGGGGAAAGAGTCCGTTTGAAAGAGGGACGCTTACTCTTCTTCTTGACAGGTAAGAGAGTGCTTTTCCCACAAGAGATTCTCTTGATATAGTTATCCAAGTCCTCTCCAAACAACCTTGCACCACAAAATGGAAACCCAGCCAGTAGCTTCTTACATGGTGCTTCGGCTGACCAATTTTTCAACCATAGGATTCTACGTATATGCACCAACCCCAGTGAAAGACGGGAGGTTTGCACGATAGAATCTCTAATGGCGTCAACCACAAAGCATAAGGCCGCTGGAAGGTTAGCAAACCCCTGGGCCTGCTGTTCAGGTAATACTTTGATGACCTGCTTAACATGGTCTCTTAAGTATTGACAGACTCCAATCGCTGCTATTGCAGGTTGGGCCACTGATCCTGCTAAGGAGAAAACATCCTTCAATAGGGATTCCATCCTTTTATCTACAGGATCCCTCAGCATCTGAGCATTGTCTACAGGACAAGTCAGGCTATTATTTATGGAGGAAATGGCGGCATCAATAGCTGGTATTCCCCACATTTTAATAAACTTTTCTTCCATCGGATAAAGTGTTGAAAACTTTCTCGGCGGAAAAAAACGTTTGTCTGGGTGATCCCACTCAGACTAAATAAGCTTTTCAAGTAAAGTATGAACAGGAAAAGCATGTGCTGCTTGGAAAGGTTTCAGTGACCCCAAAGCAGAAGAGGATTCTTTAGCAGTTTCAGGTATGGGCAACTTAAATGTGGAGCGGACCAATCCAGTGAGGATCTGCACTAAGACTTTCTCCTCTTGGGAAGTCGCAGAGGGTCCCTCTCCACCTGAATCCTCCGAAGAGGAATCATCCATCCCATCCTGATCCTCTGAAAGGGATTCATCTCCTTTATCCCAGAGCTCCTCTGTCTGAGGGTCTTGGGGAACAGAGGAAAGCCTAGTGCGTTTTCTTCCACTGAGTGAAGATGTAATCACGGCCATTAATCTTTCCTCTAGACCATTAATGGTTGAGGGAAAAAACCTCTTGTGTAATATATACAGGGGCTGAAGTGCCAGAAGCAGGTGTAGCCCCTGACCCCGATGGCTCTCCCTGGCTAGCCGTCCCTGGCCCATCTTTAGGGGGGAAGGATGCTGCCGACAGGGGGCCCTCAGAACCTGAACGAGATCCCCTAGTGTCTCTGGTTCCTGGGGTGCTTGAACCTCTTCTACCCATAGTGCAAAGCAACAAGGTGTGAGGTATACAAATGAACACTGTCCGCTGAGCGATGTAGTCTGGCTAAAAGCCTTGCTACCCAATGCTCAGTCTGGTGTTACTTCAGTAAATGCTGCCTAGGAGAATGCCTGTGTCCCACCTTACATGCGACCGTCAGCTCTGTGTCTCTCAGAAGGCTGAGTGCACCTGTACAGAGTGCCTTTAATAGCCTGCAGCTGGCCTGAGTGGGAGTCTAAACACTCTGTGCTGACATCCCGCCCCCTCCTCTACCGCCCCCCCCCCCCTCGAGTTTTGAAAAAAACGAGCGCTTCCCGCACTGCCGACTCTCCTGTCATGCTCTGGAGAAAAGGCTGGGGATGGGGGGGGGGGGGAAGGAGGGAGACTGGTAACAAGATTTGCCTGAACGGCTATCTTCAGAGATGGTGGCCATTAGGCCACAGAGCCCGGGTGGTATAACCACTTTCTAGACCCCTGTGGCCCCTCTCTAGCCTGGGGGGGAACATTCAAACATGAGAAATCCCCCCATCCACCTTACCTGCTTGCAGCCTGCTTGATACGCTGGGACATACACAGCGATTACAACACCTGAGACAATCAGTCAGCATGTGTAGGTTTGTGCTCTTGGCAGCCCCCGGTGGTCACAATAGGCATAGCATGCATTTACCTTAAAGGAGAAAAGCCACTAGAACTCAAAAATTCTGTGGAATCTCCTCTTACCTTATCCAGCCGCAGGGTGCCGTTTACACAGACCCAATCTTCACCTCTCACGGTGGGCTCCGTTTGAAAAAAACCGTCAGAGACTGGGGCCCCCATCAGTAGGGGGATCCAACAGTTCTGGGACCGTAAAGCACCTCGCCAGAAATTAGGAAGTTTAAAGCCATTTTCTGATCTGCGGGGTCCAGCTCTCTAAAAAGAGAAGCATTACGGGTAAAACCTCGTTTCTTCGGACACGAGGCCCGGGTACCATTCAATTCGGCCATGAAAAGACACTTTGAATGGATCCGGTTCGCCTGGCTTGCCCCAGTATAGGATCTTAGGATATTCCCTTTGGAGCTCAGCACAGGACATCTTTACACGTCCATCACCTAAGACACTGGCGTAAAAACTGAGGTATCCCTGCAAGGGGGAGGGATTATATAGGGGGTTGAACTTCCTGATAGGGTGTGCCAGTGTCCAATCACCAGTGATACCTATATAACCCATCAGTAATTACTGTGGCTCTGTGTCCCGTGATGTTCGAGAAAGAAAGTGCACTTTGCAAAACATACACGTAAATATACAAAACAGCCACTAGAGGGCGATGTCTGCTAACTTTTGCTAAATTAGAGCAACTTATCCCATTCAATTAGGGCTATCAGTATAATGAAAAAAAAAGGAAAATATTATAGGTGAAATATAATAAAATATAATACAAGAAAACAAGAAGTATATTTATTTATTTCGCTTAAATTTCTTATCAGTACAATAAAATAAAAATTAGGTGAAATAAAATGAAAATGTAATTCAATTCAATAAAATTAATAAAAAAAAAAAATATATAATAATAATAATAATAATTTTATATATATATATATATATATATATATATATATATATGTGTGTATATATATATATATATATATATATATATATATATATATATATATGTAAATATATACACACACACACACCGTTGGGTCCATATATGTTTGGTCACAGGCACAATTCTAGATTTTTTCAGGTATTTACCAAAACAAATTCAAGCTATAGTCATATAGTAGATATGGGCTAAAAGTGCGCACTCTCAGGTTTAATTTGAGGGTATGTACATCCAAATTGGAGGAAGGATTTAGGAATTACAGCTCTTAAGAATAGTCATCTCCCCTTTTTTCACAGGGCCAAAAGTAATTGGACAATTGAATCAAAAGCTGTTTCATGGCCAGGTGTGGGCCACTCCTTCGTTATTTCTTCATCAATTAAGCAGGTAAAAGGTCTGGAGTTGATTCTAATGCCGCGTACACACGAGCTGACTTTTCAACCGGACTGGACCAATGGTCTATCCGACGGACTTTCGGCGGACTTCAGACGGACTTTGCGAAACAAACGGACTTGCCTACACACGATCACACCATCCGATGGATTCGTACGTGATGACATATGACCGGACTAAAATAAGGAAGTTGATAGCCAGTAGCCAATAGCTGCCCTAGCGTCGGTTTTCATCCGTCGGACTAGCATACAGACGAGTTGACTTTTCGATATGAACTGGGTCCAGCGGAGTTCTGACGTAAAGATTTGAAACATGTTCCTAATCTAAAGTCCGTCAGATTTTCGACCGAAAAAGTCCGCTGCAGGTCCGATGAAGCCCACACACGGCCGAATTGTCCGCCGGACTCGGTCCGTCGGACCAGTCCGGTCGAAAAGTCCGCTCGTGTGTACACGGCATAAGTGTGGTATTTGCATTTGGAATCTATTGCTGTGAACCTACATCATGCGTTCAAATGAGCTGTCCATGCAAGTGAAACAGGCCATTGTAAGGCTTCAGATAGCAGCAACATTAGGAGAGGCCAAATCAACAGTTTGGTACTTTTCCGAGAAAAGAAGAACGCACCCTTGAGCTCAGCAACATAAAAAGGCCTGCACGTTCACGGAAGATCGAATGATTCTCTCTATGGTAAATAAAAACCCATTCACAACATCCAGACAAGTGAAGGACACTCTCCAGGAGGTGGGCGTATCATTGTCAAAGTCTACAATCAAGAGAAGACTTCACGAGAGCAAATACAGAGGGTTCACCACAAGGTGCAAACCATTCATAAGCCTAAAGAATAGAAAAGCCAAAAAACATCTAAAAAAAAGTCAGACCAGTTCTGGAAAAGCATTCTTTGGATGGATGAAATAATATTAATCTGTACCGTAATGATAGATTGGTAGAAAAATGTGTGGAGAAGGCTTGGAACAGCTCATGATCCAAAGCACACATTGTCATCTGTGGCCATATGGTGGAGCTTGCAGTGTGATGGTATGGGCATGCATGGCTTCCAGTGGCACTGGGTCATTGGTGGTTATTGATGATGAGACAGAAGACAGAAGCAGAAGCAGCCAGATGAATTCTGCAGTGTTTAGAGATTTACTGTCAGCCCAAATTCAGCCAAATGCAGCAAAGCTGATTTGGGCGGCCCTTCACAGTACAGATGGACAATGATCCGAAACACACTGCAAAAGCAACCCTGGAGCTTTTGAAGGAAAAGAAGTGGAATATTCTGCAATGCCTGAGTCAATCACCTGATCTCAACTCAATTGAGCATTTCACCTGCTGAAGGCAAAACTAAAAGAAAGACCCACAAATAAAGAACAACCAAAGACAGCCGCAGTTAGAGCCTGGCAAAGCATCAGAAAGGAGGAAACCCAGTCTTCAGTAATGTCCATGGGTTCCAGACTTCAGACAGTCATTATATATATACAAAAAGTGCAGCGCTGGAAGACTACTACAACAGTAGACAAATGGAATTTGTAATCAAAAGAAAAACAAAAACATAAGTGCTAACAAACCGTGCACATTAATATTCCACTAATTATCAGATAAGGATTAGTGGGTAATGATCATAAGTGAATAATAATAATAAACACCAATTCAGATGTCATGAAAACGTGCTTAATTATAATATAGTGTCCACAAAATGCATATGTGAATATTCCGCTGGGTAAATCCGTGACTTCCACCATTGACAGAAACCGTCACCACAGAAAGATGGAGGCTTACCAGACAGCCCTTGTAAGACAGCATAAGATATCCTCCCCTTATGGTTGTTGTCCTCCCTGTGGATGGTTCCTGATTGTGAGCGCTGTGATGGTGGTTTCCAGACTGAACCTCAGCAATAAAGAGAGGGGAGAGGGGGAATCCCCTCTCAGCGATTTTAAGAGTCCAAAAAAGGAAGAAAAAAACTCCAATAGTGTAAAAAAGTTTAACTTCTTTTTATTAAGTTAAATCGCCAACAGGCATCCATGAATAAAAGTTCCTTGCAAGGAGTTTAAAATCAGCTCCAATGAAACAGAAAGTCCACGCATGCGCAGTCCGTGCGTGCGTGTCAACCCTACGGCCGTTTCGTCAGAAATGACATCATCAGGGGCACGCCCACATGTCTGCGCATGCGCATTAAGTACCCGAACGGCGGAACGAAAAGGTTCAGCCATTGGTCACCGGAGCTAGCAAAACAGCTGAAGTGACAGCCAAAGGAGAACACTAATTGGTTCAGATGATACTTAGCCTGGTTTTAACACCTAGGGCCGCCTAAACTATTATAGTGCCATCTTGTGGATAACTAGCTTATTACCACAGCAGTACAATTAATTTTCAATTTGAGCACAGAAGAGCTTTTAAGGAGTTTCTAAAATAGTGCAAATGGCTGAAGGACAGTTCGTAACACCCTTCTAGGAAAAAAACATTTATATTGCACTAAACCTCCAATTAGGAGACTTACTTCCCACAATATTCTAAAATCATATAATATAACATAAAAACATTTTGAAATAAGTAATCGAGCAGATGAGATCCACACAGATTAGGAAAAACCGATAATTAGTTATATAAAATAAAATAAAGTAAAAAATAAATAATATATTTTATTTTCTTCTTATCCACTGTTATCCTTAAAAGTCAAAAATAAATGATGATGTCATTTCTGACGAAACGGCCGTAGGGTTGACACGCACGCACGGACTGCGCATGCGCGGACTTTCTGTTTCATTGGTTTCATTGGAGCTGATTTTAATCTCCTTGCAAGGAACTTTTATTCATGGATGCCTGTTGGCGATTTAACTTAATAAAAAGAAGTTAAACTTTTTTACACTATTGGAGTTTTTTTCTTCCTTTTTTGGACTCTTACCATCGCTGAGAGGGGATTCCCCCTCTCCCCTCTCTTTATTGCTGAGGTTCAGTCTGGAAACCACCATCACAGCGCTCTCAATCAGGAACCATCCACAGGGAGGACAACATCCATAAGGGGAGGATATCTTATGCTGTCTTACAAGGGCTGTCTGGTAAGCCTCCATCTTTCTGTGGTGACGGTTTCTGTCAATGGTGGAAGTCACGGATTTACCCAGCGGAATATTCACATATGCATTTTGTGGACACTATATTATAATTAAGCACGTTTTCATGACATCTGAATTGGTGTTTATTATTATTATTCACTTATGATCATTACCCACTAATCCTTATCTGATAATTGGTGGAATATTAATGTGCACGGTTTGTTAGCACTTATGTTTTTGTTTTTCTTTTGATTACAAATTCCATTTGTCTACTGTTGTAGTAGTCTTCCAGCGCTGCACTTTTTGTATATATATTTTGTTTTGTGCCCCCTATCAGGGTTATAGTGTTCAGCTGCAGGGCATTTAATCTAATTTTATTCACAGTTTCCTGTCACTTATTTTCTTTGTACACCTAGCGCAAATTTTTCTTTTTAGACAATTCAGACAGCCATTGCCAGTAAAGGATTCTCAACAAAATATGAAAAATTAACATTTTATTTAGGATTATATTCATTTATCTAATTACATTTGAGCCCCTGAAAATAGGGGGTCTGTGTATAAAAATGGTCGCAGTTCCTAAAATTTGCACTTTATATCCTCACCTGCCACAAGGGATTTATTGCAATTCCAGCCTTTCCATCTGAAATTACCAGTTGCTTGGCTGTAATGCTGACGCTTTGAACTTACAGCCAGAACAAAGGTAGGGAATTCTGACTTTTCTCCAACTTTTATTCGTAAAATGTTTTTTTTTTCGGAGTCTTTCTTCATAGCCAGGCAACAAGCATTGTTTTTTTAATGGCAGCCCCCCCCCCCCCCCCCGTATTTCTCTATAGGCACGGGTGAATTTTAGGTCGTTGCTTAAAGGTAATTCACTTCACTATGTTCCCAATCTGTGGGGAAAAAAATGTTGCCCTAATAGATGATCAATTTAAAGCGGAACTTTTTAGGTTTTAAAATAGATTCGGGCTAGCACCTCTGCCAGGTCTTTGTTGGAGTTTCTGGGAGAATTTCTCCTTACTTCCTGTCCTGAAAAGGACACAAAAAAAAAAAAAACGATAGAAATCTGCGTAGGTTCTAACCTTCCCCATTTTATAAAATGGTCTGGAGTTCCACCTTAAACTGCACATAGTAGGAAGCAGTAAAGCCGAGGCCCATTGCCTCACATTATATTGTCGGTGCCGTAGTGTAACAATAGCCGGTTTCGGCATTCAATAAGGTGATAATGTCCTTCAGCCATGAATACATCATAGAAGAAGATGAAGGATTTCTTATGGTGGTCTGTGCAACGCCCCCCCCCCATCCCCCCCCCGATCAACTCCCTCCTACAAACTCACATACAGATTTTACCTTGAGAATGAGGAGGACACAGCGGGAGAGGAGGACACAGCGGCAGAGGAGGACACAGCGGGAGAGGAGGACACAGTGGCAGGGGAGGACACAGCGGGAGAGGAGGACACAGTGGCAGGGGAGGACACAGCGGGAGAGGAGGACACAGTGGCAGAGGAGGACACAGCGGGAGAGGAGGACACAGCGGGAGAGGAGGACACAGAAGGAGAGGAGGACACAGTGGCAGAGGAGGACACAGCGGGAGAGGAGGACACAGCAGGAGAGGAGGACGCAGCAGGAGAGGAGGACGCAGCAGGAGAGGAGGACACAGCGGGAGAGGAGGACGCAGCAGGAGAGGAGGACACAGCGGGAGAGGAGGACACAGCAGGAGAGGAGGACACAGTGGGAGAGGACAGGAGGACACAGCAGGAGAGGAGGACACAGAAGGAGAGGAGGACACAGCGGGAGAGGAGGACACAGCGGGAGAGGAGGACACAGCAGGAGAGGAGGACACAGCGGGAGAGGAGGACACAGCGGGAGAGGAGGACACAGCGGCAGAGGAGGACACAGCAGGAGAGGAGGACACAGCAGGAGAGGAGGACACAGCAGGAGAGGAGGACACAGCAGGAGAGGACAGGAGGACACAGCAGGAGAGGAGGACACAGCAGGAGAGGAGAGAAGGACACAGCAGAAGAGGAGGATACAGCAGGAAAGGAGAGGAGGACACAGCGGGAGAGGAGGACACAGCGGGAGAGGAGGACACAGCAGGAAAGGAGAGGAGGACACAGCAGGAGAGGAGGACACAGCGGGAGAGGAGGACACAGCAGGAGAGGAGGACACAGCGGGAGAGGAGGACACAGCAGGAGAGGAGGACACAGCAGGAGAGGTGAGGAGGGCACAGCAGGAGAGGAGGACACAGCGGGAAAGGAGGACACCCAATAGTCTTCTAGATCAGGGGTCTTCAAACTACGGTCCAGGGGCCACACCGAGCCCACTACAAGATTTTTTTTCACCCTCAATTAAGGTCAGTGTTGTATTCTCCATGTGTTCCAGAGTATTTCCGAAGCTCTCTGGCGCCCCCCCCCCACCTCTGGCCACATGCGGTATTGCATGTAATAGAAGTCAAGATTTTTTTTCACCCTCAATTAAGTGGTGTATTCTCCATGTGTACAGATTGTGTCGTACATTCACTTTGTCCTCATAGAGTAACTGGTGGCTCTAGCCGCACAGACAAACTGCTTACTTTCTTATGTGAATGAGCTCTTAATTGTTCTTATTTTTGAAATTTTTAATGATTTTTACTTATTTTTTAATATTTGTTGCATTTTTTTTTTATTTTTTACACTTTTTTTCATAATGCTTCTGAGGGGGAAGGGGGGCTTTGGTGAAATATCAGGGGTCTAAATGAACCCATGAAGTCTCACTTTTGAGACAGGGATAGGGACTGAAGAGACACATTCCCCACCAGTTCCCTTCTGCAGCCTCAGCTGTACAGAATGAATGAGCAGGAGGAGCTCTTCACAGGCTTCCTGTTCATTCATAAACTGCAGCACAGTAAACACACTTTTACTATGCTGCAGTTATGAATGAACAGTGAGCGATTGGTACTGATCACTCCCTGTGTTCATTCAGGAAAGGAAGGGGCAAGTAAATGGGACAGCAGCAGCCGGTGGGAGTGGAGGAAAGTAGACATGTGCACTGCCGGAAAAAAAAATTCGTTTTCGTTTCATTCCTTTTTTTTTTTTTTTTTTTCGTATTTCGGGTCATTCGTTATGATCAAAATCCATAAATTCGAAAATCCGAAAATACGGAGAGTCCTGAAAAAAGGATCCAGAGAGCTGAAGTTACACTCTGCAGAGCTCGGTGAGGAGAGCTCTGAAAGCTGATTGGAGGGAGGGGACACCCCCCGCCCTTCACACAGCACACAGAAACAGAGCTGAGGATGTCAATCACAGGCTGTGTGCTGGAGCTCCCCCCCCCCCGTCACCATTTTCTCTTGGTGTCAGGAAAACTTGTCAGAAGTGACTCACGCAGATATTAGAGGAATGAAGCAGACAGAAATGACAGTAGGGGTTGATTTATTAGAAGGCATATACAGTGGAACCTTGGTTTACGAGTAACGCGGTTAACAAGCGTTTTGAAAGACGAGCCTTGTGCTGATCACATTCACCCTCCCAAGAAAAATAAATCTCTTTAGCAATACACACCAAACTGAGCATGTGCAGAGTGACTCCAAAGGATCTGTACCAGGGGTGGCCCGTGCATTGTGGGCGCACGAGCGCCGCTCCCTATCCGTACATCCGGCCCCTTTCAGGACACCGGCACATGAATGCCTATGGCGGGGGGTGTTTTTTGAAGCACCTGATTAGAGCCAGAGGCTCTAATAGGCTTAAAAATAGGGCGGGCCCAGGGCACAGAGAGTGCGCCCCCCCCGAGACCACCCAATTGTGTAACCATAGCAAATTAATTTTCCCTATTTTCACACTACAGTTACTCCCTGCCAATCAGGAGGCAGGTCAGTGAGACCTGTTTCCCGATTGGCCAAAGCGCCAGGCAATCCTATTGGATGCCTAGCGCTGTGGAAGAGGTGACACGCTGGAGCCAGACATGCTGCTGCCGCTACCCAGGGGTCACAGCAGGAGAGGAGAGAGGAGGATACAGAAGGAGAGGAGTACACAGCAGGAGAGCAGGACACAGCAGGATAGGAGGATACATCAGGAAAGGAGAGGAGGACACAGCAGGAGAGGAGAGGAGGACACAGCAGGAGAGCAGGACACAGCAGGAAAAGAGTGGAGGATACAGCAGGAGAGGAGGATACAGCAGGAGAGGAGGACACAGCAGGAGAGGAGGACACAGCAGGAAAAGAGAGGAGGATACAGCAGGAAAAGAGAGGAGGATACAGCAGCAGAGGAGGACACAGAAGGAGGGGAGAGGAGAGGAGGACACAGCAGGATAGGAGGACACAGCAGGAGAGGAGAGGAGGACACAGCAGGAGAGGAGAGGAGGACACAGCAGGAGAGGAGGACACAGCAAGAGAGGAGAGGAGGACACAGCAGGAGAGAAGAGGAGGACACAGCAGGAGAGGAGAGGAGGACAGAGCAGGAGAGGAGAGGAGGACACAATAGGAGAGGAGGACACAGCAGGAGAGGAGGACACAGCAGGAGAGGAGGACACAGCAAGAGAGGAGAGGAGGACACAGCAGGAGAGGAGAGGAGGACACAGCAGGAGAGGAGAGGAGGACACAGCAAGAGAGGAGAGGAGGACACAGCAGGAGAGGAGAGGAGGACACAGCAGGAGAGGAGAGGAGGACACAGCAGGAAAGGAGAGGAGGACAAAGCAGGAGAGGAGGACACAGCAGGAAAGGAGAGGAGGACACAGCAGGAGAGGAGAGGAGGACAGAGCAGGAGAGGAGAGGAGGACACAATAGGAGAGGAGGACACAGCAGGAAAAGAGTGGGGTATACAGCAGGAGAGGAGGATACAGCAGGAGAGGAGAGGACGACACAGCAAGAGAGAAGGACACAGCAGGAGAGGAGAGGAGGACACAGCAGGAGAACAGGACACAGCAGGAGAGGAGGACACAGCAGGAAAAGAGAGGAGGATACAGCAGGAGAGGAGGACACAGAAGGAGAGGAGAGGAGAGGAGGACACAGCAAGAGAGGAGGATACAGCAGGATAGGAGGGGAGGACAGAGCAGGAGAGGAGGACACAGCAGGAGGGGAGAGGAGGACAGAGCAGGAGAGGAGGGGAGGACACAGCAGGAGAGGAGAGGAGGACACAGCAGGAGAGGAGAGGAGGACAGAGCAGGAGAGGAGGGGAGGACACAGCAGGAGAGGAGAGGAGGACACAGCAGGAGAGGAGGACACAGCAGGAGAGGAGAGGAGGACAGAGCAGGAGAGGAGGGGAGGACACAGCAGGAGAGGAGAGGAGGACACAGCAGGAGAGGAGGACACAGCAGGAGAGGAGAGGAGGACACAATAGGAGAGGAGAGGAGGACAGAGCAGGAGAGGAGAGGAGGACACAGCAGGAGAGGAGGGGAGGACACAGCAGGAGAGGAGGACACAGAAGGAGGGGAGAGGAGAGGAGGACACAGCAGGATAGGAGGACACAGCAGGAGAGGAGAGGAGGACACAGCAGGAGAGGAGAGGAGGACACAGCAGGAGAGGAGGACACAGCAAGAGAGGAGAGGAGGACACAGCAGGAGAGAAGAGGAGGACACAGCAGGAGAGGAGAGGAGGACAGAGCAGGAGAGGAGAGGAGGACACAATAGGAGAGGAGGACACAGCAGGAGAGGAGGACACAGCAGGAGAGGAGGACACAGCAAGAGAGGAGAGGAGGACACAGCAGGAGAGGAGAGGAGGACACAGCAGGAGAGGAGAGGAGGACACAGCAGGAAAGGAGAGGAGGACAAAGCAGGAGAGGAGGACACAGCAGGAAAGGAGAGGAGGACACAGCAGGAGAGGAGAGGAGGACAGAGCAGGAGAGGAGAGGAGGACACAATAGGAGAGGAGGACACAGCAGGAAAAGAGTGGGGGATACAGCAGGAGAGGAGGATACAGCAGGAGAGGAGAGGACGACACAGCAAGAGAGAAGGACACAGCAGGAGAGGAGAGGAGGACACAGCAGGAGAACAGGACACAGCAGGAGAGGAGGACACAGCAGGAAAAGAGAGGAGGATACAGCAGGAGAGGAGGACACAGAAGGAGAGGAGAGGAGAGGAGGACACAGCAAGAGAGGAGGATACAGCAGGATAGGAGGGGAGGACAGAGCAGGAGAGGAGGACACAGCAGGAGGGGAGAGGAGGACAGAGCAGGAGAGGAGGGGAGGACACAGCAGGAGAGGAGAGGAGGACACAGCAGGAGAGGAGAGGAGGACAGAGCAGGAGAGGAGGGGAGGACACAGCAGGAGAGGAGAGGAGGACACAGCAGGAGAGGAGGACACAGCAGGAGAGGAGAGGAGGACAGAGCAGGAGAGGAGGGGAGGACACAGCAGGAGAGGAGAGGAGGACACAGCAGGAGAGGAGGACACAGCAGGAGAGGAGAGGAGGACACAATAGGAGAGGAGAGGAGGACAGAGCAGGAGAGGAGAGGAGGACACAGCAGGAGAGGAGGGGAGGACACAGCAGGAGAGGAGGACACAGAAGGAGGGGAGAGGAGAGGAGGACACAGCAGGATAGGAGGACACAGCAGGAGAGGAGAGGAGGACACAGCAGGAGAGGAGAGGAGGACACAGCAGGAGAGGAGGACACAGCAAGAGAGGAGAGGAGGACACAGCAGGAGAGAAGAGGAGGACACAGCAGGAGAGGAGAGGAGGACAGAGCAGGAGAGGAGAGGAGGACACAATAGGAGAGGAGGACACAGCAGGAGAGGAGGACACAGCAGGAGAGGAGGACACAGCAAGAGAGGAGAGGAGGACACAGCAGGAGAGGAGAGGAGGACACAGCAGGAGAGGAGAGGAGGACACAGCAGGAAAGGAGAGGAGGACAAAGCAGGAGAGGAGGACACAGCAGGAAAGGAGAGGAGGACACAGCAGGAGAGGAGAGGAGGACAGAGCAGGAGAGGAGAGGAGGACACAATAGGAGAGGAGGACACAGCAGGAAAAGAGTGGGGGATACAGCAGGAGAGGAGGATACAGCAGGAGAGGAGAGGACGACACAGCAAGAGAGAAGGACACAGCAGGAGAGGAGAGGAGGACACAGCAGGAGAACAGGACACAGCAGGAGAGGAGGACACAGCAGGAAAAGAGAGGAGGATACAGCAGGAGAGGAGGACACAGAAGGAGAGGAGAGGAGAGGAGGACACAGCAAGAGAGGAGGATACAGCAGGATAGGAGGGGAGGACAGAGCAGGAGAGGAGGACACAGCAGGAGGGGAGAGGAGGACAGAGCAGGAGAGGAGGGGAGGACACAGCAGGAGAGGAGAGGAGGACACAGCAGGAGAGGAGAGGAGGACAGAGCAGGAGAGGAGGGGAGGACACAGCAGGAGAGGAGAGGAGGACACAGCAGGAGAGGAGGACACAGCAGGAGAGGAGAGGAGGACACAATAGGAGAGGAGAGGAGGACACAGCAGGAGAGGAGAGGAGGACACAGCAGGAGAGGAGAGGAGGATAGAGCAGGAGAGGAGAGGAGGACACAGCAGGAAAGGAGAGGAAGAAACAGCCCGCCGCATAGTAAATGCCGTGCCGGACCTCCCGGGGGGGGGGGGTTTCTGGCTGATAGTGCCGTGGGACCCACAGTGCGGGGGGGGGGGGGGTATCAGTGCCGTGCCGCCCGAAGAAAAGACCACCAGCCGCCACTGCTCTGTAGTATCTGGAGATGGATTGGGGTCAGTGGAAGAAGGGGAGGATCAGAGAAGACAGGATCAGTCTTTTTACACAATGCAGAGGATTAACCCCTTAGGTTCTGCAGTGAGTATAACCAGCATGCTTTGCTCCATATACAGACTGATCTCACTGTTGTGGGTTTAGTAAGACTTTAGGACTGAACAGGAATGACCTTCCTCCTGTCCAGACACCGGATCCTCGGCTCCATGTAGACAAGACACCTGATGACAATAAATCCCCCCGGTGGTTCTGTTCCTCGGACCCCCGATTACTATCATATATCAGGCATTGTGTCTTCATGTTCTCCTCTATTGTCTCATGCGATGCGATTGATATTTTTAGATTCTGCCAAAGGCTACAAGCCGTTGTTCTTATTGGATCCATCTGTCTGCATGCGCCCAACAAACACATCTGACATCATTCCGCTCAGACATGTTTACGGGTTTTATTACCGGAGTCAAAAAATCATCAGCCCAGCCCCCACCGACAAGAGGGAGAGAGGAAGGCGAGGGCCCACCTAATAATCACAAGAAGAATAACTGGCCTATCGCACGCCGAGCGGCCCGTTCCCAAACACCGCGGAAAGGAAACCGGAGGACTCGGCTGGGATCACACCTAATGCGTTTCAGTGCGGCCCGTGCTTGCGCTGTTTGGGCTGCTGCACCTGCGGAAAGCGCAGGAAAAGGGTCCCTGCACCTGCAGGAAAAACGCAGCCGCAGGGAAATTGCATGGCGCTTTTGCACCATGTGATTTCCCACAAACGCACTGCGTGTTTAGATACGTGGAGGGGTGCCATTAGGAATGAGCGGCGTGTGTAAAAGAGCGGTGCGTTTTGGCCAGTGGGCGGTTGCGGGAACGGGTTTTGCGATTTACTTGCCGTCCCACCTGCACAAGTGTGAACCTGGACTGAGGGTCCTTCCTCACTGCTCTGTAGAAGAAAATGCATCGAAAACACAGATGAGCTTTTGATGCGTTTCCGGTGCGTTTTCTGGGCGCCTGACTCCAAGTGTGGACCTGTGAAACACGGACATGTGACAGCAAAACGCAACCTCAGTGCATTTTTGATGCATTTTCCATTAACCACTTCAGCTCCGAAAGATTTACCCCCCTCCCCCCCCCTTTCCTGACCCAGGCCTTTTTTTTTTTGCGATACTGCTCTGCGCTACTTTAATTGACAATTGCGCGGCCGTGCGACGCTGTACCCAAATAACATTGATGTCATTTTTTCCCCACAAATAGAGCTTTCGTTAGGTGGTATTTGATCACCTCTGCGGTTTTTAATTTTTTGAGCTATAAACAAAAAAAGAGCGACAATTTAAAAAAAAAAAAAAAAACATAATTTTTTATTTTCTGCTATAAAACATATCCAATAAAAAAATTGAAAAAAAATAATTTTGTCATTAATTTAGGTCAATCTGTATTCTGCCCCATATTTTTGGTAAAATAAAATCCCAATAAGTGTATATTGATTGGTTTGCGCAAAATTTATAGTGTCTACAAACTATGGGATATTTTTATGGAATATTTTATTTATTTATTGTTTTTTTACTAGTAATGGCGGCGATCAGCACCTTATAGCGGGACTGCGACATTGCGGTGGACAAATCGGACACTAAGCGACACTTTTTGGGGACCAGTGACATTAATAAAGCGATCAGTGCTAAAAATATGCACTGTCACTGTACTAATCACACTGGCTGGGAAGGGGGTTAACATCAGGGGCGATCAAAGGGTTAAATGTGTGCCTCGCCAGTGTTTCGGTGTAGTGGGGGAGGTGCTTTTACTAGGGAAAGACATGGAGCGGTGTTACTGCTTTACTGTACTGACAGAATGACAGTCTACAGACTGTCAGTGTACCAAATGATCAGCGGCTGCATAAGAGCTGGGGGGAGGAGAAGCAGCAGCACACTGAGCTTCCCAGTGAATGGCTGCGTAGTGGGTGGGTGACAGGACAAGTCTGATCATTGGAGGAGAGCAAGGGAACTGACTCTGTGTTCTCCTGCTTAGTGTGGTCAGTTTTTAATAGGAAAGCAGAGGGACTGGCAGGGATTTCACACAAAGGAAGCAATACAAAGAGAACAGGAGACTTTCTCATACAAGTAGATGGTACAGCAGGCTCATATCAGGAATAGGAAATGTTGGGATAACAAATGCTTTAAGTGGTTTGCCCCGTCCATGTAAACTGATACATACTGCTGGAGAGCTTGTGAAAAACAACAGACTTGCTGGCTGGATCACCAGATGAAAATAGAAGAAAGAAAGCCTAAAAAAAGAAAACGAATGCAGCCACCACATTGTGAGAATTAGTAAGTTACAATATAATAAATAGTTTTTGGGTTTAATAGGGCTTTAAACACTTCACACCCAGGCTATAGCTGAAAGACGGCTGCAGCGCGGGCTTAGTGTGTCGGGAGGGTGTACATGGATGTCCTCCCGCGATCGTGCCGCCCGCGCACCCCCTGCAGCCCTTTCCGACTCAGCTGATCACAGATTGGGGTAAAGGGCCAATCACAGGGGCCCTTTACCATGTGATCAGCTGTGTCCAAGGACAGCCGATCATGGAAGTAAATACAAGCTGGTTATCGGCTTTTCTGGAGAAAAAGAGCCAATAACCGGCTTGTGTTAAAGAGACATCGGCACTGATAATCAGGGAACTAATTGTCAGTGTGTCTTGATTATCAGTGCAGCCCTAACAGTCCCACCAGTCCCACCAATCAGTACCCATCAGTGCCGCCAATCAGTGTCTCCTCATCAGTGCCACCTATTAGTGCAGCCTACCAGTGCCCATCAGTGCTGCCTATCAGTGTCCATCAGAGCTCATCAGTGCCACCTATAAGTGCCCATCAGTGCCACCTACCAATGCCCATCAGTGCTCATCAGTGCCACATATCAGTGTCCATCGGTACCACCTACCAGTGCCCATCAATGGCACCTACCAGTGCCCATCAATGCTGCCTATCAGTGCTCATCAGTGCCACCTACCAGTGCCCATCAGTGCCACCTATCAGTGTCCATCGGTGCCACCCACCAGTGCCCATCAATGGCACCTATCAGTGCCCATCAGTGCTGCCTACCAGTGCTCATCGGTGCCACCCACCAGTGCCCACCAGTGTCACCTATCAGTCCTCATCAGTGCCACCTACCAGTGCCCATCAGTGCCACCTATCAGTGTCCATCGGTGCCACCCACCAGTGCCCATCAATGGCACCTACCAGTGCCCATCAGTGCTGCCTACCAGTGCTCATTGGTGCCACCCACCAGTGCCCACCAGTGTCACCTATCAGTGTCCATCAGTGCCACCTACCAGTGCCCATCAATGGCACCTATCAGTGCTGCCTATCAGTGCCCATCAGTGCAGCCTCATCAGTGCTACCTATAAGTGCCCATCAGTGCCACCTACCAGTGCCCATCAGTGCCACCTATCAGTGTCCATCGGTGCGACCCACCAGTGCCCATCAATGGCACCTACCAGTGCCCATCAGTGCTGCCTACCAGTGCTCATCGGTGCCACCCACCAGTGCCCACCAGTGTCACCTATCAGTGTCCATCAGTGCCACCTACCAGTGCCCATCAGTGCCACCTATCAGTGTCCATCGGTGCCACCCACCAGTGCCCATCAATGGCACCTATCAGTGCTGCCTATCAGTGCCCATCAGTGCAGCCTCATCAGTGCTACCTATAAGTGTCCATCGGTGCCACCTACCAGTGCCCATCAATGGCACCTACCAGTGCCCATCAATGCTGCCTATCAGTGCTCATCAGTGCCACCTACCAGAGCCCATCAGTGCCACCTATCAGTGTCCATCAGTGCCACCTACCAGTGCCCATCAATGGCACATAACAGTGCCCATGAGTGCAGCCCTTCAGTGCCGCCTATCAGTGACACCTATCAGTGCCCATCAGTGAAGAAAAAAATTACCTGTTTGCAAAATGTTATAACAAACGATGAAAACAGTTTTTTTTTTTCCAAAATGTTCTGTTTATTTTCGTTTGTTTAGAAAAAAAAAACCCAGTGGAGATTAAATACCACCAAAAGAAAGCTCTATTTGTGTGAAAAAAAATGATAAAAATGTCATATGGGTACAGTGTAGCATGACCGTGCAATTGTCATTCAAAATGCGACAGCTGCAAATTGTCCTGGGCAGGAAGGGGGTGAAGGTGCCCGGTAGGCAAGTGGTTAATGGAATGTGACTATCTATAAAATAGGAAGATGGTTGTCCTCGGTAAATGTGGACGGGGGGAAGTCTAAAATGAGTAACTAATTCCGAATGTACATGTCCAGGATGAATCCGAGCGGCTGAGAGGACGCTAATAGTTTCCACCGGCTTTGTAAAGATTAACACCGCAGTGCGGGTCACAGGGAATTCTCATTCTCTTCCTTCCCATGGAAAAAAAAAAAAAAATACAATTTCACATCTCTGTAAGCTACCAGATATAAATCAGTAATTTATACCGAGACACGATCACCAAAAAAAAATACAACTGCAGATTGGAGCTGATTTTACATATCAGCATCTATAATACAAATCCGGGTTTACGGATCCCTTCAATGGGCTGTGCTCTGATCGAAATGAGTCGCTGAAATGACGAAATCTTCCTTCCGTTCTTCACACTTACTGCCTGCCAGAGACTTTTTAACCACTTGAAGACCCGGCTTTTTCTGGCACTTTTTATTTAACAATTTAAATCAGTATTTTTTGCTAAAAAATTACTTATAACCCCCCAAACATTATTATTTATTTTTTTTTTAGCAGACACCCTAGGGAATAAAATGGCGATCGCTGCAATTTATGTCACACAGTATTTGTGCAGCGTATTTTGCAGTTTGGAAAAAAAAAAAGTTTTAAAGAATAACAAAACAAAACAAAAAAAAAACCCCACAAATATTTACCCCAATTTGTTTTGTATATTGTGAAAGATAATGTTACGCCGAATAAATAGATACCTAACATGTCACGCTTTAAAATTGCGCATACAATATAAAAAGTGCAGCGCTACAAATTTGAGAATCTCAGATTTTTTGAGAATAATAACAAATATACACAAAAAAGTGACTGTGTAGAAATCATGTAAAATATAAAACAGTGCCGAACAGTATATTAAAAAATAAATGGACAGAGGATGACAATTCACTTCATTGAAAAAGTGTCCTTGATGACGTGAAAGATATCAATCACAATCTTATTGTTAATGTCCAAAAAAAAAAAATAAGAAAAAAAAATTGATAGTAGTGATCCAGAACGTGAAATAATGTATACTATCTAATGATGTGACTTTGGTGACGCAAATTGATAGAAGATCTGCCACCATATATTCTTAAAGGCTTACCGGAAAGGATTGAACCCAGATGGGTATATACCCACTGAGTCAATCAGGCTTGAATAATAATGGACCTGGAGGACAGCTATCACAGAAGACACGATTTCCAGGGGACCAGTAAAACTTCCAGTGATGTTAAAGGGTTAATTGAACCCAAACAGATCAGTTTTTATAAAAAGAAGAAGAAAACAGGAAGGCACATAGCGTGATTCCGTAAAAAAAAAACCTCACAGCTTGTTTATTTAAAATAAAAGAGTAACACTCACATTTCTGATGATATAAAAGCACTTAGGGTAAAAACAATGGCAGTAACAGTGGCATCAGTAGTCCTTCCCGGCGCGTTTCGTCCTATAGGACATCTTCTGGGGTACTGATCCACTGTAAATACTGCCTATATATAATAAAAGAAGCCCCCACATTAAGTTATGGCTCCAATAGAACGTTACCATTCAATCAGGCTTACTTCCGGGTAGGCAAGATGGTGTCAGCAGCGTGCGGTTCAAGCCTCGTTCCAGATGAGGAACGAAAGCCGGAAGCGCACAGCTGAGACGCACATCGCAAAACGGATGTCACACAGTTACGTTCACATCCGGGTAAGTGTGATGGCGTGATACTCATACGGCTCAAGCCTCGTTATGAACGAGAATAGAAAGGCGGAAGTGCATAATGGGGATACATAGCATACCTCGCACTGGAACAAACAGCGTCATCACGCATAGATCAAGCATCGCCGTCAGCGGAAAACAACAATTTAAGATAAATAAACAGTACTAAAGTGTCACATTATGGACAAGGCCATAAAAACCGGAAACAAAGATTTACTGATGTTAAAGATGATGTTACGCCGAATAAATAGATACCTAACATGTCACGCTTTAAAATTGCGCACACTCGTGGAATGCCAACAAACTACAGTACTTAAAAATTACCATAGGCAATGCTTTAAACACCTGTACAGGTTACCTGTTTAGATTTACAGAGGATGTCTAGTACTAGAATTATTTCTCTCGTTCTTACGTTCACGGCGATACCTCACATGTGTGGTTCGAAAATACCGTTTACATATGTGTGCGCGAGCATGGGGGGATGGGGGCGCTTTCATTCTTTTTATTATTATTATTTATTTTACTTTTTATTTTCTATTTATACACTGTCTGTTTAATTTATTATTTTTTTTTGTCATCACTTTTATTCCTATTATTGTAAACATCCCCTGTAATAAAAATGAGGATGACAGGTCTTCTTAATGGAGAGATCTGGAGTCAAAAGGACAGCAAATCTCTTCTTTAATTTTAAAAGCAAAGATCAAAAAAAAAAAAAATTTTTGATCATGCGCTTTAATTTTTTTTTTAGTTTTCTTCTAGCCTGGACCGGAAGTGACGTCATGAAGTCGCTCCAGTCCTCCAAGGCCATAGCGTTGGTCAAAGAGTGTTAACTCTTTGATCCCCTATAGAAGCAGACGGCCACACCGCCAGATCATTTTCTTGGGTGAACCGGCAGTGACGGTAAGCCCGAGAAGCAACGAGGACGCCACCGCCCTTCCGCTTCTGAAACCGGCCCAGGAGCTCAAGAGCCGCTTGGACTGGTTTCATGAAAAAGCCGTCCGAAAAAAAAAATGGTATCAGGGTTATGGATGATATTTTCAGCCATAATCCCGGTACACCACTTGCAAACTGCAACATATATATATACTGTATATACGTATTGCCGTCGGCAAGTGGTTAACCCCTCCAAGACCAACCTCAAAGGCTAGGTTCACACTTGTGCTGCACGCGTTTGCGTGGGCACAGCAGCCCATTCATTTGAAAGGTCTGCTGTACCCATTACAAACATGGGGAAAAAGCCCCCAACCATTTTTTATACAGTATCTCACAAAAGTGAGTACACCCCTCACATTTTTGTAAATATTTTATTCTATCTTCTCATGTGACAACACTGAAGAAATGACACTTTGCTACAATGTAAAGTAGTGAGTGTACAGCTTGTATAACAGTGTAAATTTGCTGTCCCCTCAAAATAACTCAACACACAGCCATTAATGTCTAAACCGCTGGCAACAAAAGTGAGTACACCCCTAAGTGAAAATGTCCAAATTGGGCCCAGTTAGCCATTTTCCCTCCCCGGTATCATGTGACTCGTTAGTGTTACAAGATCTCAGGTGTGAATGGGGAGCAGGTGTGTTAAATTTGGTGTTAGTGCTCTCACTCTCTCATACTGGTCACTGGAAGTTCAACATGGCACCTCATGGCAAAGAACTCTCTGAGGATCTGAAAAAAAGAATTGTTGCTCTTCATAAAGATGGCCTAGGCTATAAGAATATTGCCAAGACCCTGAAACTGAGCTGCAGTACGGTGGCCAAGATCATACAGCAGTTTAACAGGACAGGTTCCACTCAGAACAGGCCTCACCATGGCCGACCAAAGAAGTTGAGTTCACATGCTCAGCATCATATCCAGAGGTTGTCTTTGGGGAATAGACGTATGAGTGCTGCCAGCATTGCTGCAGAGGTTGAAGGGGTGGGGGGTCAGCCTGTCAGTGCTCAGACCATAGGCCCCACACTGCATCAAATTGGTCTGCATGGCTGTCATCCCAGAAGGAAGCCTCTTCTAAAGATGATGCACAAGAAAGCCCACCAAACAGTTTGCTGAAGACAAGCAGACTAAGGATATGGATTACTGGAACCATGTCTTGTGGTCTGATGAGACCAAGATAAACCTATTTGGTTCAGATGGTGACAAGCGTGTGTGGCGGCAACCAGGTGAGGAGTACAAAGACAAGTGTGTCTTGCCTACAGTCATCATGGTGGTGGGAGTGTCATGGTCTGGGGGCTTCATGAGTGCTGCCGGCACTGGGGAGCTACAGATCATTGAGGGAACAATGAATGCCAACATGTACTGTGACATTCTGAAGCAGAGCATGATCCCCTCCCTTCGGAGACTGGGCTGCAGGGCAGTATTCCAACATGATAACGACCCCAAACACACCTCCAAGATGACCACTGCCTTGCTAAAGAAGCTGAGGGTAAAGGTGATGGCCTGACCAAGCATGTCTCCAGACCTAAACCCTATTGAGCATCTGTGGGGCATCCTCAAACGAAAGGTGGAGGAGCGCAAGGTCTCTAACATCCACCAGCTCTGTGATGTCGTCATGGAGGTGTGGAAGAGGACTCCAGTGGCAACCTGTGAAGCTCTAGTAAACTCCATGCCCGAGAGGGTTAAGGCAGTGCTGGAAAATAATGGCGGCCACACAAAATATTGACACTTTGGGCCCAATTTGGACATTTTCACTTAGGGGTGTACTCACTTTTGTTGCCAGCGGTTTAGACATTAATGGCTGTGTGTTGAGTTATTTTGAGGGGACAGCAAATTTACACTGTTATACAAGCTGTACACTCACTACTTTACATTGTAGCAAAGTGTCATTTCTTCAGTGTTGTCACATGAAAAGATAGAAGAAAATATTTACAAAAATGTGAGGGGTGTACTCACTTTTGGGAGATACTGTAACTTCAATACCGGGCCAGTTCTAACACTTTTCACATAGATGTAAAAATCTACTTTTTTTTGCTAGAAAATTACTTAGAACCCCCAAACATTGTATATATTTTGTAAGCAGAGGCCCTATAGAATAAAATTGTGGGTGTTGCAATTTTGTATGTCATATGGTATGTGCGCAGGGGTTTTTTCAAACGTCATTATTTGGGAAAAAATACACGTTAATGAATTTTATTGCACACAAACACAATAGAATACCCAATTTTTTGGTAAAATATAAACGATAATGTTACGCCGAGTATATACAGTAGATACCTGTTTTTTGGCAGCCTATTATTAATTGCAATGAAACGTGCAAAAAGTTGCAGCACACGGTATAGTCACCGGGGTGTAAGATCAGAGCGACATTTATGAGACTGGCATCGCGCAGAAATTTTCGATTCTGACCACTATCAAAGGAGTTTATTAAAAAATTGCTAAAACCAAATCAGAAGATGAAGGTTGGTGAAGCTCGCTATTTATTAATAACTCCATGAAGTTGAATCCTAACTCATTTACAAAAAAAGTTTCAGCTGCTATGTGAGGTGCTAACCAAGCCATCTGTTCTTAGCAGAATCAATAAACCATTTTATAGCACTAAAGGAAATAGGCGTTATTGACAGCAAAGCCTTCCATGGGGCACATGTTAGAAGTCAGCTTCATTTGCTTAATTTGGCTTTACCCAACGTTCACACCTATACGTTTTGCAGAAATGCACTTCAGTCTATTTTATATGGTTTCCTATGACTGTAGTTCACATCTGTGCATTTTGCGGCACTGAGTTTTTTTTTAAAAGGGCCAGGGATCTTTAATGGAGTCACACCAAAAAAGCAAATGAGTCATCAGTTGTCAGCGGGATTCCCCAATGACAGCTGAAAGCAGTGGTGGCCGCTGCATTAGGGGCGCCGTCCCCCTAATCCATGTGCCCAGCCCCTAATCTACATGCAGGATGCCGGACGCATGGATTTCAATTTTTTTTTTTGAAGCACGTGATTGGATTCTGAGGCTCTAACTGGCTTTAAAAAAGAGTGGGCTCGGGCGCAGAGCCTGCCCAGTTGAGTGACAATAGCAAATCAATATTCGCTATTGTCTTCCTGCTTCTCCTCCCGGACCAATCAGGGAGCGGGTCTTAAGACCTGATTGGCCCGAGAGGAGAAGTGACCGTATTGGCTGGGAGCAGGGGGTGAGGTGCAGAGGAGACGCAGGGGGAAGCCACCGAAGCTCCCTGCGGCCTGGATGGCGTAAGTGCAGGGCTGATGGGCGGACGGACAAACAGACGATCGACCGAGCGACGGAGGGGGAGGGGGGATTTTGACCGACTGACCAATCAACCGACCAACCGAGCGACGGGGTGGGTGGGGTTTGACCAACCCATCGACTGACCGAACAAACACGGGGGAAGGGTTCAGGTGATTTGTTTGCCCCCCCCCCAAAAAAAATAGAGCACCAGCTGCCACTGGCTGAATGTACAAAAAAAATTGCCGGAAAAAAAAAAAAAATCAGGAATGAAAAGGTGTGGGGCCTCCCCCAACCAAATCTATATCAGGCCCTTTAGGTCTGGTATGGATTTGGAGAGGAACCCCATGCCAAATCCATACCAGTGGGCCTCCACCAAATCAATACCAGACCTGAAGGGTCTGATTGTTTTTTGCCGGCAATTTTCTTGCATGCTGGGTCGGGGACATCACAAGGGGCGGAACTGGTGGTCCCGCCCCTTACCTATTTAAGAACTGTCAGACAGAGGAACGGGCAATTGGCGGTTAGCCTTCGTCAAGGTCAAAGCTATTTTTGACGATGGATCTACATCGGGGGACATTGCTTTTTTTATTTTTGATAAAGGATTTATCAAAAACTGTTTGTGGTTTTTTTTTTTTCATTTTGACACTTTTTTTGGTGAATGAGTAGGGGTACAATGTACCCTATACCTATTCACATAGAGGGGGGGCTGGAATCTGGGGGCCCCCTTGTTAAAGGGGGCTTCCAGATTCCAATAAGTCCCTCATCCGCAGAACCCCACAACCACTGCACAGGGTTGTGGGGAAGAGCCCCCATCAACATGGAGACAAGGTGCTTTGGGGTGGGGGGGGCAGAACCTCCCTGCCCCAAAGCACCCCCCCCATGTTGAGGGCATGCGGCCTGGTATGGTTCAGGAGGGGTGGGGGCGCTCGCTTGTTCGTTTCCTCCCTTTTCTGACCTGCCAGGCTGTATGCTCGGATAAGGGTCTGGTATGGATGTGGGGGGGGGACCCCACTACATTTTTTGGAAAATATTGGCGTGGGGTTTCCCTTAAGATCTATACAAGACCCGAAGGGCTTGGTATGAATTTGGGGAGGGACCCCAAGCCGCTTTTTCTCCCGATTTTTTTTTTTTTTTACATTCAGCTGTCAGCGGGGAATCCCACTGACAGCTGATGACTCATCTGTTGTTAAGGATGTGGTGGCCGGCTTCTCAGCCCACTCCTTAGCAACCAGCTATAAACAGTGTGTTTAAAAAGAAAAAAAATGCAAAATGCATATAAACGGCATGCAAAAATGCATCAAAAATGTGGGTTTAAAAACGCAAAACACACCGCAGAACGTGCCTGAAAACCGCATCAACCGCAACTGCATAGATGTGAACCTAGACTTAATAGTGATTCCAGGGGCATTTCTTTATCCATTGCCTAATTTGTTTGAACAGACAGGCAAGAAATAGGATACACCGATCGGCCATAATATTATATCACCCACCTATTATTGAGTAGGTCCCCACTTTTCTCACCAAAAACAATCCTGGGACATGGACTTCACTAGACCTCTGAAAGTATGCTGTGGTTTCTGCCTCCGCCAGCTTGCCTTCTTCCCATACTGCATGGTGGTGCCTTCTTTTCCCAAGGTAAGCGACCCACAAGCACCCAGCCATCCACATGATGTAAAAGCAAATGTGATTCATCAGTTTAGGCCACCTTCCTCCATTGCTCGGTGGTCTAGTTCTGATGCTCACGTGTCCATTGTAGGTGCTTTTGGCTGTGGACATGGGTCAGCATGGACACCCTGACCTGATCTGTCACTACACAACCCCATACACAACAAACGTCAATGCCCTGTGTGTGTTCTGACACCACTCTATTGGAACCGGCATTAACTTTTTCATCAGTTTTGAACTAGAGTAGCTCCTCTATTGGATTGGACTACACAGGTCAGCCTTTGCTCCCTATGTACACCAATGAGCCAGTCGATGGTTCCTTCCATGGACCACTTTTGGTCAGTCCTGACCACTGGATACCAGGAACATCCAACAAGAGCTACAGTTCTAGAGTTGCTCTGACCCACTGGTCCAGCCATTCCAATTTGGCCCATGTTTTGAACTAGAGTAGCTCCTCTATTGGATTGGACTACACAGGTCAGCCTTTGCTCCCTATGTACACCAATGAGCCAGTCGATGGTTCCTTCCATGGACCACTTTTGGTCAGTCCTGACCACTGGATACCAGGAACATCCAACAAGAGCTACAGTTCTAGAGTTGCTCTGACCCACTGGTCCAGCCATTCCAATTTGGCCCATGGCAAAGTTGCTCAAATCCTTACGCTTGCCCATTTTTTTTTCTGCTTTGAACATCAACTTCAGGGACAAATTGTTCAATTGCCCCCTAATATACCCACCCACTTTCAGATGCTATTATAATGAGATAATCAATGTTATTCACTTTACCTGTCAGTGGTCATAATGTCATGGCTGATCGGTGTAGGTAGAACAATAGCATTATGGAAACAGGGACAATTATCTGTTTCTGAAAACTTTTATGACTGTTATCTGTAGACATCTACATGTTCTCCTTTTATATAAGGAAAGAAGCGAGCATGGCTGTTGGAGCTTCAGATCTTTGAGCAAATTCCTGGCCGTCCTTCGCAGTCCTCTGTTGTTTGTAGAAATGTTCCGTCTTCTTCTGCATTGTGCCATCTATCTCTACAGATCAGGGGAAGGTTCTTCTGACAAAAGCCGAGTTAGATTGCTCAGCATGTAACTGTCCATGCCGTTCATTTAAGGCATTGCAACGTAAAGATGATGGGAGATAACATGGTACAAGTAAACTATTGTAATCCTGAAAAGCTCTTCAGCACCATTCAAGCCGCAACCATGGACACCCTCTCAATGTATCGGTGTGCACAATCTTCTCTAGAAATACGGCTACTTTCCCCAAAAAACTCAACGTGTGCCTATAAAAAGTGTATATGTACTGTGCAGACTGGACAAGATCATAATACTCAGGAACTTCATCATACTCTACTGTTAAATGTGGACAATTTTTTACTACTTAAAGTGGAGTTCAGCCCCCCTCCCCCACGAAAAATTCAAAGTCAGCAGCTACAAATACTGCAGCTGGTGACTTTTAATATATGAACACTTATCTGTCCAGGGATCCCGCAGTGTCAGCACCCCAGTCGATCTTAGGATCAGCTGTTGGGTGCGGCCAACACCGCCATTCCTGGTAAGGGAGCCTCCCTATTGGAGGAAGGAGGAGGGGAGCCGAACTTCCAAGAAACAACACTGCGGCCCCGTCTCCCGGAAGTGGGGACAGGTACCTGTCAAAAACAGACGGATAAGGGGAAGTTCCACTTTTGAGTGGAACGCCGCTTTCAGGACCAAGCCTATTTCTGACACGTGTTGCTTACAAGTCAACCGCTTGCCGACCAGCCGCCATCATTATACTGCGGCAGGTCGGCACGATCCCGCAAGCTTTTGTAGCTATACGTTGGGTCCTTTAAGCGGGATAGCAGGCCCACTGCACTGCAAGGGGTGCCTAAGCTCATGGCCGACAGTTGCGATGATCGCCAGCCTTGAGCGCTCACGGGCACAAGAGGCAGAACAGGGACGTGTGTGTGTGTAAACATCCACATCCCAGTTCTGTGAGGAGAGGGAAATCGTGAGTTTCTAATAGCTAGAAACAACGATCTGTCATTTCCTGTACGTCAGTCCCCTCCCCCCACACTTAGAAGCACACACAGGGAACACAGTTAACCCTTGATCGCCCCCTAGTGTTAACCCCTTCCCTGCCAGTGACATTTTTACAGTAATCAGTGCATTTTTATAGCACTGATTGCTGTAAAAAATGCCAATGGTCCCAAAAATGTGTCAAAAGTGTCCGATGTGTCCGCCATAATGTCACAGTCCCGATAAAAATCGCAGATCGCCGCCATTACTAGTAAAAAAAAAAATAATAAAAATGCTATAAATCTATCCCCTATTTCGTAAATGCTATAACTTCTGCACAAACCAATTAATATACGCTTAATGCGATTTTTTTCTATGAAAAATATGTAGAAGAATATATATCGGCCTAAACTGAGGAAAAATTAGCTTTTTTTAAAAAAAAAAAAAATTGGGATATTTATTATAGCAAAAAATACAAAATATTGTGTTTTTTCAAAATTGACGCTTTTTTTTGTTTATAGCGCAAAAAATAAAAGCTGCAGAGGTGATCAAATACCACCAAAAGAAAGCTCTATTTGTGGGGAAAAAAAGGACATCAATTTTATTTGGGTGCAGCGCCGCACGACAATTGTCAGTTAAAGCGTCGCAGTGTCGAATCACAAAAAATGGCCCGGTCATTCAGCAGCCAAATCTTCCGGGGCTGAAGTGGTTAAAATCAGTATTTTTTGCTAGAAAATGACTTAGAACCCCCAAACAATATATATATATATTTTTTTTTTAGCAGAGACCCTAGAGAATAAAAAGGAGATTGTTGCAATACTTTATGTCACACCATATTTGGGCAGAGGTCTTCCAAACGCAATTTTTTAAATTAAAAATAAGAAAACAATAAAGTTAGCCCAATATTTTTCTATAATGTGAAAGATGATGTTACGCCGAGTAAATTGATACCCAACATGTCATGCTTCAAAATTGCATATGCTCGTGGAACGGCGACAAGCTTTGGTACTTAAATATCTCTATAGGCAACGTTTAAAAATGTCTACAGGTTACCTGTTTAGAGTAACAGAGGTGGTCTAGTGCTAGAATTATTGCTCTCAATCTAAAGATTGCGGGGATACCTCACATGTGTGGTTTGAACACCGTTTACATATGTGCGCGAGACTTGCGTATGCGTTCTCTTCTGTGCACGAGCTCGGAGGGGCAGGGCGCTTTCAATTGTTTTAATTTTTTTGTGTTATTTATTTTACTTTATGTTTTTTGTAAAAATCCCTTGTAAAAAAGCATGACAGGGCCTCTTTAATGTGAAAAAGACTCCAGATCTCACATTTACACTTAAAAGCAATTTTAAAAAAAAGGTTAAATGTTAAAAAATAAAAAAGGATTTTTCCTTTTAAAAACAAAAAAATTGTCCCTTTAAGGCGGAAGATGAAGAAGATGATGTCGCTCCGATCCTTCAAGGGCATAGAGTCGAATGGAGGCCATCATTCCCTCACTCGACTTCCTGCCAAATTCATCCCGGGGATTGGATCGTTTCAACTGCTACCGACGGATCCGGGAAGCGGTGGAGACTACCGGGAAGCAGCGGGAGGAGTGGGGAGACATCTCCCGCCGCCCATAAAAGTGATCTCGTGGCGAATCCACTAAGACCACTTTTATATTAAAGCGGACCGCCCGCCATTTAAAAAAATACCAGGGTTATGGCAGCTATCTGCTGCCATAACCCCAGTATTTAACATCAAAGTAGAGACGTATATCCACGGTGGGCGGTCTTGAAGTTAATTTGCAACCAGTTGTACCTTCTCAAGAACCTCTTTTCACCGGCATCACAGAAGAGGAATTACAAAACCTGCTCTTGGACAGAGACGTAGCTAAAACCTTCAGGGTCCCGGTGCAAGGAACCATGAAGGGCCCCCCTGACTGCCGGGGGCCCTTTTCTTTGGTCTCAGTACCCTTTCATATTTAGGGGGGCACAGGGACAAAAATAGGGGGGCAATATAAAATGCAAATATATATATATATATAAAATATAGATAGATAGATAGATAGATAGATAGATAGATAGATAGATAGATAGATAGATAGATAGATAGATAGATAGATAGATAGATAGATAGATAGATAGATAGATAGATAGATAGATAGATAGATCGATCTATCCTGGGGCCCTTTACCCCTTTACTACGATCCCACAACGGCCCTTTCACATGTTCTGCAGTGAGCTCTCTTACTACTGTATTGGGCCCCCCCCCCCCCAGGGTGACAGAGAACAAGAGATATATGTCACCAGCATACCAAGAAAATATAAGGGTCCAAAGCAGTGGGAGAACTATCAGGGTTGCAAAGGTTGTCTTGCCACCGGGCCCTGGTGTTCTGCCACTGTGTGGTTCCCCAGCCTCCTCTTGCTGTCCTGCCCCTGCCCTCAGTCTGTTTTTTCAGTAACTGAGAGTCCTGGTGGAGTCCTTCTTGCAACTCGCTCTTCTCCCTGCCAATGAGGATGCAGGGGAAGGAGCAGATCGGGCGGCCGTGGTTGTGTGAGCGCTCGTATTATGCAGTGTCAGCGAGCAGAGGGAGGGGGGAGGAATCACCCCCTGGGGACCTTCTCCCTCTCAATAGAGACTGTATTACCCCAGCGGTGGCCCGAGTAAGATGCAGCACATCCGATATGAATACAAACAAAAAGAAATTGCCTTTTTGTAAAAAAAAAAAAAAAAAAAAATTTTTTTTGGGGGGCGCACATGGTGGGGCCCAGCATAATGTTGGGGGGGTCAGGGCCCCCTCTGCCCCCCCCTAGGGTCGCCATTGGCCTGCGGCTCTTCCCACTGATCCCACTAAAGGACTCTTTATTCCCATTGCGGGGCCCTTTATAAGCCTCAGTTTACACTGCTGCGACTTCCTTATTTACACACTGTGTGTATATTTATATATATACACAAAAGAGAAACAAAGGGTTGCTGTATTTAAAATCTATTTAAAAAGCCAAAAAGTTACAAACAATGCATAATGTGTTCCCTTTTAAAATGCAACTTTGTAACACTTGTAAAGTATATGTAACTTTTCGACTTTTTAATCTGCAACCAGTTGTACCTTCTCAAGAACCTTTTTTCACTGGCATCATAGAAGAGGGGTTACAAAACCTGCTCTTGGGCAGAGGCGTAGCTAAAACCTTTCTCATCGGGCCCAGTGCCCTTCCCTCCGAGCCTGCGACCCTTCCCTCCGAGCCTGGGGCCCTTCCCTCCAAGCCTATAGCCCTTCCTTCCGAGCCTGGGACCCTTCCCTCCGAGCCTAGGGCCCTTCCTTCTGAACCTGGAACCCTTCCCTCCGAGCCTGGGACCCTTCCCTCCGAGCCTGGAACCCTTCCCTCCGAGCCTGGGACCCTTCCCTCCAAGCCTGGGGCCCTTCCCTCCGAGCCTGGGGCCCTTCCCTCTGAGCCTGGGGCCCTTCCCTCTGAGCCTGGGGCCCTTCCCTCCGAGCCTGGGGCCCTTCTCTCCGAGCCTGGGGCCCTTCCCTCCGAGCCTGGGACCCTTCCCTCTGAACCTGGGGCCCTTCCCTCTGAGCCTGGAACCCTTCCCTCCGAGCCTGGGGCCCTTCCCTCCGAGCCTGGGGCCCTTCCCTCTGAGCCTGGGGCCCTTCCCTCTGAGCCTGGGGCCCTTCCCTCCGAGCCTGGGGCCCTTCTCTCCGAGCCTGGGGCCCTTCCCTCCGAGCCTGGAACCCTTCCCTCCGAGCCTGGAATCCTTCCCTCAGAGCCTGGGACCCTTCCCTCCGAGCCTGGGACCCTTCTCTCCGAGCCCGGGGCCCTTCCCTCTGAGCCTAGGACCCTTCCGTCGGAGCCGGGGGGCCCTTCCCTCCGAGCCGGGGGGGGCCCTTCCCTCCGAGCCGGGGGGCACTTCCCTCCGAGGCTGGAACCCTTTCCTCCGAGCCTGTGCCCTTCCCCCCAAGCCTAGGGCCCTTTGCTCAGAGTCTGGGGCCCTTCCCTCCGAGCCTGGGGCCCTTCTCCCCAATCCTAGGGCCCTTCCTATATATATATATATATATATATATATATATATATATATATATATATACACACACACATACACACACACACACACACACACATTCCCAGTTCAAAGCAATAAAGCTTTACCACAGGCAATATATACAAAAGAAAAAACAAAGGATTGCTGCATTTAAAGCGGAGTTCCACACAAAAAGGGAACTTTGGCTTTTCGGAACCCCCCCCCCTCCGGTGTCACATTTGGCACCTTTCAGGGGGGTGCAGATACCTGTCTAAGACAGGTATTTGCACCCACTTCCGGTATAGACTCCCATGGGAGTCTACGCCTCTTCCCGTCCCCACCGCGCTGTCTGCTGGGAACACACAGCTCCCAGGAGAGAGCGGGGACCACTGGGGACACGCAGCGCGACTCGCGCATGCGCAGTAGGGAACCGGGAAGTGAAGCCGCAACGCTTCACTTCCTGATTCCCTCACCTAGGATGGCGGCAGCAGCTGCCGAGAACCGAGCGGGTTCTCGGCGTCCCCTGCCGACATCGCTGGACCCCGGGACAGGTAAGTGGCCATGTATTAAAAGTCAGCAGCTGCAGTATTTGTAGCTGCTGGCTTTTAATATTTTTTTTTTTTGGCGGTGTGGGTGAACCCCCGCTTTAAAATGTATTCTAAAAAGTTACAAACACTTTACAAGTGTTACGAAGTCACATATTAAAATGGAACACATTATGCATAGTTTGTAACTTTTTGGCTTTTTAAATAGATTTTAAGTACAGCAATCCTATGTTTCTCTTTTGTATATATATATATATATATATATATATATATATATATATATATATTTATCTATATATTTTATATTTATATATATATATTTTATTGATTTAGATTTCATAAAATGAAAATGCTCTTTGTTACATGACCAGCTAGGTAGTTCCACATTCTGTTCAGTTGGATTCTGCTGCAATGAAGACCGCTGCTTGCTAATTTGGGAGAAAACCAAGTCTCCATATGTAGTATTGGCTATTTATTATTCCCCATCTGCACACTGCGGCGCTCTATAAATAAATGATAATAATCATTTCACCATTTATTCCTCCTTGATTTCCAATTCAGATGGCCTAATGGGTTTGTCATCCCTCCCCGTAAAAGCATGGAAATCTGACCAGATGAAAGCTGGCAGCCTGAGTGCCGTCCTTCCCATCCCTGTGCAGGAAGCAGCTATTAGGGGAGTGATGGCCTGGGCACCATGGCGGGTGTCATATAGTAGCAGAGGCGACCGATAAACCGGAAAATTGCAACGCTCTCCCAGAGTGCTTTTAAATGTAACGTAAGCATGCACGCTACACGGCATTATCATTCTGGAGAAAATAACTTATGCATGGATTCAATAACTCAACAATACAAACAGCACTTCACCAGCAACAGAGGGCACATAATACATAATACAACAATGCATACACGGAGCTTCGCAAGAGCTGTGTGTAAAAAAATAAAAGATCTATTTAAAGATTTAAAGGCACATGAATAAATAAAATAATATATATATGGATGGATAGATAGATAGATAGATAGATAGATAGATAGATAGATAGATAGATAGATAGATAGATAGATAGATAGATAGATAAAGATCTATCTATCTATATATATCTAGATATATCTAGATATCTAGATATATCTAGATGTATCTAGATATATCTAGATATATATAGATCTATCTATCTATCTATCTATCTATCTATCTATCTATCTATCTATCTATCTATCTATCTATCTATCTATATAAATTATTATTATTTATTTATTTATTACATTTTTTATTTACTTATTTTTTAGCAATAAATACAACAATATTGTACAAAGCTGCCAATATTGTACAGATTATTACAAGAGGCATACCAAGTTAAATTTGGGTACTTAAACAATGTGCATGTTACCCTTTTGCTACCAAGACTGTGGATACATTTTTTTTCCCCACATATGTTAACGTGCGCATTTTAGGCCTGGGGATTAGTTAAAACCCTAAAAAAGTAAATATTTTTCTGCAAGCAGAGATTCTGTAGAAAGTAAAATGGTGGCAGTTGCGGCACCACTTGATATTAGTGCAATAGTTTATCAATCCCAGATTTTCAGTAAAAAAAAATACATTCAGATTATTTTAGTTCACACAAACACAATATACCTGTATAACCCAATATGCGGACAAAATATATAAGATGAGATTATGTTGAGTAAATAGATACCAGACGTAGAAATTGTGTGAGGTTTGGCATATAAGCAGGAGTTTAGTCATCCATGCTTTTGGCTCTGAAGAAGAGGGCTTGTCCCTCGAAATCCGTAAGCCGTATAGGACACTAAAAGGTCTTCCCGAGGCATCAGCTGAGTGGTGTTGATCTGGAGGGAGTCTCATTTGCATTTCTATGTTATGCTTGTCATTGTCATGCGTTTCTGAGTATATATTTTTTTATTTATTTAATAAAATTGGATAGTGTAATGGGCTAGGTCATGTCCCCTCTCTTTGTTGTTTTATAGTGTTAAAATGGTGTGCACCTGTGAAATGGCAACAAAACTTTGTACCCATAATTGTCTATAGGTGAGGCTTTTAAAACCTCAGGTCATCAGTTAAGTGTAAACTGTAAAAAAAAAAAAAAAAAATTGTGTTGATTTAAATCAGAACTTTTTTTTGTCAATAAAATTTTTATTGTAAAATCAAAAAAGTAGCAATTGTGCAGTTTTCATAACCTTTGTATATATAGTTTGAACACAGAACATTCAGCGATGAGTAAAGATGTTACACCGTTAGATCTCATGTGATGATAATCATTCAAACCAAGGCTATATTCTTGCCTCAGTGTGAAAACCATATGCGCTGTCCATTTTAATTAGCAAACGGATATGATATATGACCATATTCCATTGTCAGAAGCTGAAGTGTGCTCTAATTACGTGTAGATTACACAAACAGTCGTGGTAGGAAAAGGGAAGACAAAAGACCCAAAGAGGGTAATACAGGGAGGAAAAAGAAGCGATGAGAGAGGAGGAGGTGATAGGAAAGTCCTGTAGTATGCCAGAGTCCTAAAAAATTGTCTGGATTTACCATATTTATCGGCGTATACACCATTAATTACCGTATTTATCAGCGTATAACACGCACTTTTTTCCCCTTAAAATCGGGGGAAAATCGTGGGTGCGTGTTATACGCTGAACCGCTGCCTCGGAGGGTAAGGAGGGAATGAGCGCCACCGAAATAGACAGAGCCTAATGTACTGTGTACTCGGCTAGGCTCAGGTCTGCTCGGCTCCACTTGCAGTCACGCCCAGTCCCGCCTCCTAGCCTTTACGTCTCGCCATTGGACCGGTGTTGTGTCCATCATAGGAGCTGGGCCAAGGGGCAGGACTTGCGAGATGAGCCGAGACGAGCCGAATACACAGGACATCTGGCTCTTGGTGATGCAATAATTTAAAAGATCATGCTGCAATTTTGGGCAAGGCTGCAGATGGACACTGAGCAAGGCTGCAATGATGGGCAAGGCTGCAGATGGACACTGATAAGGATGCATTGATGGACACTGAGCAAGGCTGCAATGATGGGGAAGGCTGCAGATGGACACTGAGCAAGGCTGCAATGATGGGGAAGGCTGCAGATGGGGACACTGAGCAAAGCTGCAATGATGGGGAAGGCTGCAGATGGAGACACTGAGCAAGGCTGCAATGATGGGGAAGGCTGCAGATGGACATTGATAAGGATGCATTGATGGACACTGAGCAAGGCTGCAATGATGGGGAAGGCTGCAGATGGACACTGAGCAAGGCTGCAATGATGGGGAAGGCTGCAGATGGGGACACTGAGCAAAGATGCAATGATGGGGAAGGCTGCAGATGGAGACACTGAGCAAGGCTGCAATGATGGGGAAGGCTGCAGATGGACACTGATAAGGATGCATTGATGGACACTGGGCAAGGCTGCAATGATGGGGAAGGCTGCAGATGGGGACACTGAGCAAAGCTGCAATGATGGGGAAGGCTGCAGATGGACACTGATAAGGATGCATTGATGGACACTGAGCAAGGCTGCAATGATGGGGAAGGCTGCAGATGGGGACACTGAGCAAAGCTGCAATGATGGGGAAGGCTGCAGATGGGGACACTGAGCAAAGCTGCAATGATGGGGAAGGCTGCAGATGGAGACACTGAGCAAGGCTGCAATGATGGGGAAGGCTGCAGATGGACACTGATAAGGATGCATTGATGGACACTGGGCAAGGCTGCAATGATGGGGAAGGCTGCAGATGGAGACACTGAGCAAGGCTGCAATGATGGGGAAGGCTGCAGATGGGGACACTGAGCAAAGCTGCAATGATGGGGAAGGCTGCAGATGGGGACACTGAGCAAGGCTGCAATGATGGGGAAGGCTGCAGATGGACACTGAACAAGGCTGCAATGATGGGGAAGGCTGCAGATGGGGACACTGGGCAAGGCTGCAATGATGGGCAAGGCTGCAGATGGACACTGAGCAAGGCTGCAATGATGGGCAAGGCTGCAGATGGGGACACTGATAAGGATGCATTGATGGGCATTTAAAATGTAAGTTTTTTTCCTTAAACTTCCCTCCTAAAAGTTTTTTTCCTTAAACTTCCCTCCTAAACTTGGGGTGCACGTTATATGCCGGCGCGTGTTATACGCCGATAAATATGGTATATCTCCGCCAGGGACTCGTAGGTTTTAGAGTACTTGAAAATGATCCAGGGTTGCCAAGTCTTATTAAAGTTTCCAGTCGTTTTGTGGGCTATCGCCCTTATCTCTTCAATCTTATAGAGGAGGTGAGCCTCATCTAACCATTCTTTGGTGGTGGGTGCGGTGGTGTTTCTCCAATGTCCGGGTATCACTGACTTTGCGGCTGTGAGTAGAAATCTGGTAAGTGATCGCTTGTATTTTCGTAAGGAACAATTGGTGATGTGTACCAGGCAGCATGCTACGTTTAATGGGATCGTTGTTTCTGTTATGAGTTTTATAACGTCACACACCTGCCTCCAGAATGGCTGTATCAGAGAGCATTCCCACCATATATGTTGTAAGGTGCCTTTCTCCTGGTTGCAGCGCCAGCAAAGGTCAGGGACACTAGGGAACCATTTATGAATTTTGATCGGTGTGTTGTATCAGTTTGTTAAAAGCTTAAACGAGGTTTCTTGTAGTCGTGTGCCGATAGTACATTTATGGGCAAACACACAGGCCTGTAGCCATTGATCCTTAGTGAAGGTCATTTTTAAGGCTGTTTCCCAAAACTCTTTAATGTTTATTAGGTTCCTGTGGAATAGAGGCTTGCAACCAGGTGTAGGCTAAGGAAATGTTTTTCTCGGATGTGTGTGCCATGAAGCAAAACAATTTCTAGTGGCGTTAGGGGTCTTATGAATCGTTTGTATCTCTGAGGGCCCATCACATAGCTATGGATTTGACGATACTCCCAGTGACTTAAGGATAACAAACCTTCCTCCGCTTGCATTTCTGAGAGTGATTTGAGTTTGCTACCATTGAAACAGTGTGTGGGTAGAAGCGGTATGTGTCTGTTGATATACAGCTGGGTCAGTTTGCTCAATCCCGGGGTGAAGTCCGGGTTAGCTGCCAGTGGTGTTAGTGGGCCTGGGGATGTAGTTAGGTCGGAGATTTGGGTAACTTTTTGCAAGTTTTTAAGTCTGGCCCTTATCAGGGGGTGTTGTTTTAATTATTTCGGGCATGCATCCCATGGTATCCAGAGTGAGTATGTCACATGTATTGGACTATGGCGTTTTCCAATGTTACCCAATCCTTATTCTGTGAGTGGCATGTCCAATCTATAATTCTAGTGAGATGGGAAGCCAGGTAGTAGTTTTTAAAGTTAGGGAAACCCATTCCACTATTTTGTTTATCGCTCAAAAGTAGTTGAAGGCTCACTCATGGTTTCTTGGATGCCCAGAGAAATTTCCCGAGTATGGCGCGTAGTGACCGAAAAAACTTTTCTGGTAGAAGTATTGGAATGGTCTGAAAAAAAAATATAGGATTTTGGGCATGATTGACATTTTGATAATGGCTGCTCTGCCAAACCACGAGAAGTGTTTCAGTGTCCACCTCTCTAGGTCTCTGTTTATGTTTTGTAAGAGGGGTTGGAAGTTTCTTGTGTACAGTGAATCTAGTTTCGCTGTCAACCAGATCCTCTAAATATTTTAGCGCAGTGGTTTCCCAGTTGAACTTGCAATTGGTCTGTGTGGTCTTGCAGTGTCAATTTTAGAGCCTCAGATTTTTTGTAATCAATTTTGAAATTTGATATATAGCTATATTGGGTAAATATATTGCACAGGTTGGGCATGGTGATGTGTGGTTGAGTTATGAAGAATAAGAGGTCATCAGCGTATGCCGCACACTTGTAAAGCTCTATCTCCTACGTGGAAGCCGTGTATGGATGGTGTGGCATTTACCGTGCGGATTAAGGGCTTCAGGGTGAAGATAAACAGCAGGGGTGAGAAAGGGCACCCCTGCCGTGTTCCATTCTGTATTATTACTGTGTCTGACAGTGTCCCGTTGATTTTGATTTGTGCTGTTGGGTTGTGATAAAGGGTCTTAATCCAGGTTAGCATATGTGGTTTCAGACCAATGTTTTAAATCAGAACTTCACTCTCAATCAATGGACTATTTCTAATCCTTATGCTGCTACCCTTAGTAAATAGATAGGAAAGTATATCATATTTACTTGTTTTAAACTTTTTTCTATGTTTCTTCAGTTACTTCCTGGTTTCTTGCCTAGGCAAATGATGTCATACCTCCCAGGAGTCTTCTGGAGGGGAGGAGGTGTTTTCTCAGCTAAGAACACCCTCCTGCCTGCATGCCTGAGCTAAGGGCAGATGTATTCCAGGAAGTAAATGCTACATGATTCATCTGCCTTTACTCAAGATGGCCAAGGCCAAAAATGTTAGGGGGGAGTTTTTCCAAAGTGATTTTCCCACAAAATAAAGCATGGAGACATAGATACCGGTAGGATAGATGGGGGAGTTTGCTTTGAAAATTGAAAATTTGAAAATTGAAAAAGGAATTGAGTTGAATTTTTGATTTGTGCTTAGAATACAGCGTAGTTACACTTTAAGTTGATAAGCAGTGAAGCTTTTTAAAGCACCGCTATCGGACAATTTTTGGTATTGCAATTTTTTGCTGTTTTACAGGTACATTTGACTTATTTCTAATTTATTTACTTGACATGGTTTTATATTTAGCAGAAAATGTGGAGATAATATTGTTTTTTGCGTGCGCTAAAGCTAATTTGAGAATACTTTTTTGTACCGAAAACACAAGATTTGAAAAACAGTTGCGCTAATAGCACGCAACATAAAATATTGCAACTGCCATCACTTTGTTCTATAAGGGAAATTTTCCTTAATTTCTGTCTTAGAGACGCAACAAAAAGTGAGAAAAAAAATCCCAGAATTCCTTATGATTGTGATAGTACCACATCTTCATTGGAAGATTTTCCATCACATCCTGCTCTGGTGAAAACACCAAACTTTTGAACCTCCACCAAGGCCAACTGAAAGATAAATCTCCCCAGCGAGAAACAGCATTATAAAATTGACAAATGGTCTAAACCTTCCCTATTCAAACCCCAAAACAGTAGCGTTTACTTACACTCTACTCTTTGCAATCACCCGTGAACCCTTCTTTTGCAAAATAAGGGCAAATCCAGCTATTCAAGGTCTTCAGGTTGGAGATAGACAATACAAGAGTTCAGCATATGCAAATGGTATTCTTTTCTCCTTAACAAACCTAGCTATCCTCCCCCCCATCCCCAGGTTTCTCAGAGAACTTGAGATCTATTGGGAACGCTCTCATCTGAAAATTAGTTTTCAAGCTATGGGGATAGCCCTGCCCACCCACCAGACACGCCAACTGAAAGACAACTTTAAATTTAACTTGGCTTTCTTGGCCCTTCAGTATTTGGGCACCAGAGTTCCACCTAACCTGAAGGACACATTTACACTGAACTTCCCTCCGCTCATACCAAAAGCAAAACAATTACCTTTGATATTGTCGGCAAAGTGCTTGCAAGGAAGGTGTTCCTTTTTGTGTTTCTAGAAACAGCTTGCAAATACCAACATAAGAGGTTGCTGTGGGTCAACCTTTTGATAAATGTAGACTATGGACTCACCTGCCCCAGGAGATGATGGCTCAAACACACTGGAAGAGTCGCTACAGGCATTGGATGCTTGCTCGGACAACTTCTTTTTTGCACTTCCTTCAGATGACTTGTGAGATTTCTTCTTATTCTTCACCAGGACTTTATACCTTAAATCCACAGGGCTCGGAAGAGCCACCCCTGGATCAAGCTACGGATTTAAAGAAACCTATGTTACAAACTTAAAGCAGCTCAAACAACATAATGCTCCATTCAAATACTGCCCCCTCCACAATATTAACCCGTTGCCAATGTTTTAAGGTCATGATGCCCAAGGCCGGTAGGATGGAGTTCTCGATCACGCTGCAGTTTGATTTGCTAATTTGAGTTCTGACAGCATCAGGAGCCCATCCTGCTTGCTGGTGGTTGACCATAAGCTGTTCCTGGGGCAGCGATGGAGCGATCCAGGAACTCATTATAGGTTTACCTCCTTGCGAGCAGCCTCGTCAGGCCTCACTATAAAGTTGTCTCCTTGTAAGCAGCGTGGTTGGACCTCATTATAGATTTTTCTCCTTGTGAGCAGCGTTGTCAGACCTCATTTCAAGTTTGTCTCCTTGTGAGCAACATGGTCGGACCTCATAATCGGTTTGTCTCCTTTTGAGAAGTGTGCTTGGAACTCATTATAGGTTTAACTCCTTGCAAGCAACATGGTTGGGCCTCGTTATAGATTTGTCTCCTTGTGAGTAGCATGGTCAGACAGCGATGGGGGATGAGGGGGAAACACTGTCCACCAAGCTAGCTCAGCAACCACAGCTCAGAAGACTGAGACCAAATGCTACATGCACTTGATGCCCTAGCGGATTTCATAAGGACCCAAAAATGATGGTTATATCCTTCATAATAAAATGATGGGAAGAACAGGATATGCCATCACAACCAGACTGAAGTTTCATCTTTTTTTTATGAGAAGAATGTAAAATGATTGTGTGTTGGTCTAGGGCAGGGGTCTCCAAACTGCGGCCCGGGGGCTCAGTTTGGGATTCAGCCCTTAGTTTGCCATTATCTGGCCCTTAGGGCACTTTTCCTTCCACTGATACAAGACATTATTCCTCACACTGGCACCAACAATGGGACAATATTCCTGCTTCTGACATCGTCAATGGGGCACTATTTCTCCCATTGACTCCAACTATGGGGTACTATTTCTCAAACTGACACCAATGATGGGGCACTATTAATTGCAATGACACCAACAATGGGACGCTATTTTTCCCACTGACTGCAACAATGGGGCACTATTACTCCCACTGACACCCGCAATAGGGCACTATTAATCCCACTAACACCAATAATGGGGCACTATTCCTCCTACTGACACTAGCAATAGGGCACTATTCCTCCCCCAAATACCTAAGATGTATTGTTTAATATCACCGATGCCAGGACAATTTCCACAGTCCAGCCCCCTAAAGTCTCGAAGACAATAAACTGGCCCTTTGTTTAGAATGTTTGGAGACCCCTGGTTTAGGGTTTCTGAACCAAGCACAACACAACTTGCCTCCATTAAAAAATATTAAACCTCATCTCATGGTTCACACCAGTCCGGCTTTGAATTTGCACACTTCAGAGCAAATTCAAAGCTATCAGTGCGATTTCATGTGCGGCTTACTGACATCTGTGCAACTTCATTTAACAGATGTCAATGCAAGTCTCACTCGAATCTCACGGAAATAGTGCAGGAACCTTTTACAAAGTCTTTTGCCGCATACAAACGATCGGAAATTCGGCCAGCAAAAGACCGATGAGAGCTTTTGGTCGGAAAAATGCGACCGTGTGTATGCTCCATCGGACTTTTGCTGGCGGAATTCCCGCCAGCAAAAGATTGAGAGCAGGTTCTCAATTTTTCAGTCGGAAAAAGTTCCTATCCGAAAATGCAATCGTCTGTATAAATGCCGACGCGCAAAATTCCTACGCATGCTCGGAAACAATTCGACGCATGCTCGGAAGCATTGAACTTCATTTTTTCGGCTCAACATAAATGTTGTATGTCACCGCGTTCTTGACGGTCGAAAGGTCCGCTAACTTTTGTGTGACCGTGTGTATGCAAGGCAAGCTTGAGCGACAATCCGCTCGTATGTACGCGGCATTAGGAGGGTTCCATTGCTGCAAATGGGGTGCGACTTGTCATGCAACATTAAACTTTCAAGTCACATGGCAAGTCGCACTGGTGTGAACCAGGGCTTATTCATACCAATTTCAAATAAACAACATAATAAACTAACGTTTCATTACAGTATACATTACACAATGGATCAGCTTACAGGATTCCTTTCTAGTGGTTCCATCAGAAGTCCATCCCCAAATATTTGCTTGCAGTACTCTGCCATCTTTGCTTGTTGTTTCGGCCTGGAAAACAGTTAGATTATTATTACTCTGTTCTTACTGTTTGAAATTAGAACGTTATTGTATCCTGTGTTTATATACAGTTAGTCCTGTTTTATTACATAAGGCATTTTATTTTTTGCATATATACTTTAATTCATTGGATTTAAGTATCCATCAGATATCGGACCTCTGGGGAAGCCAACAATCACTGTAGTAGTCGGCACCATATAGTGTGATTGCTGAAATCTTCTAGGTTCTGTATAAGCAGCTTCCACAGATTTCATCCAACTAATACAAGGTGTTCTCTGATTGGAGAAGTAGGGGATCGTGACATCACTGCCCCTCCTCTGCACCTTGTCCAATTGGAGAGCGCCTTGTGCTCATAAAAAAAAAAAAATGTGTTCCATGAATGGCAGAGATGCCATGGAAGAACCTGAAAGATTGCTGTGGTCACTGCATGAAGTACAGAATACTTCAGTGAGGGGAGTGCATCCCCCGAAACGCATCAGTTGCCAACACTGGTGTTTTTCAACATGTTCATAATTCACACTTTTGTTTGCTTTTTTTTTATGATTTGTGTTTTAAAGCCCAACTTCAAATATTTATATCAATAGGTACTCCAGGGAGGCTGCATTACTCACCTTCGCTCCAGCATTGTCCCTTGCAGTATTTTCTTTGTCCCGGGCATCATTCAACTCAGCAGACGGAGGTTATCCTTTAAGTGCAGACACCATTCTTGCCACGCCACAGACACACAAGAGGAGAGGGAGGTGGATTCTGGCAGTTTTGGAGGCATTGAAGCAGAGCAAGACATAGGTCTACCCTTAACAGATGGTTTTCCATCCCCAGAACCCTTGGGAGTAGTACGTGGCTGGGAGGAGGCAGTTCCAGATACTGGAACTCATTCTTCAAAGCCATTCTTCAAAGCCTGTGAAAGGACCCAAGAATGCGTGGCACCAAGGAGAAGGATCACTGTTGGTTGGCAAACCTCCTTGACCACCGTTACAAGGGGAAAGTCTCTGAACTCTTCCTGTCCTCACAGAGGCATTAGGAGATGAAATCTTTTGAGGACACCTTAAAGAGGAGTTTATGTAACGCATTTGCCGGCTCTGGTAGGTTACAGTCTGGTTTAAAATGTTGTCTATTGGTTAAGAGGGGAGTGGTGGAGAAGTGATGCCTTTTAAAAATGTTTTAGTCCTCGGTGTCCAGGGCTGTCAGCTTTCACATCCCATTAACAGCATATGGTGGGAGAATATTTAGGAGCGAAATCAGACATGGATCCAGTGGGTTACTGGGTCATGAGAATAGACCACTGGCCAGAACTTGCCCAGTATGCAATTGAGCTGCTTGGCTATCCTGCATCCAGCGTGCTTTCAGATGGGCATTTAGTACTTCCAGAGGTTTTGTGACAGATAACAGAGCTCATCTGTCCACATACTCTGTTGACCATCTGACATTTATCAAAATGAATCAGTCCTGGATTAGCAGCAGCTATCAAGCCCCTGATGCCGATGTCGCCGCTTAAGTGCTTTCTGGATCTTGAATCTCTGAAAGACTGTCTAGGCTGCCTAGCTTTGTGGGTGTTGATTTCACCTGGAAGACATTTTTTGTTGTAGGTTTCATGGGCACAATTAAGACCCAAAGACCAATTTTTCAGAACTCGTTTGACAGGTGCATATCATTTCAATTTTTGACAGCAAGGCCAGTTCTTGTGAAGACACCACCGACATCCAAAGCCCAAATTTTCCGCACCTGTTACTTCTATGCAAAGTCTGAGAAAGAGTCACCAGAATTTATCCAAAGAATCTCTAATTTGTGCGCTAAATTGTTGCCTCATCATACAAACTGGCTCCCCAAGCCGTCGTTTATAAAATAAAGAAAGCTTGGATTGAAAATGTCATTTTTTTTGGCTTCATAAATGTCATTAGTGCTGCAGCAGCTTCTATACACAGTACAGATGTGCTATATTACAGGCAGACTAAGGAGACCCCCCCAGGCACTATATTTAAAGGAATTTTTAATTTTTTGTGTTATCTCTCATTTTTATGGTTTCACTTTAAGCATCAGTAAAACACTGCTAATTTAAAAATGATGTTTTTTACAAACGTTTTTTTCATTGATACATGTCCCCTGGGGTGGTACCCGGACCCCCATAACCATTGTATGCCCAATTACTTGCATATAAGCCTTCAAAATAAGCACTTTTGATTTTTTCCAGTGCGGGTCCCATAGACTTCAACTGGCTTTTTTGGTTCCAAACTTTTGCGATGTTCGAAAATTCTGCCGCGAACCAAACAGGGGGTCGTTCGACCCATATCTATTAATGAATCACCCACATTATTGAATTTACAAAACCCTCTGAAGTTTCAGCCAAAGCTGCAAAGATAAGACAAAGAAACAACTTCCTCGCAAATTTTGTGATTGTAACATTGCAGTCTACGGCACTCATGTCGCACCAAAGACGCAGAAAAGTAATGCGGGAACTATTTTTTTTTTTGTTGTTGCTGCGACTTGAGTCACAGCAATTAAGACATCTCCCCTTGAAATGACTGTGTTTTGACTTGCCATGCATCTTTCTGTGCCGCACGCTGCAGCAAGTCGTAGCAGTAAGCGCCAGGGTTCAGGCACGTTTTTTTTAAGCTGTTTTTTTTTTTTTTTTCGCCAGGAGTAAAAGGTGTTCAGAGGAGAAAATCAAATGGCCCGTGTGCATGAACTCTGATTAGTAATTTCATGCTCTACGCAAAAGACGCTCCACTGGACCTCACAGTAATTGGCGGCATTTTAAGGAGTAACCGCATTTTTATCAATTGGCTTTCACATTCAAATTACCATTAAAAAAAAAAAAATCAATAATTTATTTTTCCAATTTCAAACCAGCTAAATAAGGAGACGGAGGGAGATGGGTCATAGAAATGAACGGAGATTCTCACGTCTGCACGTGCAGATGACATCTGTCACAGAAAGGATTGCAGATCTTTAAGAATGAACAATGGTATTGCATCTATCTAACCTATCAATTGTACTTATCTTTTCGATCAGCTTGTTCATCTTCATCTTAGAGGACATTCAAGTTTCCGATAAAATTATTTTCCAAACATGCAAACGTATGAAAGCAGAATAGGGTCTTGATGAGTTTTATTCTGTCATATCAGACACAAAACAGGCCGTTGACGATGATCGCTTCCTCCCGCGGGCCCCATAATCCCTTGTCTGAAGAGTGCCAGCTCTACATAGGAGATGACATTTTCTGGCTTGGGGGACCGGGGAACATGTGTCTGAATGCCGAGTCCTTTCCGCTGACCACACAACACTGTGAGCTAGGCAGCTGCACAAAGTCATTCTGACAAAATCCTTTGGGGGACTTCTGACTATCTGTAGCTGTTGAACCGACTTCCTAGGAGAGTCCAGATGGATGGGTGTAATTGTGCAATGCTGGAGAGATTCTTAGTGGGCCCTCAAGTCCTCTCCTGCTGCCTCTTCTGTGCTCCGTCCTCCTGAAATGAGCTCAGACTCTCCAGAGAACAAGCGGAGGAAGTAACCTAGTTTTCTTTTGGCAACGCTCTGCTGTATAAAGCTAACATTAATGAACAGACAGGTCGTCCCATTGGGGGGTTGAGAGAACAGATGGGTGATCATCAGAATAGAAAATCAAAATAAATATAAATATCCAGTTCATTTAATAAGTCAATGGGTAAGTACAGAAGACTGCAACCCAAGGAAAAACACCAGAATTCACTCTCCAATCATTTGACTGGTTGCCATGGATTAATACATACACTATATTACCAAAAGTATTGAGACGCCTGCCTTTACACACACATGAACTTTAATAGCATCCCAGTCTTAGTCCGTAGGGTTCAATATTGAGTTGGCCCACCCTTTGCAGCTATAACAGCTTCAACTCTTCTGGGAAGGCTGTCCACAAGGTTTAGGAGTGTGTCTATGGGAGTGTTTGACCATTCTTCCAGAAGCCCATTTGTGAGGTCAGGCACTGATGTTGGATGAGAAGGCCTGGCCCGCAGTCTGCGTTCTAATTCATCCCAAAGGTGTTCTATCGGGTTGAGGTCAGGACACTGTGCAGGCTAGTCAAGTTTCTCCACCTCAAACTCGCTCATCCATGTCTTTATGGACCTTGCTTTGTGCACTGGTGCGCGGTCATGTTGAAACAAGAAGGGGCCATCCCCAAAACTGTTTTCACAAAAATGGGAGCATGCGTGACCTGTGCCCCATACAGCGTGACCTGTGCCCAATGCAGCGTAACCTGTGCCCCATACAGCGTGACCTGTGCCCAATGCAGCGTGACCTGTGCCCCATAAAATGTGACCCGTGCCCCATACAGCGTGACCTGTGCCCCATACAGCGTGACCTGTGCCCCATACAGCGTGACCTGTGCCCCATGCAGCGTGACCTGTGCCCCATGCAGCGTGACCTGTGCCCCATACAGCGTGACCTGTGCCCAATGCAGCGTAACCTGTGCCCCATACAGCATGACCTGTGCCCAATGCAGCGTGACCTGTGCCCCATACAATGTGACCCGTGCCCCATACAGCGTGACCTGTGCCCCATACAGCGTGACCTGTGCCCCATGCAGCTTGACCTGTGCCCCATACAGCGTGACCTGTGCCCAATGTAGCGTGACCTGTGCCCCATACAGCGTGACCTGTGCCCAATGCAGCGTGACCTGTGCCCAATGCAGCGTGACCTGTGCCCCATACAGCGTGACCTGTGCCCAATGCAGCATGACCTGTGCCCAATGCAGCGTAACCTGTGCCCCATGCAGCGTAACCTGTGCCCCATACAGCGTGACCTGTGCCCAATGCAGCATGACCTGTGCCCCATACAATGTGACCCGTGCACCATACAGCGTGACCTGTGCCCCATACAGCGTGACCTGTGCCCCATGCAGCGTGACCTGTGCCCCATACAGCGTGACCTGTGCCCAATGTAGCGTGACCTGTGCCCCATACAGCGTGACCTGTGCCCAATGCAGCATGACCTGTGCCCAATGCAGCGTGACCTGTGCCCCATACAGCGTGACCTGTGCCCCATACAACGTGACCTGTGCCCCGTGCAGTGTGACCTGTGCCCCATGCAGCGTGACCTGTGCCCAATGCAGCATGACCTGTGCCCCATACAGCATTGCCTGTGCCCAATGCAGCGTGACCTGTGCCCAATGCAGTGTGACCTGTGACCCATGCAGCGTAACCTGTGCCCCATACAGCGTGACCTGTGCCCAATGCAGCATGACCTGTGCCCCATACAATGTGACCCGTGCCCCATACAGCGTGACCTGTGCCCCATGCAGCGTGACCTGTGCCCCATACAGCGTGACCTGTGCCCAATGTAGCGTGACCTGTGCCCCATACAGCGTGACCTGTGCCCAATGCAGCGTGACCTGTGCCCAATGCAGCGTGACCTGTGCCCCATACAGCGTGACCTGTGCCCCATACAACGTGACCTGTGCCCCATGCAGCATGACCTGTGCCCCATGCAGCGTGACCTGTGCCCAATGCAGCATGACCTGTGCCCAATACAGCCTTGCCTGTGCCCAATACAGCCTGGTCTGCCTGTGCCCCATACAGCCTCACTTGTGCAGAGGAAGAGGCAAGCCACCCGGATCAGCAGAGAGCGGGATTGCCTGCTGTAATAGCTTTCATTAGAATTTCCCGTCTTCCCGGGGCTCATCGTCACATAGCCCCACCTCTTGGCCTGAGGCCTTTGATGACGTCACACGTCCCGCATTTTATTGGCGTTCTGTCTATCAAAGGCGTCGGGCCAAGAGGTGGAGCTATGTGACGTGAGCCCCGGGAACACTGGAAGTTCTAATGAAAGCTATTACATCGGGCAATTCAGCTCTCTGCTGATCCGGGTGGCTTGCCTCTACCTCTGCACAGGTAAGGCTGTATGGGGCACAGGCAGACCAGGCTGTATTGGGCACAGGCAACGCTGCATTGGGCACAGGTCACAGCTTGCCTCTTCCTCTCCTCTCTCTTCCCCTGGCTGGGAGACTGTGCGATGCTCTCATCCTCACTGGGCCCCACTTGGCTGCGGGCCCCATAGCACCCGCATGGGTCGCTATGTTGGTAGTTACGCCCCTGGTCCAGTGTATTGGATGTATTCCAGTACGTCCAAAACCTGAACAAGTTGAAACAAGCTCACAGCTAAAGGAGCAGTTGTGAGCTTTTTCTGCATTGTTTAGCAATCTCCCGGGGTTTGTGTAAAAGTGATCTGTGTAGCTACAGAACCTCCCGATCACTTTTACTATGCATGCATGAGCACAGGGGGTTTGATTTACTAAAGGCAAATCCACTGTGCACTACAAGTGCACTTGGATGTGCAGTCGCTGTAGATCTGATGGGAAGATCTGAGAAGAGGGGATTGCTGATTTCTATCATCCAAGCATGCGAAAGCAAAAATGCTGTTTTTTAAATTTTCCTTGCATGCCCCCCTTAGATCTACAGTGACTGCACGTGACGTCAGAGGAAGGCGGGGTCGCCCGTTTACGACACCGGTGGTTCCGCCCTCAGCTATATAACAGCTGTCATCGAGAAGAAGTGTCACTCGGTGGGAGCCCCCCATGGAGGCGGAGATGTTGCTGTTTTTTCTTTTTTCTTTTTTCGGTCCATCGGGCGGCGTGAGACGGATCTACATTGCGGGACATTTTTTATTTTTTAATAAAGGACTTGTCCCAAAGTGTCTCCTTTTTTTTACTATTTTTGACACTTTTTTTTGTGAAATGGTAGGGGTACAATGTACTCCGTTACCAATTCACATGGGGGGAGGCCAGGATCTGGGGGTCCCCTTGCTAAAGGGGGCTTCCAGATTACGATAAGCCCCCCCGCCCGCAGACCCCCACAACCACCGGGCAAGGGTTGTGGGGATGAGGCCCTTGACCCCATCAACATGGGGACAAGGTGCTTTGGGGACCTCAAAGCATCCTCCCCATGTTGAGGGCATGTGGCCTGGTATGGTTTGGGGGGGCACTCTCTCGTCTCCCCCTCTTTTCCTGTGGCCTGCCAGGTTGCATGATCCGATAAGGGTCTGGTATGGATTTTGGGGGGGACCATTTTTTTTTTACATTTGGTGCAGGGTTCCCCTTAAAATCCATACCAGACCTGAAGGGCCTGGTAATGGACTGGGAGGGGGGGACCCATGCCGTTTTTCTTAATGATTTTCATCTATATTGCCGGGACCCGACAATTCATTACAGCCACAAGCAGTTTTGAATGATTTTTTTTCCTTTAGAAATGTAATTTTGCTCTCAGACTGTTCTAAACACGGGAAAATCGCGCCACTTTACAGGCATACTATAAACACCCCTAGGCACGATATTTAAAGGAATATTTCATTTTTATTGTTTCACTTTAAGCATTATTAAAATCACTGCTCCTGAAAAAAACATCAGTTTTTAAAACTTATTTTTGCATTGATACATGTCCCCTGGGGCAGGACCCGGGTCCCCAAACACTTTTTATGACAATAACTTGCATATAAGCCTTTAAAATGAGCACTTTTGGTTTTTCATGTTGGTGTCCCATAGACTTTAACGGGGTTCCGCGGCTTTCGAATTTGCCGCGAACACCGCATAATGTTCGTTGTTCGCCAAATTTCCAAACAACCATAGTTCGGCCTGAACTTATGCTTGGGCTGAACCGTTCGCCCATTCCTAGTTACAATGCACAGCAGTCCATTAGGGGCGCCACCCCTTCTCTCCACGCCACCCCCCTATATGCAATGGATAGATTCATGCATAGCATGAATCTATCCATGGCAGCCGCGGCCACCCCCCTATTCATGCGTCCAGCCCCTTTCAGGATGCCGTGTGCACGAATTACAGCAGCGGGGTTTTTTTTTTAAGCACCTGATTAGAGCCAGGGACTCTAATAGGCTTCAAAGTAAGGTGGGCTAGAGGCACAGAGAATGCGCTTCGATCCCACCAAGGTGTGTTGCAACAGCCAATTAATATTCGCCATTGCAACACTGATCCTCCGCACCGGCCATTCGGGAAGCAGGTAGGAAACCCATTTCCCGATTGGCCAAAATGTCAAGCAATCCTATTGGACGCTTAGCGCCGGTAGGAGCAGGGAGGAGACGCACCGCGGAAGCTGTTCCATGAGAGAACACCGGAGCAGCTTTACCCGAACCCGCCACGCTTAAGGACAGGGGCGACCGTGCTCCATAAAGACCCGACTGCCGCTCTCACCACCCGCCTCCAGGCTAAGGACTGACCGGCAGGCAGCGGGTGGGGGGGTTTGCTGGGGGTGTTAGTGCCGCGCCAAGGGGGGGGGGCAGGGGTAGTTGTGCTAGTGTCGCTCCACCGGCGGCCCAGAGGGGGGGTTGTTTGCCGCCCCCCCCAAAAAAACCCACCAGCCACCACTGATGCACAGCTGCACCAGATTCTGTATACTTCTGTTTTAGTAAATCCCCCCCAAAGTGCTCAGAATGGGGAAGGAGGATGCAGGTAAGTACTGCTAACTTTTTTAGTTTTAGGGAATAGTACAGTATGTATTTCGGTAGTCAAGTTTATTAAGGGGGAGGGGGAGGCCAGCTTTATCTGACATATGGAATTTACGACACAGTTGACACGTTAATTCAGTCCAGACATCAGACATTCTCGTAATTCTCAAGAAACTCACAAACACACCTTAGGACAACAATGTACTGTATGCTCTGATCTCACATTCCAGATAAAGCTCTGATAAATAAGAATTTTGTTTTATCATTGTAACATTTTCCTGAGTTAACCTTTCTATTTATTCCCCGAAAGCTTCTTCCATCTTCTGAATAGCAGAGTAAGCTTTGCAATGACACAGATTCCCGAGACATCTACCTGGAAAATTGCCGTCTTTGAAGACCGCACTTTGTTCTTTTCAAAGTGTCAGAACCTTTTTATTTTTACTCTCTCAAAGAAAAAGCCTCACGTTCCGCGAGGCCCGGTCCATATGTGTGAGCTTCAATGAAACATGCCGAATCCATTCAAAGTTCATTGAAACTGAGAATGTTCCAGAATACCGATGCCAATAACGCACATGGGTCTTTTGATAGAGCAGGGGTCTCCAAACTTTATAAACAAAGGACTTTAGTGTCCTTCAGACTTTGGGGCGGGGGGGCGGACTGTAGCCAATAAGAGCAGAAAATACCCCAACATCAGTGGAGGTAGACCATGTCTCAAGCCCCGGGGTCAGTGGGAGTAAAACTTACATAGCAGCCTTGGTCAGTGGAAGGAATAGTGCCCCATCACTGGTGTCCATGGAAGAAATAGTGCCCCGGTGTTGGTGTCAGTGGGAGGAATGGTGACTCCTTATTGGTGATCATGGAAAAAATTAACAGAGCCCCAAGGGCCGGCTAAAGGTAAGCAAAGGGCCACATCTGGCCTGCGGGCTGCAGTTTGGAGACCACTGTGATAGACCATGAGAAATATTTTCCTGTCTGCGATGCAGGGCTGTATGTTTCAGAAGGATACATTTTAAAACCTTAGGCTAGGTTCACACAGATGTGACTCTCGTTTCCACACTTTGCGTGTAGAACAGCCCATTCATTTTATTGTAGCAGGTCTCCAGATCTTTAGGACTTGGCAGAGACCTGTGGCACATCTGCGCATACGCAGGACATCCTTTTTTTTGGATTTTGAAGTTTGAAGTACACACATCTTGTTTCCAAAAGGCTAAGTGAGACTTTTACTCATCTGTAATAACTTGGGATGTAGACAGATTAGCTGGTGTTCATTGAGGAGCACACAGGGTCTAACAAGCACACCAATGAGACATCTGACTCATCCTGAACACTGACTCAAATACTTTGCATACCCTGGATGCCATTATAAGTGTAGGACCCTCCTTGTTTAGAGTAGGCTGCTAGGCAAAATTAGTTTAGCTCCACTGTAATCAGAGGAGCAGGGGTGGATTACTAGGGCTGCTCAGTGTTTTACAGGCTGCTGCTCTGTTACTTCCTCTTGTCTTCCAGAGATTTCTAGAAAATAGTGGGGGAAAGGACAGAGTCTACAGCAGTGGCGGCTGGTGCTCAATTTTCTTGGGGGGGGGGCTGCGGCCCCCCAGCCAACCAGCCAGCCACCCCCCCGCCAGCCAGCCAGACACATAACCCACCCACCCTGGTGCTCGCCGCCCCCCCGGCGCTCAATCGATTGCCCATCATCCGCCAGCCAACGCATTTACCCCATCCAGGTGCTGGCTTCTCCCCCTGCATCTCCTCCTGAGTCCTGTTGGTTGCTTCTACTGCCAGCCAATTAGGAATCGGGACTCAGGACCCGCTTCATGATTGGCCGGAAGGAGAAACAGGAAGACATTAGCGAATATTAATTCGCTAATGTCACACCACTAGGTGTGCTCAGGGTGCACAGCTCACGCTTTTAGAAGCCAATTAGAGCCTCAGGCTCTAATCATGTGCTTCTAAAAAAAAACAAAAAAAAAAACCCATCGGAATCTATGCTTCCGACACCCTGCATGTAGATTAGGGGCCGGGCACATGTTTTAAGGGGGCGGCTCCCCTAATGGATGGGCCGCCACTGGTCTACAGCCTGAATATTTATGGAACTCCGGGTGGCTGGATCTCCGGATGCCCAGATGGTGGTGAGAGGGCCCATTAATAGTCTGAGGCCTGAGCAGCAGGGGCAGTGTTCCTGGGTCCAGTTCTGCAGGAAGAGACCCCCTGTTCAGGGGCTATGCCCCCTGGGGCTGAAGCCTGGGAGGAGACACTGTGGTCCCAGCTAAGCTTAGCTGGGGGGGCCTATTTGCATACATATAATATAATATATTTCATTTTTTTATACTCAAGATTTATAGACTTAGTTATATATCAATCTGAATAGAATCTAAAACAAATCTTACTACTTACGAGTCCACATGATTTTCAAAAGAGAGCAGAATTGGGAATGGCGAGGTCTTAAACGCACACTCTGCAATAGCTTCTATAACTTCCTGCAAATAAAATTAATGGTTAAAAATACTTTCCTGCAAGTATAATAGATAATAACTCACAACATTTCCTAATACACATAGAAATACACACAGTTTCAGAATGAGACATGTTCCTTAAAGCCCAACTCCTGAAAAATGTAAAGTCCTCCCTTGTGGTGGTGCTGCATCCAAGCGCCACTAAACCCAATAAAAAAAAAATTGAATTTTTAAACCCAAACTTTCATAAATGATGTCTAAAAACGGCAATGTGGGACTTTATATGAATAAAAATATACGGTATGTAAAAATTCTGCTCATCTCATTGCCTTGTTTAGGGGGGCTACATGGTCTCACTTCATGTGTAATGTAGCCACCGTCGTCGGGACGTTCCCGATCTAGACTATATTGTTCCATGCCAATGCACTACATCCTGGTGAAAAAAAAAAAGAAAAAAAAAGAAAAGAAAGGGAAAGCAGCCACCACATTATACACATACTGTATAATGCAACCTGAAGGCACTAGACACAGGAAGCTGAAAAGCTCTGGTGATAAATAATGGTAGCACCCAACTGACTATGCGCTATCAGTGGTGCATGAGTCAAAGGACTGGCTGAACAGAATGAATAATATTTCTTCTGGTCAAAAAGAGAGTGTATGCGAGTTAAAATGTGCATTGGCAGCCCAATCAGTTATGGGTTGCCTTACTGAAATTCATGTTAATGTGCGATATAGCACACATTAAGGTGCATTACCAGCAAAGGTCTGCATCTGGGCTGAACCTTAAATCACATAGCTGAACTTATTATTTACTGACATGCGCGCTGTCACCTCTGAGAGGGCTGACGTCTTCCCCCCGGGTCCTTCTTCTGTGTTTCCGCGCTCCGGCTATGTTAGTGGCCGGAGCCACGATGACGTCACTCCCACACATGCGCGTGGGAGGAGCCCTGACTGTATCCAGGGTGAATATCTCCTAAATGGTGCACGTTCAGGGGATATTCATTTTACCTATACGTGAGCCTTATTATAGCTTACTTGTAGGTAAAAACTACCAAGCGGGCTTTACTACCGCTTTAAAGTAATTGTAAACTTCTAAAATGAATAAAGCGTATGCTTACATAGTGTGTACTTGCTGCACCCAATGAGATTTCTGTCTCTTCTCCATTCCTCTCCTGTAATCTGCATAAGTCACTCCTAACAGTCTATGCCTCTATGCCAACACCACAGAATCCCGGTAGACAACCCCGCTCCCATCCAGCACACAGCAGATGACTGGCAACCTCAGCTGTGCATTTTTCCCTATATGATTGTGTAGAGGAGAGTGTGCCCATTCCCTCCACTCAAGTCTCAGATTACACTCACCTCTCTGCTCTATGCTGTGCAAAGTGTGACATCGGATACCCGTCCCCTGCCTTCTGCAGCTAAGGAGTGCTGTGTAAAATGTGTGCTTTAGGAGGATGTAGAGAAGAGAGGGCTACAGGTAAAGAGGTACAACTTATGTAGGAGGATTTGTTTCATCTCTGTGTATCAACTGAGGCCAGTCACTTCACTTGGTAAGGGTTTACAACTTAACTTCACTTAGTAAGGGTTTACAACCACTTTAAACGACTGTGTGTATTAGGGCAGGAGCCATCTAAACACCAACAAGCCACCCATATGGATGCATGATGGCTGATGCATGAACCCTTGGACATGATGGCTGAAGTTTCTGTGTTGAGAGCGCACTCCCAGCACAGTGACTGAGCTGTCAAGGATATCTCTGATTATGATCGAGAGCCAGTGGGATGGGCTCCCAATCATGTGACCACTGTGATATACAATCACAGTGATCGAGAAATCCTCTCCACCTCCCGACATTAGGACCCGGGGTAAAAGGGCTGCTGGGAGGGGGCAGGAAGGGGTTAAATTATAACTTTAGGGGAGGAATATTAGTAATAGACAATCACAAAAGAAAAATGCTGTATGAATCAACTAACATAATTCAGAGTACAAGAAGGATATCTCAATCATCTCTAATAAAGGCACTAAGCACTGCTTATTCCTCCTGGACAGAGTTTAATAAATGACACAAGTAGAAGTGTGCATGACCAATCAGTCAATCTCTGGGCTGCTTCTTAAGATTCCAATTACTTCTGAATTTGAAAGCAAGGAAATGAAGTTTAAACTTTACATATCTTGTTCCGTATTAGCGACTGATGTCCTCTCTCTGGTTCCAGGAGGTATTCTTTTTTTTTTTAGTGTTCTGCTATACCGAAAATCTTCTGCTTGCCACAGCTTCAATAACACAAGACACTATGTGGGGTATCTTGCGATGGACTTCTGCGCTACTAAAGTGATTAAGGAATATTCTGTGTAATGCTGCAAAATCAAATAGTGAACACCACTCCACTACCTAAAATCTAAAAATTGCACAACAATTAAATGTGTCTGTGATTCTGCGCAAAACCTCTCCACTAATAAAAAGTGAACAATAGGTGATATCAATATGTGAATCAATAAAAGATAATACTCTAAGTAAAATATAGCATACAAACATCTACAGTGACTTCAGTGGTGGTACATAAGGTGAAGTGACTGATGCATAAATATAAAGTGACTGAACAAAGTGCAAGTGCGTTGATAGAAGATCTGGTGACTTTCGTGGTGTTGGATCCCCACTCGGGGCTCCCAGAACTCTCACCTTGATGACACAATAAAAGTGCCTGTTAGAATCCGTCGGATGTTGTACTCTTTCCGCCCGGATCAATGCTGACACTTCGGTATGCCTATGGGTAGGCGATCGGCGGTGTTCCCTCCAATGAATGGGCTCCACATGGGGAATAATCAAAAAGGAGGGGACTCCAATGGTGTGATAACGTATAACCAAAGATTTTATTAAAAAATAATAACTGCTTACATTGAGAATGAAACAATGCGCTGGGCAGCAGTGGGAAACAGCGTGGTTACAATCCCCGCTATGTCACTTCTGGTCCGCGTGTGTTGTGTATCCGGTCACGTCCTACGCGTTACGTCATGTCACATGACTTCCTCAGGGCACCGGATTGGCTATTGCCATTGTGTATTTATATCATTCGGACAGGAAGTAAACAGATCGCCATTTTGTTGTGGACAGGATGTGTATCAGTACAGCGGCCATTTTGCGGAGGATGGTCGCGCTGGTAGTGTATTAATAAAGTTTCCTTGTATACAAACAAAAGAGTAAAAAAAGTAAAAAAAGGGGAAGCCAAGGTGTTTGAACTATAGGAAAATCTGCTGGATGTCTGATGTAGTGTAGATGGATCCATGAACGCTCATCTTGCGATCATGTATACAAGTTCAAACAAGTAGAACAATAATGGTGATCCCCATTGTGTAAAAATAAATAAATAAAAGGTAGATACCTAAAGAAAAAATGTAATATATAAAACCCCGAGCTTTATTATATAGCCACTAGTGATTCAACCATAAAAATAATTAAAAACACTGAATGATTAAACTAGGTAGGTAGCCAATACTATATATATAGGTACATATGTGTGGGCATATATCTGTATGAGACTATATATGTGTTGATAAAAAATATATATTATAAGAAATATTAAAAAATATATTTTAAAAAATATTTTTCCAAAAAATTATGGTTAAAAAACCCCCTATACAAATGGATTGGACAAATGATAACAGCAACATATGGCACACCGGAAATGATATAGTGGGTTAAAATGAATCAGTATAAAATGGTTAAAAATCACTTATAAAACAGTTTAAGTCAAATTCTATGTTTAACCCTTCGGGTGCCAATGTTCTAATTTTATGTATCCACTTCGACTCGTTCTGACTAAGTGCTCTAATTTTATGATCCCCTCTCCACGATCTGTTATATTTCTCTATGCCCCAAAACAACAGTCCCGTGGGGTCAGGGGCGGACTGACCATTCGGTCGATCGGACGCCGACCGAGGGCCCGCAGCCAGTAGGGGGCCCGGGAGACATGCTTGTCGGATCTAGGGGTATGCTGCTGGGCGTGCTGCGGTGGAGCCGTTCTGCCGACTGCCGGGGGGGGGGGGTGCGGGGGGATGGGGCGGGCATCTCCTCTTTCAGTTTGGGATGCAGTGAGGGGAGTGGGAGGCGGCGATCAGCAGCTCTATGGTGCTCGCAGCATCTCCCGGGGACTTGTATTTCTCCTCCAGATTGTAGAGTGGAAAGGGGAGGGGCCTCTGACCCGGGCAGCTACAAGTTTCACTCTCTGCTTGTACGCTGTTGCCGACTGCTGCCCGGGTCAGAGGCCCCTCCCCTATCCACTGTACAGAATCAGAAGGAGGACTACAAGCCCCAGTGAGATCCACAGGCACCATAGAACTGCCGATCGCCACCTCCCACCTCCCCCTTGGGTTGGAGGTGCACAGCCAGGTACAGGGGAACCTCTGGGGGGGTTAAGTCTGGGGACCCTGATGTATGGGGGGTTCTCTGGGGACCCTGATGTATGGGGGGGGCTCTCTGGGGACCCTGATGTATGGGGGGCTCTCTGGGGACCCTGATGTATGGGGGGCTCTCTAGGGACCCTGATGTATGGGGGGCTCTCTGGGGACCCTGATGTATGGGGGGCTCTCTAGGGACCCTGATGTATGGGGGGCTCTCTGGGGACCCTGATGTATGGGGGGCTCTCTAGGGACCCTGATGTATGGGGGGGGGCTCTCTGGGGACCCTGATGTATGGGGGGCTCGCTGGGGACCCTGATGTATGGGGGGCTCTCTGGGGACCCTGATGTATGGGGGGCTCTCTGGGGACCCTGATGTATGGGGGGTTCTCTGGGGACCCTGATGTATGGGGGGTTCTCTGGGGACCCTGATGTATGGGGGGGGGCTCTCTGGGGACCCTGATGTATGGGGGGCTCTCTGGGGACCCTGATGTATGGGGGGCTCTCTAGGGACCCTGATGTATGGGGGGCTCTCTGGGGACCCTGATGTATGGGGGGCTCTCTAGGGACCCTGATGTATGGGGGGGGCTCTCTGGGGACCCTGATGTATGGGGGGCTCTCTGGGGACCCTGATGTATGGGGGGGCTCTCTGGGGACCCTGATGTATGGGGGGCTCTCTGGGGACCCTGATGTATGGGGGGGCTCTCTGGGGACCCTGATGTATGGGGGCTCTCTGGGGACCCTGATGTATGGGGGGCTCTCTGGGGACCCTGATGTATGGGGGGCTCTCTGGGGACCCTGATGTATGGGGGGGGCTCTCTGGGGACCCTGATGTACGGGGGGCTCTCTGGGGACCCTGATGTATGGGGGGGCTCTCTGGGGACCCTGATGTATGGGGGGGCTCTCTGGGGACCCTGATGTATGGGGGGCTCTCTGGGGACCCTGATGTATGGGAGGCTCTCTGGGGACCCTGATTTATGGGGGGCTCTCTGGGGACCCTGATGTATGGGGGGGGCTCTCTGGGGACCCTGATGTATGGGGGGGCTCTCTGGGGACCCTGATGTATGGGGGGAGGCTCTCTGGGGACCCTGATGTAAGGAGGAGGCTCTCTGGGGACCCTAATGTAAGGACGAGGCTCTCTGGGGACCCTGATGTATGGGGGAAGGCTCTCTGGGGACCCTGATGTATGGGGGGAGGCTCTCTGGGGACCCTGATGTATGGGGGGCTCTCTGGGGACCCTGATGTAAGGACGAGGCTCTCTGGGGACCCTAATGTAAGGACGAGGCTCTCTGGGGACCCTGATGTTTGGGGGGGCTCTCTGGAGACCCTGATGTATGGGGGGGCTCTCTGGGGACCCTGATGTATGGGGGGGCTCTCTGGGGACCCAGATCTTTGGGGGGCTTTCTGGGGACCCAGATCTATGGGGGGCTCTCTGGGACCCTGATGTATAGGGGGGCTCTCTGGGGAGTTGACCCTGATGTATGTGGGGCTCTCTGGAGACCTTGATGTATGGGGGGGCTCTCTGGAGACCTTGATGTATGGGGGGGCTCTCTGGGGACCTTGATGTATGGGGGGGCTCTCTGGGGACCTTGATGTATGGGGGGGCTCTCTGGGGACCTTGATGTATGGGGGGGCTCTCTGGGGACCCTGATGTAAGGAGGGGGCTCTCTGGGGACCTTGATGTAAGGAGGGGGCTCTCTGGGGACCTTGATGTAAGGAGGGGGCTCTCTGGGGACCCTGATGTAAGGAGGGGGCTCTCTGGGGACCCTGATGTAAGGAGGGGGCTCTCTGGGGACCCTGATGTAAGGAGGGGACTCTCTGGGAACCCTGATGTAAGGAGGAGGCTCTATGGGGACCCTGATGTAAGGAGGAGGCTCTCTGGGGACCCTGATGTTTGGGGGGGCTCTCTGGAGACCCTGATGTATGGGGGGCTCTCTGGAGACCCTGATGTATGGGGGGGGCTCTCTGGGGACCCAGATCTATTGGGGGCTCTCTGGGGACCCAGATCTATGGGGGGCTCTCTGGGGACCCAGATCTACGGGGGGCTCTCTGGGACCCTGATGCATGGGGGGGCTCTCTGGGGAGTGGACCCTGATGTATGTGGGGCTCTCTGGAGACCTTGATGTATGGGGGGGCTCTCTGGGGACCTTGATGTAAGGGGGGCTCTCTGAAGACCTTGATGTAAGGGGGGCTCTCTGAAGACCTTGATGTAAGGGGGGCTCTCTGGGGACCCTGATGTATGGGGGGTTTCTCTGGGGACCCTGATGTAAGGAGGGGGCTCTCTGGGGACCTTGATGTAAGGAGGGGGCTCTCTGGGGACCCTGATGTAAGGAGGGGGCTCTCTGGGGACCCTGATGTAAGGAGGAGGCTCTCTGGGGACCCTGATGTAAGGAGGAGGCTCTCTGGGGACCCTGATGTAAGGGGAGGCTCTCTGGAGACCCTGATGTAAGGAGGAGGCTCTCTGGGGACCCTGATGTAAGGGGAGGTTCTCTGGGGACCCTGATGTAAGGGGAGGCTCTCTGTGGACCCTGATGTAAGGGGAGGCTCTCTGGGGACCCTGATGTAAGGGGAGGCTCTCTGGGGACCCTGATGTAAGGGGAGGCTCTCTGGGGACTTGTTTACATAGGCAGACCACAGTTCTGCCTCTGTTGGAAACGATCGTCGGGGCCTGGCGGACATGGGGTCCTCCGGACCCGCTGGTTAGCTCTCGGTGTGTCCAATCACAGCGGCAGCAGGTCAAACAGCATGCAGACCCGCAAGTGCAGAATCAAGTACCTGTACATGATTCTGCTCACAGGAGACGCAGCCCTGCAGTAAATGTATGTGGTTAAAGTGAGTTTATTTTTCTTTCATCTTTAAACATTTATTTTGAACATGAAGTAGAGAAATTCTGTGACCAATGCATGTAATGTAGCAGTGCAATATATACGTGGGGCTTTGTGAGGGTGTGGCTTGTGTGTGGGTGGGTGGGGACTAAGGGGGCCCCATGAGCCCCTATTGCCCGGGGGCCCCATGAGTTGTCAGTCCGCCCCTGCGTGGGGTCTTTATTATGCTTTAGCGCAAAGTGCTTAGATACATTATGTTTCGGACATCCTTTTATAATGTTTTCAATGTGCTCTTTGATTCTGGTTTTTAGTGCTCTCTTGGTTCTCCCTACATACTGTAAATTACAGGCACATTGTAGAATATACACTACTCCTTCTGTATGACAATTGATAAAATCTTTTATAGGGTAGGTATTTTCTGTGCTAGTTGCTTTAAACTCGTGTCTTTTACCCTGAAATTTTTTTGCATGTGTACATGCAAAGCAGTACTTGCAGGGATAGAACCCTTTGCCATTGAAAAATGTAAATTTGTTTTTGGGGGGAGGTTCGACCACATTTTTAACAATAATGTCCCTCAGAGTAGGTGCTCTTTTGTAAATAATCGATGGTTTCTCTGGTAGTATCCTAAAGGAAGATAAGCATTTACAAAGAATACTACCAGAGAAACCATCGAAACCATAGCACAGGAAATACCTACCCTATAAAAGATTTTATCAATTGTCATACAGAAGGAGTAGTGTATATTCTACAATGTGCCTGTAATTTACAGTATGTAGGGAGAACCAAGAGAGCACTAAAAACCAGAATCAAAGAGCACATTGAAAACATTATAAAATGATGTCCGAAACATAATGTATCTAAGCACTTTGCACTAAAGCATAATAAAGACCCCACGGGACTGTTGTTTTGGGGCATAGAGAAATATAACAGATCGTGGAGAGGGGATCATAAAATTAGAGCACTTAGTCAGAACGAGTCGAAGTGGATACATAAAATTAGAACATTGGCACCCGAAGGGTTAAACATAGAATTTGACTTAAACTGTTTTATAAGTGATTTTTAACCATTTTATACTGATTCATGTTAACCCACTATATCATTTCCGGTGTGCCATATGTTGCTGTTATCATTTGTCCAATCCATTTGTATAGGGGGTTTTTTAACCATAATTTTTTGGAAAAATATTTTTTAAAATATATTTTTTAATATTTCTTATAATATATATTTTTTATCAACACATATATAGTCTCATACAGATATATGCCCACACATATGGACCTATATATATAGTATTGGCTACCTACCTAGTTTAATCATTCAGTGTTTTTAATTATTTTTATGGTTGAATCACTAGCGGCTATATAATAAAGCTCGGGGTTTTATATATTACATTTTTTCTTTAGGTATCTACCTTTTATTTATTTATTTTTACACAATGGGGATCGCCATTATTGTTCTACTTGTTTGAACTTGTATACATGATCGCAAGATGAGCGTTCATGGATCCATCTACACTACAGCAGACATCAAGCAGATTTTCCTATAGTTCAAACACCTTGGCTTCCCCTTTTTTTACTTTTTTTACTCTTTTGTTTGTATACAAGGAAACTTTATTAATACACTACCAGCGCGACCATCCTCCGCAAAATGGCCGCTGTACTGATACACATCCTGTCCACAACAAAATGGCGATCTGTTTACTTCCTGTCCGAATGATATAAATACACAATGGCAATAGCCAATCCGGTGCCCTGAGGAAGTCATGTGACATGACGTAACGCGTAGGACGTGACCGGATACACAACACACGCGGACCGGAAGTGACATAGCGGGGATTGTAACCACGCTGTTTCCCACTGCTGCCCAGCGCATTGTTTCATTCTCAATGTAAGCAGTTATTATTTTTTAATAAAATCTTTGGTTATACGTTATCACACCATTGGAGTCCCCTCCTTTTTGATTATTCCCCATGTGGAGCCCATTCATTGGAGGGAACACCGCCGATCGCCTACCCATAGGCATACCGAAGTGTCAGCATTGATCCGGGCGGAAAGAGTACAACATCCGACGGATTCTAACAGGCACTTTTATTGTGTCATCAAGGTGAGAGTTCTGGGAGCCCCGAGTGGGGATCCAACACCACGAAAGTCACCAGATCTTCTATCAACGCACTTGCACTTTGTTCAGTCACTTTATATTTATGCATCAGTCACTTCACCTTATGTACCACCACTGAAGTCACTGTAGATGTTTGTATGCTATATTTTACTTAGAGTATTATCTTTTATTGATTCACATATTGATATCACCTATTGTTCACTTTTTATTAGTGGAGAGGTTTTGCGCAGAATCACAGACACATTTAATTGTTGTGCAATTTTTTGAACACAAGACACTACAAACTGTGATTGAGAGCTTTTTGAATTGCATCTGTAAAGCTTGATTTTATTTCTAAAGACGTCTGATGATTCAGGGATGTTGAATAACTCAATTTCCTCTGCTGCCTGTTGGGACCTTCCGATGGCCAGATCCCATTACCAGCCCTGCAGTGCCAAAGCCTCTAGCACAGCCTCTCTCAACCTTTTCAATACAGAGGAACCCTTGAAATAACGTTCTGGTCCCAGGGAACCCCTACTAGAATTACTATAGCTACAACACATGATACTTTAGTGTGATGGTCAGTGGGAAAAATGCTCCTTACGCTTGTGGTCATTAGGAATAGTTACCCCCTTACTGATTGCTAAAAAGATCAATGGTGTCAGTGGGAACTTATCTGGAAACAGAAATTGCTCACTTCTCAAGGAACCCCTAGCAACCTCTGGAGGAACCCTAGAGTTCCATGGAACACTTGGTGAGAAACCCTGCTCTGTGATAGGGAGTGCTGATTGGTCTTCAAAAACCAATGGATCCCAGTGCAAGATATGCATGAAGAAACCCAAGTAGCTCAGAATACTGGTACATGTGTGAAAAATGTTTAACAAAACAAATGGTAAGCATGCCTGGTCAACAGCAAGATTGTGATTGTTGAGGTTTTTCACTTACTCTCTAAAACCTCTTAGGCCTTGAAGGTCCAAAATGCTCAATATCCAAAATGCCATATATTACAATGGTGACTGTTCACTCAGACACCTGTAGCTCAAAGCTTGAAGTTTCAAAAGCTATCTGTGCTACTTTTGAGGCACATATGTTTTTTGTTTTTTGGCCCTATTCGAACACCGGAAAAGGCTCAAATCAAGTGATCTAGGGCGTTTTTTCCAGGCGTATTTCAGACAATTGTGAGCCTGTAAGAACTGGTCTCTTCCCCCTAATGCTTTACATGGACTTTAACAAGAAACACCCAAAGCTTGAATACACATGTAAAGTGCTTGTAATAACCTTCTAAAATGCTTGTATACACATGCTAAAAAAAATGAAAATCGCTTTGCTCAGGTGTAAATGCATTGTTTTTACGCAGATTTGGATGATGTCAAATGGGAGGGTTACATAGTTATGGTAGAGTAGAGCGTTAGGGTTGCACTATAACTAAGGAGTCAGAAAGCTCATATTTTGTTGTGGTGCTCTCAACATTGAGTATAAGAAAAAGAAAATCAAAAGCTCTCCCAATTGCCACAAAATCTAAAATTTTCCCCTAGACTAAGTCCTTAACATTAGTGATGGGCTTGGGCTCACTTTGAACTCGTGTTTGTCTAAACCTGGAAGTTAGCAGTCATTGCTGGGCCAAGATTCTCCACCCTAGAGCTGACGAAACACAAAGGGGAGAGGATGCTTGTGACATCATTGATTTAATGTGGTCACATGACTCTATTAGATCATCGTCATTGACCTAATATGGCCCTATTAGGTCAACCATGTCACAAGCCATCCTCTACCCTTCAGATACATGTAGCTGTGGGGCAGGGGATCTCAGCTCATTGGCCCAGCAATGACAGCTAACTAGAAGGTTTGGACCGAACCCAAGCTCATCCTTACTTAACACCTATAACTGTGTCTTCACAACACTTATTTAACCACCACTTATCTCCTGGTCTCTACCTTAATGCTTAACCTTTAGCTAAACATTTAACCCTTACCCTAACCCTAATACCTAACCCTTGACGCCTACCCTAAGTCAAACCTCTAAACTGGTACCCAAGTAGGTAACATAACTCCTAAAACCTAACCCTAGAACTGAAATGAATCCAACCCAATCCCTGAACCAAACCAAACATCAACCCTGAAATAGCTTCTAAAATAGAATACCCTCAACTACCCACATCTGTATACCCTGTCCTGCTGAGCGCCATCACACCCAACCCTTAGGCTTTTGTCTATAATTCTGTGCTCAGCACTGAGCTATCAGCAGAAAATGCTATTGACTGATTTACAGTATAGCTGGGATTAGGTTTAGGACGAAGCTTAGATTTAGCACAGAGGGTTAGGGTTTGGTGCAATACTAACAGTGGTTCACTTCCATCGTCAGCAGGGCAAGTGTCCACTCAACCCTTATGCCGTGTACACACGACCGGTTTTGCCGTCGGACTAAACTCCGGTTTCTCCGACGGAATTCCATTCAAGCGGTCTTGCCCACACACGGTCAAACTAAAGTCCGACCAAAGTCCAACCGTCCAGAACGCGGTGACGTACAGCACGTACGACGGGACTAGAAGAAGGATGTTCAATAGCCAAAGCCAATAGCTTCCATCTTTTACTTGCTTCAGAGCATGCGTTGTTTTAGGTCAGTCAGAATTTTCGGAAAAAGAGGTCCGATGAGGCCTACACACGAGCGGATTATCCGATGAAATGACTCCGTCTGACTTTTTCTGTCCGACATTTCGCCCGTGTGGACGCGGCATAAAGGTTGCCTATGAAATGACACCGTTCTGCTGGGTGACGCTACCTCTTCTTTTCAGGTAGTGATGTAAGTCTTTACGGTTTCTGGCAGCCACTTGGGGCCTCTTATTTAACAAGTCAAAGGTGGTGCTGCTTATCCTAGATTGTGGCTTATCTTCTAGTGAGGTTTCAAGACAAAACAAAGGTATGGCGAAAACGTCCTCTTTTTCAGATGGGTAGGGCAAATTTGCCAAAAATAATTTTAATGCCCCAATTACTTTACTTTCTTCATAATTCATCAGTTATTATTTGCACTAAGGATATTTAGAGCCATCAACACACTATTTAGGGAACTATTATGGATGCAGCAACCACCTAGATTGGGAGCAGCTACAGTGCTGAAAAGATTCAAGTGGGATAATCCTACCAAACCCTTAGATAAAAAAAAAAAAAAAAAAAAGGAAGGTCATTGACCTAATAGGCCATATTAGGTCAACCATGTTACAAGTCACCCCTCCCTTTCAGATAAACCTTTACCTGAACATATACAAAACCCTTGGATTAAAATCTTTGAATAAAAAACAAAACAAAAAAAAAAGATTGTGTTTAATGATCCAGTGAACTTTGATTTTCATAATATATAATGATCATCCAAATCCCGGTTCTGTTATTGTGATAAGGATAATGTCACTGTTTATGAACTCAATCATGCTTCAAAGGTCATGGATTCTATACATAATACTGGAAAGCATAGCTTGTCCAGATAACTGCTGAACTGATAAAGCGCTACACAAACTGGTGGTGATATGTAAATCCTGTATAATAATGACAATGTGTTGTACCTTAAATAATATTTCAGTAGTCATGGTGAAGCCATGAGTAATGACTGGCTCCTCGTCTGCGGTTCTGCCCTTCCAGCAGTCCAGTTCAACACAGCGGCAACCAGCCAGAAGCACTTGACGATACATCTCTACTGAGGAGTTCCCAGCCAGCTGCCCCGCTGTAACACATCAAGAAAAATACAGAATATTAATGACAATAATGACTACATTGTTTTTAGAAACGTAGTCCAAAAGACATGCTGGTAGGTTAATTAGCGCATATCTAAATTGGCTTTAGTATATGCATATGAGATAGGGACCTTAGATTGTAAGCTCCTTGGGGGCAGGGACTAATGTGAAATGACCAATAAAAAAAACCTACTTACACATCTCAGATTACATGTCCTTTTTTTATTATTAAAATTGTATTTATTTTTTTACATACAACATGCAGTTTATAACATTGGGCATAATGGGTTCCATCTAGATACAAACTTCATTTGCAGGTAATGTTAATGTAGCGGTACCCCCATTGGGGCTGTTGATTTTAACTGGTTCTTTCCAGAGGCTACAGTCCATTCACTCTAGCTCCTTTAAACAGTGTTGGGGATAATTTTTTTATTTTATTTATTGCTTATAGAACTCGTAGCTGCAGAGGCGTTGTAGGCCACACTTCACTAGGCTAAACTTCTTTGAACAGTCTTTACGCCAGAAACAAAGGGGATGACAGGAGCGTCTAGTGCTCCTGCTCCTCATTCCAGCATCTGGGTTTTGGCTGTGGCATTCTCCCTGTCTTTGTCCACCTGCAGGCTGATTGATGTGGTCAGTCTCTGGGTGGAAACTCAAACCTGTAATAAACCAGCTAAACTCTCACTTGGATGCTTGTGATAGAGAGCGATACGTGTGTTAATCCTGATCAAGCCCCCCTGTCTGTCTGCCTTGCTCTGCTTGTTTGGATTTCCCTGTGTATGACTTTGGACTGGATTTTGGACCATTCCCTGAACTCAGCCTGCCTTTTACCTGGACTCTCATAGGACCACACTATCTGTCTGCTAACCGCAAGTATCTGTTTGCTTTGCTCAGTTCACACCTGCCCTGGTGTGGTGGCCAGGCACTATAGCATTGTGTTTAAGTCCTGGGGGCAACCAAATACCGGCAGGCCTGCTTGTCTTATGGGAAAGGGGGCTGCTAAGGGTGAAGAACACAGTAGCCAGCTATAGTGTCTGACCACCTGTGATGGGGTAGACGTAAAAGGGGAATATCAGAGCTGAGACCAAGTAGGAGCAGTCTCAGAATGAGCTACAGCTGGTACCCCAGAAGTAGGACAGCAGACAGTCATTAAATCTTGAGCTTGGGTCAGTACTCATGATATACCAGGGCAGCTGTACACCTCCCAGCTTCCACCAGGCATTCCTCAGTCAGTTCTTCTGACCAAATCCCTAGCTCCAGGTGAAATTAGGAATAGGCCTTTAGCTCTGTAACAGCTGGGACCTCAATGAACATCTGCCAAATTCAACAGGACTGCTTAAAATGGGCAGCAGCCCCTGAGGCTTGAAAGTTCTCCAGCATCACTAGACTCGGGCTACTGCAGACCCCAGATTATTTATGTTCCCCTGCAGTCACCTACTGGATAGGGATGAGCCGAACACCCCCCAGTTCGGTTCACAGCCGAACATGCAAACAGGCAAAAAATTTGTTCGAACACGCGAACACCGTTAAAGTCTATGGGACATGTACGTGAAAAATCAAAAGTGCTAATTTTAAAGGCTTATATGCAAGTTATTGCCATAAAATGTGTTTGGGGACCCGGGTCCTGCCCCCAGGTGATCAATGCAATATCAATACAAAAAAAATATCAATGAAAAAAAAAGTTTTAAAAACAGACATTTTTTCGGGAGCAGTGATTTTAATAATGCTTAAAGCGAACGAATAAAAATGAAATATTCCTTTAACCACTTCCCGCCCGCCCTATAGCGGATTGACGTCCGGGAAGTGGTTGTGTTATCCTGACTGGACGTCATATGACGTCCAGCAGGATAACATGCCGCAGCGCGCCCCCGGGGGCGCGCATCGCGGCGATCGGTGGAGCGGTGTGTCAGTCTGACACACCGCTACACTGATCTTGGTAAAAAGCCTCCGGCGGAGGCTCTTTACCACGTGATCAGCCGTGTCCAATCACGGCTGATCACGCTGTCAATAGGAAGAGCCGTTGATCGGCTCTTCCTCACTCGCGTCTGACAGACGCAAGTAGAGGAGAGCCGATCGGCGGCTCTACTGGCAGGGGGGGTCTGCGCTGATTGTTTATCAGCGCAGCCCCCCCGCAGATCACCCCACTGGACTACCAGAGATGCCACTAGGACCACCAGGGAAGGGGCAACGTGGATGGCCAGGTATGTACCCCATGGCCATCCACATGTGCCCAATCTGTGCCAATCAGTGTCCACAAATGGGCACTGATTGGCACTATTATGCCAAAGATCTGCCCAGCAATGACCAGATCTGCCCAGCGATGCTATATCAGTGCCACCTGTCATTGCCCATCTGTGCCACCTGTCATTGCCCATCTGTGCCACCTGTCAGTGCCCATCTGTGCCCATCAGTGCCCACCTATCAGTGCCACACATCAGTGCCACACATAAGTACCCATCAGTGCCACCCATATATGCCAATCAATGCCACCTACGAGTGCCCATCAGTGCCGCCTATGTGTGCCCATCGGTGCCACCTATGAGTGCCCATCAGTGCCGCATACCAGTGCCACCTATCAGTGCCCATCAGTGCCACCTATCAGTGCCCATCAGTGCCACCTATCAGTGCCCATCATCAGTGCCCGTTAGTGCCACCTCATCAGTGCCACCTCATTGGTGCCACCTCATCGGTGCCCATCAGTGCCGCCGTATCAGTGCCCATCAGTGCAGCTATATCAGTGCCCATTATTGAAGGAGAAAGCGTACTTATTTACAAAAAAATTTAACAGAAACAAAGAAAAACTTGTTTTTTTTCGAAATTTTCGGTCTTTTTTTATTTGTTGCGCAAAAAATAAAAACCGCAGAGGTGATCAAATACCACAAAAAGAAAGCTCTATTTGTGGGAACAAAATTATAAAAAAATTGTTTGGGTACAGTGTAGCATGATCGCGCAATTGTCATTCAAATTGCAACAGCACTGAAAGGTGAAAATTGGGCTGGGCGGGAAGGTGTCTAAGTGCCTGGTATTGAAGTGGTTAAATATCCTGGGGGTGTCCTTAATATGCCTGTAAAGTAGCACATTTTTTCCCGTGTTTAGAACAATACCACAGCAAAATGACATTTCTAAAGGAAAAAATGTCATTTAAAACTACTCACAGCTGTAATGTATTTTTGGGTCCTGGCACTATATACTCTGAACAGCAGTATATATACTATACGGCCTGCCCTACATACTCTGCAGGAAATTGGGCCTTAGGTGTTGGTGGTACCAGAACACTGTAAGCCCTCTCAGTTACTCTTGGTGAGCGCAGGAACGGGCCCTGCTGTGAAATACTATATCATAATTTTTTATTACATACCCCTGTTAAACAGGGGAAGAAAAATTTGGACTTTGGTGGTGATGGTGGTGGTACCAGAACACTGTAAGCCCTCACAGTTACTCTTGGTGAGCGCAGGAGCAGGCCCTGCTATGAAATACTATATCAAAAATTTTAATTACATGCCCCTGTTAAACAGGGGCAGAAAAAATGGCCCTTGGTTGGTGGTGGTGGTGCCACAACACTGTAACCCCTCACAGATACTCTTATTGGTCATAGGAACGGGCCCTGCTGTGAAATATTAGATCAGAAATTGTAATTACATGCCCCTGTTAAAAAGCAGCAGAAAAAATGGGCCTTGGGTGGTGGTGCCCTAAACCAAAAATATTGTTGGAAGCTAGCATCATCAAGATTGAGGAGGAATAGGATAGTCATTCAGCATAGGCAGTCTTCAAGGGACCCCACGTTCATAGAAAATTAAATCAGTTGCATTAGTATCAGGTGCTTGATAGCTGCTGATCCAAGACTGATTCATTTTTATGAATGTGAGCCTATCAATGGAGTCTGTGGACAGGCGCACTCTATGATCTGTTACAAACCCTCCAGCAGCACTGAATGTGCGCTCAGAAAGAACGCTGGATGCAGGACAGGCCAGTAGCTCAACTGCATATTGAGCAAGTTCTGGCTAGTGGTCCATCCTCAAGACCCAGTAACCCAGTGGATGGTCTGTTGGAAAGGTCTCCAAGTCTGCTCTTGCCCCTAGATATTCCTGCAACATGTAATGCAGACGCTGGCGATGGTTGCTTGAACCGACTAGACCTTGGCACTGAGGACTGAAAATTGTTTAAAGGCATCGGTCAGCCGGCCACCTTCTCCACCGCTCTTCCTCTGACTGATTGAAGCCTCAGCAACACATTGTCCAGCACCAGGAAATTGTAACCTCCCAGGGTCTGGAAATGCATTGCACAAACCTTTCTTCAAGGCCTCCTGAAGATGTTTCATCCACTGCTCCCTCTACGAAGGCAGGATGAGTTCTGCAACCTTACCCTTGTAACATGGATCAAGAAGGGTTGCCAGCCTGTAATGATCCCTCTCCTTGATACCACAAATCCTAGGGTCCTTTCACAGGCTTTGCAGAATCAGGGAGGCCATGCAGCGTAAGTTTGCAGAGGCATTAGATTCTGAGTCCTCTGGGTCACTAAGGATCACATGATCCGTAACAACCTCCTCCCAGCCATGTACAAATCCTTGGGTTTCTGGGGACTGAAAACCATCCCTTGAAGACTGCTGCTGAGTGTTATCCTCCACATCCATGCTGACACAATCCTCCTCCTCCTCCTCTTCTTCCTGTTTGTTTGGCGGGCCTGTAAGAATGCTATCTGGATAAAGGGGGCCTTGAGAGGTAAGGAAGTCCTCCTCTTCCTCCCGCTGTTCTGCCTCAAGTGCCCTGTCCATTATTATACGAAGCATGTGCTCCAACAGGAAGACTAGAGGGACAGTGTCACTGATGCATGCATTGTCGCTGCTCACCATCCTTGTGGCCTTCTCAAATGGTGACAGGACAGGCGTGCATCCTTGATCAGTAGCCACTGGCGTGGCGAAAAGAAGCCAAGCTCCCTTGACCCTGTCCTGGTGCCATACTCGCAGAGGTACTCACTGATGGCCCTCTGCTGCATGTGCAGCTGCTGCAGCATTGCCAACGTTGAGTTTCACCTGGTGGGCATGTCACAAATGAGGCGGTTTGTGACATGCCCATCCCTACTACTGGGCACACCTCTCCAGGCATTGGCCGAAGCACACTAAATATTCAGGCTGCCTATTTGACTTTCCAGCCCTCTATGTTCTGGAAAGCCTCCAGAATGCAGGGGGAAACAATCAACAATAGTTTTATATGGGCTCCATCACCATTCCAAAAATAATCAGATTTGTTATTTTCCTATATTTCTCCTTATGTTATTATATGTTTTTCTTCGTTTCTACATGTCCTTAATCACAGCAGTTCTAAACCTTATGTACATATCCTTTAATAGTGCAAAGCCCATTTCTGGTGCCTGTCTGACCTGAACTGGACCAGAATTAATTATCCAACAAAATTATAGAGAAACATTAGCAGTACAAAATAGCACTATAAAACAAAACTGCCTGGCAACAGATAAAACAATAGTGATGCCTTACAATATTTAAAGGCTAGTTGTGCCAACTATTACATTCAAAAATATCAGCCCTATGGATTTATGTCATAAAAAAATCCCAGTGCTGGTCCAGCTAATTTATCATGAGTTATGGGTCGATAGAAGCAGTTTATGTTTGTACAATATTTTTCATCTATGTTTAAAGTCTATATAATAATTTTCTCAACCAGTAAGCTCTGGTGTTTGACGGCACTTCTGAGGACAATTTAACACATGTATGCAGCATCATGGAAGTAGACTTTTTCACAGCACTGCATATGTGTTTGTGCTTGGAAGGTGCTTAATTGCACCCCTCAGCGTGGAGACCAAGTTGGTCCTGGTCTTAGTTCAGGGGTCTCAAACTGGCAGCCCTCCAGCTGTTGCAAAACTACAAGTCCCATCTCTGCCTGTGGGAGTCATGGTTGTAACTGAGGGCCGCCAGTTTGAGACGCCTGTCTTAGAGTATCGACCAGGAGTCGTTTTCTGATCATGTGATCACCCTCCATAGTTGAGACCTATTTTTACCACACCCCCCGACCACTGGTGTAGAGCCAGGGGTCGCGATGCTGACCCCACCCAATGCTCCAGGGGACCCGTGCGGCCTCCCAGTCACTTTCTGTTTTACAATGGGACAGGAGAGACGGTAGGGGGCGCATATACAGAAACCGATCCTTCCCATTTTCCTCCTGCAACCGCTAAAAGCTGGATCCTCCTCTCCCTCCTGCCGCCATTCAGTGGCTGCAAGGGGGGGAAATGTTCCTTATGCTATTCAAAATTAAATAATTCTAAACTCAGAACCATTTCATTTCATTGTGGCCCGCAACAAATCACTTAAAGTGGAGATCCACCCAAAAGTGGAAGCTCCGCTTATCTGCTTCCTCCCTCCCTCTAGTGCCACACTTGGCACCTTTCGGGGGGTAGGGGGGGGTAACGGGTACCTGTTTTTGACAGGTACCGCTTACCACTTCCGGGAGCCAGTGATGCAGCAATGTCCCTTGGAAGTTCGGCCCCCCTCCACCTTCTTCAACCACCGCTTCGTGCATACACAGTAGGGAAATAGCTGTAAAGCCAAAAGGCTTCACTGCCAGTTTCCCTTAGCACAAATGGCGGCGGCAGCTCCCTGAGAGCCGATCCAAAAATCGGCTGGGGTGCCGACATCGTGGGATCCCTTTACAGGTAAGTGTCCTAATGTTAAAAGTCAGCAGCTACAGTATTTGTAGCTGCTGATTTTTAATTATTTCATGGGGTGGACGGCGGAACTCCGCTTTACGTGGTCCTCACTCTTCAAAAGGTTGAGCATCCCCTGATCTAGTTAGTTGGTTGGCCTCTCTAAAGTAGACCAAGCATCCTGTTATGAACTTTGTTTATTTTATTGTGCATCACATAGAACTCTAGATTAGAAATATTATCTGTTCCACTTTAATTTTTTTATTGGATGTGCAAACAAAAAAAAAAAAGGCAGAACACGGATTCGCAATAACTCATAAAGTAGAAAACACCTGTTCATATATTGATTGGGAGATAAACTTTTTTTTTTCACGAGAGAGGGAGATTATTATTTCCTTATTGTAACGTCGTGTTTGTCTTAAAGGCTGTACAATGATACTTTTTCCCTGTGGAAAACACCACTATTTTCCAGCACAGGCTAGACAATTTACAGAGTAACTCCACTTTTGTTGATAAAAAGAACATTCCCCTCTAGGTGATCTATGTACATTGCAGGGCTTTGATCAAACTTTGTTGCAGATTCCTACCTTTTGTTATTCTGAAGGGATAGCTGTTAGTTTGTCTGTGTCCATGTGCTCAGTGAATCTGTATGGGAGTGATTTTATAATTATCCATCAGCTGCTGCACTTGCAGGGTTCTAATGGGGGAAGTGGAAGGGTCTTGTGTCCTTTTAGACGTGATTTCCCTTTGAGAGTATCTCACTAGACAAGTGTACTGCCGAAAAGTTTGTTAGTTTTCGTTTCATTCTGTTTTTTTTTTTGTTTATTTTTTTTTGTTTTTCAGGTCATTCGTTATGATCGCAATTCGTAAATTCATAAATTCGTAAATTCAAAAAATTTGTAAATTCAAAAAAATTCATAAGTTCCTAAATTCTAAAATGCAAAAACCTGAAAATGTGAAAATCTGAAATAATAACTAATAATAACTTTTCCAATGTCCAAATTTTCAAATTTATGATTTTTTTTCGAATTTACAAATTTTTTCAAATTTATGATTTTTTTTTTTCAAATTTACGAATTCACACATTTTTTAGAATTTACAAATTTTCGTATATTCAAATTTACGAATATTCGTTAAACAGGTTTTGTCGAAAATTCAGAACGAAACGAATTGCGCATGTCTATATCTCACCAAAAATGGCATTTTCGTTTGCAGGGGATGCCCAAAATCTGTATCTTGGTGCAGACTTCTGGGAAAAACAGTGAACCACACAAGCAGGAAATTACATTTCTGGGGGGGATTCTATACCCCATCTGTGTACAGAATGCATCCAGGTTGCCATATTGCATTGCATTTTGCAGAAAATTACAACGCTGCAGATTTGAAAGAATGGAAAGGAAAAGTAATTTTTAATAACATTCAATCACAATTGTATACACTATATTATTATTATTTTTATTTGCTACTTTTTTCTCCCACAAAAGTGAAGTTACCTGTTGAAACTGAACTCCAGGAAAAAAGCAAAATATGCAGATATAAGACATGCACGGGAGCTGTTTACCTGCAACAGGATTGTATATTATATTTTTAAGTATGGGGGCAACATGAAACATGGTCAGAAAGATACTCAAACATAATCTTGGCCTTACCTAAGAACCACCTATCCTATCAATGAAAGTGAAAGTCCAACCAATCTGGGTAGATGCTCTTGGCATTCTTCATCTTATAAGATCAGGATATTAAATTATATGGTCCCTGTTTGGACCTCATAATGTCCTGCATCCTAAAAGCCTCTACTTGGAAAGGTGAATAATGGTTTGTCCCACTGGATCCTTCAAATAATAAAAGAATAGAACTGGTGAATAAACCCTTTGGCGTGAAGTTCACAAACAACCTTGTTTTATGGGCTACTACACTGGTCTCCAAACTGTGGCCCAGGAGCTCAATTAAGCCCTTTGCTTTGTTGCCTTTATCCGGCCCTTGGGGCACTATTCCTTCCAGTGACACCAACACATGGGGCACTATTCCCCCGACTGACACCAATGATGGGGCCCTATTTCTCCCACTGACACCAACAATGGGGCACTATTCCTTCCACTAACACCAATAACGGGGCACTATTCATCCCACTGACACCAACGATGGGGCAATAATCAAACCCTTTGGTGTCCAAAACAGTTATTAGGTCTTGGTGAATACATACCTTTCAATTGAATTGTCCAAATATAAGTCCAGTCCAAAGGTCCTAAATAAGTGAATGAATCCATGATAAATGGGCAACTATTTAAACTAATATAGGGAAAAACAAATGCCAAGGATTTCTCCAGACAGGCTGTAGGATAAGGGTCATGATTATTTGATCATAGTAGGGAGGCACCATGGGTAAACTTCTTATGGAGACATTGCTGAGAAGGATCAGAAGAACATTCCTAAATGAAATCAGGGAAAAACCCTTGTGTATGGGATCTATCCAGGCAGGATCAGACAAACCAAGCTCTGATCAGATAAGGCCAATATGCAGATACTCAGACCCCCCATTATATCGGATCAGATGATTTATACCAGTCATGGCGAACCTTGGCATCCCAGATGTTTTGGAACTACATTTCCCATGATGCTTATGCACTCTGCAGTGTAGTTAAGCATTATGGGAAATGTAGTTCCAAAACATCTGGGGTGCCAGGGTTCGCCATCACTGATATGAATGAATGAATGAATGAAGGATTTGTATAGCGCTGCAAATGCGAACTGAATCACCTCATGGCGCTTGATCCGTGCTGATAGTCCTGTTTCTTAGAAGAGATGGGTCTTGAGTTTTTTTCTGAAGGCCTGATGATTTTCTTCCATGCGGATGTTGGCGGGTAGAGCGTTCCATAACCGTGGTCTTTGGACTGCAAATCTTTGTTCTCCTTTTTGATTAGTAGCGGGACTTGGGAATGATTAGGAGGTTTTGGTTAGGTGATTGAAGACTGCGCTTAGGTGTGTAGTGTTTTATTTTCTCGCATAGGTATTGTGGAGCGTTTCCTTGAGTGCATTTATGGATAAGGCAGAGGGTCTTGAACGTGATCCGGTCTTTTAAGGTTAGCCAATGTAGGCTCCTCAGGGATGGGGAGATGGATTTTTTTCCTGTTACCAGTCTTGCTGTAGTGTTTTGGATGACTTGTAGGCGTGCAATCTGGAATTTAGGTAGTCCTATGTAGAGGGAGTTTGCGTAGTTGAGCCGGGAATTGATGATTGTTTCAGCTACTGCTGCTTTGTCTTCTTCTGGAATGAAGGGGATGAGTCTACGTAGTAGGCGAAGGAAATGGTGAGATCCACTGACTACTCATTCTATTTATGCATCCATCGTCATTTCTGAGTCAAATATGACTCCGAGACTTTTGGCTTTGGTGCTTGGGGAGATGCTCTGTCCAAGGATGGTGGGTGATGTCAAAGGGTTCTTAGTTTTTGTATTACGATTTGCATGGAGGAGAAGAAGCTCTGTCTTGGATCCATTGAGTTTGATGGAACTCGTGGTCATCCAGTCGTCTATCAATGTGAGGCATTTTTCTAGTCGCTGGTAGTGGTCTTTTTGATCGGTGATGTGAAAGTAGAGTTGGGTGTCATCAGCATATGAGTGGAATCAGAGGTCCGATTTTCTAATGATTTGGAGGAGTGGACGGATGTACACTGATTTCTATAATAGGAAATGTATTGTGGTTTTGTAAATATTTCCCTTATTAATTATCATCAGGACTAATAAAATACAATGTTTCATTCATGTATTGTCAGGTAAATCTAGCGTATTTGTGTCCTGCAACTGCAGGCACACATTGGGACAGGGGGACTTGTGATACCATTGACTATACTAGGACTAGAGATGACCTTGGGTTCAGTACAAACCCAAAAGGTCATCCCTTCAACCTTCACACTACTTATTTAACTTATATGCAGAGTACATCATCTGAAACGCCAGGATCGACGAATCACAAGTCGGAATTAAGATCGCAGGGAGAAATATCAACAACCTGAGATATGCAGACGATACCACACTAATGGCAGAAAGTGAAGAAGAACAAAAGGGTCTCTTAATGAACGTGAAAGAGGAGAGCGCAAAAGCTGGCCTGAAATTGAACATTAAGAAAACTAAGATCATGGCAACCGGTCTCATCACTCCTTGGCAAATAGAAGAAGAAGAAATGGAAACAGTGACAGATTGTATCTTTCTAGGCTCCAAGATCACGGCAGACGGTGACTGTAGCCATGAAATTAAGAGAGGCTTGCTTCTTGGGAGGAAAGCGATGGCAAACCTAGACAACATTATAAAAAGCAGAGATATCACCCTACCGACAAAGTGCCGTATAATCAAAGCTATTCCCAGTAGTAACCTATGGCTGTGAAAGTTGGGAAGGCTGAACACCAAAGAATTGATGCTTTTGAACTATGGTGTTGGAGAAGACTCTTGAAAGTCCCTTGGACGGCAAGAAGATCAAACCAGTCAATCCTGAAGGAGGTCAACCCTGAGTATTCACTGGAAGGACAGCTCCTGAAGCTGAAACTTTAATGCGAAGAGAGGACTCATTGGAAAAGACCCTGATGCTGGGAAACATGGAAGGAAAAAGGAGAAGAGGATGACCCAAGATGGATAGTTAGCATCATTGAAACAATGAACATGAAGTTGAGGACAGCCTGGCGCGCTATGGTCCATAAGGTCATGAAGAGTCGGACACGACTAAGCGACTGAACAACAACAAAAACCTTCAAAATACATTTGAAAGTTGCTTTTTCTTTGTTTTTGTTTTTTTTGTTTTTAAAGTATTACCTCTCTCTATCTATTAAATGTACGAAACTGGTGGCCCTGGTATATAAACAAAAAATATAATAGAAAGTCTGCAAAAAATGTAGATCCCTGCTAATCTATTATCAGTGTGAACAGGGATGATCCTTTAAGAAGATGTAGGACATAAAATTAGATTGCAATTTTTTTTTTTTTTTTTTTTAAGTCTGCTCATCTCTAGTAATCTTTATATGAAGTGTACTTTATTTTAATGCAATAGAGGAAATATAAGCTGTATATAAACATATAAGAAAAATAATAAAAAAAAAAAAACTGTATCTAGGACTCAGTTGTGTCCATCACAAAATAAATTCACCAACACAGCTTCTGTTCTACTTCTTCAGAACGGATTACAGATGCTGAATGGGTCTGTGCACATTTTTAATAAAGGTTTGCCGTGACCCGTGCACACATTTCCAGCTATAATTTCATCTTAGAGGACTATGATTCTCATGCATTTGTGGAAGAACGGACAAAAAAATAAAAGATATTTCTGACAAAATTAAAATGCATGTTTCACACCTATTCATTTCATGCAATTACATCCCAGCTGTCTCTGATCTGCCGGCTGCATGTAAAGCATGTTTCATGAATAACTTGGGAGCGCCCTGCCCAACATTCTGCGCTCCAGACAGGCCACAAACGGCATTTTAGAATGTCAGCGAGAAGAAGAACAGATTACTCTATACACTGTCGGGTTCTGTTAGCTTGCTTGCTAAGTAAAATGAAGCATGTTCTGTGAAGTGATCCATATGGTAATTACTCTAAAGAGCCAAATCGGAAAGATTGGAGTCTAATAAATAAACATACATTTTAATGAACGTCACGGCTTCAACTGCTGGTCTGTTACTCAAAGGACACATGCTAATGGTATGTATTTGTTCTTTTTTGTTTTGTCGAAAGAATATGTTAACCTGACATTTCATATTCCTGATATATGCCTGCTTTACCATGTACTTGTATAAAATGTATCCAGTTCTCTTTTATTGCTTCTTTTGTGTGAAATCCCTGGTTTTCTTGCAGTCCCTCTGCTTTCCTATTAAAAACTAACTGCACAGCCATTCCGTGGGAAGACCAGTGTTCTGATATTTATCCACTTCCGGCTCTCTAAGAGCCCTTTCACACCGAGCCGCCCATAGCGTCGGCGGTAAAATGCCGCTATTTTTAGCGGCGTTTTATTGTCGGATTAGCGGCGCATTTCGACCTCTAGCGGGGCGCATTTACCCCCCCCCCCCGCTAGCGGCCGAGAAAGGGTTAAAACCGCCCGCAATGCATAGCAATAGCGGCGTTTTGCAGGCGGTATCCCAGCGCTGCCCCATTGATTTCAATGGAGGAGTAGTAAACACACCGCTCCTTCACCGCTCCAAAGAAGCTGCTGGCAGGACTTTTCCTGACGTCCTGCCAGCGCAGCGCTCCGGTGTGAAATCCCTCGGGCAGCTGTTTGAGGGCGGATTGCAGGCGCTATTTTTAACGCTATAGCGCCTGCAAAACGCCCTCGGTGTGAAAGGGGTCTAAGTGTCTTGCACAGCTGAGAACAGAGGGAATGTGATCACTTATATAAAAGAGGAAAAAAGGTAAAAAAAAGGTATTTACAATGTTCTTTTATATCTATACACACATTTTTTGCCTTTCATTTCTATTTTAAACCGCATGGGTTGTCTTAGGTGAGGGTTCACATATACTTTAAGTATAAAGAAGAAAAATATTATATATATATATATATATATATATATATATATATATATATATATATATGTAGGAAGGCCAGTATGGTGGCCTGAATTTATGGGAGGAGCCCGGGGGGTATTTAAGCAGCCCGCTCACCTGTGGTGCTTGTCGGTTTCCTGTGCGCGATATACGTCACTAGGCCGACTATTCCGATTTCAGCGTTCGCAAATACTTGGCTCACGAGTTCCCGCATTCGTGATCTCCGTGCCCGAGAGTTTTTGAAGTCCGCGTTTACCGATTCGTTCGCACCACGCGTCTGGCTGGGCTGTCGCAGGTAGGGTCCCCTCGGATTTTTGTTTTTACGTACTTTTATGTCATGTCACTAAACCGTGATATCAGAATTACGAATCACTCGCAAATTTCACGAACGTAACCGCATGTGTATTACTCGCACTGTCGTCATGTTACCATTTTGCGTTATCTGAGGAAACCATAGCGACGCAAGCGTCGCTTCATTTCAGACAGGTCTTAATTGTTAAACATGTGTCAGCAGACAGCCATAGCGATTCGTAAATGCATAAATCTTTTCGAACCACGTCAGTTCGATACCAATCATTTCTCATTTCTGAAACATTTCTAAACTCATTTCTAACATTTCAAATCATTTCAATAATTTCTCATTTCAGTCACCTACTGCGCTCCGATTCGAATCCAGTCGCACCTAAAAGATGCACCGATTCGCTCCGGTGTGCCCCAGTAGTCACGGCCTCATTTCAGTACATGCTCCAGAGTCATGTTATTATCAGTCATTCGTACCTCTGTCATGGTTATCATTTCATTACCACGTATCACGTTCCGACATGAATTCAGTCACATGGAAATGCACCGATTCATCTCGGCGTGCCCCAGGATTGGCCACATTTCAGTACATGCTCCGGAGTCCGAGTCGTAGTCAGTCGCTACAACAGCACGACCGATTCGCGCCTCCGTCATGGCAAACGATATGTTACACCTGCACTTACCGCGCTCCGCTTCGAATCCAGTCGCATCCTCCATGCACCGATTCGTTACGGCGTGCCCCAGGGCTCGGCCTCATTTCTGAAACACGCTCCAGAGTCCGGATCACAGCTAGTCGCAGATATCGGGCGACTGATCCGCATCTCTGTCATGGGAATTGCTACCATTTCACTCCCACAGCGCATCACCGTTTCGAAACAGTCGCATCCGACATGCACCGATTCGTCACGGAATGCCGCAGTTGATTCGGCCGTATCAATACCTATACCAGAGCTCGGTTAGTTGCCAGTCGCAAAATGCGGCACAACCAATGCGAGCCTCGGTCAAGGTAAATACATTTCTCTCATTTCGTTCATACTGCGCTCCGATTCGAATCCAGATGCATCAATCATGCACCGATTCGTCCCGGTGTGCACCAATGTTTTCTATTGCCTCATTTCAGTACATGCTCCAGAGCCCGGTTCACGGTCGGCTCAATCACGACACGACCGAGCCGGACCTCTGTCATGGAGTTCATTCATTTCATTATCAAGGCAAACATTTCAAAATCATTTCATTGTCACAAGGTTGCAAGCACCATACAAGTCATTGCTTCAAGGAAGTCAGCAAACCCTTCACGAGTTATCACCTTTCATTTTCCTCTAGGTCAGTCAAAGTCAGTAGGTCCACCCTGCACCAGGTTGGACGATATCCCCCCAGGTTACAGTCAACCAAAAAATACGAGCTCAAAGACAGGATAGTCTCATCAGATCAACCATGTCACAGGCCGGCAGTGAAGACTTCACGGCCCCTCTGTCACCTTCCCCGGTCTCAGAGAGCGGCAGCGTGCAGTCCCTCAGGGGATGGGCTATCCCCAAACTGACGGCGGAGCTAAGACGCAGAGGTGTGCCCTTCCCCGCTGCAGCGAGGAAAGGCAAGCTGTTCAAGCTCCTTTTTCCCCCACCAACAGCAGGACCCAGTACCCAACAGGCATCCCTTCAGTCAATATCTTCAGCCATCGCACAACTTCACACGATGGTGTCATCCCTGTCTACCTCGGTCTCAGACGTACAAACCAGGGTGGCACTCCTGGAGGCTTGACCGACCGCGGCTATCCCCGACCCAAACCTCAACACCCCTTTCTACAGGTACCACAGGCTGGAGCTCCATTGTCTACCCCTCCCATCTGGTTCCAACTAGCATCAGGAAGGACATTTTGGACGGCAGGGATGTCAACCTGGCCTCTCTCCTTATTTCTGTGCACGATCTGGCAGAAAATAAGGCCTACTCATGGGGGTACATATCGGTGGTCCTTAAAACCAAAGACCCCAGACTGAACCATAAGTTATCTGTCCCAGAATTCACCTTGGCCTTTGGCATGCTGAGAGACGTCCTATGCTCAGCCGCCCCCAGCAGAAGGGAAGAGCTGGATTTGCACCTCCATACGGTAGTAGACTTGGGCTACAAGTATGGAGGATTTTCCTTTTACGACTACCACCGTTCCTTTTCCGCAAAGGCTGCAGCCAGACTCACACAGTTCCAAACAACAACAAATTGGAGTCTCATGGACACAGAGCTCTTCTGCCGCCATTTTGCCGGCTTACGCTCACCCCTATGTGCGATTTGCCAGTCCTCTACCCACACTGCCACCTGGTGCGCCAATGCGACTATCAAACGTCCTTTCGAATTTCCCTCTACCTCCGGTGCACTTCAGGGTCAGTCGGCCCCTGAACAAACGCCTCAGGTGGACAAATTCGGACGCCCAGTCCGAACCGTGGGAGGGGCAGCCATCTGCAATAATTACAATTATGGGTCCCGCAACTTCAGTCAGTGCCGCCTACCCCACATCTGCACCTTATGCCAAAGAGCGCACCCAAGGAACTTGTGCGAAGTCAAAACAACAGAAGAGGGCATGACTAAGCCGGATCAATGTCTTATGGCTAAGACTCTACCTCACCTCACATCCCACCCCCTCTCTGGCCACCTACCTTATTCAGGGCTTTACAGTAGGCTTTCACACCGGCCTCATTTCACTACCTCACAGTACGTACGAATGTGGGAATCTTCGTTCAGCAGCCATCGACGAACAAGCCATAGATCGGCTCTTACAAGCAGAAGTAGACCGAGAGTACGTTATAGGCCCTTTCACTCAGCCCCCTTTCAGCACTTGGAGAGTCAGCCCTATTGGGCTTGTCAAGGGCAAAATTCACAAATAAATTACGTTTGGTGTACGACCTGTCTGCACCTCATTCTTCCCACATCCCCAGTCTCAATTCCCTGATTCCCTCCGAAGAATTCTTCCTAAAATATTCCTCCGTAGACATGGCGATACAAGCAGTCATCAAAGCAGGTACAGGTGCCTGGCTTTCCAAAGCCGACATCTCGGATGCCTTTAAGCTCCTGCCTATCCACCCATCCCTTTGGTGCTGGCATGGCATCAAGTGGAAGGAGGCATATTATTTTGCCACAAAACTGACGTTCGGTTCAAAGAGTAGCCCTTGGCTCTTCGACACATTCGCTCAGTCCCTTGCTTGGATACTGTTACACAAGGCTCAGTGCCAAGAAGTCATCCATTACCTGGACGACTTCCTACTAATAGAATCTCCCAGCAAGCCCCCAGGAGACCTCGACAAACTCAGAGCAATATTCGGAAAACTCAATGTTCCCATCGCCGAGCACAAAGTAGAAGGCCCAGCACACAACATCACCTTTCTCGGGGTCAACTTAGACACCGGCGCTATGCAAGCCAGTCTCCCCCTCGACAAACTAACCCGCATTAGGGCGGTCCTTCACAAATTTACCCACACCAAGGGGTGTACCAAGAAGCAGTTGCAATCTCTCCTGGGAATGCTGAATTTCGCCAGGCGAATTATTCCACAAGGCCGCACCTTCGTGTCACGCCTGCTGAGATTCCTGCCAGAAACACAAGACCCCGATCAGATCTTAAATCTAGACTCCGCAGCAATAGCAGACCTATCTATGTGGGACGAATTCCGGTCCGCCTGGAATGGTATATCCCTATTAAACCCATGGTTTCGGCCCTGTCACCCCAGGTGGTGACAGACGCTGCAGCCACCACAGGTTTCGCGGCAATTTTTGGCCATCATTGGTTTTCAGGACCCTGGCCTCAACAGATACTGTTGATACCCGGCTTTATTCATACATCTTCCCTCTTCGAACTCTATCCCATAGTAGCAGCTGCACAACTCTGGGGTCACCATTGGACAGGGCAAACAGTAATCTTCACCACCGACAATCAGGCCACGGCAGACATCATCAACAAAGGCAGGTCCAAGTCCCTAGCAGTCATGTCCTTCCTGCACAGATTGGTACAACTGTCCTTACAGCATCAGTTTAACATACACTGTGCATTTATTCCAGGCAGATACAATTTAGCTGCTGACGCACTGTCACGTTTTAACTACACCTCTTTTTCAAACAGGTTCCCGGAGCCGATCCAGTGTCGGCCCCTATCCCTGTCTGGTCACAACTGACCCTGGACTAGTTCAACATTTACAAGGAGCAACGCAGCTCATCAATCACTCACTCTCTCATAACACACTCAAAGCCTACCAGACAACTTGGAAGGCGTTCAATAAATTTCTCACACCCTGCTGTAAAGGACCAACAGATGTCAAACAGGTACTGGCCTTCATTTCATACTGCCACACTCAGCTGGCCTTATCTTACAATACCATTCGGCTATACCTAGCCGGCATACAACATTTCGTGACCCTGGAAGACCCCACATAATCTTCACTGTTCTCATCACACGCTATACGAGCCATCCTAAGGGGCATTCAGAAACAACAACCAGTGATCAGCACCAAGCGCTTACCCATTACGGGGCCCATCTTCAGGGATATGTCGACTATTCTGGCTACTTCGCCATTCGGTCTGCTGCCCAGCACGGTCCTACAAGCAGCCATATATTTGGCTTACTACGGGTTCTTGCGACCTGGCGAATTCACCTATAACAACCCCACAGACCAAGTATTATGCAGACGGCACTTGCTTCGCCACCAAGACCATTTCATCCTTCACTTCGAGGTTTCTAAAACTCAGCAAACAGGCTCTGGAGTGGACATTCACCTCTACAGAACCAATAACAGCTGGTGTCCAGTCACCGTACTTAATCGTCTCCTCTCACTCCTGCCTGAACAATCGGACACCAGTCCTCTTCTACCATTCCCAGTTAAACCCTTAAACGCCTGTCAGTTTGTAAAACACATAAGGATACTTCTCCGCAATCTTCACCTTAACCCCAGTCAGTACTCCGGACACTCCTTCCGCATCGGAGCAGCCTCCGCAGCATCCCGCCATGGGGTTCCAGACCACATCATCAAAAGACTAGGCAGAGGCAAATCAGCCTGCTTCGCCCGGTATATACCCAATCCTCAAGTAGAGATGGCACAGGCATTCTCCAAATTGGCTCAATGAATACCTGAAAACCAATAAAATATTATACCCCTACCTGAATGTTTTTGCCCCCTTATTTTGGCATACCGGCCATTAGACCAAGGCACACTTTCAGGTCCATTTCATATGGTAAGTCCACACTTCCAGGTCTATTTCCGATGGTAAGTTTTATGTTAACTACAAATGTTATCTATGTCCATATCGGACATAGGGCTCCACCCATAAGTAGGAAGGCCAGTATGGTGGCCTGAATTTATGGGAGGAGCCCGGGGGGTATTTAAGCAGCCCGCTCACCTGTGGTGCTTGTCGGTTTCCTGTGCGCGATACCCACCCTCCCATCCCCATTTCAAGGCATTCATTTCATTCACTCATTTCATTTCATTTCTCTCTACAGAATAATCATTTCTTAAAACCAGGGTATGCCCCCTTATTTTGGCATACCGGCCATTAGACCAAGGCACACTTTCAGGTCCATTTCATATGGTAAGTCCACACTTCCAGGTCTATTTCCGATGGTAAGTTTTATGTTAACTACAAATGTTATCTATGTCCATATCGGACATAGGGCTCCACCCATAAGTAGGAAGGCCAGTATGGTGGCCTGAATTTATGGGAGGAGCCCGGGGGGTATTTAAGCAGCCCGCTCACCTGTGGTGCTTGTCGGTTTCCTGTGCGCGATACCCACCCTCCCATCCCCATTTCAAGGCATTCATTTCATTCACTCATTTCATTTCATTTCTCTCTACAGAATAATCATTTCTTAAAACCAGGGTATGCCCCCTTATTTTGGCATACCGGCCATTAGACCAAGGCACACTTTCAGGTCCATTTCATATGGTAAGTCCACACTTCCAGATCTATTTCCGATGGTAAGTTTTATGTTAACTACAAATGTTATCTATGTCCATATCGGACATAGGGCTCCACCCATAAATATATATATATATATTGTATGTGTATGTATATATATATATATATATATATATATATATATATATAGATATATCTCTCTCTCTATATATATATATATGTATATACCATACTACTAAAAAACGCCATTAAACTGCCATAAAACTATCCCCTATTTTGTAGACACTATAACTTTTACACAAACCAATCAATATACGCTTATTGCAATTTTTTTAACCAAAAATATGTAGAAGAATACATATCGGCCTAAACTGAAGAACTGTAAACTGTTTTTTTTTATATATTTTTGGGGGATATTTATTATAGCAAAATGTAAAAAATATTGCTTTTTTTAAAAAAATGTCGCTCTTTTTTTGTTTATAGCGCAAAAAATAAAAACCGCAGAGGTGATCAAATACCACCAAAAGAAAGCTCTATTTGTGGGGCAAAAAGGACATCAAATTTTGTTTGGGTACAACATCGGACGATCCACGCAATTGTCAGTTAAAGCGACGCAGTGCCGAATGGCAAAAAGTGCTCTGGTCAGGAAGGGGGTAAATCCTTCCGAGGCTGAAGTGGCTGAAGTGGTCCTGCTAGTAAGTCCCGATCACTGCTTGGCGCCGAGCCAGTCACTAGTACTGGTTGCACCCGCATACTCCTCCTGCATTCTGTATAGTGAAGACATCTTACACAGTATGTGAACACTCTATAACTCTTGGGTTTCTTGGAGTGTCCGGGACCTGCAAATATAGCACCGGGTCTCATGTCCTGGGGCATCCAAGTACCAATAGGCATACACTCTTAAGGGAAAGGTGGCTGCTATAGGTGAAACCCTGCAAAAGCCTGTTTTTTTTTTTCGCAGAACAGGACGCAAATGGGTAAAGCTTCCATTCACTACTGCTTCTTCAGAGATTTCCTCCACCGGGACCATCATGGCAACTTGCCCAATTCAAACTTGTGAGGACATCTTACACTGTATGTGAACATTCTATAACTCTTGGGTTTCTTGGAGTGTCCCAGGCCTGCGATTATAGCACCAGGTCTCATGTCCTGCGACATCCAAGTACCAATAGGCATACAACATTAAGGGAAAGGTGGCTGCTATAGGTGAAACCATGCAAAAGCCTCGCTGTTTTCACCGAACAGGACACAAACAGGTAAAGCTTCCATTCACTACTGTTTCTTCAGCGATTTCCTCCACCAGGACCATCATGACAACTTGCCCAATTCAAACTTGTGAGGACATCTTACACAGTATGTGAACATTCTATAACTCTTGGGTTTCGAGGAGTGTCCCGGTCTTGCGAATATAGCATAAGGTCTCATGTCCTGGGACATCCAAGTACCAATAGGCATACAACATTAAGGGAAAGCTGGCTGCTATAGGTGAAACCCTGCAAAAGCCTTGCTGTTTTCGCAGAACAGGACACAAACATGTAAAGCTTCCATTCACTACTGTTTGTTCAGAGACCTCCTCCACAGGGACCATCATGCCAACTTGCCCAGTGCAAACTTGTATGTTTATAGAGCAGATTATTTATTGGACAGGTTAGAATCTACCAATAACTAATAAAGGGATGACATATAGATACTATAGAAAAAAAAAGACAACATTCTCTCACCTGTGAGGTAGGTATTATGTGAGGAATTAATAAAATAATGGGAAAGGGGCTGAGACATATCTTCATTTAAATCCAGTTTCTCAGGCGGTACTACTCCATTTTCTTCTCCATTTAGATAGCGAATAAATCCTTCCACAGATATCTGACCTAAAACAAAAAAAAAAAATGAATATGTAAATGTACATTAAGGTTTATTTATCACATTTGGTACATGTTCTTTTGAAGAAATTCCATAGATTTCCCATCTGTGTACCATTGGGGAGATTCCCCTTCACTTTCTGTCCCATAACAGGAAGTGAGTGTCCCCACTGGAAAATGTACCCTCTATTAGTGTTCTAATGTCAACCCAACATTTGGGATTTTTTCATTGACAGTGTTAAACAGGATGAAATAGAGAGGGTCAATCCCCCTAACAGGGGCACAGACAGCAATAAAAAGGTGTTCTAGTCCCTCCCCCCTCTATCCAAAATGTAAAAAAAAAAAAGTTTTCGCCTTTAGTTGCACTTTAAATTCCTTGATTGCCAGGAGCCACATTTGATTCATTCTTATGCCCTGTACACACAGTCAGAATTTCTGACAACAAATGTTTGATGGGAGCTTGTTGTCGGAAACTCCGACCGTGTGTAGGCTCCATCGGACATTTGCTGTCGGAATTTTTCGACAACAAAAATTTGAGAGCTGGGTCTCAAATGTTCCGACAACAAAATCCGTTGTCGTAAATTCCGAGCGTGTGTAGACAATTCCGACGCACAAAATTCCACGCATGCTTGGAATCAAGCAGAAGGAGCCGCACTGGCTATTGAACTTCCATTTTCTCGGCTCGTCGTACGTCACCGTATTCCCACGTTCGTGATTGTTGGCCAACATTTGTGTGACCGTGTGTATAAAAGACAAGTTGGAGCCAACATCCTTCGAACAAAATTCCACGGTTTTGTTGTTGGAAAGTCCGATCGTGTGTACGGGGCATTACTGTAAAGCCTGAGATTTTTTTTGTATGTAGGTAAGTAGGCTTGGTGGGCAGTGGCAGCAGTTGCTAATCGCTGCTCCTCTAAAAGTGTTAACAGTAACTAAGAAATGATCCTTCTTTTTAGTAGTAACATAGCGGTCATTTGACCACCATTTGCTATTGGCATTAGAGAGAGTCCAGCATAGGACCAAAGTGTCCTCTGTCATGGGCTCCAAGAGCCATCTTGGGAGAGCCTGTACATTTTTGGGCTCTATTGAGATTTTGGCAACCATTTTGGACTTGGACCAGATGTGATATTTATAGCACAATACGTGTTACAAAGGCGCTCTTTACTAGTAGGAAATGTAGTCAGGAAGATGACCTCTGGTGGGGACAGATATGCTTTTAGTATGATCCTGTGTTTGTAGGGATAGATAGGCTCTGAACAGGCTGCACCCTTGCAGCAGGGACCAAGTGAGGTCAGGAGAGACTGGGAGGCCTATCTTCTGGAAACTCTAAGATTCGAAATGCATAGGTGGTTTTTATAATGTTTTACATGTCTTTTCAATTAGGGAATACAATTTTTTGGGTGTCATCCTGAGTGCCGATCAACCCTTTCCTTACTCTGGTACGTTGGAGGTTTCGGCAGCCTCGAGGTCTCAGCACCGAGCAGAGGTGTTATGTGGGAAGGTTGTAGTGCCTACACACCTGTTTTGCCCCAAAGTAAAGCTTGTCCGCCCGGTAGAGCACCACTAGGCAGGGTAAAACTCTTCAATGGAAACTCAAACACAACAAAGCTCTTTTATTCTCCCTAGGTGTTAAGAAAATACTTTAAACCTGAATTGTTTCTGTCATCACAGTGTTTATTGCAGAACTTCAACTGTTTGACCTAAATATGTTACTGAATTTGCTGGTGTTTTTAGACGATCAGTCTCTTAAAGGAACAGTTGTGTTGCTTTGAACTCTCTGCTACCCATAAGCACCCACCACATCTCTAGACAAGAAATCCAGCAGATGGAAAATGGTTAAACACTTCTTATGAACAGTTTTGTAATGTTGTCCATGGGGTTGGCCAAATAATCTCATTACCCATGTAGGCTCTGCTTTCTGTTTGCTCCTTGATGGTTCTCTTATCTTACTACATGTCTACCACACAAAAGATCTTGACACCTTCAATGATTGGTAGCCATATATTATGGGAGCTAGTCCCATGGAGCCAAACATGTGGCCTTTTGGTGCTTGCCATGTGGCCCTTGGACCCCAGCAGTCAGCAGTGGGAGTATTGACTTTATAAAGGGACTGTAATTGCAGCCATCTCTAGCGGCTTCATGCTTCATGTTCCCACTTTTTGACTGTCTCCTACAGCATATCTTGAAGTTCAACCACATCTGTAGTACGAATTGCTGCCCCTCCCTCTGCAATTAATTCTCTGTTTTACTGTTAGGAGAGTAAAATGTGCTCCTATGCACCACCCTTTAGCTTCCTGGCTCCAATATTTGTGCCAAGCCTTGTCTTGCGTTGCTACTGTTGTTTGACCTGCTTGCCAGATCCTTGCCTGGACATGGATTATTCCACCAATTGCTGCCCCTTGTCTCGATAACAGATATGCTCCTGACTGCCGCCTGCCCTGACCCTTACCTGGATAACAGATATGCTTCTGATTGTAGCCTGCCTAAACCCTTACCTGAATAACAGATATGCTTCTGATTGTAGCCTGCCTAGACCCTTACCTGGATAACAGATATGCATCTGATTGTAGCCTGCCTAGACCCTCACCTGGATAACAGATATGCTTCTGATTGTAGCTTGCCTAAACCTTTACCTGGATAACAGATATGCTTCTGATTGTTGCCTGGCTAGACCCTTACCTAACACAGTTTACTATTCTTCAGGTATGAATGAACACAGTGAATGATTGGTACCAATCACGGTGTTAATTTAGAAAAGGAAGGGGCTGGTAAATGGCATATATACAGAACACTGGCATACAATATAAGTGGTCACTTCCATGGCCCCTTCCCCGCTCTCCATCCTAAAGATCCACATGTCTGTCTGCAGCAGCTGGCAGGAGAGGAGAGGAGGGAAGCCAGCTGCTGCTGAGCAAGCGCTTGCTCAGTGCCGTCACCCTTCTTCATTCTCTCCCCGCCAAGGTATTCCACTGAGGAGCACAGGATGCAGTTTCTCCCTTCTGAGCCCAGAGGAGGTTCAAATGCGTGTTTAGACTGGGCTTAATTGCAAAGTCGCACGCTCCAAGGTGAGCGTTCACTACCTAGGGGATCACTGAAGGGAGGATACCTTGGCACATCGGATCACCTACCAAGTTGTTTTGGATTGCATGGACTACGCAGTGCATTTATTATAGGCACAGCAGGACACTTTGTCTGCACATGAGCACTTTGATATTTGATATTTGATTTTTCACAAAATACTTTATGGACTTTTTGCAAATTTTTTTGAATTTTATGTTTTTTTTCACATGAGCACTATATATTTATTGTGCATCCGAGTTTTTCACTCCCTTGATTTTTATACGGTCACTTCACTTATTGATCATTATTTGTGTGTTTATGCTATTTATGTATGCATTTGGTGTTCATATTATTGGGTGTGTATTGCGTATCATTTAGCACAGCACTGTTTTCATATCTATTAATCATATTCTGATTTTGGCTGCTGTATTATATATTGATTAATTACCTTTTTATTTTATATTTTTTTGATTTACACAATGAGATACTCATCATATTTATAGCCCTGCGTATATGCTTATTCATTTATACTTGCACAATTTGTGAGACGTGTTCAAGGCTAGCAGCTTTCCTTCTCTATATATTTACTGGGCATTTGGTCAGTGGTGGCTCGCAGGATCCTTTGTGTTTTTTATTACTATTATTATTATTATACAGGATTTATATAGCGCCGACAGTTTACGCAGCGCTTTACAACATTAGGGCAGACAGTACAAGTACAATACAATTCAATACAGGAGGAATCAGAGGGCCTTTTAGGCTTGATTTACTAATTAGACTGTTCACTCTGCAAGTGCGGCTGCTCCAGAGCTTAGTAAATGAGGGGAAGCTCTGCTGACTTCCATCATCCAATCGTGTAAGCAAGCCAAAATGATGTTTTTGTTTTTTTTTTCCACCTTCACGTGATTGGGTATTCTTTGCAAAGTAAAGCTTTACCTCATTTACTAAGCAACTGCACTTTGCAAAGTGCACAGCCTATTTGCCTTTAGTAAATCAACCCCATCATGTCTGTGGTTTCTCACCATGCTTTGGCAGTTTTCCGTAGCATTACATATAATGAATATTACACGGGGTCCTTTGGTGATGTCTGGGACTTTAGTTGAGGCCCAGTACACTGTGCAACCGCAGATCAAGAACATCTTTGATGGGAGCATCAGTTTTTTTTTTTATGCATGCCAATTATTAGGTACTCTTTTAAGTAGGCATAGCACAGCATTAAATAAATGTTTTCTTAACAGACCTTATTCAATTAGTGAACTACTGCATGCCTAAGTGCTTCTTATTGGGGACAGATTGCCTTTAAGTATTGCTAACGCACCAATTACAAAACACTCAGTTATATATTTTTTTCCCCTTATTTTAATCAAGGAAAGGCATTTTCATCTCCGCTGAAGTCACAAATTGGTAGCGATATCTGAATGCAATGCTTTTTTTTCTGTGCGTGTCAACACTTGCGACACTACAGAGAATTGAAACAAAGCTCTGAAATGCCACCCGGCTTTTGTACATTTTCACAGATCCTGGAGCCGGGCACAGACCTGCAGGCAGGACAGCCTAAAGATCACACAGATAATTGAGGCTATTTACTCTACACAGAAATCCTTTTCTTGGAAGCGAGGATAAAAATGCCAAGTGCTTAAATTTCAAACCCTTTGGCAACAGGAAGCTAAAATTACTTTTCTGAACTAAGAGTGTCTTCAATTTTATTCAGAGACGTACAGCCAAGAAAAGAACACTCATGAATCTTTATTTCTTTACCAAACAGAACCTGTTTCCCTGAAAATTAGGTAACACAGTCCTCATCAGACGGAGAACAAGCGCTGCTTCCCCAACCGCTTCTCCGACTACAAGGGCAGCCTGGTGTCCGGCCAGGGCAGTGACGTGGGGGCTGTGATCAGGACCATAGTTACATAGTTAGTCAGGTTGAAAAAAGACACAAGTCCATTTAGTTAAAAAAAAATTAAAAAAAAAAAATACAATCCCATATACACAAACCTACACCCACAATTGACCCAGAGGATGGCGAAAAACCCCAGCAAAGCATGCTCCAATTTGCTACAGCGGGTGAAAAAATTCCTTCCTGATCACCCGAGAGGCAATCGGATTTTCCCTGGATCAACTTTACCTATAAATGTCAGTATCCAGTTATATTATGTACATTTAGGAAAGACTTTTTTAAAGCAATCTACTGAGCTAGCCAGAACCACCTCTGGAGAAAGTCTATTCCACATTTTCACGGCTCTCACTGTGAAGAAACCTTTCCGTATTTGGAGATGAAATCTTTTTTCCTCTAGACGTAAAGAGTGCCCTCTTGTCTCCTGTGATGACCTTACCAAGTTCACGATATAGACCACTTATATATGTGTACATATTGATCATATCCCCCTTAATCTCTTCTTCTTAAGAGGGAATAAATTCAGTTCCTCTAATATTTCCTCATAGCTGAGCTCCTCCATGCCTCTTATCAGTTTGGTTGCCCTTCTCTGCACTTTCTCCAGTTCCCCAATATCCTTTTTGAGAACTGGTGTCCAAAACTGAATTGGACAGCATGGTCCAGCAGCTGCCCAGGGCGGCCAGGAGGGCGGGCTGTATAGGGGTCTGGCCGGGGGTGGCATACATGCTCTACCACGTCTCCCAGTGCCCTGCGTTCAGTGCTCACAGGGACACCTACCTCCACCGAGCCAGCTCCGTCATCGAGTGGTGCATGCTGCACTATGACTGGGAGCTGGACCAGGAGACCCGGGCGTTCTTCCTGCTGGGTGGTGCTGGGGTCTATGCCACAGCCGCGATGATCTACAAGTCGCTGGGATGGGCAGACTACACTAAGCCGCGGGACAGTTTCCGGGAGCTGGGGGACGTGTATACTGCTCCGCCTCCTGGAGTGTGGAGCCGACTAACTGTTCGTGGGCAGTAGCGGCTATCTGTGTGCTGCCCTGGTCCTCCTGCTGCGGGGCACAGAAGGTGATGCCCCCGACTGATGTGCTCTCTAGGCCGGCGCCTACCTTGCCTATAGGTAGCACTGGCCCTGCCTGCAGGAACCATAGAAACAGGGCAGTGGATAAGAGGGTACCACTGGTCCTCCTGTACGGGACCTAAGCCAGCAGGGAGGCCCAGGCAGCAGGATGAATTGGATGTGGGCAGGGAAGGTGATCTGCAAGGCAGGGAACAAATCCCTTGTATGGCTCTCTCTGCAGTTGCTGAAAGCTGGCTTTTTTTCTTCTTTCAAGAATTTGAACAAGCTGAATTTGGAAGCTGATTGGCTACTATGCACAGTTGCAACAGATTTTGCGCTTTCCGGTTTTGGTAAATCAACCCCATTGTGAGTATGCAAAGTAATTCATGAAAAAAATCATTGCAAAAGTAAGAATTTTATTTCCCATGACTATTTCTTTCAGCTGAATATGTGTTAATACTTTTGGAAGAATTGGCAGTTTACTTCCACTCCCATGGCATCCACAAGAAAGGAGGCTACTGTTATATTTTTATTCCTTAGGTTTGGTTAGGATAAATGATGTAAGTATCTGGGAAATAATCCCAAAATCCTCTCTACTAAAATAAGATATTTGAAATGAAAAAACAAGTTCTTTTCAAGATATAAAACATATGCTGTATTCCACGGGTGCTCAATCTGTGGCCCTCCAGCTGTTGCAGAAACTACAAGTCCCATGAGGCATTGCAAGCCTGACAGGTACAAGCATGACTCCCAGAGGCAGAGGCATGATGGCACTTGGCAACAGCTGGAGGACCACAAGTTGAGCACCCATGCTGTAGGACTCTGGGACTCTGTGCAGGCCAGTAAAGTTCCTCAACCCCAAACTCGCTCATCCATGTCTTTATGGACCTTGCTTTGTGCACTGGTGAGCAGTCATGTTGGAACAGGAAGGGGCCATCCTCAAACTGTTTCCACAAAGTTGGGAGCATAAAATTTTCCAAAATGTCTTGTATGTCGACACCTTAAAACGGTTGTAAACCCTGTCCAAAAAAACAAAACAAAGAAAACCTGTAATACAAAGGCATAAAGAGCTAGTATGCATCACATACTAGCTCATTATGAAATACTTACTTTAGAACGAAGCCCCCGCAGTGGTGCCTGGTCACCGCTGAGGGGGCTGACATGTTCCCCCAGCATTACTTCCGGGTTCGCGGGCTTCGGCGCTGTGAGTGGCCGGAGCTGTGATGACATTCCCATAGACCCACTCCTAAACCTTGTGGACAGCCTTCCCAGAAGAGTTGAAGCTGTTATAGCTGCAAAGGGTGGGCCAACTCAATATTGAACCCTACGGACTAAGACTGGGATGTCATTAAAGGTCATGTGCGTGTAAAGGCAGGCGTCCCAATACTTTTGATAATAAAGTGTGTGTGTGTATGTATATATACATACACACATACACACACACACACACACACACACACTACTGTGCAAAAGTTTTAGGCAGGTGTGAAGAGATGCTATAAAGCAAGAATGCTTCCAAAAATATATATTGTATTGTTTATTTTTATCAATTTACAAAATGCAAAGTGAGCGAACAGAAGAAAAATCTAAATCGAATAAATCTTTGGTGTGACTATCCTTTGGCTTCAAGCCAGCATCAATTCGTAACACTTGCACACTTTATACACTTGCACAAAAACAGGGATTTTGTAGGATTAGAGTCAAGTGTATGATTAACCAATTATATCAAGCAGTTGCTAATGATTATCAATTTCATATGAAGGTTGAAACGCAGTCATTAACTGAACCAGAAAAAGCTGTGTAGGAAGCTTAAAACTGGGCGAGGAACAGCCAAACTCTGCTACTAAGATGAGAATGTGGAAGTTTCAAGTTTGGGGTTGATTTACTACAGGCAAATAGACTCCAGAGCTTAGTAAATTACGTAAAGCTTCACTTTCCAAGAGTACCCAATCACGTGCAAGGAAAATATAAAAAAAATATTTTTTGCTTGCACATGATTGAATGATGGAAGTCAGCAGAGATTCTGCTCATTAACCAAGCTCTGGAGCAACTGCTCTTGCAGAGTGCAACTGCACTTTGCAAAGTGCACAGTTCATTTGCCTTTAGTAACTCAACCCCTTTATGTCACAGGTCATACAATATGGCAAGAGCACAGAACAAGACACAAGGTAGTTATGCTACATCAGCAAGGTCTTTCTAAGGTAAAGATTTCAACAGGGGCGGCCCGTCCATTAAGGGTGCACTGCGCCGCCCTCTCTATCCACGCCACCCCCTATATGATTAATAGATAGATTCATTCATAGCATGGATCTATCCATGGCCTCTGCGGCCGTCCCCCTTTTCATGCGTTCGGCCTGAATTACAGCAGCGGGGGTGTTTTTTAAAGCACCTGATTAGAGCCAGAGGCTCTAATAGGCTTCAAAATAGGGTGGACTCATGGCGCAGAGCATTGCGCTCAGAGCCCACCCAGGTGTGTTAAAAAAGCAAATGAATACAGTATTCATTTGCTTTTCTAACACTGAATCGCCTCTCCGACAATCAGGAAGTGTGGGTCTGATACCCATTTCCTGATTGGCTGAAAGGTCAGACGATCGTATTAGACGCCAAGGAGAAGGGGGATGCATGGCGAAAGCCGCCGTGATCCACACCACAGGAGGAAACAAGCTTGCTTGCTTCCTAGATGGGGTAAGTGCAGGGCTTTGATGTCCTCAGGGGGGTTGCCGACGCTGCCAAAACCACCAGCCACCACTGGATTTCAATGCAGATTGGGGTTTCAAGATGTGCTGTTCAAGCTCTTTTGAAAAAGCACAAAGAAATGGACAACGTTGAGGACCGTAGGCACAGTAATCAGCCAAGGAAACTTAATGCAGCAGATGAAAGACACATCATGCTTACTTCCCTTCCACATCAGAAGATGTCCAGCAGTGCCATCAGCACACAATTGGTGGAAACCAGTGGGACCCAGGAGGGACCCATCTACTGTCCGGAGAAGTCTGACCAGAAGTGGTGTTTGTGGAAAAACTACGGCCAAAAAAGCCATTCCTCCAATGTGGAAACAAGGCTAAGCGACTCAACTATACACAAAAAGATAGGAATTGGGGTGAAGAAAAATGGCAGCAGGTCCTCAGGACTGATGAGTCAAAATGTCAAATATTTGGCTTTAGCAGGAGGCCGTTTGTTGGGGCAAGGGCTGGAGAATAGAAAAATAATGAGTGTGCAGGCAACAGTAAAGCATGGTGGAGGTTCCTTGCAAGTTTGGGCTGCATTTCTGAAAATGGAGTTGGAGATTTGGTCAGGACAAGGATTTCATTCAAACAGCATAGGCTATAGCCTATTTACATTAGTGTTTTGTCCCATTCACACAAAACGAATGGGCAAATATGTATCTAAATTCTTTAAAAATCAACTCCTACGTGTATGTGTGTGTTCACGTCGCTCCAAATTTCCAAATCCCCGTATATTGGGTTCAGAGAAATTAATCTAAAAGTTTTTTTGGAAGTTCACTAAATTCTCAGCTGACTGCAGAAGTGAGTTCCACATTTTTACTCTTCTAACAGTAAAGAATCCCTTACGCAGTTTAAGAGTATATTACTTCTTGCCCAGCTTCATGTTATGGCCAGGTATCTTCTGCAGAGTCCTTCAGTTAAACAGCATATTCCCAATCAGAAGAAGAGGTACTGTACAACCAAATTGCTGTACGCCAACAAAGCCCAAGTAAAAAACGAATGCAAACGGCTCCAGCTTGGCCCCATCCAGGCCATGCTCCCAATACTGCGGTCACCAGTGCAACATTTTCACCACATTGTTTCTATATTGTGTATATATTTTAACTTTAATTTTTTTTGGCTTGTGATGTTGCTACACTAATTTAAATTAAATACCGGTATATAATTTAAATAGTTCATTTAGGTCACTTGCATGTTATGATCCCTCATGTCCCCTGATGCTATGAAAATTGTTTTAAGTGGACCTTATTCAAAGACACAGGTCCATATTATAGAAATGTGGGGAAAAGAACAATAAAAAGGAAATAAAGGAAAAAGGGAGAAAGGAAAGAACTAAAAGTTGAAATTACAGTGCCTGGAATGCATGGTATGTAAGATAACGGGCAATGAAGGTAGAGAAGAATTACACATAATTACACAAAGCACAGCTTAAGAGGGATCTGTAAAAATTTGGGGTCAACTTTATTTAACCAGTTCAATTGGGATTTTGTTTGGGAAAATAATGCTATGAGATAGTAGAAAACCCTTTCCTCTGATTCCTAGAATTGGTTTCTAGTGAACATTGTCTGCTGCACATTCTCATGGCAGTGTACACCCTGGGAGTGATTTACTAAAGGCATCCAGGCTGTTCATTTTGAAAGGAATTTTTCACTTTGCAAAGGCCTTTTTTCTTAGCTTAGTAATAAAGACAATATAAGTCCAAGCGCCTCCATGATCTGTACACGTCTACTTGGGTTCCAACATACAGTCCAAGACGGTATCCCTCACCCTATGGTTATTGCTCCACAAACCTTGATGAAGGGTGGTGTTGCACCTCCTAAAAGTTTTTGACCTTTGTTGCAGAATAAAACCTTTTATGGACTGTACAAACTAGTGTGGTGCTCCCATCTTTTCAATTTCTTTTTAATAATCCCCTTTGAGGGTTCAACAGGGCACCATGGTTGATGGTGAGCAGCCTGTAGGACCTCACACTACATATAATGTTACAACAAACCACCACAAGGTTCAGCGCTCCTATACCATGCCCTGGACTGTAAGTTATTACCCAAGTAGGCATGTACAGATCATGCAAGCACATGGACAGACTATCTCCATCCAAGCACCTACATGATCTGTACATGCCTACTTGGGTTCCAACTTACAACCCAGGACGGTATCCTTCACCCTACGGTTGTTGCTCTACAAGCCCTGATGAAGGGTGGTGTTGAGTCCCCAAAACGTGTTGGCTCTATTGCAGAATAAAACATTTTATGGACTATATGAACAAGTGTGTCTCTCACATCTTTTCTTTTTTTTTTGTAATACCCTCCGAAGGTCCAGCAGAACACCATGGTCGTCGCTGAGCAGCCTCCATGACCGTACACTACATATAGCGTTACAATAAAACACCATAAGTTTCAGCACTTCTAAATCACATCCTGGCCTGTCTGTTACCCGGGTAGGCTTGTACAGATCATGCAGTCACATGGACAAAGACTATCTCTATCCAAAAGTCTACATGATCTGTACATGCCTACTTGGCTTCCAACATGTGGTTCAGGTTCAGTTATTGCTCTACAAGCCTTGATGAAAGGGGGAGTGTTGAGCCCCCGAAACATGTTGGATTTTGCTGCAGAATAAAATATTTTATGGACTGTATGAAGAAGTGTGGCTCTCTTATCTTTTCCATTGTTTTTAGTAAATACCCTCTGAAGGTCCAGTAGGACACCATGGTTGTTAGTGAGCAGACTCCAGGACTACATACAACATATAACATTACAACAAAATACCTCAAGGTTCAGCGCTCCTATACCACATTCTGCCCAAGTGGGCATGTACAGATCATGAAGGGACATGGATAGGGACTATATCTGTCCAAGTGCCTACATGATCTGTACCTACCTACTTGGGTTCCAACTTACAACCCAGGACGGTATCCATCACCCTACGGTTGTTGCTCTACAAGTCCTGTTGAAGGGTGGTGTTGAGTCCCCAAAACATGTTGGCTTTTGCTGCTGAATAAAATACTTTATAGACTGTATGAACAACTGTGGCTCTCGCATCTTTTCAATTTTTTTAGTAATTCCCCAGGAGGGCCAGCAGGACATCATGGCTGTTTGTGAGCAGCCTCCAGGTCCGCACACTACATATAACATTACAACAAAACACCACAGGGTTTATCGCTCCTATATCCCATCCTGGCCTGTCTGTTGTTACCCAAGTAGGCATGTACCGATCATGCAGGCACATGTTCAAAGACTGCATAATCTGTATATGCCTACATGGGCTTCGACATATAGTTCAGGTTCAGTTGTTGCTCTACAAGCCTTGATGAAAGGGGGAGTGTTGAGCCCCCAAAACGTATTGGTTTTAGTTGCAGAAAAAAATCCTTATGGACTGTATAAACAAGTGTGGCGCTCCCATCTTTTCAATTTTTTTAGTAAAACCCTGCGAGTGTTCAGCAGGACACCATGGTTGTTGGTGAGCAGACTTCGGGACCACACACTCCATAAAATAATACAACAAATCACCAGAAGGTTCAGAGCTCTGATACCACATTCTGGACTGTAAGTTGTTACCCAAGTACATTAGGCATGTACAGATGGACAAAGACTATCTCTGTCCAAGCACCTACATGATCTATATGAGCCTACTTGGGTTCCAACTTACAGCCCAGGACAGTATCACTCACCCTACGGCCGTTGCTCTACAAGCCTTGATTATGGGTGGTGATTGAGCCCCCAATAGAAGTTGGCTTTTGTTTCAGAATAAAATCTTTTATGGACTTTTTCAACTAGCTCGGCACTCCCATCTTTTAAAAAAAAAAATTCTAATACCCTCCGAGGGTCCAGCCGAGCACCATGGTTGTTGGTGAGCAGACTCCAGGACTGCACACTACATAAAACATTACAACAAATCACCAAGTCTCTGTCCAAGCACCTACATGATCTGTACATGCCTACTTGGGTAACAACTTACAGTCCAGGAGGGTATCCCTCAACCTGTTGTTATTGTTCTACGAGTCCTGATAAAGGTGGGAATGTTGAGCCCCCAAAACGTGTTGGCTTTTGTTGCAGAATATGGACAATACGAACCAGTGTGGCACTCCCATCTTTTCAATAATTTTTTTTAGTCATTTCCTACGTGGGTCCAGAGGGACTCCATGGTTGTTGGTGAACAGCCTCCAGGACCATACCAAATTTAAAACTATAACAAATCACCATAAGGTTTAGCGCTTTGATACCACAAAAAGTCTCCAAAACTACTAATGGCATGCTTGTTTTGGACTTATACATACTATACATCTTGGTCGTTTTAATTTGTTGCAAAGGACAGTAGATTCTTGTTATTGTGATAAGAAGTTCAAACACTAAATCAACCCAAATCAGATATGAACACACTATCATTAGGAATCTCTCCCAATGACAAACAGCATTGAGAGAAGGATTAATCTCTAGAAAACGGTCGTTGGCTGTGGTTGGTATTTATGGGCCTGTCCCTGACGGGGGAGGCAGAACTTGTACAAACACATGGCACAGATTGCAATCACTAACATTTACTGCTGGAAACAGCCGATGACTGATAGTCCTATGAAATCTCAGCTGTAATTATTGCAAAGAAGAGGGGGCCGCAGTATAACTCATTCATCTCATCAACTAGTCACTAATGTGAACTGGCATTCGATTTTTCTCATGTCGCAAATCTTCCCGCTACCGTGCATAACAACGCCACCAGATCATTTTAATTCTGAACCAAATACAAGCAGGGGTGATTCATAGAACATGCTGAGGGCTCAGCTAATAGCAGCAATCTATAATGAAACGAGCAGCTGACTGCAGATGACCGTGTTATAGAGGGATTCAACAAAGTAACTTATATTGCACAATATTCCAGGAGGTAAATCAATTGCATGCAGTTAGTTTAAAGCCCAAAGGGCTGGTTCACACCAGATGTGTTGGGACTGCATTGGGTGACTATTCCAGCGCAGTCCCATCTCATGGTTAAGGCAAAATACTTATGTGCCCGGTTCACACCATTGCATTGAGGTGGTGTGTGGGGAAGGCCATTAAAATATGTATTAATCAATGGGATAACATATGAGGCGGGTAAGAGGCTGTATAGTAGATGGGGTGATGGGTCTCTTTCTTTCATTCACCTTATGACATTTGGTAGAGTGTAGAGACTGGTACAGAGTATAGAACAATATATAGAGGTGGGAGGTAACTAAGTCACCTTAGGGATAATGGATGGCCTGATGGAAAAGTCTTTGGGGTTTTTTTTTTTGCTTTTCTTTTTTTCAGTTTTGACCTTGATGGATGGTTTGATTTTGTATTGCTTCTGTTATCTGTGTGGATTTGTAAAAGTTTAAAATGATAAATAAAATTTTAATAAAAAAAGAAAGTTTTTCTTATACATGGTGAGGGACTTCAGAGTTTATGACTGATGAGGAGAAACCCGAGAAAACAAATTCTTAATAAGTGTTTGTTAAGTTCTCTTTTGGGTCCTGGAGCCTGGAGTCTTTAAAGATTTGTGAGTGGAATAAAGCCTCCATTTCTGCCTGATAGCCAGGCCACGTTACTCAGTCGTCCACAGGCCTTTATGTGAGCCAACTAATACTCAGGGCTCTCTCTCTTCTTCCGCTATGGAAGCCTACTGATGGGTGAAAAAGGAACTGTAAGCGCTGACAAAACATTATATAAGGGGTACTATTTGTTTGATTTACCCATTCGGAAAAAAATCAGTACAATTCTTGGGACTGCTGGCAAGGGGTGCAAGCTGCGTGGCACTTTAACTAAGGCATCTTAACTAAGGCACTTCAACAAAGGCAAGTACAAACATTACTGCTCCATTACAAGTATTCTACAATTCCTCTTTTATCTCTTATCTCCTTCCTTCAGCCTTCCTTTCTTTTCACCCTCTAACATGCTCTTACTAACCTTTGTTTTTGCTACAATGCTCTTTCTTCTCAAATTCGATTTCTTTACCTCTTCCTCTCCATCACACAACCTATACCTATCAGCCTCAATTCTGCCCTCTCAATATTACTGCAAATATCATCTCCTGCTCCTTCTGAGCCCAAATAATGTCACCGCATCCAAATCACCGCGGCATTTGCCCTTGCATAAATCCCACTCCCACCTCCCTCACCCTTCTACTACTAGCTTCAGGAGATATCGCCCCAAACCCTGACCCTCCACCACCAAACTCTCTCCCGCAGAACCAGCAGTCTCTGGCAGGAGCCGCAACCCTCACTCCTTACCTCAATACCCCAGCTTCCATGAGCTAGCCCCCCTCTTATGTGCCCTCTGGAAAGCCCGCTCAGTCTCCAACAAACTTGTCTCTGTCAATAACCTTTTCCTCTCCAACTCCCTCAATCTACTTGCTATTACCGAAACCTGGCTCCAGTAATTGGACTCTCCAGCTGCCCTCTTCCATGGTGGTCACCTCTGACCAAGACCCAGCGTATGAAAGGGAGGCTGAGTTGGACTTCTCTTTTCCCCACAAAGCACTTTCCAGGTTCATCCTACAGCTCCCTCTTTGTATATTTCCACCTCCCTTTTTGTCCCTCTGCTCTTTTTAAGCGCCCTCTATTTATCTTTTTTTCTCCTGTTTGTCTGAGGATTGCAGTCATTTACCAACCTCCTGGCCCAGTGTCATGTTTTTTTGATGACTTCTCTGCATGGCTACCATACTTTCTTTCCTCTGAAGTACCTGCGATCATTCTTGGTAACTTTAACATCCCAACCAATGTTAACACCTCAGCCACTTCTCAATTACTCAACTTAACCTCTTCTTTTAACCTAACACAATGGACAGAAACCATCAACACCCTCGACCTTGTATTTTCCCACCTCTGCACTCCCTTCAACCTCTCTAACATCCCTTGTACTCTTTCCGATCACAACCTTATCATATAAAAAAAAGGTGCTGGGTGGATTTGACAATAACATACTGGGGACACCACATACGAAAGTTAGTAAAAAATTCCAAAAAAGATCACATGGACTTTTTAGGTGCTCCAAAATTAGCAGGGAAGGTCACTCCCTATATTACACTTTAATAATACCACACTCTCCCTGTCTCCTACCTCCCACGCCTCCATAGTAACCTCCACCACCTCAACCCTGCCCTTCTTCACTCTGCCACTGACTGCCTTTGTGACAAAATTGCACCCATGTCCTGTCCAGACCTGGGCACTTTTGTCTACAACTTACTCTCATCCTTCCTGGACACACTTGCTCTTCTCTCTACAAACAAAACCAGGCCTCGTCTGCTACAATCCTGCCAAACAGATGACACCAAAAGTCTCAAGAGATGCAGCGTGCTCTTGAGCAAACATGGCGTAAAATGAAACCCCTGTAAGACTTCACCCTCTACAAATCTGCCCTTCACAATTACAACAACTTTATTCACGCTGATAAATAAACCTACTACACCACTCTCATCAAAACTCCCTCATTCAATCCTTGTCAACTCTTTCCTACCCTTACTTCCTTACTTCACCTCCCACTGCCTCTACCCACAAACTTACTGCCCAGGAGGTTGCCAGTAATTTCAAGAACAAGATCAACAGAATTTGTGATAAGATCTCCAGTATTACTTTGTTATTGACTGCCTGGTTGGTGCCTCCTCTCACCTGGCAGCTCTCTATGGTCCTCTCTCCTCCCGCCTTTCGGCCGGCCTCTCGTGATGCCATGGTGACGTCATGCCTCACCGAGAAAGCGGATTCATTCATTCATAGATGCCCGTCTGATTACTTTGTTATTGACTGCCTGGTTGGTTCCTCCTCTCGCCCGGCAGCTCTCTATGGTCCTCTCTCCTCCCGCCTCCCGGCCGGCCTCTCGTGACGCCACGGTGACGTCACGCTTTGCCGAGACTCGGAGGCGCCTGTAGGGCGGAGATTGCTCTGCCTGACAGAGAAGGGAAGACCAGTTCTTTTGCTTGTTCCGCGTGCAGGAGCACACTCAGCACATCTTTGCAATCAGGCACAGCTCTGCAGTGTTGTAGGGGCGGCCGGCGGTAGCCACAGTTACTTGTTGCCCAGAAAGTTTAACAGCACACTGCCAGCACTGCGCCCCCATTCCATTAATAAATTGCTCCACCCAGGGCATCAGGCCCTTCTACCCACCCCTTGTACCGGCCCTGACTGAACCCAAGACTTTGGAACTGCTCCATTATACTACACTATATTACCAAAAGTAATGGGACGCCTGATTTTACACGCACATGAACTTTGATGGCATCCCAGTCTTAGTCCGTAGGGTTCAATATTGAGTTGGCCCACCCTTTGCAGCTATAACAGCTTCAACTCTTCTGGGAAGGCTGTCCACGAGCTTTAGGTATGGTAATGTTTGACCATTCTTCCAAAAGCGCATTTGTGAGGTCAGGCACTGATGTGGATGAGAAGGCCTGGCTTACATTTTCTGCTCTAATTCATTCCAAAGGTGTTCTATCGGGTTGAGATCAGGACTCTGTGCAGGCCAGTAAAGTTCCTCCACCCCAAACTCGCTCATCCATGTCTTTATGGACCTTGCTTTGTGCACTGGTCCAAATCATTTGGTGGAGGGGGGATTATGGTGTGGGGTTGTTTTTCAGGGGTTGGACTTGGCCCCTTAGTTCCAGTGAAGGGAACTCTTAAGGCGTCAGCAAACCAAGACATTTTGGACAATTTCATGCTCCCAACTTTGTGGGAACAGTTTGGGGATGGCCCCTTCCTGTTCCAACATGACTGCCCACCAGAGCACAAAGCAAGGTCCATAAAGACATGGATGAGCGGGTTTGTGGTGGAGGAACTTGACTGGCCTCCACAGAGTCCTGACCTCAACCTGATAGAACACATTTGGGATGAATTAGAGCAGAGACTGCAAGCCAGGCCTTCTCATCCAACATCAGTGCCTGACCTCACAAATGTGCTTCTGGAAGAATGGTCAAACATTCCCATAGACACACTCCTAAACCTTGTGGACAGCCTTCCCAGAAGAGTTGAAGCTTCTATAGCTGCAATGGGTGGGCCAACTACGGACTAAGACTGGGATGTCTTTAAAGTTCATGTGCGTGTAAAGGCAGGTGTCCCAATACTTTTGGTAATATAGTGTATATCATTTAATAAACTAATTTTACCAGCTGTGAATCTTTTGAAATGCACTGACCTATAGACTTGAACTGTATTCTATTCACAGCACCACATTTCAGAATGTTGCTTTTATATCAGACGAATTTCACATTCATGCTTCATCCACCAAAAGACCACAAACTCTATAAATTGATTGAATTAGGGGCACTTTACCAGGCCTGCTCGTAGACTGTCCATGACTCTGTGTTGACCTCTCTGGATGTCACTGATTGAACAGGTTTCTGAAAATAGTTTCTGATTGACTTCAGCTATCACAAAGCTGGCACTGAAGATCCTCTTAGAAGCACTTGATTAGGTCAAAATCAAGAAGAATCTACTTCCCGATTGCAATGGAACACTGCATGAAGTGGCGATTACAGGTGAGATTTTATTCCTTACTCAATTCCCGCGAACAGAAGGGAAGCTGGCAATGGATTTTTAAAATGATGAAATTTAATATGACAAAGGAAAATGTGTGAAATGCAATAACTTTTTAGCACCTAGGTAACAACCATAATGGTTCCAAAAATTGGCCAAAAGTACATTTTGTTTTGCTTCTGTGCATTTCTCTAAGGCCGGGTTCACATGTGTGCGGCCCGGGCTCCTGCCTGGGGTCCAGTGCATGTCTGTTCACCGGTTCAGGTGCGATTCAGGTCTGAATTTTTGCCTGAATTCACACACTCAACCGGACCCAAACACTCACAGGACAGGACCCTTCTGCAATCCCGGAGCGCGGCCGCCCCCGGACCTGTGTGAACCGGCTCCATTGGGAGCCGCTCACACTCGCCTGTCAAACGAATTGGATGGGGGGGAGGGGGGGACTCGTATCCAATTCGCATATATGAGAACCCAGCCTAAATGTTGGCCTTTGGGGATGCACCGATACCGAGTTTTTGCATGAGTACTCGTGAAAATGCTCCCAATACCCGAAAGCGGGTGCAGTGCGATTTGCACCCATACTAAATGAATGCACTGAATATCCTTTTTTTTATCGGTGAGTACCGATATTTTTGGTCAAGTACTCGCTGATACTGAGTACCGATACTTTGTGATGCAATTTGTTCCAATACAAAATGAATGAGTGCAAATTGCACTGCAAAGAATCACATACAATTTGAACAGGGATGCGGTATGATTCCTGTCGGACTACGATTTCAAAGCCGCAGATTGTGATTTGCACCTCCAATTTCATTGCGGCTGGTGACTTTGTTTAATAAAAGTATATGCAAGTTGCAATAAAATCAGAAAAAAGTAGTGTGGGGACCTTTTTCAAAGTCGCTGCAACACGAGTTGTGGCAATTTGAACAGTTCCATTGCGGACAATGGAATGTGACTTGTCATGTGATTTAGAACTGTCAAATCACATGACAAATCGCACTGGTGTGAACAAGGGCTAAGGGTAATAATGGTATGTAAAGTCATGTTATCACAGTGCTCTGGATGGTTTGAGGAGACCTGTAATGCACACAGTGCTCTGGAAGGTCTGAGGAGGCCTGTAATGCACACAGTGCTCTGGAAGGTCTGAGGAGGCCTGTAATGCACACAGTGTTCTGGAAGGTCTGAGGAGGCCAGTAATGCACACAGTGCTCTGGAAGGTCTGAGGAGGCCTGTAATGCACACAGTGCTCTGGAAGGTCTAAGGAGGCCTGTAATGCACACAGTGCTCTGGAAGGTCTGAGGAGGCCTGTAATGCACACAGTGCTCTGGAAGGTCTGAGGAGGCCTGTAATGCACACAGTGCTCTGGAAGGTCTGAGGAGGCCTGTAATGCACACAGTGCTCTGGAAGGTCTGAGGAGGCCTGTAATGCACACAGTGCTCTGGACGGTGTGAGGAGGCCTGTAATGCACACAGTGCTCTGGACAGTGTGAGGAGGCCTGTAATGCACACAGTGCTCTGGACGGTCGTCTAAGGAGACCTGTAATGCACACAGTGCTCTGGATGGTTGTCTGAGGAGGCCTGTAATGCTGCACAGTGCTCTGGATAGTGGTCTGAGGAGGAGGCCTGTAATGTTGCACAGTGCTCTGGATGGTCTCAGTAGGCCTCTAATGCACAGTGCCCTGGATGGTCTGAGGAGGCTGGTAATGTACACAGTGCTCTGGATGGTCTGAGTAGGCCTGTAATGCACACAGTGCTCTGGACGGTCATCCGAGGAGTCCTGTAATGCACACAGTGCTCTGGACAGTCGTCTGAGAAGGCCTGTAATGCACACAGTGCTCTGGACAGTCATCTGAGGAGGCCTGTAATGCACACAGTGCTCTGGACTCTATAGAGAGGAGGGGCCGGATAGACACTGAAGACACTTATCTGTAAGGGAGTTCTGCCAACATCCGAATAATCTGAATAGAAAACAGTGATACCCTGATTGGGACTTTAAAGGCAGACTACAGAAGTAGTAAAAGGTATAGCAAAAGTATAATAAAAGTAACAAAAACTTTATTGTTGTACAATTATAAAAACATGACCTTATGGTCAGCGAATAACCATGTAGATAAAAGCAGATAACATGATAACACACAAAATAAAAACAAAAAACACAAAGAGTACCCACTGACCCAAAAGTACTGGAGCACCAGGCTGGCCAATGTGACTTGTAAGGCCAGATCCTACAAGGTGTTTCCAGGACAAGCCAACATGTTTTGGAGCAATGTTTTTTCCTTCTTCAGGGAGAGAGAAAAGGGTGCAAAAAATATGGAGTTATCATGTACATAAGTGAGAATGTCAATGTATAGCAATTAGCAATATAGGCAGGTTCCAACAAAGTGTATTCCTGAGCCTACCAGTTGACCCGAATAGATGTACCTAAGCCGGGGACACTCGCACATATAAAGGCCTAAATAATGGTACAATTGGTTCACCCATCATGAGGGATCTGTGCGTAAAAATGAATATGAAAGTGTGGGTCAGTAGGACAGCAAGCATCCGTGTGGTGGTTGATAGAGGTCCACCATACCCAGTGCGCCATACACAGTGCTCTGGATGGTCTTCTGGGGAGGCCTGTGATGCTGCACAGTGCTAAGAACGCCACGCCACTAAGCACAGTACAGTCGCCACCTTGCTTGGAGAGGAAATACTCACGGGCCTTACAGGCAGAGCTCCGATGAAATCAGAAGTTCAAGTGGGTAATCATCCCTCCCTCACATTTTTGTTCCGTTTGTTGACGAAAATTGAATTAATTTTTGTCATATTTTCTTCAATTGACGAAAATGTAGGGTCGTTTTCATTTAGTTTTCGTCACTGGAAAAATGCCGCTGACTAAAATTTTGCCGAAAATGTTTTCGCCTACGAAATGAACACTGGTTTGGAGTAGAATTCGAACAAGCTTGAGCTCATCCCTAACCAACACTATTAATTAGGACGAATTGTGAAAGCTGTAAAAGAGAAGAAGAGTCCGGGGAAATTTGTGTAATTTTCTTATCTCGATTCTATGACCTTTCCACAACCAAGCCTGGAAAAAAAAGAACTGCTTGAGATTTCCTCCGTGGGCTCATGTTGTAAGCCAGTCTACTGCTTCTCCCCCTCGGACTATCACTCCAAGTGAAGATGACAAGTGGTGATGGAGTGTCAATGCCCAGAGCTACAAGAAACCAGGCAACATGAAAGCAGCCTCAGGCTTATACAGAGCTAAACTCTCCAAGGTTTATGTGACATTAGGATTATATGATATGGGGCTGTGGAAGTGTTACCTTTGTGTCTATCTACTGACTAGATGTTATATGTTTTCCCTTGTTCTTCCAGAGATCACATCAACGTCACAGAAAAAAATATGGTTTCAAGACCAGACCTTTTCTGGAACTTTTTGTTTACAAGTATAAATTAGTATTTTTTTTGCTAGAAAATTACTTAGAACCCCCAAACATTATCTACTTTTTTTTTTAGCAGAGACCCCATAGAATAAAATGGCGATCGTTACAATATTTTATGTCACACAGTATTTGTGTAGCGGTCTTTCAAACGCAATTTTTAAAAAAAAAATACACTTGCATAAATAATAAAAAAAAAAAAAAAACACAATAGTTACCCCAATTTTTTTTGTATAATGTGAAAGATGTTGCTATGCCGAGTAAACATATACCTAACATGTCGTGCTTTAAAATTGCGCACGCTTGTGGAATGGCGCCAAACTACGGTACCTAAAAATTTCCATAGGCAACGCTTTAAATTTTTTTACAGGTTACCTGTTTAGAGTTACAGAGGAAGTCTAGTGCTAGAATTATTGCTCTCCCTCTAATGATTGCGGTGATATCTCACATGTGGTTTGAACACCGTTTACATATGTGGGCGCGGCTTACGTATGCGCTCGCTTCTGTGCGCGAGCACAGAGCGGTCTGTCAAATGCAAATTATGCAAGTGCAAATGCACTTCCATAAATGAAAAAAAAATAAAAAAACACAATAGTTACCCCAATTTTTTGGTATAATGTGAAAGATGTTGCTATGCCGAGTAAACATATACCTAACATGTCATGCTTTAAAATTGCGCACGTTTGTAGAATAGCGCCAAACTACTGTACCTAAAAATCTCAATAGGCAACGCTTTAAATTTTTTTACAGGTTATCCTGTTTAGAGATACAGAGGAAGTCTAGTGCTAGAATTATTGCTCTCGCTCTAATGATTGTGGTGATATCGCACATGTGGTTTGAACACCGTTTACATATGTGGGCGCGACTTATGTATGCGTTCGCTTCGGTGAGTGAGCGCGGAGGGATAGGGCGCTTACATTTTTTTTTCTTATTTTACATTTTATTTTATTTTTTTACACTGTCCCTTAATTTTTTTATTTTTTTTATCACTTTTTTCCTATTACAAGGAATTAAAACATCCCTTGTAGAAATACGGATGACAGGTTCTCTTTACTGAGAGGCCAGCTAGCTGCCATAACCCCAGTATTATTTTTTACAATGGGCGATTCTGCGTCGGATGAAAGTGGATTTGCCACGGGATCACTTTTAGAGGCGGCGGGAGAGGTGACCCCCCACCCCCCTGGCTTCCTGGTCGTTTCCGAGCTTACCGGAGCCATCGGTAAACCCAGAAGCGATTCAATGCAGCCGTTCACTGGGCAGGAGGCCGAGGGAGGGCAAGATGGTCCCCACTTTTCTCTATGCCCTTGGAGGACCTGAGTGATGTCTGATGTCACTTCCGGTTCTCAGGCATAAACAACTGATCTTTTTTTTTTTTTTTTTTTTTAACACAAAATATAAAAAAATATAAAAAAAATTTTTTTTGAAAAATGTTCTTTTGCTTTTAAAGGTAAACGAGAGCTCTGGGGTCTTTTTGACCCCAGATCGCTCCATAAAGAGGACCTGTCATGTTTATTTCTATTACAAGGGATGTTTACATTCCTTGTAATAGGAATAAAAGTGATAAAAATAAAAATGTAGGGACAGTGTAAAAATAAAATAAATAATTAAAGCGCCCCATCCCCTGCTGTTCACATGCAGAAGTGAACGCATACGTAAGTCGTGCCCCCCGTATGTAAACAGTGTTCAAACTACACCTGTGAGATATCGCTGCGATCATTAGAGGGAGAGCAATCATTGTAGCGCAAGACCTCCTCTGTCACTCTAAACTGGTAACCTATACACGTTTTTTAAAGCGTCACCTATGGAGATTTTTAAGTGTTAAAGTTTGGTGCCATTCCACGAGCGTGCACACTTTTAAAGCGTGACATGTTAGGTATCTATTTACTCGGCATAACATCATCTTTCACATTATACAAAAAAAAACGTTTTTTTTTGTTTTTTTTTTTAAATTTATCAAAGTGTACTTTTTTCAAAAAAATTGTGTTTGAAAGACCACTGCACAAATACAGTGTGACAGAATATTGCAACGATCGCTATTTTATTCTCTAGGGTCTCTGCAAAAAAAAAAAAAAAAGTAGATAATGTTTGGGGGTTCTAAGTAATTTTCTAGCAAAAAAAAAAATACTAATATTTAAACTTATACACAAAAAGAATGAGGAAAGGCCTAGTCAGCAAGTAGAGAACATGCATGGATATAAAACCGTTGAGGGTAAAGTTCCCCTTTAAACATGGAGTTTCCAGGTGACCTTATGTAAGAATTTAATATTTCTAATCTGTAAGCATTATTGTATTTACATTTTGTATATAGAAAAAAACCTTTAAAACAAAAATTTTAATAGTCTACCGCATCAGATTGTATCATAAATCTGTTTTAAAGCTACTCCGTATTTATGTGCTGTGTTGGGACGCTTAAAGTGTAATTATATCATACATTAGTTGTCATGATAAATTAAAATAGAACAAGATGTGCACACTGTGCGAATATTATTTTAGTGGAATACAGTACATTCAAGCAGTAGCAGGAGAAAAGACTCGTGCGGGGAGATTGGCACAAGGCCCAGATAAGTAAAAATACAAAAACGAATAAAACAAACATAAACACACAAACCAATTCTGAATGGCGGGTATGATGGAAGTGATGACTACCAATGAGATGCATGGAGTTCACTTAGGAGTTTCTTGGATTGTGTATTTTTATTGTATTTAAGTATTTATTTTATAATTGAGAACTCTCAATTTGGCAACGGCTGAGGACTAATATAAAAAAAAAAAAGTAATGCAAGAGTGGACATAACTTTTTTATTAACTTCATTGGTCCTTCAAATTTCACATGTTGGTAGAGTTATGCCGCGTACACACGATCGGACTTTCCGCCAACAAAACCGTGAATTTTTGTTCGAAGGATGTTGGCTCAAACTTGTCTTGCATACACACGGTCACACAAATGTTGGCCAACAATTCCAAACGTAGGAATGCGGTGACGTACAAGACGTACGACGAGCCGAGGAAAAGGAAGTTCAAGAGCCAGTGCTGCTCCTTCTGCTTGATTCCGAGCATGCGTGAACTTTTGTGCGACTGACTTGTGTACACACGATCGGACTTTCCGACAACAACGTTTTGTTGGCGGAAAATGTGAGAACCTGCTAGCAAACATTTGTTGGCGGAAAGTCCGACAGCAAATGTTCGATGGAGCGTACACACCGTCGGACTTTCCGACATCGAGCTCACATCCAACATTTCCGTCGGAAAATCCGATCGTGTGTACGCGGCAAAACTCTTCCTCTATAGCAGTGGTCTCAAAACTGTGGCCAGAGGGCCCCTTTGCTTGCCTTTATCTGGCCCTTGAGGCACTCTTCCTAACACTGACACCAATGATGGAACACTATTCATCCCACTAATACTATAATTGGGGCATTATTCCTCCCACTGACAACAATAATGGGGCACTATTCCTCCCACTGACAACAATAATGGGGCACTATTCTTCTCACTGACACCAAAGATGGGACACTATTCCTCTCACTGACACTAATGATGGGGCACTATATCTTCCACTGACACCAATAATGGGGCACTATTCCTTCTACTTACACCAATGATGGGGCACTATTTCTCCCATTGACACCAACAATGGGACACTATTCCTCCCACTGGCACCAACAATGGGGCACTATTCCTCACACTCACACCAATGATGGGGCATTATTCCTCCCACTTACACAAATGATGGGGCACTATTTCTTCCATTGACTCCAAGGATGGGGCACTATTCCTCCCACTGACACCAACAATGGGGCACTATTCCAACCACTGACAACAATGAAGGGGCACTATATCTTCCACTGACACCAATAATGGGGCACTATTCCTCCCACTGACACCAAAGATGGGACACTATTCCTCTCACTGACACTAATGATGGGGCACTATATCTTCCACTGACACCAATAATGGGGCACTATTCCTTCTACTTACACCAATGATGGGGCACTATTTCTCCCATTGACACCAACAATGGGACACTATTCCTCCCACTGGCACCAACAATGGGGCACTATTCCTCACACTCACACCAATGGTGGGGTACTATTATTCCCACTGACACCAATGACAGGCTTTTTCTACTCCAACTGGCCACAGTCTGGCTCTCCTAAAGCCTGAAGGACAGTAAACTGGCCCTTTGTCTGGAAAGTTTGGAGACCTCTGCTGTATAGTAACTCTTCTTCCTTCTCATTGCAGGTACAGTGGGGCAAAAAAGTATTTAGTCAGCCACCAATTGTGCAAGTTCTCCCACTTCAAAAGATGAGAGAGGCCTGTAATTGTCATCATAGGTATACCTCAACTATGAGAGACAAAATGTGGAAACAAATCCAGACAATCACATTGTCTGATTTTTGAAAGAATTTATTTGCAAATTATGGTGGAAAATAAGTATTTGGTCACCTACAAACAAGCAAGATTTCTGGCTCTCGCAGACCTGTATCTTCTTCTTTAAGAGGCTCCTCTGTCCTCCACTCATTACCTGTATTAATGGCACCTGATTGAACTTGTTATCAGTATAAAAGACACCTGTCCACAACCTCAAACAGTCACACTCCAAACTCCACTATGGTGAAGACCAAAGAGCTGTCGAAGGACACCAGAAACAAAATTGTAGACCTGCACCAGGCTGGGAAGACTGAATCTGCAATAGGCAAGCAGCTTGGTGTGAAGAAATCAACTGTGGGAGCAATAATTAGAAAATGGAAGACATACAAGACCACTGATAATCTCCCTCGATCTGGGGCTCCACGCAACATCTCACCCCGTGGGGTCAAAATGATCACAAGAACGGTGAGCAAAAATCCCAGAACCACACGGGGGGGCCTAGTGAATGACCTGCAGAGAGCTGGGACCAACGTAACAAAGGCTACCATCATTAGCACACTACGCCACCAGGGACTCAGATCCTGCAGTGCCAGGCGTGTCCCCCTGCTTAAGCCAGTACATGTCCGGGCCATCTGAGGTTTGCTAGAGAGCATTTGGATGATCCAGAAGAGGATTGGGAGAATGTCATCTGGTCAGATGAAACCAAAGTAGAACTGTTTGGTAGAAACACAACTTGTCGTGTTTGGAGGAGAGAGAATACAGCAACCAAAGAACACCATACCTACTGTGAAGCATGGGGGTGGCAACATCATGCTTTGGGGCTGTTTCTCTGCAAAGGGAACAGGACGACTGATCCGTGTACATGAAAGAATGAATGGGGCCATGTATCGTGAGATTTTGAGTGCAAACCTTCTCCCATCAGCAAGGGCATTGAAGATGAAACGTGGCTGGGTCTTTCAGCATGACAATGATCCCAAACACACTGCCTGGGCAACGAAGGAGTGGCTTCATAAGAAGCATTTCAAGGTCCTGGAGTGGCTTAGCCAGTCTCCAGATCTCAATCCCATAGAAAACCCTTAGAGGGAGTTTAAAGTCCGTGTTGCCCAGCGACAGCCCCGAAACATCACTGCTCTAGAGGAGATCTGCATGGAGGAATGGGCCAACATACCAGCAACAGTGTGTGACAACCTTGTGAAGACTTACAGAAAACGTTTGACCTCTGTCATTGCCAACAAAGGATATATAACAAAGTATTGAGATGAACTTTTGATATTGACAAAATACTTATTTTCCACCATCATTTGCAAATAAATTCTTTCAAAAATCAGACAATGTGATTGTCTGGATTTGTTTCCACATTTTGTCTCTCATAGTTGAGGTATACCTATGATGACAATTACAGGCCTCTCTCATCTTTTTAAGTGGGAGAACTTGCACAATTGGTGGCTGACTAAATACTTTTTTGCCCCACTGTAAATAATGCAATTCAAGCAGAAGCAATGTGCTGTCATTGAGTTCTTGATGAAGAAGGGGTACAGGCTGTCCACAGAAGACTACAGAATGTTTATGGAGATGACACCACTGACAGGAGCAATATCTTGTCATTGGTGACTCTTATCAGTGGTGTCTTCTCTGTAAACATTCTGTAGCCTTCTGTGGATGTTGGACAGCCTGCAACCCTCCTCCATGAAGAACTCAATGACGACATGCTGCTTCTGCTTGGAATCCATTATTTACCTGCAATGAAAAAGAAGAAGAGTTACTATAGTGAAAGAGTTACTCTACCAACATGTGAAATTTGAACAAGCTATGGAAGTTAATAGAAAAAGTTATGTCCATGTTTGCATCACTTTCGTTACAGCCCTTGTATAATTGTCTGAAAGCATACAGTGGATCTAGGATAAAGGATTTAGCTGCATCCTTCCAAGGAAACAAGGGTCCGTATTGGTTAACAAGGGCAATAAATAGTTATGAAAGAACTTAGTTTGGAATAGGGAATAGTCCGCGGTTCAAGTCGAACGTAAGTTCGACTCGAACATCAGGTGTGCGTTTGTTCTAAAACTAACCGAACATATGGGGGCATTCGCGGAAAATTCGAGCTCCGCGGAACGCCCCATAATGCACTGCGAGATCGCAGTGCATTGCTGTATGATGACTGGCCAAAGCATGCACCTGACCTGTAGCTTTGGCCAATCTCAGCGAGCTCTGCTGAGAGAGCCAGGTTGCCTTTGGCCAATCATGGCTCAGGGGGACTAAGTCCATTCCCCACACTATATAAGGCTGCTTACAGAGTGGCCGTGTGTAGTGTTGTTGGCGTGGACAAAGAGATAGCTTGAGTTACATTAAGCAGGCAGGGTATTCATTTAGTGGCAGTGTATTTGAGATATATATATATATATATATATATATATATATATATATATATATATATATATATATATACTCTGCATTCAGTGTAGCCTATATCTACAGTGCATTACGTGGTGTAAAGTTGCTAATACAGTGCAGGCGGTTTTAACAGTTACTAATACATTGTGTACAGTTTCTACTACACTTCTGGTGGTGTACACAGTACACATAACAGTGCAGTTGTTGTACACTTTATAATACACTTTTGGTGGTGTACACAGTATCTAATACAGTGTAGTGTGATGTTGCAAAGCAAAATATACATCTCCTTGGTGGCCGGAAGGCCACCAAGGAGTGGCAGATGCTCACAGCCCACTAAAAGAGGGCAAGCAGCCTCTGTGTCTATAGTCAACAGTGCTAGTCGTGGACATGGTGCATCCTCTGCAGGTGGCCATGGGGCAGGCTTTTGGAGCAGGCGTCCTTTTTTTCTGCTGCTGGCTGTGTTATTGAGCCATAACATGCAGAAGAGTTGGTGGAGTGGATAACAAAGCCGTCCTCATCCTCCTCATCCTCTGTCACCCAGGCTCAAAGTAGTAGCGACCTTTTTCACCGGCTCCTTGTCCACAGTCATTCCTTCCGTAGCCCCACCATCATGCACAGAGGAGTCCCCAGAATTATTTGACCACAGTGTCGTTTATATGCTGCTGGAGGATGCGCAGCGATTTGAAGGCTCCGATGTTGGTTCCCAGGTTGAGGAAGGGAGTAACGTGAGCCTAGAGAGAGGGGATGCCACAGAAGGACAAGAAACTGGCAGTCATGTTTCACAGCAGGGCCCGTTCCAGCGCCCAACATGAGTATCTGTGAGGGGTTACAGTGTTGTGGCACCACCACCCAAGGTCCAATATTTCTGTCCCTGTTTAACAGGGGCATGTAATTACAATTCTTGATATAATATTTCCAATACCACCAACACCTAAGGCCCAATTTTCTGCAGAGTATATAGGGCAGGCCCTATGTATGTGAGTACACCCCTCACATTTATATAAATATTTTATTATATCTTTTCACGTGACAACACTGAAGAAATAATATTTTGCTACAATGTAAAGTAGTGAGTGTACAGCTTGTATAATAGTGTACATTTGCTGTCCCCTAAAAATAACTCAACACACAGCCATTAATGTCTAAACCCCTGGCAACAAATGTGAGTACACCCCTAAGTGAAAATTTCCAAATTGGGCCCAAAGTGTCAAAATTTTGTTTGACCACCTTTATTTTCCAGCACTGCCTTAACTCTCTTGGGCATGGAGTTCACCAGAGCTTCACAGGTTGTCACTGGAGTCCTCTTCCACTCCTCCATTACGACATCACGGAGCTGGTGGATGTTAGAGACCTTGTGCTCCTCCACCTCCCGTTTTGAGGATGTCCCACAGATGCTCAATAAGGTTTAGGTCTGGAGACATGCTTGGTAAGTCCATCACCTTTACCCTCAGCTTCTTTAGCAAGGCAGTGGTCATCTTGGAGGTGTGTTTGGGGTCGTTATGTTCGAATACTACCCTGCGGCCAGTCTCTGAAGAGAGGGGATCATACTCTGCTTCAGTATGTCCCAGTACATGTTGGCATTCATGGTTCCCTCAATGAACTGTAGCTCCCCAGTGCCTGCAGCACTCATGCAGCCCCAGACCATGACACTCCCACCACCATGCTTGACTGTAGGCAAGACACTTTGTACTCCTCACCTGGTTGCCGCCACACATGCTTGACACCATCTGCACCAAATAAGTTTATCTTGGTTTCATCAGTCCACAGGACATGGTTCCAGTAATCCATGTCCTTAGTCTGCTTGTCTTCAACAAACTGTTTATGGGCCCTACTTGCGCATCATCTTTAGAAATGGCTTCCTTCTGGGACAAGAGCCATGCAGACCAATTTAATGCAGCGTGTGGCGTATGGTCTAAATATTAACAGGCTGACCCCCCCACCCCATCCAACCTCTGCAGCAATGCTGGCAGCACTCATACGTCTATTTCCCAAAGACAATCTCTGGATATGACGCTGAGCACGTGACCTCAACTTCTTTGGTCGACTATGACAAGGCCTGTTCTGAGTGGAACCTGTCCTGTTAAACCGCTGTATGGTCTTGGCCACCGTGCTGCAGCTCAGTTTCAAGGTCTTGGCAATCTTCTTATAGCCTAGGCCATCTTTATGTAGAGCAACAATTCTTTTTTTCAGATTCTCAGAGAGTTCTTTGCCATGAGGTGTCATGTTGAACTTACAGTGACCAGTATGAGAGAGTGGGAGCGATAACACCAAATTTAACACACCTGCTCCCCATTCACACCTGAGACCTTGTAACAATAACAAGTCACATGACAACGGGGAGGGAAAATGGCTAGTTGGGCCCAATTTGGATATTTTCAATTAGGGGTGTACTCACTTTTGTTGCCAGCGGTTTAGACATTAAGGGCTGTGTGTTGAGTTATTTGGAGGGGACAGCAAATTTACACTGTTATACAAGCTGTACACTCACTACTTTACATTGTAGCAAAGTGACATTTCTTCAGTGTTGTCACATGAAAAGATATATTAAAATATTTACAAAAATGTCAGCGGTTTACTCACTTTTGTGAGATACTGTATACTGCTGTTCAGAGTATAAAGTGGGGGCTCCCCACGTCATTTTTTAAAAAAATTTTGGTGCGGGGTTTCCCTTAATATCCATACCAGACCTGAGGAGCCTGGTATGGATTTTGGGGGGACATCCACTCCATTTTTGTTGTTTTTTTTTTTCTTTTTCTATATTGCCAGGATCCGACAAAACATTACAGCTGCGAAATGTTTTAAATGACATGTTTTCCTTTAGAAATGTCATTTTGCTGTGGTACTGTTATAAACATGGGAAAGATGCGCTACTTTAAGGCATACTAAGGACACCCCCAGCCACGATATATAAAGGAATATTTAATTTTTATTGTTTCACTTTAAGCATTATTAAAATCACTGCTCCCGAAAAAAGCGGCCGTTTTTAAAACTTTTTTTTGCATTGATCCATGTCCCCTGGGGCAGGACCCGGTCCCCAAACACTTTTCACGGCAATAACTTGCACATAAGCCTTTAAAATGAGCACTTTTGATTTTTCACGTTCGCGTCCCATAGACTTTAGCGGTGTTCGCGCGTTCGAACAAATTTTTTGCATGTTCTGCTGCAAACCGAACCGAGGGGTGTCCGGCTCATCCCTTATTCGGAATAAAGAAAAAGATTATATCCATCAAATAGAATCTTCCAAACATTTTACTGCAGTTTTTATAAATCAAACGTTCTCTTGATACAGGAAGTTGCAGCTTCAGCAGAGACGTTAACAATTTATGAGCTGATATTTACTGCTGTGCAGCTTCGACTATAGAGACACATAAATTATTTTAACTATTCCCTGATTTGCTATAGAAAATCTATGGTGGTCCTTCACTCAAATTTACAATTTTAAGTAAAGAGATACTAAAGTCTTGTTTTTTTTTTCATTTAAAAATAACAAACATGTTATACTTACTTGCTCTGTGTAATGGTTTTGCACAGAGCAGCCTGGATCCTCCTCTTCTCGGGTCCCCCACCGGCACTCCTGGCCCCGAGTCTCTCATGCAACATCGCTGGATAGAGATGGGGTTCAGGTAAGTATTAGGGGGGGCTGAGGGGGGCTGCTGCACACGGAAGGTTTTTTATCTTAATGCATAAAATGCATTAAGGTAGAAAAAACTTCTGCCTTTAGAGCCCCTTTAAATACAAAAAATTAATGGGATCGTGTATGTAGGATTGTAAAAAATGTTTTTTTCTTTTATTGGTTGGACTCAACTGTATATTTTATTGCGCACCCATTACGCCCCTCTTCGCCTTTATAACATGGGCAATATTTCAAGCCCCTCCTGACATAGATGTGCAAGAGATCATGGGACCTGCTCTGCCTACTTTGGCGTTGCCCAAATTATACTTATATTGGAAGGCAGTGATAGCACTTGTGAATAAAGTCTTCCAGGTCACCATTCTATTGGAACCTCAATATTGCCTTTTAGGAATTTTGGGCACTGTCATACTGGAATAATTTACTAGAACAACAGTAGGCCGTGCCTTTTTTCATGCACGTAAGTTAATTTTACAACTCTGCATATCCTCCGCTCCCCCCCCACACCTAGATCTTGGGTGACAAATGTGGACAATTTACTTCTTTTAGAGTGGCCCTTCTATCAACACTGGGGTTGCCCCAGTAAATTTGAAAAATGGGGTCCCTGGATAGACACACCGGGACTTAGGCTCGTTCACACATGCTGTGGCCCTGGGGTCAAGTGCGTCCCTGTTCACCGATTCAGGTGCGAATCATGGCGACGCACAGGTCCCTTCTTCAATGCGGACCACGGCCACCCTGGAGCTGTGTGAACTGGCTCCATTGAGAGACGGTCACACTCTCCTGTCATGCGAATTGGATGCAGGGAAATATAGAAACAAAGGAGAATGGCATCCCCTTTAGGAACCGTAGACATGGATAAAAAGGTGTCCTCTTTAAGGAACCATAGCCATGTAGAAGAATGTCATCCTCTCTAAAGAACCAGAGACATGGAGGAGAATGACATCTCCTTTAAGGAACCATAGATAGTGTAAAAATGTCATCCGCTTTACGGAACTATAGAAATTGAGGAGAACAGTATCCTCTTTAAAGAACCACAGATATGGAATAGAATGACATTCCCTTTATAGAATCATAGACATGGAGGATGGTTTCCTATTTAAGCAACCATAGACATGGATAAACATGACACACTCTTCAAACCACCATGTACATGAATGAGAAGAGCATCCTTCCTAAAGAACCATAGACATGGACGAGAATGATATCCCATTTAAGGAACCATAGACAAGAAGACGTATAAGAATGACATCTTCTTTAGGGACACATAGACATGAATAGAAACAGCATCCTGTTTAAGCAACCATAGACATGGATGAGAAGAGCATGCTCTTTAAGGAACCATAGACATGGATCAGAATGGTACCCTATTTAAGGCCCCATAGACATGGATAAGAATGATATCCTCTTTAGGGAACCATAGACATGGATACGTACAGCATTCTGTTTAAGGAACCATACACATGGATGAAAAGAGTATCCTCTTTAAGGAACCATAGACACCAAGAAGTACAGCATCATGTTTGAGGAACCATAGACAAGGATGAGAATAGTATCCTATTAAAGGAACCATAGAAATAGGATGAGAAGAGCATCCTCTTTAAGGAACCATAGACATGATGAAGTACAGCATCGTCTTTGAGGAACCAAAGACATGAATGAGAATGGTATCCTATTTAAGGAACCATAGATATGGATGAGAAGAGCATCCTCTTTAAGGAACCATAGACATGGATGAGAAGAGCATCCTCTTTAAGGAACCATAGACATGAAGAACAATGGCATCTTCTTTGAGGAACCACAGACATGGATGAAAACAGCATCCTATTTAAGGAACTCTAGACATAGATGGTAACGTCACTGTGACAGCTAGATTGCGTGTTCATCATTAACCCTTGTGTTTATGGGCTCCCCTCACCATTATACACTTATTCTGCACCTAGTACTAGCGAGAGTTTGGTGTGCTGAATACGTAAATTTCATCACACTTGGGCTGAATGATGACAATCTATGAAATTAACTTTTATTCACATTTCCAGACATCATCAGAAAGACTGGAACATTTAAGACTGGAATCGAAGATTTCTTTCTTTTGAAAACAGCTGTGCACTTAACATTCAAGACAGCTCTTGCTAAACTCTCCAGGCTCCAGCTTAATGTTCACAATCCTTTTCTCAGAACAGTTCATTGTATCTTGACAGTACAATCCAATGGGAAATGGACTGATTCAGGAGTAGAATTGGGAATACTGACAAACATCACAGATCTATGTGAGATGTCAAAGCTTGTCTAATGGTGCTTTTCATCAGGCTGTCTCCCCTGGGTGTTACAGCTCTGCTCAGCGTGGTACTGTGCTTGTCTTAAGGTTCACAGACTAACACGTGAAGCACCATAGTGGATGTATACAGGCTATCAGCAAATAGATATATTCATAATTAAAAAGAACATATACAGGCCTTAAAAATATAAAATGTTGGGTCTTTAAAAAAATACATTTTTCCTTAAGATAAATACATATCCAATGAATCGACTGTAAACTGGAAGATGCAGAAGCCAATTTGAGTAGAGTTTAGAACTTCTGCTCTCCAGTGCCCTTGTCACCTTCTCTCATACTTGCATCCAGGACTTCTCCAGAGCCTCACTCTTCCTCTGGAACCCCTGTTTTTTAATGCATACTGCTAGACAGGATAATTTGGTTGGTTGCAGACTGATCGGTAAGTAGAGTTGTGAATTTTCTTTGGTTTTGTTTGACATGTGTCACCCTTCCATATGCTCCCCACTGCAAAGGCCAGCTAGCGGTGAGGGCAGTGGCCATTCGTTTGTACTGTTGCAATACTGGTGAAGGGACACACTGGGCACCTTCGCTGCCATTGTGCTATATGCTGGGTGTCCAGTGTGCCTTTGTGCCCTCCAGGCTCACCTACCCTCTGCCTATCCATTATAATGCATGTACTTCCACTGTGGAGGTTCTCAAAATTAAGGCTGGGTTCACACTGATGCGAATTAAATGCGGGTTTTCCCCGCATCCAATTCACATGGCAGGAGAATGTGACCTGCTCTCAATGGAGTCAGTTCACACACCTCCAGGGCAGCCGTGGTCCGAATTGCAGAAGGGTCCTGTGCGTCTTCTGGTCCGCTTCAGGTGGAAATTCAGCCAAAAATTCAGACCTGATTTGCACCTGAAACGGTGAAAAGGGATGCACTGGACCCCCTGCTGTGAGCCACAGCCGCAGCTAGTGTGAACCTAGCCATACCGTTAGGACTATAGATAATACGGGGGTGTCTTGAAGGGGCTCTGCAACTTATGCATGTATTTGCAAATGTGTGCAAACTAACCCCCTGTTTTAACACATACTGTTAGACAGGATTATTTGGTTGATTGCAGACTGGTTGGTAAGTAGAGCTGGGAATTGTCTTTGGTTTTGTTTGACATGCATTGCCCTTGCATGTGCTCCTTGCTGTAAAGGCCAGATATAGGTGGGGGCAGTGGTCATTTGTTTGTACTTCCTTGGGAACTCCCTACCCCAATCTATCTGGAAGTCTCCCACTGCACCTTTTGACAATCCCTGAAAACTCATCTCTTCAGGGAAGCATATCCCACCTTTGCCTAAATACAGAACCAACAGATTCAAATTCAGATCAGTCGAAAAATGATTGACCAATTCAAATTCTCTGAAGAATAGCTGGTTGTTAAGGAGCGGGTTGGGAAGCCGGCCGCTGCGTCCTTAACAACCGATAACTCATCAGCTTCCTTCCTGAGAGCTGAAATGTAAACAAAAGAATAGCGGCAATTAAAACATGTCCCCCTCCCCCCCAATACATACCAGGCCCTTTGGGGAATCAATTCAAAAATTAGGAATTTGTTTGAAAACGAATATACAAAATGAAACTAAATGAATTTCAACTAAATTCATTACTACTATTTTTTTCGGAGATTCGGATACATCCGAGTAACCAAAATCTGGCCGAATTTATATTTGCACATGTCTCGTTACGGGTCAGAACAGGTATGAGAGAGTTACCAGTCCATACAAACTGATATAAGCACTTCTCCAATCCATGAGACAAAGGGGTTTTTTTACAAAAGGCAAGTAGACTTTTGCAAGTGCAGTTACTCTCTGTAAGTCGCTCCTGAGCTTAGTAAATGAGGTAAAGCTTCACTTTACAAAGAATACCCAATCGTATGTGAGAAAACATGTGTATAAAATTTACTAAGCTCTGGAGCAACTTGCCTTTAGTAAATCAACTCCGAAAAGTCTTCCAGAATTCATCCCATGGTAATGAACATGCTGCTAGAAGCCCTTTCTCTTGTTAAGACTGATTTTGTACGTTTGCCCAAAAATGCATTTCAAAAGAGTTATATATTGATTCGCATTTTAATGAGTGAAATAGGTATTTGACCCCTTCGCAAAACATTACTTAGCACTTGGTGGCAAAACCCTTGTTGGCAATCACAGAGGTCAGACCTTTCTTGTAGTTGGCCACCAGGTTTGCACACATCTCAGGAGGGATTTTGTCCCACTCCTCTTTGCAAATCCTCTCCAAGTCATTACGTTTTCAAGACTGACGTTTGGTAACTCAAACCTTTAGCTCCCTCCACATATTTTCTATGGGGTAAGGTCTGCAGACTGGCTAGGCCACTCCAGGACCTTAATGTACTTCTTCTTGAGTCACTCCTTTGTTGCCTTGGCTGTGTGTTTTGGGTCATTGTCATGCTGGAATACCCATCCACGACCCATTTTCAATGCGCTGGCTGAGGGAAAGAGGTTTTCACCCAAGATTTGATGGTACATGGCCCCGTCCATCGTCCCTTTGATGCAGTGAAGTTGTCCAGTTCCCTTAGCAGAAAAACACCCCCAAAGCATAATGTTTCCACCTCCATGTTTGACGGTGGGGATGGTGTTCTTGGGGTCATAGGCAGCATTCCTCCTCCTCCAAACACAGCGAGATGAGTTGATGCCAAAGAGCTCGATTTTGGTCTCATCTGACCACAACACCTGCACCCAGTTCTCCTCTGAATCATTCAAATATTTATTAGCAAACTTCAGACGGTCCTGTACATGTGCTTTCTTGAGCAGGGGGAACTTGCAGGAGCTGCAGGATTTCAGTCCTTCATGGCGTAGTTACCAATTGTTTTCTTGGTGACTATGGGCCCAGGTGCTTTGAGATCATTGACAAGATTGTCCCGTGTAGTTCTGGGCTGATTCCTCACCGTTCTCATGATCATTGAAACTCCACGAGGTGAGATCTTGAATGAAGCCCCAGACCGAGGGAGATTGACAGTTACTTTGTGTTTCTTCCATTTGCGAATAATCGCACCAACTGTTGTCACCCTCTCACCAAGCTGCTTGGCGATGGTCTTGTAGCCCATTCCAGCCTTGTGTAGGTCTACAATCTTGTCCCTGACATCCTTGGACAGCTCTTTGGTCTTGGCCATGGTGGAGAGATTGGAATCTGATTGATTGCTTCTTTGGACAGGTGTCTTTTATACAGGTAACAAGCTGAGATTAGGAGCACTTCCTTTAAGAGTGCGCCTAATCTCACCTCGTTACCTGTATATAAGACACCTGGAAGCAAGAAAGCTTGCTGATTGATAGGGGATCAAATACTTATTTCACTCATAAAAATGCAAATCAATTTATAACTTTTTTGAATGCGCTTTTCTCGATATTTTTCTTGTTTTTCTGTCTCTCACTGTTAAAATAAACCTATCATTAAAATTATAGACTGATCATTTCTTTGTCTTCGGGCAAACATACACAATCAGCAGGGGATCAAATACTTTTTCCCCTCACTGTATCTATAATAAATCTTCCTACCCTCTGAAATAGAGGTCTCAAAACTTTCTGTCTCAAAGTGCAAATTTACTGCCCTTCAGACCTTAGGGGAGCCGGACTGTGGCCAGTGGAAGTGGAAATGGAATATAGAGTTATAGAATAATGGCCCATCAATGGCGCCAGTGAGAATCTTTGATGTCATTGAAAGGAATAGTTCCTTATCATTGCTGTGAGTGGGAGAAATAGTGTCCCAAGGGCCAGATAAAGGCTAGCAAAAAGCTGCATCCGACTCCTGGGCCGCAGTTTGGAGACCACTGTTTTAAAAGTTCTCTTGTTGGTATTTTTGATAATTATTCTCCACCAGAGTGCTTGTTAGGCAAAATAGGCTGCAAAACAGCAGGGCATTTTCACAAGCCATTCATACACTAAATAATCTGCCAAAAACGGTTGCGTACACCCCAATAGATCTAATTATAAGGGGAAGGGGACCTTGGTGTGTAACTGATCATTAGATGAAGGTCACACGGGCACTGGAGGTAGAAGAGAGCCCATTGCCCATGTTTTGAAGGCATCATTTGACCCTCGCTTTAAACCCTCTTATGGGAGAAGAAGCCTGCTGAGGAGAAAATGAAATGAAATGGGCCAAGTCAAGAATAATGCTTTGCAGGCAATGTTTGGGATAGCACACCGTGAATAACCGGCGCATATGGACGAGTGTACTGAGCTGTGCGGCTTGGTCCACCCTTTCACACTCATCAGTTATGAAGCTCCTGCCAGCTGTTGAAAACAAGAGTAAAGTGGCCCATTTTGGTGTCCGCATGAACAGAGCCTCAATGCTCAATCTTGTAATGATATCCCTTGCTCCATCCGACTGTTTGTTAATACCGAAAGCTTCAATTGCTCCCTAAAAACACATCAATTTAAAAGAGTCTGTAATATTCCCTAGCCATCTATTACCTCAACTGCTTGACATCTTCATTGACTGCACTGACTTAACTACTTTTTATATGCTCTTTCATCCTACTTATAAATTGCTTCCGTGTCCTTGATCCATTTACTTATTCTTTGGGATCTTTTGGTGATATAGGCACTACCTGAGCGCCAATAAACACTAAGCCCTATACGCAGATATACACCAGCTGCATGGCAGGTCCTTTCTTGACTACCAAGTGTATTTAATGGTTTATTTTGATATATATTAAAGTGATACTACTGTTTACATTGTCCCTTCTATTTCTGTATGTGGATGACGGCTCTGAAATTATTTTAATAAAAAAAACATCTAAGTACCTTTTTCCTAATGGATATGCAGTTGTCACATGACCCAGATCTTTCCCAGCTACCTGCTTGCAGGGAAACATAAGCAGGAGGAGCTTCTAGTCCTCTGCGGCTGGTCAGAGTAAAAATAAATAATTAATATCAATAAACTGTCATACAATTATATATTTGAAATTAAAAATGTATTCATTTTTGGCAATAACATGGTGTGGGCGGATTTCTGCCAGACACCCCTCCAGCCTGTGTCTTCGAATAAAAGGGAGGTGAAACCTCCGCTAATCTACATGTAACATGTAATATCCCGCCCCCCATTGTGTTTAGCTGGTTAGTGAGCATGGAGGAGGAGAAGGGAGGGAGTGGGCTGTCATTTACCACTGTGTATAGGCCCACATGTGTGACTCTATAGTAACAGGGGCTGCTCAGATGTGATAGGGAGGAAATTCTCAGCATAGATACTCACTGAAAACTGAGCATGTGCAGAGTTGCCACCACAGCTGCAAAATTCCTAGCTGAATTGGGGACATGAACAGAAGGGGGAGATAGAGAACAGCATCTCGTAGTGATTGAGTGAGTATAAACAGAATGTAATACACCATTAATTACCGTATTTATCGGTGTATAACACACACTTTTTTCCCCTTAAAATCAGGGGAAAACTGTGGGTACGTGTTATACGCCGAACTGCTGCCTCGGAGGGGAAGGAGGGACCGAGCGCCATCGAAATAGACAGAGCCGAGTGTGATGTGTACTCGGCTAGGCTCGGCTCCGCTCACAGTCACGCTGAGTCCCGCCTCCTAGCATTTACGTCCCGCCATTGAACCGGGGTTGTGTCCATCATAGGAGCCGGGCCAAGGGGCGGGACTGCGAGATGAGCCGAATACACAGGACATCCGGCTCTGTCTATCTCGGCGGCGCTCGTTCCCTCCTAAATTACTAGTAACAATTTAAAACTGATCATGCTGCAATTTTGGGCAAGGCTGCAGATGGACACTGATAAGGCTGCATTGATGGGCATTTAAAATGTAAGTTTTTTCCTTAAACTTCCCTCCTAAAAGTTTTTTTCCTTAAACTTCCCTCCTAAAAGTTTTTTTCCTTAAACTTCCCTCCTAAACTTTGGGTGAGTGTTATACGTCGGCTCGTGTTATACGCCGATAAATACGGTAATATTCTTTTATGATGCTTAGTTACACTTTAAGTCTAAATATTCCATTGGGACACAACTAGGACTTTCCAACTATACTGAGAAAGCTCTTCAACAGAAATGGTGGTGGATTCTCCATAGTGGATCTGGGCTGCCCATCACAGATTTTATCCCAGGCCCAGGTCCCAGGTCCTCAACTGTGTTCCACTGATACAACGCCCCGCCTTCTTCCTTATTAGCCCCACCCTCTCTCTGCTAAATCCAGTGACCATGGCTGATTAAAAAAAAAGCTCCTCCTCCACCACACGCATGAGAAAAAGGCGTATGCATCATCTTTGCTGATAACAAAAAAGGAGGAAACAGCCATTTAGAGGCAACATATTCAGTAGTATTTACTGCATGGTCCAGCTATAACGAATATATTTGTAAATTGTCACACCATTCATGTGTAGTTGAAACGACACAAAAATGTTTTCTTTCTTCTCCGCACTACTTAATGTGTTTTCGAGGTGAGATCACTTGGATCTTCTGCGTTATTCGTGCAGAAAGAAAAAAAAAAACCCTTTGATTTCCCAATGAATTGGCAGGTATGGATGCACCGTAGGTAGCAATTAGCACACAGTGAGGAGCCTTTGCTTAATGGACCTTGAGGAACATGTTGGAGCAACCTACGCAGGTTCTAAAATTATTCCTGGAACTGATAAGTCTCCAGTTATTTATGTTTGAATGCTAAATGCAGTCCTCATAAACTCATTATTACAATATCAGTAGAAAAGTATTGTTTTATAAAATTAGTAGATTTATTTTGTATGAAAAAAAATGGTGCACAACACAATGAGTAAAACAGAAGTTTAACGGATGATCCCGTTTTATTTCAAAATTCTGCTACAAATGGGAAAGAAACAGCTTCAAGGGATCCTGAAATATTGAAAATTGTATTTACAATATCAGCACAGGGTGATCTAAAAAGGGTTAGTTCACAATTCTCCAAAAAATCCCCCATGTATTCCGGCATCCCCAGCAAATTACATACCACTCCTCCAAAATCTCCCATGTATCCCAGCATCCCCAGCAAATTACATACCACTCCTCCAAAATCTCCCATGTATCTCAGCATCCCCAGCACATTACATACCACTCCTCCAAAAATCTTCCATGTCTTCCAGCATCACCAGCTCATTATATACCACTCCTCAAAAAAAACGCCAATGTATTCCAGCATCCCCAGGACATTACATACCACTCCTCCAAAAAATCCAGCATTCCCAGAAAATAACATATCACTCCTCAAAAAATCTCTCATGTATTCCAGCATTCCAAGCAATATACATAGCATTCCTTCAAAAATCCCCCACATATCCCAGCATCCCCTGCACATTACATACTACTCCTCAAAAAATTCTGCTTGTATTCCAGCATCCCCAGCACATTACATACCACTCCTCCAAAATTTTCTCCATGTATTCCAGCAACTCCAGCAAATTACGTACCACTCCTCCTAAAATCCCCCATGTATTCCAGCATTCCAAGCACTATGCATACCACTCCTCCTAAAATCCCCCATGTATTCGAGAATCCCCAGCATATTACATACCACTCCTCCAAAAAAAACCCAAATATTCCAACATCCCCAGCACATTACATACCACTCCTCAAAAAATTCTGCATGTATTCCGGCATCCCCAGCACATTACATACCACTCCTCCTAATATCCCCCCATGTATTCCAGTATCCCCAGCACATTACATACCACTCCTCCTAATATCCCCCCATGTATTCCAGTATCCCCAGCACATTACATACCACTCATCCAAAAAATCCCTCATGTACTGTATTGTTGCATCCTCAGCACATTTCGTACCACTTAAAAATCCCCCCATGTACTCCAGCATCCCAGCACATTACATACCACTCCTTCAAAAACTCTTCTTTTTCCCCCTGATCCATACACATAGGTCATGTGCAGCCTGTCGAAAAAAAACTTCTTAGCAGCTGACCTCCCTATTAAGGGAGGATAGGCTGGGTGTTAGAACAGGTTGTCTGCAGTATTCTATGATGAGCTCATTCATTAGGAAGCCAGCTGCATGTATTTAAAACACCACCCCCACAATATCTGATTAATCTTCACAATCTTCAGTTGCAACATGCTCCTAAAACCAGTATATATATATATATATATATATATATATATATATATATATATATATGCCAATCATTTGATGTGACGGCTGCATTTCTTTTCTTTTCCTTGGCTTTTTCCCTTCTGTTTTCACCTGGTGATCTGGCCCATAACACACATCCTAGTATTATTGAAACACAGGTCTGGATGAAGGAGCACTGGAGGCAATGCAGACAGCATTGTCAGTCTGGGGGGAGGTACTAGCAGATTTGAACACACTACTTTGGAAGGCTGACCAAGATTCTTGTCGTTTCAGTGATGTAATTTCAGTGCCTTTGTTTGAATTTTGAAGATGAATTTCTCCACAATATCTATGGCTACAGAGGTGACTGAAGATGTGTTTTTAAGTGTTTTTACTGAATAAATAATAAGCTAAGAGTTATTTCTCTGCAAGGGAGAAGAGGTCCATTACCTTAGGACAATAGCAAAAAACTGAGGACTCATTGAGAGGTGCAGGGAAACAGGGGAGGCACCCTGGAGGGGGTGTTTCCATGAAAGCTTTGCCAGTGCCAAATCACCTGACAGTATGAGCCTTTAACCCAGAGTCCAAGAATACTATGCTTGTGTCCTGTACTATACAATTAAGATATGTAAATACTTTAGTATACGTAGTCTGGTCATAGGCTCGTAGGTGGAACCTGACTTAACCCTCCCCAAGATCTAGATCTATACTGAATAAGCTGTACCTTGCACATCCCTGCAGAACTGTTGATGCCAGGCTATACTGCCTTGACATGGTGATCCAGGGCAGCACAGTGGCTTAGTGGTAAGCACCTATACCTTGCAGCACTGGAGTCCTTGGTTTGAATCAGGGCCAGGACAATATCTGCATGTTCTCCCTTTGTTTGCATGAGTTTCCTATGGGAATTCACTTTTCCTCCCACATTCCAAAGACATAATGGTATGTATAAATTGGCCCCAGTACGTGTGTACACATTGGCTGTGCACATGTGTTATCACAATCTGCATGCTGGTTCCAGGCCTAGCAATTAGGAAGGGTTGAGGAAAGGCCTGGAGATCTACCTTGTAAAATATTCACCAAGAAAATTATATGGAAAAAGGCTTTTCAAGTGTATCAGACATGGTGCCCAGGGAGCTGGCCCATAGAATCAGACAGTCAGATACGACTAAATTGATATACCCCATATTGATAAAAGTATTGGGACGCCTGCCTTTATACATACATGAACTTTAATGGCATCCCAGTCTTAGTCCGTAGGGTTCATTATTGAGTTGGCCCACCCTTTGCAGCTATAACAGCTTCAACTCTTCTGGGAAGGCTGTCCACAAGGTTTAGGAGTGTGTCTATGGGAATTTTTGACTATTCTTCCAGAAGCGCATTTGGGAGGTCAGGCACTGATGTTGGACGAGAAGGCCTGGCTCACAGTCTCTACTCTAATTCATCCCAAAGGTGTTCTATCGGGTTGAGGTCAGGACTCTGTGCAGGCCAATCAAGTTCCTCCACCCCAAACTCGCTCATCCCTGTCTTTATGAGCCTTGCCTTGTGCACTGGTCCAAATCATTTGGTGAAGGGGGGGGATTGTAGTGTTGGGTTGTTTTTCAGGGGTTGGGCTTGACCCCTTAGTTCCAGTGAAGGGAACTCTTAAGGCGTCAGCATACCAAGACATTTTGGACAATTTCATGCTCCCAACTTTTTGGGAACAACAGTTTGGGGGTGGCCCCTTTCTGTTCCAACATGACTGCGCACCAGTGCACAAAACCAGGTCCATAAAGACATGGATGAGCGAGTTTGGGGTGGAGGAATTTGAGTGGCCTGAACAGAGTCCTGACCTCAACCCAATCGAACACCTTTGGGATGATTTAGAGTGGAGACTGTGAGCCAGACACACTCCTAAACCTTGTGGACAGCCTTCCCAGAAGAGTTGAAGCTGTTATAGCTGCAAAGGGTGGGCCAAGTCAATATTGAACCCTACGGACTAAGACTAGGATGCCATTAAAGTTCATGTGTGTGTAAAGACAGGTGTCCCAATACTTTTGGAAATATTATATATATATATATGGTAATCCATATAAAAAAGTTACAAAAGTGTCAATATTTATGGCTACTCCATATCATAAAGGTATGGCTGCCTCTTAAGTTCCCTTTTTCCTTTCTAATAGTTTTTTTTTTTTTAATACTGTATATTCATCAAGAACATTCTACCTACTTATAGAGAAGAAAACACGCTTACCTTTTGATGAGAGGCTGCTATTTGGCTCATATTTCTCAATTAGCTGCTGAACTTGCGCTTGTTTCAATGGTGGATAGAGAATTTCATTTAATCGTGGATCCCGCTGTTTTAGGTTAATGAATTCTGCCATCTGGTCAACTGTGAGGTATGGTATACTTTTTGTTCCGCTGCAAAATAACACGTATTTTTGTCTTACTTCAAAGATCAATAATGTGGACGACAAATTAAAATGAATCCAAGAAACACAACCTGACATTCAGAATATCCTTACATGAACCAGACACAGCAAAAAGTTGTTCAAATTAACAATGTGATGTCTAGAAGAGCCTTTGTTAATCCTCAGACTGATCTCTTTGTGTTGGGTGAACACCTTGATCCCTTCAATTAATTTCTGCCTTGACTCTGACTGAGCCATGGAATCTCTAGAGCTAAGTCCCACCATTCAACGCCCAATGTAAGAGTCTTTAATGGCCACTGAACCTGCAAAATATGGATTAAAGGATGCACTCCCGGGTACGATAAAGTGCCTTGCTTTTGGGGTATTATTTGTTTGAACAGTTCCATCAAATACAACAGGATGGCCTATATATTGGCTTGAATGCCACCATCCCTGTACATTAGACAATTTAACTAAAAATTAAATTTGGGCCTTTTTAGGCACTCCAATAAGACATCAAATACAAGGCAATATTACATTATATCAGCCGTAAAACCATCTGTTATGGTCAGGGATCAGGCTCGGAGACTAGTAGCTCCCACCAGATTCCCACCGACCAGCAGAACAGGTATACTATTAGGTCATCCTGGTGGATGACGTGGGCTCACCCTAGATGTGGGGTCTAAGCACTAACCGGTATTCACCAGAGCTCCTGATGGTGTGGATGGATTTTTTACGGTGTGTTAGTACCAGATCGCAGTCCTCGGGATCGCCCCGCTAGGAGGTGAGCAACCCGGGGTCCAGTAGCAGAAATAGTAGGTAGGGATTAAGCAGAAGCATAGTCAGTAAACAAGCCAAAGGTTTGGAACAAGTGGTGGCAGGTTGGGATCAAGTAGAAGTGTAGTCAAGGAACAAATCAAATGTTGGTAATGAGCTCGGAGACTAGTAATTTCCACCAGATTCCCACCAACCAGCAGAACAGGTATACTATTAGGTCATCCTGGTGGATGACGTGGGCTCACCCAAGATGTAGGGTCTAAGCACTAACCGGTATTCACCAGAGCTCCTGATGGTGTGGATGGATTTTTACGATGTGTTAGTACCACATCGCAGTCCTCGGGATCGCCCCTCTAGGAGGTGAGCAACCCGGGGTCCAGTAGCAGAAATAGTAGGTAGGGATTAAGCAGAAGCATAGTCAGTAAACAAGCCAAAGGTCTGGAACAAGTGGTGGCAGGTTGGGATCAAGTAGAAGTGTAGCCAAGGAACAAATCAAATGAGGAGTAGTGAGGATGCAGACGGCAGCAGGAGTGACAAGAGCAATAATTTGGCTGGAGAGAGCACAATAATCTGGCAGATAGACATGGCTTAAATAGGAAGTTCATAGGAGGAGCAAAGGGTTCAAGGTTCAAGAGAAACAAGACACAAGGCTAGGTTGTCTAAGGAATCAGCCATCATCTCAAGTGGCTCAGCAATACTGTCAGACTCAGCAGAGGTTGCAGGTTTCCGGGTCCTGGCACCATACTCATCTTAGGACCCAGGAAGAGCCAACTGACCCACACAAAGTCAGCATAGACCACAAGAACCTGGGGACTGGTTGGATACAGCTACCTACCGTACATACTTTTTTCACACACCAGGATCAGGCTTCTTTATGTTTGACAGACCATTTTGATATGCTGAGGTTCTTGTGGCCTGCGTTGCCTTCATGTGGGTTGGCTGGGGTTTTCCTGGGTTCTTTTTTTCTTTTAAATTAAGACTGTGTAGGCACACATCTATAAATATATAAATTCTATAGTAAAGATTTCTTACAATTCTGCGAATATGTTGTCTATCTCAGGTCGAGGACATATATTGTTTATGAAGGCATGGTAAACATCTGGCGTGAAGTCATCTTGAGGAACTGAATCACTCTGTGAAGTAAATAGGAGGAAATTAAAATTTAAATCCATTTAGTTTCAACATATGGAAAGCAATTTCCTAAATATGCTGATCCAGTGAATGTATATTTGCAGACTCAAAAAATGATGTTAGTTTTTTTTGCTAATGTTCAAACCTCCTGTAGTATAACTTGAAGATAAATGAAGTCCAGTGTCCTTCAATGGGCCAAAAAGAAAAAATGACTTTTGGACTCATAAAATCCATTTTCTTGGAGTCTTGATGGACAGATCAAGTTACTCACCTTTGTGTTTTACTGCTGCCTACAGGAGGATTGGACTCTAGCAAAAAAAATGAAGGTGAACGACTTCTATTGCCCCTTAATGGACAAGGAAGTTGGAAAGAAGTTTCTTATTTATACATTTCCCTTTTGATAACTGGATGCTTGAAAATTTTAAATGGTGTTCAAGCTGGGTAAAAGAATGGCCCCCCCTAGTTCGTCACCTTCACAATAGAGCTGTGCAATGATAAGTGAAAATGACTTTGTGCCAACCAATCAGAATCCTTGTTTCATGTTCAGACCTGGACTGCAGTAGGTGGAAGCCAATTGGTTTCTACAGGAAACAATACATTTTTCTTATACACTTTTCATATACCAACCTCATAATTAGCTCTTGTGAAAATCCTCGGACACATAAGATTATAGATGTTTCCCACGTATTTATTTTGGATATATTTTTTAAAAGGACTCCAGATTAAACTGTATTTATAGACCAAACATTTTTTTTTTCAGTTTTGGATGGAATTCAGAATGGCTAAAACCCCGTCAGTTTTTTTTTTTCCATCTTGGAGATTTATTCAATTTGGGAGATTTCTATTCACTCAACAGAAAATGAAAGAATATATCTCCAATGTAAGGGAAATTTTTCTATTATAGAAAAACTGTGACTGGAACATGTGTCCCTACTGGAAATTCTCCTACCGCCTCCTTATGGTGACAACTTTAACATTTTGGATTTCTGTCTCAGAGGTAGTGGTCACCAGGACAAAGAGAGACACAGCAGGGACACAGACAAGAATAAAGGAATGACCAAGGTACTTACCTCTCCACGCTCTATCCAAAACAAAATAAAAAGTTTAGGCTTTAGATACACTTTAAATACCTTAGATATTGGTATCTAAAAGTTCCTCCGGATGCTGTGTTAGGGCATTCACGCCTATGTTGGAAACTATGCGCACCACCAGGAATGTTTGAATGCACATTTAGCATGTTTTTATCTTTGTTGAATTTTTGCCTTCAATGCATTTTTTTTTTGTTTTTTTTTCTATACTTGTTTCAACACATTTCTAGCGCACGTCCAAACAATGTATTTACCAGAAAAAACTATACACTGCCTAGGGCAGTGATCTCTCTGTGGCCTGGCAGCAGATGCGGCCCTTTGTTTGCCTTTTTCTGGCCCATGGGGCACAATTCCTCCCTACTATTGTTTCCACTGATACCAACAAGGGGGAAATATTCCTTCTGCTAAAACCTACAATGTGGCACTACTCCTTTCTCTAAGGGCCCTTTCACACTGGGGCGGCTTGCAGGCGCTATTGCGCTAATAATAGCGCCTGCAAACCAACCCGAGGGCTTTCACACTGGAGCGGTGCGCTAGCAGGACGGGAAAAAAAGTCCTGCTAGCAGCATCTTCGGCGCGGTGAAGGAGCAGGGTGTATACCGCTCTTTCACCGCTCCTGCCCATTGAAATCAATGGGACAGCGCGGCTTTACCGCCGGCAAATGCGGTGGTTTTTAACCATTTCTCGGCCGCTAGCGGGTCCCCGCCGTCCCCGCCCCAGTGTGAAAGGGCCCTAAAACCAATGACGGGGCACTATTCTATCCATTAAAACCAATGATGGGGCACTATACCTTGCACTAAAACCAATGATAGGAAATATTCCTTCCATCAAAACGAATAATAGGAACTATTTCTTCCACTAAAACCAATGATGGCATACTATACCTTCCACTAAAACCAATGAGGGCCACTATTTCTTCCACTAAAACCAATGATGGAATACTATACCTTCCACTAAAACCCATGGGGGTCACTATTCCTTCCACTAAAACCAATGATGGGCCACTATTCCTCCCACTAAAACCAATGATGGGATACTATACCTTCCACTAAAACCAATGAGGGCCACTATTCCTTCCACCAAAACCAATGAGGGCCACTATTCCTTCCGCTAAAACCAATGATGGGCCACTATTCCTCCCACTAAAACCAATGATGGGCCACTATTTCTTCCACCAAAACTATTGATGGGGCACAATTCCTTCCAATAAAACCATTGGTAGGAACTATTTCTCCCACTAAAACCAATGACTGGATGCTATTTCCCCCACTGAAACCAATGATGGAGCACTATTCTTCCCACTAAAACCAATGATGGCCCACTATTCCCCCCCACTAAAACCAACGATGGGCCACTATTCCCCCCACTAAAATCAATGATGGGCCACTATTCCTCCCACTAAAATCAATGATGAGACACTATTTCTCCCACTAAAACCAGTTATGGAGCATTATTCTTCACTAAAACCAATGATGGGACACTATTCCTCCCACTAAAACCAATGATATGAACTACTTCTTCCACTAAAACCAATGATGAGGCACTATTCCTCCCACTAAAACAAATGATGGGGCACTATTCCTCCCAATAAAACCAATGATGGGGCACTATTCCTCCCACTGATACCAATGATGGGGCACTATTCCTCCCACTGATACCAATGATGGGGCACTATTCCTCCCACTGATACCAATGATGAGGCATTGTTTACTGCCACTGACACAGGAGTATTTTCTACTCCCACTGGCCACAGTCCGGCCCTCCTAAAGCCTCAAGGACAGTAAACTGGCCCTTTGTTTGGTAAGTTTTCGCCTAGGGCAACCAGTATTAATGTACACATAGCTAACTGTTTTGCCTCAAGTGATTATAGTGGTGTCGCAAATTCCTTACAGAATCACTCAAAACTGACTAAGTGTTAATGATTAGGCTCTAATCTATGTGTCAGCAACCCCGTCATGCAATACTTATTTTTAATGACATGCTGCTGATGGACACAAATACCTGGAATTATCTACTATTTTTTAGGAACAATTTCCAAATAAAGGGTATATTTTCCAGGGTCCTGCTTATATATCATTAACATTACTCATTTTTTTTTTCTATAATTGTAGCAACCTTCAATTTCTGAGCTTATTTCCACTTTAATGATTAGCAGATGATCAAAGAATCAAACCAGATACAATAAGGATGGTATTACAAATTTGTTTAAGGCCATATTCAAACCTGCGTGACTCAAATCTTTTACCGCATTTTTTGGCACGTTTGTAGCACGACAGCATAGGGTAGCCCATTTACTTGAATTGGTTGTCCTATGCAAGAGAAAAAAAAAGAGAGAAAGGGCAGGCGGGACTTTCAATGTACTAAGGTGTAGAATAAACAATAAATTTGAAAAAGTATACATTTTATTTAAACAATTCTTCAAAATTGCAGTAAACATTTACAAGAATCACGTATTATTTATTTGGACATATACAACCACTTCTTACTCCACATGTTTCGCTCAAAGGAGCTTCTTCAGGAGGTTTTTGGGAATTTTCACATGAAGTAATATATACTATAAGAAAAACAACAATTGTAAATGGATATACTTAAAAATTGGCATAAATAAAATCGCATGGCATGTCAATTAGTGTTTTATGAATACAAGCATCCGGTAGGCATTCCTTTTCAGTTCATCATTATCTTGTATAAAATGTATTCTATAAGATGTACGCTTATTTCTCTATAAATTATATATAGGTATGTCCTGTTGACATGCCATGCGATTTTATTCATGGCAATTTTTAAGCATATCCATTTACAATTGTTGTTTTTCTTATAGTATATAATACTTCATGCGACGCTTCTCAAAAAAACTCCTGAAGAAGCTCCTCTGAGCGAAACATGTAGTGTGAGAAGTTTTTGTATATTTCCAAAGAAATAATACATGATTCTTGTAAATGTTTAGAATTGTTTAAATAAAATGTATACCATATATATTTTTCAAGTTGATTTTTTTATTCTACACCTTGGTACCTTAAAATTCCCGCCTGCCCATTTTCTTTTTTTTCTTGAACAAATGGGATGTGGTACCAAATTTTGATCTCTTGTCGCCCAGTCCCTCAATACGCTATGTGAGACAAAAGCACCAAGGTTTCTCATGTACCCTTTTTGGCACTGAGCCAAGAGCATTTTCCAATGCACGTTTTTGCAAGTTTTTTTTTGCGCATTTGTTACTCAACAAAACACAGGGCTGCAAACCTCAGGCATGAGTCTCAAAGGCCGAGGCATGATGGGATTTGAAGTTTTAGCACACCGAGGTACTATGGTTGCCTACTCCTGTTCTGGCCCTTTCCCTCTGTAGCCAAAAAGTTTTGGCTGGACTTGGGTCTGAATGGGAAAATCAGCATGACCAGGGGCGTTGCTAGGTCTACAAAAGATCTGGGGCTAGAGCCCATAGTAGCGTAGTAAAGAAAGTCATACGCTTGGGCGGGCACACACATGTATATAATATGTATATGTGTGCGTGTATATATATCCCCAGAGAGCCCCCCCTTACATCAGGGTCCCCAGAGAGCCCCCCACTTACATCAGGGTTCCCAGAGAGCCCCCCTTACATTAGGGTCTCCAGAGATCCTCCCCCTTAAATCAGGGTCCCCAGAGATCCTCCCCCTTAAATCAAGGTCCCCAGAGAGCCTCCTCCTTAAATCAAGGTCCCCAGAGAGCCTCCCCTTAAATCAGGGTACCCAGAGAGCCTCCCCTTAAATCAAGGTCCCCAGAGAGCCTCCCCTTAAATCAGGGTCGCCAGAGAGCCTCCCCTTAAATCAGGGTCCCCAGAGAGCCCCCCTTAAATCAGGGTACCCAGAGAGCCTCCCCCCTGCATCAGGGTCCCCAGAGAGCCCTCCACTTACATCAGCTTCCCTAGAGAACCTCCCGTCCCCTTGGGGACCCCTGTAGAGACTCGGGGCTATGGGCCCCAGATTCGGGGCTATAGCCCCAAAAACCACCCCCTAGCGACGCCACTGAGCATGACTACCGTGGGCACTTGGTTAAGTATCTATACTTTCATTTAAAGCTTGAACTCATGGTGTAAAATAACTTGAATTTAAAGTTATGAAAATCTTTCAATCTAGACTGTGAACTTTTTGGAGGCTTCAACATTATTAAAAATCTAAGGTCAACATTCGCAACCCAGATCTTCAGCAGCTCAGCTAGTTAGAGTCTACTTTTTCTATTAAAATTTGGAGGGTTGTTACTAGGTAACAGCTGGATGATAGGTCCGTTCCTGCATTCCTAATAAGAAATTCCAATTTCCCTCAATGCAATTTTTACAAACTCCCGTTAGAAAATCAATTACTTACTTTAAAGTAGAACTAAACTTTAACAAAAGAATTTGTAGTTTTGTAGAAAGCAAAAAGAAAAGTGAGAGATTAGTTCAACTTTAAAGTAGATTTAAACGCTAACAAAAGAACACTTTTTTACAGCACACAAAGTAAAACATTCAGACACTGTTTATCAGATTAAAACTATGGGCAGGGTTATTCTCTAGCTCAGGGGTCTCCAAACTTTCCTAAAAAAAAAAAAAAGGGCCAATTTACTATCCTTTAGACTTAGGGGGCCAGACTGTGGCTAGTGGGATTAGACAATGTCTCAGGCCTGGTGGTCAACGGGAGTAAAAAAAAATGACATAGTACCTGTGGTCAGTAGGAGAAGGAATAGTGACCATCGCTGGTGCTAATGGGAGGAATAGTGCCCCATTGTTGGTGCTAATGGGTGTAATAGTGCCCAACTGTTGGTGTTAGTGGGAGGAATAGTGCCCATCTTTGGTGTTAATGGGAGGAATAGTGTCCAAAAATTGGTGTTAATGTGAGGAATAATGTCCCATTGGTGTTAATGGGAGGAATAGTGCCCAACAATGGTGTTAATGTGAGGAATAATGTCCTATTGGTGTTAATGGGAGGAATAGTGCCCATCGTTGGTGTTAATGGGAGGAATAGTGCCCCATTGTTGGTGTTAATGGGAGGAATAGTGTCCCATTGGTGTTAATTGGAGGAATAGTGCCCCACTGTTTTAGTTAGTTAGATGAATAGTGCCCCACTCTGCGTGTTAGTGGGAGGAATAGTGCCCATTGTTGGTGTTAGTAGGAGGAATGTAGCACCTATATTTAAAAAGGGCCCAAAATACATCCCTGGGAATTACAGACCAGTTAGCCTAACATCAATAGTATGTAAACTCTTGGAGGGGATGATAAGGGACTATATACAGGATTTTAGTAATACGAACGATATCATTAGCAGTAATCAGCATGGATTCATGAAGAATCGTTCTTGCCAAACCAATCTATTAACCTTCTATGAGGAGGTGAGTTGCCATCTAGATAAAGGAAGGCCCGTAGACGTGGTGTATCTGGATTTTGCAAAAGCATTTGACACAGTTCCCCATAAACGTTTACTGTACAAAATAAGGTCCGTTGACATGGACCATAGGGTGAGTACATGGATTGAAAACTGGATACAAGGGCGAGTTCAGAGGGTGGTGATAAATGGGGAGTACTCAGAATGGTCAGGGGTGGGTAGTGGGGTTCCCCAGGGTTCTGTGCTGGGACCAATCCTATTTAATTTGTTTATAAACGATCTGGAGGATGGGATAAACAGTTCAATCTCTGTATTTGCAGACGATAATAAGCTAAGCAGGGCAATAACTTCTCCACAGAATGTGGAAACCTTGCAAAAAGATCTGAACAAATTAATGGGGTGGGCAACTACATGGCAAATGAGGTTCAATGTAGAAAAATGTAAAATAATGCATTTGGGTGGCAAAAATATGAATGCAATCTATAGACTGGGGGGAGAACCTCTGGGGGAATCTAGGATGGAAAAGGACCTGGGGGTCCTAGTAGATGATAGGCTCAGCAATGGCATGCAATGCCAAGCTGCTGCTAACAAAGCAAACAGAATATTGGCATTAAAAGAGGGATCAACTCCAGAGATAAAATGATAATTCTCCCGCTCTACAAGACTCTGGTCCGGCCGCACCTGGAGTATGCGGTCCAGTTCTGGGCACCAGTTCTCAGGAAGGATGTACTGGAAATGGAGCGACTACAAAGAAGGGCAACAAAGCTAATAAAGGGTCTGGAGGATCTTAGTTATGAGGAAAGGTTGCGAGCACTGAACTTATTCTCTCTGGAGAAGAGACGCTTGAGAGGGGATATGATTTCAATTTACAAATACCGGACTGGTGACCCCACAATAGGGATAAAACTTTTTCGCAGAAGAGAGTTTACCAAGACTCGTGGCCACTCATTAAAATTAGAAGAAAAGAGGTTTAACCTTAAACTACGTAGAGGGTTCTTTACTGTAAGAGCGGCAAGGATGTGGAATTCCCTTCCACAGGCGGTGGTCTCAGCGGGGAGCATTGATAGCTTCAAGAAACTATTAGATAAGCACCTGAATGACCACAACATACAGGGATATACAATGCAATACTGTCACATAATCACACACATAGGTTGGACTTGATGGACTTGTGTCTTTTTTCAACCTCACCTACTATGTAACTATGTAACTATGAATAGTGCCCAACTGTTGGCGGTAGTGGGGAGAGTAGTTCCCCCCACAGTGCCCCCACTCCCATTGTTGGTGTTAATGGGAGGAATAGTGCCCCATTGTTGGTGTTAATGGGAGGAATAGTGCCCCATTGTTGGTGTTAGTAGGAGGAATAGTGCCCAACTGTTGGTGGTAGTGGGGAGAATAGTGCCCCCACAGTTCCCCCGCTCCCATTGCTGGTGTTAATGGGAGGAATAGTACCCCATTGTTGGTGTTAATGGGAGGAATAGTACCACATTGTTAGTGTTAATGGGAGGAATAGTGCCCCATTGTTGGTGTTAATGGGAGGAATAGTGCCCCATTGTTGGTGTTAGTGGGCGGAATAGTGCCCCATCATTGGTGTTAATGGAAGGAATATTGCCCCATTATTGGTGTTAATAGGAGGAAGAGTACCCCATTGTTGGTGTTAATGGGAGAAATAGTGCTAAAACTGTTGGTGTTAGTGGGAAGAATAGTGCCCCAGTGTTGGTGTCAGTGGAAGGAATAGTCCCCCAAGGGCCAGATAAAAACAGGCAAAGGGCTGCACCTGGCCCTTGGGTCACAGTTTGGAGACCACTGCTTTAGCTCATTAGCTTCATTAACTTGAATGTCTAACTGATTTCCCCATTTACACATTCAGGGTGGATGAGGAAATCCTCCCTGCTGTGTCTTTGTAGTCTTATGCCCCGTACACACGGTCGGACTTTGTTCGGACATTCCGACAACAAAATCCTAGGATTTTTTCCGACGGATGTTGGCTCAAACTTGTCTTGCATACACACGGTCACACAAAGTTGTCGGAAAATCCGACCGTTCTAAACGCGGTGATGTACAACACGTACATCGGGACTATAAATGGGGCAGTGGCCAATAGCTTTCATCTCTTTATTTATTCTGAGCATGCGTGGCACTTTTTCCATCGGATTTGTGTACACACGATCGGAATTTCCGACAACGGATTTTGTTGTCGGAAAATTTTATAGCAAGCTCTCAAACTTTGTGTGTCGGAAAACCCGATGGAAAATGTGTGATGGAGCCCACACACGGTCGGAATTTCCGACCGTGTGTACGGGGCATAACAGTGGGACTCTCTCCATTGGCCATGTGGGCTGATTGAATTCCGGTTTTCTAGCAGGACCATTCAATGGAATCGGATTCAATGACCGCCTTCTGTTGAACAGAGAGAGCTGCACACAAATCGAAATTCGCCTGGTTCCTGCTTAAATGGCCAGCTTTAAAGTCAGCTTGAACTATTGAGCTTTCTACACATTTTACAAAAAAAGAGAAAAGTAGAAGGTGAGAAGTCTTCAAAAAATATGTGTGTGCAAAACCACTCCAGTTATCAATACAATGTAACAAAACTAGAATGATGTAGCAAAATACACCAGCATAGCCTTTAATAACCACCGATGGAAAAATTCTGATGTACACTACGATCATATACACAGAAACCAAAAGCGGAGTTTCCTGGATTACTGTTTTGACGAGATATTCCAGATCCATCATCTGCAGCTTTCCTGAAGGTCTATTCAATAATATACATGTAGTGATAATTGTAGCAATCTGTTTTGGGTGGGGGGGGGCTGTGACAGTTGTTTCTCCCGGTAGAATGAATCCTTTATATTATTTTTTATTTCACACGTGTTTTTGTTTAATTGAATCAAACAGCTGTTTATAGCAAATTAAAGAATTCTACTGGGGAAATCCATCCTTGGTTGTCAATGTAAGGTGCATCTGTCACCCTTAATTGATGCTTCTCGATACAACAGATTAGAAAATAAATGCGATGCCCGCTGGTGTCTAGCAGTTGACGTTTTATTGAGGCTTATTCTTAAAAACCAAATAGAATAAAAAAAAGTGAGGACAAAAAGCGAGGTGACCAATCAGGTTTCACCATGCAATTTATGGAAGCTTTAAAGAACACTGATTGGTCAGCAACTCCACTTTTGTACCCATTTTTCTTTTCTCTTGTTTTAATGACTTGGCCTCACTTTTCTACTAGATTAGGCGAATACTGCAGGTAACCCGGCTTTAGGATCCCATGTCCCCTACCTGGTGATTGTTAACAATATCACGCAGTTGCAGTAGCCATAATGTAGCCACAGTGCCATCAGTGCCATAGTGCCATCAGTGCCATAGTGCCAATTGTTGCCTGATATATTCATAGTGACCTAGGTGAGGTCCGGACGTGTTAGTGTGATAAGAAAATATTGTCTCTTTTTACCATGGTTGGTGAAAGGGTCTTTGTTTTTCTAAGCTTATAATTTTTGTATCTCCATCATTTTCTTGTTGAAATACAAAGTATTTTTGTAACTATTTGCTCTGATTTTGATTGGTTTGATGCACATTTCCCGCACCGGAAAACAACGCTGTATCCTGGCCTAGGCCGACAAGGCCCAGGCCAAGGGCAGCACTTTACAGGGGGGGCAGCACCGAACGAGTCCCCACACTGTAATGCCCTGTACACACGGTCGGATTTTCCGATGGAAAAAGTGCGATCGGATTGTGTTGTCGGAAATTCCGATCGCGGGTGGGCTCCATCGGACTTTTTTTTGTGTGTACACACAAAGTTTGAGAGCAGGATATAAAATTCTTCCGACAACAAAATCCGATCGTTTAAATTCCGACCGTGTGTACACAAATCTGATGAACAGAGTGCCACGCATGCTCAGAATAAATTAAGAGACGAAAGCTATCGGCTACTGCCCCGTTTATAGTCCCCACGTACGTGTTTTACGTCACCGCGTTCAGAACGATCGGATTTTCCGAAAACTTTGTGCGACCGTGTGTATGCAAGACAAGTTTGAGCCAACATCCGTCGGAAAAAATCCGGTGGATTTTGTCGTCGGTATGTCCGATCAATGTCCGATCGTGTGTACAGGGCATTAGTGTAGCGCCAGTCTAACACCCCTTTTACACTGGAGCGTTATGCAGGCGCTATAGCGTTAAAAATAGCGCCTGCAAATCGCCCTAAAACAGCTGGTCCATTCACTCCAGTGTGAAAGCCCGAGGGCTCTCACACTGGAGCGGTGCACTGGCAGGGTGTCAGAAAAAGTCCTGCCAGCACCGGTGAAGGAGCGGTGAACTCACCGCTCCTCCACCGCTGCTCCCCATTGAAATCAATGGGGCAGCGATGCCATACCGCCGACAAAACCCCGCTCCGGCGGCGATTTGCGGGTGGATTTAACCCCTTTTCAGCCACTAGCAGGGGGTTAAAGCCGCCCCGCTAGCGGCCGAATATCGCTGCTAAAACAACGGTAAAGCAACGCTAAAAATAGCGCCGCTTTACTGCTGACGCCAGTGGCGGCACAGCGTGATAGGGGTCTTATGGGGCAGACTGGACTGAGAGGCAAATTAGTCTAGCGGCCCCATAAAGCGGCCGCACTGCTTCCTGTATACGGGCGGCCGGCATTCCGCAACTGTAGGGGGGGGGGGCGCTTCTAATTTTGATTGTCCTCTCATCCTGGACCACAAACCTTCCTCACTGTACTATATGTTTTCTGCTGCACCATTGGCATGGTTACATCTTCTTAGTCCTCTCCATAAGATTACCAGAAATTGGTGCTTAAAGTAGTAGAACTATGGGCAACACCTTTTTTTTTCCATTTTGGATAGAATAAGGGAGGGTTATAGCCCCTGTCAGTTTTTTTTTTTTTACCATCCCTGTCCCATTGCAGAGATTTCCCTTCACTTCCTGCCCCATAGCCAAACAGGAAGTGAGGGGAAATCTATGCAAATTAAGGGAATCCATTGCCCCCCCCCAGGCCCTCAGAATTAGTGTCCCCACTCCGAAATTTCAGGGCGGGTCTTAAACAGGAAGGGGTGTGGCCTTGACAGGAAGGGGTGGGTCATATTTAAATTAGGGGGGTGCATGAATTTAGTCAGGCCTAGGGCAGCACAAAACCTAAATACACGACTGCCTGGATATGGTATGAACCGGCCCCCAACTCCTATTCTATGTAAGAAAATCTGACCTCATCTATACCATGTATGGGATACTTACTCTGCCAGGCGGAAGACCACATGCCTCTAATGCCGTTTCCACTCGCTTCCTGTCTGCAGAAAATAAGCGGTATATGCTGAAAAGAGAAAGGAGAAATAGTTTGTATTAAAGTAGAACTATAGACAGAAGCAAAAAATAAAATATATGTTGCGTTCTGTCACTTGCATTGCGATCACATGATCGGGAACCACTCTGATCGATTTCCTATGGCCAAAGCCATCAGTGCCAGTCAGGATTGAGAGCCACCAGCCGCGCAAAAGGCTTAGTTCACAAAGGATTATGCAAGGGTAAGGATCTTTATTTTTGAAATTGTGAATACCTCTAAATGGGATTTTAAAGGCAAGTATAGAAAAATGAGAATTATATATATGTATTTTTTTTTCAAAAAATGGAAAATGTATTAATACAACATTTTTTACATAATAAAAAGATTCCCACAAGGGAAACCCAGACAAAAATGCACATGTACATGTATCATAGTGAAATAAACAGTATCACAGGTGGTATTGCCCCACTACACATAAGGAGTAGCATCCATACAAATTACAGATGATAGTGAGTAGTGGGAGTATCCAACACGTTTCGACATATGTATGAATTATATTCTTCTTCGGGGACTGATACCACTTCTGAAAATACAGAGTAAAGTATAAATACATTTTGAAATCCAAATCAATGAATATCATATGAAACATGAAAAATACTTTTGAATTATCAAACTTACAAACTATTTGAAAGTATTTTTCATGTTTCATATGATATTCATTGATTTGGATTTCAAAATGTATTTATACTTGTATTTTCAGAAGTGGTATCAGTCCCTGAAGAAGAATAGAATTCATACATATGTCGAAACGCGTTGGATACTCCCAATACTCACCATCATCTGTCATTTATATGGATGCTACTCCTTATGTGTAGTGGGGATCCAGATTCTGTACTCTCCAGTTTTAGTTTTAGTGTCATTCACACTTTTTCTGCCTCTTCTGTTCCATTTTGGTCCCACTATGTGGCTTATTTTAAATTTAAAGCGCCTTTAAAGGCAAGTTTTTTTATTGAAAAAAAAAATAACAAACATGTTACACTTACACTTACCTGCTCTGTGCAGTGTCTTCTCATGTCCCCCACCGGCGCTCCCGTCTCCTCTCCCCTGCCGAGTGCCCCCCCATAGAGCAAACAGCTTGCTGTGGGGGGGGGGGGCACCCAAGCAGAGCTGTTGCTCTGCGTGTCCATTCAAACACAGAGCCAGGGGTCGGCCCCACCCACCCCCTCTCTTTTCATTGGCTCACTGGTTGTGATTGACAGCTGTGGGAGCCAATGGCTCCTGCTGCTGTCTCAGCCAATGAGGAGGGAGAGTCCCTGGAGAGCCGAGGGTGATGTGCACATTGCTGGATCATGATGGGGCCCAGGTAAGTATTAGAGGAGGCTGGAGGGGCTGCTGCACAGAGAAGGTTTTTTTTTTACCTTCATGCATAAAATGCATGAAGGTAATAAAAACCTTGAGCCTTTAGAACCACATTGACCACTTGCCAGCCGCTGCACGCCAATATGCGTCGGCACAATGGCCGCGGTGGGCAAATGGGCGTACCTGTACATCCCCTTTAAGAGCCGGGGATAGCAGGCGTGTGCGTGCGCCCGCCGCGTACCACGTGACTGTGCCCGCGGGACCAGTGAACTCGTTGTCCGCCGGTCTCCCGGCGATTGTGTAACGGATCCTCAGAACGGGGAGATGCCTATGTAAACAAGGCATTTCACCATCTGGCTTGTGTCATGACAGAGATCACTACTCCTTGTCATCGGGAGCAGTGATCGCTGTCATGTGACTTGAAGCCCATCCCCCCCACAGTTAGAATCACTCCCTAGGACACACTTAACCCCTTCATCGCCCCCTAGTGGTTAACCCCTTCACTGCCAGTGTCATTTATGCAGTAATCAGTGCATTTGTATAGCACTGATCGCTGTATAAATGACAATGGTCCCAAAATAGTGTCAAAAGTGTCCGATGTGTCCGCCATAATGTCGCAGTCACGATAAAAATCGCAGATCGCCACCATTACTAAAAAAAAAAGAATTAAAAATAAAAATGCTATAAAACTATCCCCTATTTTGTAGACGCTGTAACTTTTGCGCAAACCAATCAATATACGCTTATTGCGTTTTTTTTTTACCAAAAATATATAGAAGAATACATATCGGCCGAAACTGAGGAAAAAAATTTGGTTTTTTTTATATAATTTTGGGGGATATTTATTATAGCAAAAAGTAAAAAATATTGCGTTTTTTTCAAAATTGACGCTCTTTTTTTGTTTATAGCGCAAAAAATAAAAAGCGCAGAGGTGATCAAATAAAAAATAGCCTTTGCTGTCAAGGGCCTCCTTTTTTAAAAACCTGTGCAGCTTTTTAAAAAGTTCATGCATCTTATTGCCATACCTATAGCCCCCCCCCCCCGAAGACTGGCCGAAAAATAACCAAAAATAACCAGTTATGCCGTGTACACACGGGCGGACTTTTCGGCATCAAAGGTCCGACGGTCTTTCCGATGGACATCCGACGGACTTTTGAACGAACGGACTTGCCTACACACGATCACACCAAAGTCTGACGGATTCGTACGTGATGACGTACACCGGACTAAAATAAGGAAGTTGATAGCCAGTAGCCAATAGCAGCCCTAGCGTCGGTTTTCGTCCGTCGGACTAGCATACAGACGAGCGGATTTTTTTGACCGGACTCGAATCCGTCGGAAAGATTTGAAACATGTTTTAAATCTAAAGTCCGTCAGATTTTCGACCAAAAAAGTCCGCTGTAGGTCCGATGAAGCCCACACACGGTCGGATTGTCTGACGGATTCGTTCCGTCGGACCAGTCTGGTCGAAAAGTCCGCCCGTGTGTACACGGCATAAGTGATCCAACAATTGGGAGCTCCACTAGAAACATTACAGGAGTGAAAACCATCAGTTGTTGTTTTTCAGCGAGGTCTGCAGGGGGTCCCAAATGGCCCATCAGGTATGGAAATAAAACGAATGAACATTTTACAAAGCCGCACAGGGTTTTAGTATGTACTGGGGCCCCGTCACTACATAGGATATTTTGCTGGAAAAACACACAATGTAAATACCGGTAACTCAGTCAATGGCTGAGATAATATACATTTGAACATCATGGAAACGTTCACATTGGTAGAGTTCTTCTATAAATCTTCCACTTTAAATGGCACTTGGCGTAAAAACAGGTCGCGGCACAAGAAAAGCAAAGCTATAAAAATGTCAAATATCTCATTTTCTGTGCAGGTGTGTGAACTTTACATCATTTGTTTGTATAATATAAGAAGCTCTTTCACATAATTGACTTCTAGACCTGAATGTATTTAGTACTTTAAAGTGGAAGTGTAAACACATAGAAGTGTTCCCTTATTCCATAGTCAGGAAAAATCCCTAAAGTGGACCTTCACCCTCTTCACCCTCCTCACCCTCCTCACCCTCCTCACCCTCCTCACCCTTTTCACCCTCCTCACCCTCTTCACCCTCCTTGCCCTCCTCACCCTCCTCACCCTTTTCACCCTCCTCACCCTCTTCACCCTCCTCACCCTCCTCACCCTCCTCACCCTTTTCACCCTCCTCACCCTCTTCACCCTCCTTGCCCTCCTCACCCTCCTCACCCTCCTCACCCTCCTCACCCTTTTCACCCTCCTCACCCTCTTCACCCTCTTCACCCTCCTCACCCTCCTCACCCTCCTCACCCTTTTCACCCTCCTCACCCTCTTCACCCTCCTTGCCCTCCTCACCCTCCTCACCCTCCTCACCCTTTTCACCCTCCTCACCCTCTTCACCCTCCTCGCCCTCCTCACCCTCCTCACCCTTTTCACCCTCCTCACCCTCTTCACCCTCCTCGCCCTCCTCGCCCTCTTCACCCTCTTCACCCTCCTCACCCTCCTCACCCTCTTCACCCTTTTCACCCTCCTCACCCTCTTCACCCTCCTCACCCTCCTCACCCTCCTCACCCTCTTCACCCTCCTCACCCTCCTCACCCTCCTCAGCCTCCTCAGCCTCCTGACCCTCCTCAGCCTCCTCACCCTCTTCATCCTTTTCACCCTCCTCACCCTCCTCGCCCTCTTCACCCTCTTCACCCTCCTCGCCCTCTTCACCCTCTTCACCCTCCTCACCCTCCTCAGCCTCCTCACCCTCTTCACCCTCTTCACCCTTTTCACCCTCCTCACCCTCCTCACCCTCTTCACCCTTTTCACCCTCCTCGCCCTCTTCACCCTCCTCACCCTCTTCACCCTTTTCACCCTCCTCACCCTCCTCACTCTCTTCACCCTTTTCACCCTCCTCACCCTCCTCGCCCTCTTCACCCTCCTCACCCTCCTCACCCTCTTCACCCTCCTTACCCTCCTCACCCTCCTCAACCTTTTCACCCCCCTCACCCTCCTCGCCCTCTTCACCCTCCTTACCCTCCTCACCCTTCTCAACCTTTTCACCCACCTCACCCTCCTCGCCCTCTTCACCCTCCACACCCTCCTCGCCCTCCTCACCCTCCTCACCCTCTGCACCCTCTTTACCCTCCTCAGCCTTTTCACCCCCCTCACCCTCTTCACCCTCCTCACCCTCCTCACCCTCTTCATCCTCCTCACCCTCCTCACCCTCCACACCCTCCTCACCCTCCTCAGCCTCTTCACCCTCCTCAGCCTCTTCACCCTCCTCACCCTCCACACCCTCCTCACCTTCTTCACCCTCCTCACCCTCCACACCCTCCTCACCCTCTTCACCCTCTTCACCCTTTTCACCCTCCTCGCCCTCCTCACCCTCTTCACCCTCCTCACCCTCTTCACCCTCCTTACCCTCCTCACCCTCCTCAACCTTTTCACCCCCCCTCACCCTCCTCGCCCTCTTCACCCTCCTTACCCTCCTCACCCTCCTCAACCTTTTCACCCACCTCACCCTCCTCGCCCTCTTCACCCTCCTCGCCCTCCTCACCCTCTTCACCCTCCTCAACCTTTTCACTCCCCTCACCCTCTTCACCCTCCTCAACCTTTTCACCCCCTCACCCTCCTCACCCTCTTCACCCTCCTCAGCCTTTTCACCCCCCTCACCCTCCTCACCCTCTTTACCCTCCTCACCCTCCTCGTCCTCCTCACCCTCCCCACCCTCTGCACCCTCTTCACCCTCCTCACCCTCCCCACCCTCTTCACCCTCCTCACCCTCCTCACCCTCCTCAGCTTTTCCACCCCCCTCACCCTCCTCACCCTCCTCACCCTCCACACCCTCCTCGTCCTCCTCACCCTCCTCACCCTCCACACCCTCCCCACCCTCTTCACCCTCCTCACCCTCCCCACCCTCTTCACCCTCCTCAGCCTTTTCACCCCCCTCACCCTCTTCACCCTCCTCACCCTCCTCACCCTCTTCATCCTCCTCACCCTCCTCACCCTCCACACCCTCCTCAGCCTCCTCAGCCTCTTCACCTTCTTCACCCTCCTCACCCTCTTCATCCTCCTCACCCTCCACACCCTCCTCACCCTCCTCACCAGTGTTGCCAACTGTCAGTATTTTTACTGGCAGCCAGTAAAAAATGGGCACTTTTCTCCTGCCAGTAAATGCCAGTAGGAGGAAAAAGTTGCCAGTAAAAAATATGGCTGTGACGATTGGCACGCAACTGCGCATGTGCAGCTTGGGCCTGGAGCCGACCAAGACTATCCAAGTGCCTGACACAGTTTGTTGGGGCGGTGCTGGCTGGAGGCAGTCAAGGTGGAGGCAGTGTCTGAGCGTGTCGTGTGATTTCATGGTGCAAGGGAGCCTCGTGTGCGAGTCTGCAGGTCGGGATTAAGGCAAGCCAGGAGCGGGACTGTCAGTGATGTTTGGACTGGAGGGGACTGAAGGGACCACCTGGTATGGTAAGAGAATGTCACTGTGTCTCAGGAGGGGGCATGTCCTGTCGGTGATCTGTGCTGCTGCACACTGCTGTCAGTATCACTGTGAGAGTCAATTTCATGTGTTCACCCATTCTAATGTATTGCCCTCCTGAGTCCTGTGCCTGAGCTACTTGCTATATTAAAAATAAAATAGGAAATATGCTTTTTGCCTTAATATCTACCCTAAATCACATTGCTAATTGCATATTGTACTTATTTGTAGCCTAAACACTGGAATTTGCACTTAAAACTGTAATTTTGTAACTTTTGGAACTGCCAGTAAAAACGTGGCTGTGCCAGTAAATTTTGGGTGTCCTATCAGTAAATTTCAATCTGGTAGGTTGGCAACACTGCTCCTCACCCTCTTCACCCTTCTCACCCTCCTTACCAACTTTCCATTAAGTTACTCCCTCCTTTCACACAATTGCAAATTTTTTTTCAACCCTTTCACTACCAGAGCTGTTTTGCATTCTTTACACACATGTTTTAGGCCTGAAGATTACTTAAACCCTCCCAAACATGATATATTTTCTTAATGCAAACACCCCAGAGCCAGAGCTGTCTCTTGGCCTAGGCCAACAAGGCCCAGGCCTAGGGCGGCACACCGCCCCCCCCTGCAAAAAAAGTCCCCTCCCTGACCCGTCCTCCAGAGTCCCGACTCCCGCATGGAATAAAAGTGACACTGGGAGCAGTCCTGAATGCATGGGACAGGGGCGGACTGAGCCGCGGTAGTGCTGGCTCGGCTCCGCTTCCACCTGACTCCTGGCCACTGGTGACATCACGGCAGCGACTCCCTCCCTGCCCAGCATTTAAAGCAGAGGAGGACTTAACTTTCTACTTCTCCAGCGCGGAGGGGCTCAAAGCAGCTGCCTGGCCCCTTGAGCTGAGCCCCGCCCTTTTGCATGGTCCTGGAGAGTCCGCCGTTGGTCCGGTGGTGGTGGGGTGCAGGGCAGCGGCATTTTCAAAAAGCAAGAGGGAGGCCCCGGCAGCTGGGAAGAGGCTGACAGCTTGCCACAACCAAGAGCCCGGGAGGGAGTGAGAGAAGACTACGCTTCACCGCCACCCTGACTTGATCAGCATCCCCGACTCCTTCTCCAACTCCTCTCCCAGCTGTGACTGTCCTGGAACAGGAAGACAGGCTGACCATGAGGTAGGTGCATCACACTGGACTACCAACACAGACAGGCTGCCTGGGATAGTCACAGGGAGGGGGCAGTAGTAGGGACTGCAGGCATGGCTAGGGGGTCTCTCTCTCCCACCACCCTCACCTTCTCCCCCCTCTCTTACACCCACCTCTCTCTCTCTCTCTCTCTCTCTCTCTCTCTCTCCCACCCCCACACACCTGCCCCCCTCTCTCTCCCACCCTACACACCCACCCCCACCCCCCTCTCTCACACCCCACACACCCGCCCCTCTCTCTCCCACCCCCCCTCTCTCACACCCGCCCCCTCTCTCACACCCCCCTCTCTCTCTCCCGCCCCCCTCTCTCCCACCCCCTCTCACACCCTCCTCCTCTCTCTCTCTCACCCCCACCCCCCTCTCTCACACCCCCCTCTCTCTCTCCCACCCCCTATCACATCTCTCTCTCTCTCTCTCACACACCCCCTCTCTCTCCTGCCCCCACACCCCCCCTCTCTCTCTCCTGCCCCCACACCCCCCTCCTCTCTCTCCCACCCCCCTCCTCTCTCTCTCCCCCACTCTCTCTTCCACCCCACACACTCACCCCCTATCACACCCTCCTCCTCTCTCTCCCCCACCCCCACACACCCGCCCCCTCTCTCTCCCACCCCCTCACACCCGCCCCCTCTCACACCCTCCTCCTCTCTCTCCCACACACCCGTCCCCTCTCTCCCACCCCCTCTCAAACCCTCCTCCCCTCTCTCTCACACCCCCCACCCCCTCTCCCCCCACCCCCTATCACACCCCCACCCCCTATCACACCCCCCTCTCTCTTTCTCACACCCCCCTCTCTCTTTCTCACACCCCCCTCTCTCTTTCTCACACCCCCTCTCTCTCCCGCCCCCACCCCCACCCCCCCTCTCTCTCACACCCTCCTCCTCCTCTCTCTCCCCCACCCACCCGCCCCCTCTTTTCCCCACCCCCCTCTCTCACACCCCCCTCTCTCTCTCACACCCCCACCCCCTATCAAACCCTCCTCCTCTCTCTCCCACCCCCACCCCCTCTCTCACACCCTCCTCTCTCACACCCCTACACCCCCTCTCTCCCACTCCCTCTCTCTCTCCCACCCCCTCTGACACCCTCCTCTCTCTCCCCCACTCTCTCCCACCCCCTCTCACACCCTCCTCTCTCTCCCCCACTCTCTCCCACCCCACACACCCCCTCTCTCTCTCTCCCACCCCCTATCACACCCTCCTCCTCTCTCTCCCACCCCCACCCCCCTCTCTCCCCCCCCCCTCACACCCTTCTCTCTTTCCCCCACCCCACACACCCACCCCCACACACCCCCTCTCTCTCTCTCACCTTCCTTAACCCTCTCTCTCCTCCCCTCTCTTGCATGCAGGCAGGGGGAATCAATTGGACACTGACTGACAGGTAACAGCAAGTGAGAGTTACTGAACCCACTCCCCCCAAGCACTGACATTTCACCCACCCCCCAAGCAAAGATACGGAACCCAACCCCCCCCCCCAAGCACTGCCACTGATTCCATCCTCCTAATGAAGGACTACAGGTTCCAGCATGAACCCGTGAGATCTAAAGGGTTACATCTCTAAATCTTAGAGGTTCATGCCGGGACTTGTAGTCCTTCAATTTTGGAGGGAAACACATCCTTAGATCTAAGGAGCTCATGTTGGAACTTGTAGTTCTTCACTTTTGGGGGATGTGACCCCCCCAGCATGTGCCCCTCAGAGCTGAGGATGCGACACTCCCCCCCAAACTAGTGAAGGACTACAGGTTCCAGCATGAACCTGTAAGATCTAGGGATGTGACCCCCAAAAGTGAAGGACTGCAGGTCCCAGCATGAACCCCTCAGAGTTGAGGATATCACCCCCCCTAAAAATTAGTGAAGGACTACAGGTCTGAACATGAACCCGTGATAGCTCAGGGGTTCATACTGGAACTTGCAGTCCTTCAATTTTGGAAGGAGTCACATGCATTAAACAGGAAGGGGTGGGGTAAATTTACATGGGGGGGGGGCGTCTGATTTTAGTCTTGCCTAGGGCAGCACAAAACCAAAATACACCACTGCCCAGAGCAATGGTCTACAAACTGTGGCCTTTATTTAGCCCCTGAAGCACTATTCCTCCTATTGATACGAGACACTATTCTGGCAACTGACATCAACCTTGGTCACGTTGGTACGCATACGTCGCTCTAAGCTGTTGTTCATTTACTTCCGGTTTCCGGCAGTCCGGCTGTGGAACGCACGCCGCTGCCTCGCTACTGTCTCGGCTATTGACTCTTCACTAGCTGGCGGAGCAGTGTCACTTCTCAGTCAGATACCATTCGTTTTACCTATTTCATTTTATTTTGTTTTAATGTAAGCTGACTGGTTAAATAATAAAATTTTTGGATTTACACTATGAGGCTCCTCTCTTCTCCATACATATGGATACGCTCTGGTGGACTTTTTTAAAGGACTAGCGGTAACCCAACCAGGAAGGAGATCGTGGAATCACAGAGGGGGACACCGATCGATTTCTGCCAGTGGATTTACATTCATATGCTCATTACCCCTGCAGGGGTTGGGCTTTTCGGTGAGTGGGGACACAATTGGGGGTTCCAGAGGAGGAGATCACATAACAACCACAACAATTCAAACGGGATCCTTTGGAAGCAAAGACACTTCTCACAGATTTTTTCTTTTTTACATATATAGAACTTTATTTTTGTTTGGACACTTATATCATTTGGATCTTATTTTTGATAATCTTGGTGCATCACGTCAATTATTTATTACACCATTGATTCTAATTGTGCATTTTTTGGGTATACTTTTTGTGTTTTTTTGGGATTTTTAAAATCAGCACTAATATTACGCACATATATATTTTTTATGTTCATTTTTGGGTGCATGTATTTCTTTTAGGACTATTTATGTTCCAGCTTAACCTATATTTATTTGCACTTGACTTTATAATATTACATGATGTTTTACACATGTGGCATTTACACATGACATACTGTTTGTTTACTAATAACACAGCTTCATTGTCCTTTGTATCTACCTACATATATGTTTAATAAAAATTGTTATTTGAAAAAAAAAAAAGATAGAAAAAAAACCTGCCTTTACAACTCCTTTAATGCATAGAACACATTAAAGTAAAAAACTTTGAGGCTATAGAACCACTTTAAAATCCCCTATAGGTCACCAGTTTAGAGTTAAAGTGATACTAAAGTCTTGTTTTTTTTTTTTTTTTTTGGTTAAAAATAACAAACATGTTATACTTACCTCTTCTGTGCAGTGGTTTTGCACAGAGCAGCCCGATCCTCCTCTTCTCGGGTCCCTCTTCTGTGCTCCTGGCCCCTCCCTCCTGCCGAGTGTCCCAACAGCAAGCAGCTTGGGCACCCAAGCCGACTCACAGCTCTGTGTGTCCATTCAGACACAGCCCTCTCTCTCCTCATTGGCTCACTGACTTTGATTGACAGCAGCGGGAGCCAATGGCGCATAGAATAGAAGGGATAATATGCATTAAGGTAAATAAAAACCTTCTGCCTCTAGAACCACTAGGACCAGCCTCGTTTTGGAATTTAGGTGTTTACATGTTTAAAACAGGTTTTATTTTTTTTGCTAAGAAAATTACTTAGAACCCCCAAACATTATATATTGTTTTTTTTTTCTAACACCCTAGAGAATAAAATGGCGGTAATATGGCAATACTTTTTTTCACACCGTATTTGCGCAGCGGTCTTACAAGCGCACTTTTGTTGGAAAAAATTCACTTTTTTGAATAAAAAAATAAGACAAAAGTTAGTCCAATTTGTTTTATATTGTGAAAGATAATGTTACACCAAGTAAATTGATACCCAACATGTCACGCTTCAAAGTTGCGCCCGCTCGTGGAATGGCGTCAAACTTTTACCTTCAAAAATCTCCATAGGCGACGTTTAAAAAATTCTACGGGTTGCATGTTTTGAGTTACAGAGGAGGTCTAGGGCTAGAATTATTGCTCTCGCTCTACCGATCGCGGTGATCCCTCACATGTGTGGTTTGAATACCGATTTCATATGCGGGCGCTACTCACGTATGCGTTCACTTCTGCGCGCGAGCTCGGCAGGACGGGGCGCTTTAAAAATTTTTTTTTTTTTCTTATTTACTTTACTTGATTTTATCTATTTTTTCACTGTTTTAAAAAAAAAAAAAAAGGGGTCACTTTTATTCCTATTACAAGGAATGTAAACATCCCTTGTAATAGAAAAAAAAGCATGACAGGTCCTTTTAAATATAAGATCAGGGGTCAAAAAGTCCTCAGATCTCATATTTGGACTAAAATGCAATTAAAAAAAAAAAAAAAAGTGTCATTTGAAAAAATGACATTGGAAAAATGTGGCTTTAAGACGTATGGGTGGGAGTGACGTTTTGACATCGCTTCCGCCCTCCTATGGTATGGAGACGGGTGGGGGGCCCATCTTCCCCCTCACTCGTCTCCATACCACGGACGTGAAAGGTCCCAAATGCCTCCGCCGCTTACCAGAGCCGTCAGTAGCGCGGCGGGAGGGGGGAGTGGCACCTTTCCCGCCGCCGATAACGGTGATCTTGCGGTGAATTCGCTGCAGAGACCACCATTATCATAAACAGAACCGCCGGCCCTAAAGATGGATACCTCGGTTGTGGCTGCAGCTGCTGCCGTTACTGAGATACCCCTCTTCAAACTGATGACGTATATATACAGAGGCCGGTCGGTAAGCGGTTAACCATTAAAAATGCTCTAACTCTGGCATGCAACCGTGCCAACATGTGTACTGCAGAAAGTCCCTTAAGTGATGCATTTTTCGGTGACAGGTTTAGCCGCCACTGGGGGGCGCACTTTACTTTTTTAAATGCAATTGAGTTGATTTGCATTTGTAATGCGTTTTGTTGCGTTGATGTGTGTGTGTGTTTTGTTTTTTTTTTAACAGCAGAAGCCAAAATCCTTTATTTTTTTCTTAGCGCTGGTCCACACAATTTGCAGTGTGGGAAACGTGCATTTTTCTACATGCATTCCCCACACCACACAGAAATGTGCAGACCTCTGCAGACATGCATGGGTGCCTTTTTTTTTTTTTTTTTAGTTTTGGATGGAGTGAAGATGAATCAGAACACCTGTCAGTTTTTTTTTTTTTTTTTTGCTGTCTGTGTCCCCATTAAGGAGATTTCCCCCTCTTTATTTGTGCTATTTATCATTGAAAGTAGAAAGAAAATCCCAAATTTTGGGTTGTCCCCAGAAAAGGAATAGAGGGGAAATCTTCCAATGGGGGGGACACTGGTTCTGGTGGCCTGGGGTGTCCCCAAGAAATTCCCTTAATTTGCAGGGATTTCCTCTCACTTCCTGTTTGGCTATGGGACAGGAAGTGAAGGGAAATCTCTCCAATGGGACAAAGATGGCAAAAATAAACCTTACAGGGGAAATAACCCTCCTTTACCCTATCCAAAATGAAAAAAAAATTTTTTTTTTTGCATATTGTTCTACTTTAACCACTTCAGCCCCGGAAGATTTGGCTGCTGAATGACCAGGCCATTTTTTACGATTCGGCATTGCGTGGCTTTAACTGACAATTGCGCGGTCCTGCGACGTTGTACCCAAACAAAATTGACGTCCTTTTTTTCCCCACAAATAGAGCTTTCTTTTGGTGGTATTTGATCACCTCTGTGGTTTTTATTTTTTGTGCTATAAACAAAAAAAAAAAAGCAACAATTTTGAAAAGAAACACAATATTTTGTACTTTTTGCTATAATAAATATCCCCATTTTTTTTTTAAAAAAAGCACATTTTTTCTCAGTTTAGGCCGATATGTATTCTTCTACATATTTTTGGTAAAAAAAACAAAAAAAAAAACGCATTAAGCGTATTTTGATTGGTTTGCGCAAAAGTTATAGCGTCTACAAAATAGGGGATAGATTTATAGCATTTTTATTATTATTTGTTTTTCCACTAGTAATGGCGGCGATCTGCGATTTTTATCAGGACTGCGACATTATGGCGGACACATCGGACACTTTTGACACATTTTTGGGACCATTGGCACTTATACGGCGGTCAGTGCTATAAAAAATGCACTGATTACTGTAAAAATGTCACTGGCAGGGAAGGGATTAACACCAGGGGGCGATCAAGGGGTTAAATGTGTTCCCCAGTGTGTGTTTCTAACTGTAGGGGGAGGGGACTGACTAGAGGGGATGACAGATCGTTGTTTTTAGCTAATAGGAACTTACGATCTGTCTCTCCTCATAGAACAGGGATGTGTGTGTTAACGCACACACATCCCTGTTCTGCCTCTTGTGCCCGCGATCGCTCGTGGCCGGGCGCTCATCGTGAGGCAAGGCACAAAGGCTCAGCAACCCGACGTGTTTCGGACACTAGTCCTTCAACTGGGGCAAACAGCCTGCATATTCCATCCATCTGACCACCTCATGTTAATTTAAGCATATCCATCTGCTGGAGACCTGACCACCACCATCCATCCATTATTGCTCCGGATGAGGCCATTGAAGTGCATCTCTATACCATCACGATCTTCTACCTAGCACCCACAGGATTGATCGATCCAAATGCCTGATTGACACACCACCGTATGGTGAGTGTGTCCACCTTTTGTGGTAAGCGTACCCATTTCTTCTACTATCACAGCTGTATGTTGGCTTAGGCCGCATGAAGAAAATTCATGGGCTCCACCCATTGGTTGAAAAGGCATTGACTATATACATCTTTTTCCCCATGAAACTTGTCTGTATTCATTGATGAACATTTTTTCACTATGGACACCATTTTTTTACAAACATTGTAGATTGATTTTCCACATACATTTAATAGTCCATTTTGATTTGTACACACCTGCTTGTGTTTTACCATCAAGCTATCACTAGTTCTACACTATTTCTGGGTGATATGTTGTCACTTTGCTTTATATTTCACCCATCAGCGCTGCATTTATAAATTTATTTGTATCGTGTTGCAATAGCGTACATTGCATGCCAATCATGGGTTTAAATCAGGTGGCGCGGTGCACTTTCTGAAAGCGCGCCAAAACTCCTGCACTCAAGTGCACCAAACCTGCAGGATATAATAGAAGTCTATGGCTAAGCGCAGAAAACCCGCAGGAAAGCTGCAGGTTCACCACGCTGCACCCGTGGTGTGGGTAAACCGCAGCACATCAGTGTGAAAGCAGCCCTATACTATTATGCCCGGTGTATTGCTTCACACTGGCACGAAGATCTCTTCTTTCCTGCTGCTGGCACCACTCTGGAGACGGCAAGCTGGGATAAGAGGTGGGGTGCAGTTGGTATCACTCCGCATGGGACAGGAGCCGGCACTACAGAGGAGGCATCGGCTTATGTGGTTCTTGCTCCCTACTACAGCTCCAACTTTACAAGTAATCCCTCTGCATTGCACTCGGTTTGATGCTCTGGGATGGCGGATCAGCAAACCTAGACCGCGATCTACCAGTAACCTGGTCTACTGGTAGATCGCAGTCTACTGGTAGATCGCAATCTACAGGTTGCTGACACACGCTCTACAGGAAGAGTTATGCCCTGTACACACGATAGGATTTTCCGACAACAAAATCCTGGATTTATTTCCGACGGATGTTGGCTCAAACTTGCCTTGCATACACACGGTCACACAAATGTTGTCGGAAATTCCGCGGGAAAACGCGGTGACGTACAGCACGTACCACGAGCCGAGAAAAATGAAGTTCAGTAGCCAGTGAGGCTCTTCTGCTTTATTCCGAGCATGCGTGGAACTTTGTGCGTCGGAATTGTGTACACACGACAGGAATTTCCGACAACGGATTTTGGTGTCGCAAAATTTGAGATCCAGATCTCAAATTTTGTTTGTCGGAAATTCCGACGGAAAATGTCCGATGGAGCCTACACACGGTCGGAATTTTCGACAATAAGCTCCCATCGAACATTGTTGTCGGAATATCCTATCGTATATACGGGGCATAACTCTACCAATATAGGAAATTGTAACTATTTAATACCTATATAAGTTAATAAAAAAAGTTCTGCCCATTTTTGCATTACTTTCGGTACAGCCCTGGTATATTGACGACGTATTTTAGAGACGTTGCAGCCAAAGATGAACAGCCTAAAATATATAGCGATAAAAGCTCTCTCTCTCTCTCTCCCGTTATTCTCTGGGTGCCACACTCCTGCATTACCATTATAATTTCATTTCTGTGACCTACTAAAAAATCCTAAGCTTGTCATGATCTGATTTGCCTGAGACAATTTTCACTTTCCGTTTCATCTTCAATCCACGGCTTTTTAAATATGTCCTTGCTGCTATATTCCCTAATGATGATGACAAGTATGATCTGCATAATTCATTATTTTAATTTCAAAATGCCCTAAAACTTTACAATAACTTTCTTTTTCTTTTTTTCCCCAGAAAAACTGATGTTTTCACAGTAGACCCGACCACTTCACGAACGTGAATAATAAATCACCTGACATTTTATTGGAAAATAAATAATCCTGGAAACAAAGATGATGATTTTTTTTTCTTTTTTATATAAATATCCGATACACGCCTCCAATATTGTGTTCATTAACCACTTGAGCGCCGGAAAAGATTTACCCCCAGGCCATTTCTTGCGATATTGCACTGCGTTACTTTAACTGACAATTGCGCGGTCGTTGCGGCGCTGTACCCAATTAAAATTGATGTCCTTTTTTCCTACAAATAAAGGTTTCTTTTGGTGGTATTTGATCCCCTCTATGTTTTTTTTTTTTTGTGCTATAAACAAAAAAAGACAATTTTTTTTGCCAATTTTGAAAAAAAATAAATTATTTTTACTTTCTGCTATAAAACATATCCAAAAAAAAAAAATGGAAAAAAAAATCAAAAGTCTTCATCAATTTAGGCCAATATGTATTCTGCTACATATTTTTGGTAAGAAAAATCCCAATAAGCGTATATTGATTGGTTTGGGCAAATGTTATAGTGTCTACAAACTATGGGAAATAATTATGGAATTTTTTTACATTTTTTTTTTACTAGTAATGACGGCGATCAGCGACTTATAGCGGGACTGTGACATTGCGGGGGAAAAAATGGAACCTAAGTGACACTTTTTTGGGGACCAGTGACACTAATACAGTGATGATCAGTGCTAAAAATATGCACTATCACTGTACTAATGACACTGGCTGGGAAGAAGTTAACATTGGGGGCGATCAAAGGGCTAAATGTGTTCCTAGGGAGTGATTACTAACTTTGTGGGGGAGGTGCTTGTACTGTGAGAAGGCAGAGATCCGTGTTCCTTCTTAGCAGAAAGCACAAACTTCCCTAATGATAGAATAGTGATCTGCCTTGTTTACATAGGCAAACCGCCGTTCTGTCTCTCTCGGGAACGATCGGCAGGCCCCGGCAGAAATCAGGTCAGCCAGCCCACTGATTGGCTCCCGCTGTGTCCAATCGCCGGTGGAGTTCCAAAAAGTCAAGTGACAGCGATCCAAAACAATGGGTGTTGCAATGAAGACCACCACCAATAGGGAGGACACACATTGACCCTTACCATAAGCGTTGGACTACCGAATAAAGTAGTCAAAACAGCTTCATTTACAACAAGGACATGAAGCTCCTCCACATCCACCGTGACTGGAGTCACCTAGCAGAGTTTCCTTCCCAGATGTTAATCAAATCTCACATAGATATAAAACATAAACATCATTGTGCAGTATTACTATTAAGGTGCTTTATTTAAATGTTCCAAAGTGCTCACAAGTATCGAATAAAAAAAAATACATTTGTGTCCACTGACAGCAGTAAAAATGACTGTTTCCAAGCAACACAATGTCCGGCCGTCAAATGTGGCGACGTCACGTAGCTCAGCACCACCCTACGTGTTTCGTCATCATAGACTGATCATTGTAAGCACCCCTGTCAATGGTAAATAGTTTGTCCTATCCTTGTAACTGCTACATCTGCGGGACAGCTTGTTCTGTTGAAAAACAACAGACTTACTGGCCAGATCACCACGCAGCAGATCATCATGCAGCCATTACATCTAGGATGCTGATACAGTAGCAAATGATATTGCGGTCAACATCCTAGCAACCAATTATGCTATTCAGCTCAGACGTCCTGAGCAACCAGTTTGGTAACACTGGCCTGTAGTATAAAGGAAATAACCCTGAGTGCTGCACACCATCAGGACCCGACAGTCACTATAGTAGCTGAAACCTGAGCCTGGTTCTGTCCAGGCCATGCCACCCCAACGTGTTTCGCCCCACCTAAGGGGCTTATTAAAGAGGAAGTAAACCCTGATGGGTTTTACTTCCTCTTTGTCACCCTGCAAAGGTAAAGCATAATGGGCTACTATGCATCGCATAGTAGCCCATTATGTGTCACTTAACTGAAACCAGAGCATCCAATGTCACTGCTGTCCCCTCTTCCATCTTCCTTCCGGGGCCGCCAGTCACGGCACGATCACCTTTAGAAACGGCACACTCGCCGTTTCTAAATGAGTCTAAAATGCGCCTGTGCCGTAGACAACGGCGATCGCCTTTTTTGTAAATATCTCCTAAACCGCGGAGGTTTGGGAGATATTTCGAGCACCTACAGGTAAGCCTTAATCTAGGCTTACCTATAGGTAAAAGTGGTTGTAATGGGTTTACAACCACTTTAATGGAGGTCATTACTAAGCTGTAGTATAAAGGATGGAAATAACCTTGCATGCTGCACCCCATCAGGACCCGAGAGTCACTATAGTAGCAGCAGCCTCATCCCAGTGTTCTGTCAAATTAGCCAACTCGTCAGAAACTCCAACCACGTCACTTCCGGTTTTCTTTAAACCATCAGTAATTGGAGATTTTGATGAATAGCTGTTTGGACACAACACCGGCAATCGATTAGAGTCCAGTGCACGATATTATGAGCGATACTAGCCAACAAAATGTCCGCCTCCGAGGCGGCGACAACTTTGTCCTCATTAGCCGCTGTGCTGTCAAAACAGCTAAATCTTCCTGTACTAGACTGTATTCGGTTTCTGGTGTTGTGTCCAAACAGAAATTTTCAAAATCTCCAAATACTGATGGTTTAAAAAAAACAGAAGTGACATAGTTGGAGTTTCTGACGAGTTGGCTAATTTGAAAGAACACCGGCTCTATTCAGGCCACGCCTCCAATGCGTTTCGCACTACCTAAGGGGCTTAGTAATGGAGGTCATTACTAAGCTGAAGTAAGGGCATAGCACCCGGTATGGACATTCCCACCTCAGCGCCACTCTGTGCAGGCCAGTCAAGTTCCTCCACCCCGAACTCGATCATCCATGTCTTTATGGACCTTGCTTTGTGCACTGGTGCTTAGTCATGTTGGAACAGGAAGGGACCATCCCCAAACTGTTCCCACAAAGTAGGGAGCATGAAATTGTCCAAAATGTCTTGGTATGCTGACGCCTTAAGAGTTCCCTACACTGGATCTAAGGGGCCAAGCCCAACCCCTGAAGAACAACCCCACACCATAATCCCCACTCCACCAAATGATTTGGACCAGTGCACAAAGCAAGGTCCATAAAGACATGAAGGAGAGAGTTTGGGGTGGAGAAACTTGACTGCCCTGCACAGAGTGGCGCTGAGGTGGGAATGATCATGACCTCAACCCGATGGAACACCTTTGGGATGAATTAGAGCGGAGACTACGAGCCTTCTCCTCTAACATCAGTGCCTGACCTCACAAAGGCGCTTCTGGAAGAATGGTCAAACGTTCCCATAGACACACTCCTAAACCTTGTGGATGGCCTTCCCAGAAGAGTTGAAGCTGTTATAGCTGCAAAAAGTGGGCCAACTCAATATTGAACCCTACGGACTATGACTGGGATTCCATTAAAGTTCATGTGCGTGTAAAGGCAGGCGTCACAATACTTTTGGTAATATAGCGTATCTTAATAATAATGGCCCTGGGGGGCAAATGCCTTAACTGGTCAGAGGACTTAATTTACAGACTTGCTAAGTAACCCATACAGTACTTCCTTTTATGGTCCCTAACATTTTTCTCCGGTATGTTGTGACAGGTGTAGGGAGCTCACCTGCCCCAACATAAATGCAGGACAAATGACTACATATATATAAAGACCAGTATATACAGGGTCCTAACTGTGCCTAAGCTTAGCACATGCTTTCTCCCTGCTGCATACTGTTATGTGTTGTTTATGGCACACAATTAATGAGATGCTTATTCTCTGATTTATGTCTGTTTATCTGAACTCACATTGTGCACACACTTTCCACTGAGAAAAGGTCACCTCTACTGTACATTTATTTATACGGCTCCCTGACAGGTTTGTCTGCACTTTATCAGCTCTCCAGATATTTGGAGTGACTAGTAGTATTTTCAGTGCAGCCAAATTGTTACTGGCAGGCAAAATATACAGGTGTACTATGGATGATCCTGTAGCAAGAACAGGAAAAAAAATTAAAGCAAACAGATGCAATTTAATATAAAATATAAAATGTAATATAAAAAGTGGTTCTAAAGGTAAAAGTTTTTTGCTTACCTTAATGCATTCTTTGCATTAAGATAAGAAAACCTTCTGTATGCAGCCCCCCCCCCCCCCCCAACCTCCACCTTACCTGCGCCCGATCTCAATCCAGTGTATCAAAGCAGAGGTTCTCTCCCCTCTCTCTCCTTACTGGCTCAGAGACAGCAGCAGGAGCCATTGGCTCTCACTGCTGTCAATCACAGCTATGGAGGAGGGAGGAGCCAGGAGCGACCAGCGGGGGACCCCAAAAGAGGAGGATCGGGGCTGCTCTGTGCAAAACCATTGCACAGAGCAGGTACGTACATCATGATTGTTGTTTTTAAAAAATAAAAATGCCCCTTTACAGAGTCTTGAGACGGCTTTCACACCAAGCCGCCTATAGCGTCGGCCGTAAAACGATGCTATTTTTACGTACAAACAAATACCCTGCAAAAAAACGTGCTCTGCATATTGTGCACATGTAATGTTTGAGCAGCATTTACATGCTTTAAAGCAGGGATATCCAATTAGCGGACCTCCAGCTGTTGCAGAACTACAAGTCCCATGAGGCATTGCAAGACTCTGACAGCCACAAGCATGACACCCAGAGGCAGAGGCATGATGGGACTTGTAGTTTTGCAACAGCTGGAGGTCCGCTAATTGCATATCCCTGCTTTAATGCATACAGCTTTAATGCAGCCTGCTGGTTGCTAGGACACCAACAGCTATTGCTGTGTAGTGTCCTCCGTTGCTAGAACAAAGGCTGCTAAAGCTGCCTAGCATCCTCAATTGTTAGGATGCACTTCAAAGGAGCACACTGTCGCCAGCCGCCGCCTAGCATCCTTTGTTACTAGGACACAGGCAGCTGTGGTCGTATAGTGCTCTCTGTTGCTAAAATACAGGTGGCCTTCGTTACAAGGATGCAGGCAGCTGTTCCTGCCTAGCATCTTCTGTTGCAAGGGCGCAGGCATCCTTTGCCACCTAGCATCCTCCATTGCTAGGGTGTAGACAGCTATAGCTGCTTAATGTTCTCTGTTGCTAGGGAGCAGGCAGCCATTTCCGTCCTGGCATCCTTCCTTGCCAGAATGTGGGCAGCTATTGTTGCTTAATGCCCTCTGTTGCTAGGGCGCAGAAAGCTATTGCTGCCTAGCATCCCCAGTTGCTAGGATGCAGGTGGCCATTGACGCCTGGAATCCTTTGTTGCTAGGATGCAGGCATCTATGGCCAACTAGTGTCCTCCATTGCTAGGGTGGAGACAGCTATTGCGGCTTAATGTTTTCTATTGCTAGGAAGCAGGCAGCCATTTCTGCTTGGTATCCTTCCTTGCCAGGACATGGGCAGCTATTTTCATTTAATGCCCTCTGTTGCTAGGGCAGAGACAGCTATTGCTGCCTAGCACATCCCCATTTGCTAGGATACAGGTGGCCAATGGGGCCTGGCATCCTTCACTGCCAAGACGCAGGCAGCTATTGCCACTTAATATCCTCAGTTAGTAGGACGCAAGTGGCTACTGTCTTCTAGCATTCCCCATTGCCAGGACACAGGTGGCTTTTGTACTCCAGTAAAATATGGTCCATGTGCAGGCCCTCTAAAGCAGGTTTTTCTCTTTTTTTTCTTTATGGATCTGAACACAGCACAAGTTTACATCATGACAGATTCTTGTCAATGACAAGGGTGATGTGATGACATCAACACGACAGATGTCTGTCAATGATGAAAAAGCAGATTGTAGCATAAGCCAAGTACACATTAATGGTCTAGGCGCAGCTTCAGATCCTGTAGACCTGCTAACTCTGCTACTGCTTTGGATGGCGAGATCACCAAAGCCCCAGAAAGGGCAACTAGAGCAGCAAGTGCTACCCCCCTCTTGCATATCAACAGCTTATAGATAAACCCAATCATGTCATTACCAGGAAAACAGAGTTGCACATCGATAACGTCACCATTTTCAGTATGCTTATTGAGCCATACAATCCATGTGGTAAGTTCCCACATGAAGGCCATCCCTCTCTGATGCATTCCAACTTCATAGGCTTAGTCATAGAGATGGAACTGTTGAGAACCCTATGACTAAGCCCATAAGGGTTAAACGCATCAGCGACGGGTAGCCTTCAGGCGGAACTGGATGCATGGATTGTATGGTCAAATAAACTTACGGAGACTGGTAACGTTACCAGTGTACGACTTTCCTTTCCTGGTGGTAACTTCACATGGAGCATGGACGGGCTTCTGAGACCAACACTCGATAAATGGGAGATTGTTGCAGCTTGGAGCGGTGGGCCTCCCCTCCAGAGTCTCTTGTGAATGATAAAGGAACAGGAATAAAAATGCCATGGCACAACTTACTTTTTCACAGGAATCTTTCCCTCTTGGTTGACTTGAAGTTTCAGCTTGGTGTATCTGAAACAAAAAGGAATTGAAATGTTTTCTTTAGTGAGACAATGAGTTGCTTTGTCAAAACCATTATACTTCAATACCATGTTTCTTTATCTGGTTTATTATTTATTACAGGTACTTATATAGCGCCGTCTATTTATGCAGCGCTTTACATATATATTGTACATTCACATCAATCCCTGCCCTCAAGGAGCTTGCAATCTAAGGTACCTAACTTTAAATACATACACATACTAGGACCATATTAGAGAGGAGCCAATTAGCCTACCAGCATGTCTTTGGAGTGTGGGAGGAAACTAGAGTACACGGGGGAAACTCAAGTAGGCCATGGAGAACATACAAACTTGGGATTCAAACCGATAGTGCTGCTATGTAGAAGTGCTATGTAGAAGCCACTGTACTGACTCTAAAAAACATTTATCATACCTTTTACAGTATGTACAGTAGTGAGATAAATACTGATGGACAACCAAAGCATGACTATGGTAAGACAGATGCAAACTGCCTGTACCTATAATAACATAATCCAACTACACCTTATCAATAATCAGACCCATTTTGGAGTAAATTGGCCGCACCAGCCATTTTATTAACATTTAACCATAGCATTTATTTACAAACAATCCCTTCACAGATACGTTGTAACCGTGTTAAGGATCCTTGAAGGCACTAACCAAATTTACTTCTTCATATCAGCGTGCCACACAAGGTCCCCAGTCGCTGGGCGCCGATTTGAGGACCATACCACTCTGCACCTTCTCATGCTGATACCCATTGACCAATGCCAGTTAAACCTTGGTTAACTGGCATCAACCGAGGATCCCATGTCATGATGGTTCCCCACTTATGCCATATTGATGCCATATTGATTTCAGACGATCCCTGAAAACTCATCTCTTCAGAGAAGCCTATCTGGCCCCCACCTAACAACTGTACATTTATCTTCTCAATCAGCACATCACCCACAGTTATTACCTCTTGTATCTCTTGACCTTCCCTTTTAGATTGTAAGCTCTAAGGAGCAGGGCCCTTTGATTCCTACTGTATTAAAGTGTATTGTATTTGTACTGTCTACCCTCAAGTTGTAAAGCTCTACGTAAACTGTTGGCGCTACATAAATCCTGTATAATAATAATAATAATAATATTGATCTTACTTTCTAACGCCTCCAAAGATCCCCAATCATTACCCCTTACCCCCAATAACCAACATATATACAATCAAACCAAATAATAGGGCAGGAGGGTGGGAGTTCCTTCTTCCTCCAGTGACCTGTGACTGAACCACCAGACCCAGGCTCCTCCTACCCCCCAGGAACAGACCTCTAAGGCCACCCCCTACCCTGGCAAACTACACTCCCACGAGTTTAACCCCTCTCATTGCTGGTTTTGCCCCGCTACCCTGTCATGCCAGCTCTGCGCCTAACTGCGTCTTGCTGCGGGCTTCTCTAGATATAAGTTGAGGCCTACTACAAATATGTATCCAACACTAGAACAAAAATCACTAGCACAGCGTAGGATCGGGTATTGTAGTTTAGTGTAGGTCCTGCCATAAAAGAGTCTACCTTGTCATACTGGTCAGGCTTCCAATGTTTTGGATAAAAGTGTGTCACAATATGGAAGACAGAATCTCCCCCACCCCACATACACACACTCCCAAAAGGTAATCTTCCAGTGGTGCAGGGGTTAATACAACATTCATAAAGCGTGCCAACTATGCCCACCCATTCTGCTACCCTCTTCCATTTATAGAACTTGTACTATCACTTATCACAATGAAAAGAGCTCTTTGAATGAAGGACATTCAGTAAAAACATCCGAGTTCGCCGCTGTATGGTGTGCGTTCCATGGAGGCGGACATTGCGTCAATGGTTAACGTGAACTGGAAGTGCATCGATGCTTTTCGCCCCTCCTCCTCCAGGGCGTCATCAAAGGAGGTCCTTTAATGATGCCCTGGAGGAGGGGCTAAACGCGTCAATGCAGTTCCGGTTCACGTTAACCATTGAAGCAATACAGCGGCGAACTCGGATGTTTTCCCTGATCCCTGTTTTTGCCAGATATCCTGTAAGTGGCACCTAGATTGCGCTCTACAATTTATTTTAGCAGTATTTCACTATGAGCTTTTTCTTTGTTTCCCCATTTATGGAGTGTGTTACCTTTCTGGTATAAAGCAACACTCTTGGAAGAGTTTTTTTGAGCAACCATCCTACATATCCCAGATCAATAGATCAATAGATCACAGCCTATTTGACCCCAGACTGCGAAGCTGAGGGTCTGTTGTTTCTGGTGAGTGGGGTCACCAAAGGGGGAGTGTGGCACCTCACACCTTGCAAGTCTGGAGCACCGCTGCACTTTTTTTCAATCACTATACAAGCACCAAGCACTTTACAGATTTGTGTATATATTTTTTGCATTTTTGATTTTATATGTCATAAACATATTGATTTATATGGCACTAATCACCATGAATTGTATAAAATAATATATGCTGCCAGCGCTGTTTCATATTTTCTATCACTTTTAAGGTTACAGCACTTTTGCACAGCGGCTGCAGTTTTTTTTTCTTTTTGTTCCATACATTTTATTGTGTATCAAAACAGCATACATCATATAAAGATGCAACATTAGAACAGATTTGGTTTCAAAACTGTATAGTATTACACAACTGAAGTGAGATGCGCTTAATGTATTCAAAAATGCGATTTTGTAATATAAGATATATAACAAGTTATACAAGTGAACATCTTATCTTAGAAGAACTATAAAAAAAAAATCATCTTTTTAAAGTTATAGTAATCTGTATTTGACCAATTTCTATTAGACTGAAATATAAATTTAGGGGTGAAATGATATAGGAAGAGGAAAAAAAGGGGGACGGGGAGCATATGTAATCTATTATTTCCTTCTGTCTCCTTTCCATTATCTTTTACCTTCTCTTTCCATTTCTCTTATCATGTTATATTGCCGCTTCATAGACATTAGTAGATTTGATTTGTATCAAAAAAAAAACGAAAACTCAAACCAACGCGCCCTTCCTGAGTTCTCACCACTGCGCTCAATGCCAAATAAAGGGGTGTTCACCCCCTATGAGAGATGTGAGAAAATTAAAGCACAAAGTGTATGAAAACAAATGTGTAAAACTTAAATGTATGAGAAGTTAATGGAGTGAATCCAAAGCTGCCACTTATTAAATAAACAGTGCAATACGTCCTATTATTTCCAAGAGCCCAAATGCGATCCTTGTGAAATAATATAAGTGGCGCTAAATACCAGTGATAAACCATTCAACACTCGAAGGTGATCTAGTGCATCTATCTACAAAAGGAAATTGGAATAGATGAAGTGAATAAATCTATATCAGAGAAAAACTGTTCAATATAAAATTAACAGTGAAAGTGTGCCATACACAAAGCAATATCAATGACACATAAAACAAAAGTGAGATCAAGTGGTAAAGTCCATAAAGTCCATAGACAGACCACCGTGCAGGAAATGTGATGAATCTGGAAACGGTTCACCAATTCACTTAGTGTCAGTGACTCCACTCCCCTTGAATTCAGCACTCACCGACTCAAAATGCCTCACACTCTCGTGTTTTGGCAACAAAGCATAGATGTAAAGCGGATCAGCTGAGGGTGTAGGCTCCGAATTCCTTGTTAGTCCCAGTGTCACCGACTCAAAATGCCTCACACTCTCGTGTTTTGGCAACAAAGCATAGATGTAAAGCGGATCAGCTGAGGGTGTAGGCTCCGAATTCCTTGTTAGTCCCAGTGTCACTTCTTTGTCAGCATTGGGCTGCCTTCCTGAACATGGTGGACCTTGCCTGTGCAATGTGCATTGGCACAGCAGCTTGTAACCTTCATCTGGGATCTCCTTGCTGCAGTGCTTTCTCTACCCTGATTCCTTTCACATGTGTGGTTTGGCTGTGCTCATAGGTGAGCACAGCCAAACCACACATGTGAAAGGAATCAGGGTAGAGAAAGCACTGCAGCAAGGAGATCCCAGATGAAGGTTACAAGCTGCTGTGCCAATGCACATTGCACAGGCAAGGTCCACCATGTTCAGGAAGGCAGCCCAATGCTGACAAAGAAGTGACACTGGGACTAACAAGGAATTCGGAGCCTACACCCTCAGCTGATCCGCTTTACATCTATGCTTTGTTGCCAAAACACGAGAGTGTGAGGCATTTTGAGTCGGTGACACTGGGACTAACAAGGAATTCGGAGCCTACACCCTCAGCTGATCCGCTTTACATCTATGCTTTGTTGCCAAAACACGAGAGTGTGAGGCATTTTGAGTCGGTGAGTGCTGAATTCAAGGGGAGTGGAGTCACTGACACTAAGTGAATTGGTGAACCGTTTCCAGATTCATCACATTTCCTGCACGGTGGTCTGTCTATGGACTTTATGGACTTTACCACTTGATCTCACTTTTGTTTTATGTGTCATTGATATTGCTTTGTGTATGGCACACTTTCACTGTTAATTTTATATTGAACAGTTTTTCTCTGATATAGATTTATTCACTTCATCTATTCCAATTTCCTTTTGTAGATAGATGCACTAGATCACCTTCGAGTGTTGAATGGTTTATCACTGGTATTTAGCGCCACTTATATTATTTCACAAGGATCGCATTTGGGCTCTTGGAAATAATAGGACGTATAGATTTGATTTGTATCCAGTTATACCAGGTTGAAGTGAACATTGAGATATTCTCTGATATACTGATAAGTTCCTCTATTTTCTCAATGTGATTGATTCTAGGAAACCATTCTTTTTTTGAAGGAGTATTTTTTGAACGCCAGTGGTACGGTATACAATGTTTTTTACGGCATTTATCATAAACATAGGTAAAGATTTGAGGTATCTTTTCTTATATTTTAATATGGTGCAAGAGGTATTGTGCCGGAGTATAGTTTAAATTTTCTGACGTGACTGAAATAATTGTGTCGTGGACCATTTCCCAGAATGTCTGGATCATGGGACACGACCACCAAATATGAATCATGGAGCCTTCTTCATTTCCACATCTCCAACTTCTACTAGAGACTTATGGATAGAATTTGTTAGAATAGAATAGATAGATAGAATTTGTTTAGCAGGGTGGGTGTTCTGTACCAACGTGTAATAATTTTGAATCTGTATTCTTGAGTTGCTACATTAAGAGATCCTTTGTGGGCATACATGAAAATTGTTTCCCATTCTGTTGGTGTCAGTTGGGTATTGAGGCCTCGTTCCCATGTTTGACATGACGTATTGGTGAAATCAGTTATTTCCCCAAAGAGATATATATATATATAAGATAGAAATGGCATGTTTTGAGTTTTTTGGGAGCAAAGATTTTCTAGAGTAGTGAGAGGTCTTGTCCATGTGTGAGCTGCCTCATGTTTGGTCAAGTAGTGTTTGATTTGTATATATTTCCATTGTGATATGGAATTCGGGGTAATTTCTCTATTAATATCGTCTCTTGATTTGAGAGTGTTCCCTCTAAAGAAGTGCTTAGTCAGAATGTCTTTATGGAGCCAGTCTCTCAAGAGGAAGTTTTGTTCTAGTCCTGGGGGAAAATCTGGGTTGCCTTTCAGTGTAGTCAGAGGACCCAACCAAGGGGGTCAGATTTAGCCGCCGATGGCTGATGATTTGGATGTATCCAAGGCAGGGTTTTTAAGGGTTGTGGAATTTGTATGTGTTCTACTGAAAACCAGTCTTTAACCAGGTGGTGTATATTCCAATCCACAATTCTTGCTAAGTGAAAGGCCTGGTAGTATTTTCGTAAGGCAGGAAGGGCAATACCTCCTTTGCAGTTTTGTGTTTATATTTATTTTTAGTTTGTATTTATTTAGTACCTTTAGTACCAAGTTTTTGATAGGCTCAGCAATGGCATGCAATGCCAAGCTGCTGCTAACAAAGCAAGTAGAATATAGGCATGCATTAAAAAGGGACTAATCCCAGAGATAAAACGATAATTCTCCCGCTCTACAAGACTCTGGTCCGGCCGCACCTGGAGTATGCTGTCCAGTTCTGAGCACCAGTCCTAAGGAAGGATGTACTGGAAATGGAGCGAGTACAAAGAAGGGCAACAAAGCTAATAAAGGGTCTGGAGGATATTAGTTATGAGGAAAGGTTGCGAGCACTGAACTTATTCTCTCTGGAGAAGAGACGCTTGAGAGGGGATATGATTTCAATATACAAATACCGTACTGGTGACCCCACAATAGGGATAAAACTTTTTTGCCGAAGGGAGTTTAATAGGACACATGGCCACTCATTAAAATTAGAAGAAAGGAGGTTTAACCTTAAACTACGTAGAGGGTTCTTTACTGTAAAGGCCCATACACACGATCGGACTTTTTGACAACAAACATGCAAATTAGCTGTTTTAAGGCAACATCCGACCGTGTGTACGCTCCATCGGACAAACTTTTTCGGTTTTCATCGGACAAATGTTGGCTGTGCAAACAGACAAACTTGGCGGCAACAAAAGTCCGACGTCGGCTAGTCCGATCGTGTGTACACAAAACCATCGGACTTTAGTCCAAAGTACAAACAAGCATACTCAGAACCAATGCAAAAGATCAGACAACAATACAGAAGTTGACCAAAGGGTGGCGCCGGAGAATTGAACTTCCTCTTTTGAAGTGTCGTCAGTACGTTGAAACGTCACTACGTTCGTGTTTGTTGCCTAAAAAGTCCTGCCGTGTGTATGCAATACAAGTTCACGGCCAACGCCCTTTGGACAGAAATCCACGGAAAATTTTGTATAAAGTCCGATCGTGTGTACGAGGCTTTAGAGCAGCAAGGATGTGGAATTCCCTTCTACAGGCGGTGGTCTCAGCGGGGGGCATCGATAGTTTCAAAAAACTATTAGATAAGCACCTGAACGACCGCAAAATACAGGGATATACAATGTAATACTGACATATAATCACACACATAGGTTGGACTTGATGGGCTTGTGTCTTTTTTCAACCTCACCTACTATGTAACTGTAACTAAGTAACTATGTAGCTATACGGCAGAGGTGTCCCACCTTAGTAGTGTGTGTGTGTGTGTGTGTGTGTGTATATATATATATATATATATATATATATCTTTATTTACATTTTTTGGTGTACGTTTCTTCTGACCATTTGACAATAGGAAAGTACCATTGCCATGCATGGAAGCCAAAATCAGTGCATGTTCTCTGTGAATAAATATTTGGCACCAGGAGATTGGTCCTTTACACAAAGACAAGCCACAAATTGCTGATCATGACTACGAGCAGACAAGGTGAGAGCGGTGCATTCAGGGGTGAGCATCCTCGGGGACGAGCGTCTCCAGCAGATGATTGTCTGGGTAATTATAGTAGGCATTTCTGCTGTAGATTGCAGGGCTGGTAATGGGACAGGCTCTCTATTCTTGTTTAATCTCTACTTGATATATAGCTTGTGGCTTCAGAATCCCAATCCCCCTCCTACGTCATCTGCACATCTACACATTCTGGCATTGATTCAGCTGATATTGGCACAACATGCGGAATTTAAAAAAAAGAATGTTGAATATAATGCAAATATTTACATTCATCTTGTATATAATGTGAGTGGGAATATTAACTGCGATCGGGTTTCACGGCAGAAGGTTGTGTAAACAATGCCGATAGGGATCCCTTTGAACATATTCTTGGTTTTCTATATTGTTTCCATTTTGATTAGAGCCATTTATCATGGTCTTCAAGGCCACTAAGCACAGATTATGAATTTGTTTATATAAAGAGATTTGACAAATACGTTCAGAAACCTATTAGAACGTTGAAATATTCCAAATGAGCTAACTTGGGAGGCATAGCCTGACCCCCTAGTATCCATCACTTTCGAGCAGCCTTTACCTTTGAAGGATAGCTGGCCTACAAAAAAAAAAAATTGAATTTTCTGAATGATCTTAAGGTCTAATGTACATGGGGCAATTAGCCCTGATCAATAGTTACATAGTTAGTAAAGTTGAATAAAGACACTAGTCCATCCAGTTCAACCTGAGTATTTGGTGTATGTGTTCATGTTGATAATCATTTCCATATCCAGTGGCGGCTGGTGCTCAAAATTTTTTTGGGGGGGCGCAAACGAACTGAAAAATACTGAACCCCCCCATCAATTGCAGCCTCACTGTACCCATCAATTGCAGCCTCACTGTACCCATCAAATGCAGCCACTGTACCCATCAATTGCAGCCTCACTGTACCCATCAAATGCAGCCACTGTGCCCATCAAATGCAGCCAGGCTCGGCTGTAACTTCAATAACCCCCCCCCCCCACATGGCCGGTCCGGGGGCACTTAGCGCAAGTGTGGCGGGGCTCAAACATTATGGCGGTACCCCAGCTTAGAGATGGGCCCTACACTGTGTTATAGTTATTTACACAAAGTCCTTCTGTAAGAGTATTCTCCCAAGTCACTACACACCTTACTTGTAGATGCTGCATTTAAGAGAGACACTGCTGAGCCCATGCCTTCTTTCTCAGTGACAGAATGGAGTCCTGTGAAGCAGCTAGTATGGACCTCATGCATGCACTCACCTAACTTCTTTTGCTCTCTTGTACCATGCGGCTAAGCTATGGTTCTCCGTAACGCGGCTTCAGTCTCTATACCTTTAGGGAGGCCAGATCACTGACCCCCTCACTACTGGAGAACCACAATGCCAGGTACCCCGGATGCTTTGCTCCTTTCACTAGTTCTGGTTACCCACAGCAACTGTGTTCCTCCTCCACTTGCCCTTTTGTAGTGGTCTTACTTTATACCCCACATGTGCTTTACTGACCCTGTTCTTTCATACAACAGAGACCATTATGCACCCCTTTGAATGACTTCAGACCAGGCTTAGAACAGTTTAACAACTTTTACTGTAACTTCTCATGGCAGAACAGACAAAGTCCCAGACCCTAGACATACCTTTACAGGTTTTTAGTCCATAGCTGGCACTCTCCAATAACTAGTAGTGTCCTCCAGAACACCGGCATCTCATGCTGATTACATGCTGGTTCTTGGGTTCTTGGGTTCCCTAGTTCAATGTACTATTTATTATTTATTTCAGGTACTTATATAGCGCCGTCAATTTACGCAGCGCTTTACATATACATTGTACATTCACATTCATACATACTAGGGACAATTTTAGACAGGATCCAATTAACCTACCGGCATGTCTTTGGAGTGTGGGAGGAAACCGGAGTACCCGGAGGAAACCCACGCAGGCACAGGGAGAACATGCAAACTCCAAGCAGGTAGTGTCATGGTTGGGATTCGAACCAGCGACCCTTCTTACTGCTAGGCGAAAGTGCTACCCACTGCACCACTGTGCCGCCCCATGTACTGGTGTGTTCCCTTGTTCTCAAGCTCCGCCGGACTCCGAAGGCCCCCTGAACCGGACCTTCCCCCTATTTATGTATCACACTGGGTGGAAGGCCGACCCAAGACAAAAAAGCCCAGGAACCGAGGTACTAAAAGTTAACCCTTCACCAGCCTGGGAGAGCCAACTACCTTGCTATTGCAGTACACTGTAGGCAACCTGCTTACACACTCATAAGCAGTGGGGGCTGGTGGGTTCTTCCTTTGGGGGAGGCAGCAAACACACAACACCCCCCCCCCGCGGCATGGCACGGCACTGAAACAGCACCCCCCCAAACGGGCAGTCCATCCGGCACTTACCCGCTTGTGTGGCGGGGCTGTGGTGTCTGCTCCTCCAGCTTCCTCCACTGTGTGTCTCCTCCTCCGCCAAATCACTAGGAATCCAATAGGATCATTTGCCGCTTTGACCAATCAGGAAACAGATCTCACAGATCTGTCTCCTGATTGGTGGGGAGAAACTTTTAGTGTGATAATAGCAAAAATTAATTTGCTATAGTCACACAATTGGGTGGGCTCGCAGCGCAATGCTCTGCGCTCTGAGTCCACCCTTTTTTGAAGCCTATTAGAGCCTCTGGCTCTAATCAGGTGCTTAAAAAAACACCCACCCTGCATTGGACTCTGTGTTCCGGCGCCACTGATATGTAGATCAGGGGGCCGGACGCATGGATAGGAGGGGTGGCACCCATGCGCCATCTATGGACGGGCCACCACTACTGTTCTGGAACTACATTTCCCATGATGCTCAACTACACGGCAGAGTGCATGAGCATCATGGGAAATGTAGTTCCAAACCACCTGGGGTGTCACGGTTCGCCATCACTGATGTAGGTCATCTGGTTTTCAGGCAGGCGGCTTCTACACCCCAGAGGATCTCCTTGGTCTCCTTGGTTTGTGGCTTAATATAACAAAGATGGAAATTGGAGCACCACACTATTGCTAAGAGGTCAACTGTATACAACTGCATTCCAAAAAAAAGTCAGAGGACTATTCTTTGGATCGCCCCTCTGACTTTTATTGGAATAAAGTTGTATCTGAACCTCTTAACATTGGTGTGGTGCTTCAATTTCCATTTTTGAATGGCCACAATGGCTACTTGACATTGAAAGGGAAGTACAGGAACTTGGATCTAATTAGCTGAAAGCTGAGCAAGCTCTGCGCTCTGCTGATGGTAAGAAGCACTGAGCATCAATAAAAGATGCCATCATGCTGTGTAAATTGAAATAGCCGAGTCTCAACGGTGAACTGTGTCATGAATGTTATATCAAAAAAACCTTTATCATTTCAAAGCTGTTTACAACAGACCTATATACTGGAGAAGCATAACATATAGCAATGGCATTACAACGCTGTATACCTTAAAACCAGATGTTCATTTTTACACTCCTTTAACCTCCCTCTCTAGTGCTTTACAATTTTTTTTTTTTTTTGTCAATTTGATTTGAATTTTTTGTTTAGTTCCACTTTAGAGTGGAAATCCAGTTTTTTCTTTTTTTAATTAACCATTAGCCTCTGAAAGATTTACCGCCCCTCCATGACCAGGCCATATTTTGCAATACGGCACTGCATTATTTTAACTGATAATTTGGCGGCCTTGCGACGCTGTACCCAAAAAAAATTGATGTCCTTTTTTTCCCACAAATAAAGCTTTCTTTTGTTGGTATTTGATCACCTCTGTGTTTTTAATTTTTTGCACTATAAACAAAAAAAGGCCAACAATTTTGAAAAAAAAAACCCAATATTTTTTTACTTTCTGCTATAAAACATATCCAGTAAAAAAATTTAAAAAAATCTAATTTCTTCATCAATTTAGGCCAATATGTATTCTGCTACATATTTTTGGTAAAAAAAACCCCAATAAGCGTATATTGATTGGTTTGCGCAAAAGTTATAGCGTCTACAAACTATGATATTAGATACTACTAGGATATTTTTTTTATTTTATTTTTTTACTAGTAATGGCGGCGATCAGGGACTTATAGCGGGACTGCAATGTTGCGGCGGACAAATCGGACACGGACACTTTTGACACTTTTTGGGGACCAGTGACACTAATAATCTAATCAGTGCACAAAAAAATTAGCACTGTCACTGTACTAAGGACATTGGCTGGGAAGGGGTTAACATCAGGGGCGATCAAAGGGTTAAATGTGTTCCCAGCTGGTGTTTTCTTTTTGTGGGGGAGGTGCTTGTACTAGGGGAAGGCAGAGATCCATGTCCCTGCTTTGCAGGAACACAGGATCCATGCCTTCTGTACTGACAGAACGACGATCTGTTTTGTTTACATAAGCAGATTGCCATTCTAGCTCTGTACCAAAGCATCGGCGGGTGCCAGCAGACATCGAGTCCTCAGCCTCAGCTCTGGCTGTGAATAATCACGGTGGCATGTGTGCACGTCCCTAAACCGGAAGTGCAGGATCATGTACTACGTACGTGACCCTGCACAGCAGAGCCGCCTTGCCACCGTATATGTAAGTTATACAGTCAGCAAGCGGTTAAAAGTCAGCAGCTACAAACACTATTAGGAAACAGACACTCACCAGCCCAGGAGATCAGTCCTGTCTTCACTGGGGCTGGTTCTTCACCGGTCTTTGGATCCATGGCTCCGCCATCTTGGATATGGGAGCCGGCTGTGACTTCCACACCTTTTTCACAACTGGCTCCCCACTGTGCATGTCAGAAGCTTACGTAATTCTCACCTAGGTGAGATTTGCTGAAATGGGGGCAGGTACCTGTCAGAAAAGGGTACCCTCTCCCAGAAAGAAAAAATGGTAATGGATATCTCCTGATTTTTATTTATTTTTTATTATGAAAGAAAAACTGGCTCTAAATAGTAAAACAAATATATATATATATATTTTTAAATGTAGCTCTATATTTCTTGTTACTACCATAACCCACCACCAAAGAACAACCAAAATACATTTTCCTGCTCCTGAAGATCACAGTGATACCACATATGTGTATTTTAGTTGTTGTATGTAGCTGTAGCTCAGCCACGAAACAATAGTGCGGATTTTGCTTTTTTTTTTCATACCTAAAACACACTGACTCTGACCTTTGACCCTGACCTTTGACCCTGACCTTGACCCAAACACCAACCCTGACACTGAAGTAGATCAAACCTTGAGCTAGGTATTTTTTTTTTTTTACACACTTTTTTTTCTCTCTGCAAGGAGAGAGAAAGATACAATGTATATTTCCTGACCATTTGAAGAGAGAGAAACACAGGGGCAGGCTTCATGGTGACTGATCACTGTGGTGGCCAATCAGAGGCTACCACAGCAATCAGGTGACCGGGAATCGGGATTATGACTAAAGCCGCGTACACACGGGCAGAATGTCCGACAGAAAAAGTCAGACGGAAGCTTTTCATCGCCTATTCCGATCGTGTGTATGCCTCATCGGACGTATTTTTTCAAAAATTCTGACGGACCTAGAAATGGAACATGTTCTAAATATTTCTGACGGAACCAATTCCTATCGGAAAAACCGATCATCTGTATGCTGTTCCAAGGGACCGAAAACGACGCAAGTACGAGACGGAAGCTATTGGCTACTGGCTATTGAACTTCCTTTCTCTAGTCCCGTCATAAGTGTTGTACGTCACCGCGTTCTGGACGGTTGGACTTTGGTCGGACTTTGGGTTGACCGCTTGAATGGAATTCCGTCTGAGTTCCTTCGGAGAAACTTTTGGAGTTTATTCCAACGACAAAAGCGGTCGTGTGTACGAGGCATTAGCGAACCTTGATTTGCGAAAAGAATTAACCTTACCATGCCTGGCTAGAGTTCTCATGATGTCTTATGATGTATCTTGATGAATTTTTATCTTCAGTAAAGTAATCATCACTGCTTCATACCTGGGAGTACAGTCCACCTTTCTTGAACCGTTGGCTCTTACCAAGGCTGTGGACTGGACCTGCACCACAAGGTTGAAGGAAGCAATCATTCCCACCTGGAGCGGCACAGCTCTGTCTTTTTATCAGTGACCGGGAATTGGGAGTCCTGGGTCCCGATCATTAGTATGGGACCGGGGCTCTTGGTGGGACCCCGGTCTCTGTGCTGGGGGTGCGCTGTGTGGCACGCTTCCAGCACAAAGACAGATACACATATATGCAGCCCCACAGAAAAAAAAAGCCCAGTCCAGTGAGGCCGGATATGTTATGTCGGCATGAAGGGGTTAAACCTGCTCCCACTCCCATCGTAAGCCCTATGCTAACTACCCTGTTAAATAACATACTTACCTATTGCCAGGGTGTTTCAGTCCGGTCACGTGGTTGGCTCCCAGCTCTGGCTTCAGTGTAGAGGAGGAACGTGTATAGGGGTGGGGTGAGCGTGGAACACTAATACTCCTACAGAAGCACCATCCCAGAAAGATATGGAAATATGTGTCAAAAAACTTGTAGAGAGAAATGGGACTCTAATTGTGCCTCGGAGGAGTATAAACAAAATGAGATACAATATATTTATACAAGAGTAATCAAATTTTTATTATTTAAAGAACAAAGTTTAAAATACATTACAATCTTTGAAATTCAGTTTGAGTTCAGGGATGTGCTGGTTCCCAACAAATTATACAAGGAATGGCCTACGCGTTTTGCGGATATTCCACTTCGTCAGGGCCTTGCGGATAGCGCAGATGAAAGCGTCATGTGAATTCTACAAATAGAGTCTTAATTAGTACCATACATCATATGATTAGTATGAATACATAATGATGCAAATAACATACATGTGTTGATCTGTTTGTCTTTACATGGATTCATATATAGAAATATATACATTGCAACGAATATTTATTATTAATGAAAAAAAAAAAAAAATTATTTATTTAAAAAAAAAAAAAAAATATATATATATATATATATATGTATATATATATATATATATATATATATATATATATATATATATAAATATATTTTATATTAAAAAATATAGCACATATAAACACAATGATGATTTCTATATATACCCATTGGTGTACAGTCATGTTTTGCCCATAGTGAATTTAGTATGGAAAATCAAGTAGATAGAATTAAATATTTATGTGGCAATCTAATAAAATGCAAAATGCAAAGTTTTAATGACATGCCCCTCAACTCACGTGCGGTATTTTTCGGTGAGTTGAGGGGCTTGTCATTAAAACTTTGCATTTTGCATTTTATTAGATTGCCACATAAATATTTAATTCTATCTACTTAATTTTCCATACTAAATTCACTATGGGCAAAACATGACTGTACACCAATGGGTATATATAGAAATCATCATTGTGTTTATATGTGCAACATTTTTTTAATATCAAATATATTAATATATTTTAAAATAAATAATATATATATTTTTTTCATTAATAATATATATTCGTTGCAATGTATATATTTCTAGATATGAATCCATGTAAAGACAAACAGATCAACACATGTATGTTATTTGCATCATTATGTATTCATACTAATCATATGATGTATGGTACTAATTAAGACTCTGTTTGTAGAATTCACATAACGCTTTCATCTGTGCTATCCGCAAGGCCCTGACGAAGCGGAATATCCACGAAACGCGTAGGCCATTCCTTGTATAATTTGTTTAGAACCAGCACATCCCTGAACTCAAATTGAATTACCAAGATTGTAATGTATTTTAAACTTTGTTCTTTAAATAATAAAAATGTGATTACTCTTGTATAAATATATTGTATCTCATTTTGTTTATACTCATCCGAGTCCCATTTCTCTCTACAAGTTTTTGGACGCATATTTACGTAGAGGAGGAACAGCCGACAAAGGATGCCCCATAGTAAGCCTAATGGTGATGTCACCAACCAGGCTCTGCAGCCATTGTCGGCGACCTCTCCTCTAACCTGAAGCTGCCACTCCCTTCCCCTAGTACAAGCAACTCCCCCACCAGCTAGGAACACATTTAACCCTTTGATCGCCCCTGATGTTAACCCCTTCACTGATTAATGTATTAATGTGTCACTGGTCCCCAAAAAGTGTCAAAAGTGTCAGTTAGTGTCTGATTTGTCGGCCGCATTATTGCAGTCCTGCTATAAGTCGCTGATCGCCGCCATTACTAGTAAAAAAAAAAAAAATATCCCATAGTTTGTAGACGCTATAACTTTTGCGCAAACCAATCAATATATAGCTATAAGTCGCTGATCGCCGCCATTACTAGTAAAAAAATAAATTAAAAATCCCATAGTTTGTAGACTCTATAACTTCTGCGCAAACCAATCAACATACGCTTATTGGGATTTTTTTTTAACAAAAATATGTAGCAGAATACACATTGACCTAAATCGATGAAGAAATTTCATTTTTTACTTTTTTTTTTTTATTGGATATGTTTTATAGCAGAAAGTAAAAAATATTGTTTTTTTTTTTTTTGTTCTTTTTCAAAATTGTCGGCCTTTTTTAGTTTATAGCGCAAAAAAAATTTAAAGCACAGAGGCGTTCAAATACCAAAAAAAGAAAGCTCTATTTGTGGGAAAAAAAATGACATCAATTTTATTTGGGTACAGCGTTGCAAGACCGCAGAATTGTCAGTTAAAATAACGCAGTGCCGTATTGCAAAAAATGGCCTGCCATGAAGGGGGGTAAATCTTTCAGAGGCCAAGTGGTTAATTAAAAAAAAAAAAAAAAATGACTGAACTTCCACTCTAAACTGGAACTAAACAAAAAATTCAGATCAAATTGAAAAAAAAAATTGTAAAGCACTCATAGGTGTGCGCAGCCTCTTGCATTAGGGTGTGCACCCCAAAGCTCAAATACATATGCATGTGTATATGTACTGATGGCGTCAGTAGGGCAGTGGACAGTGTAATTTTGTTAATTTTCTTTTCCCCAAATTTTTGGGCTTGTGTAACATTTTTTTGGGGGGGAATGAAATATCAGTGGTCTAAACAGGGGGGAATATGCAGCACACAAGGCAAATAGGGTGTGCCCAGGCACACCTGGCACACCCTGTGCGCACGCCTATGAAAGCACTAGAGAGGGTGGTTAAAGGAGTGTAAAAATGAACATCTGGTTTAGGGTATACAGCGTTGTATGCCCATGAACAGACCGGAGTGCCCTTTAATTAAGTAGGTGTAAGCATCTTCCTTCTACAGCAGTGGTCATCAACTCCTGTCCTCAGGGCCCACTACCAGGCCAGGTTTGCAAGATAACTGAAATACATCACAGGTGATATAATTTGCTGCTCAGTGATTGCAGTATTCTAGTCTGCATCTCTCCAAGGTAATACATAAAACCTGGCCTGTTAGTGGGCTCTGAGGACAGGGTTGATGACCAATGTTCTACAGCACACAGTAGTTAGATTTCCACTTTAACTACTGGAGTCCCATCTAAAGAATATTTGTCCCTCACTGGCCTGAGTAGGCACCTAGGTTAGGAAAACACAGACTGATGTATGCAGGGGCTCGGAGGGCTGTACAATAAGTGCCGAACGGGCTGCATGTCGCTCACAGGCCTCAGGTTGGGCACCAGGAATACAAAGTACAGAGCATAAATTATAAAGGTTTAGAACTTCGGACACCACCCTGTCTTCTTCCCTTCTAAATCTGTCCGTACTCTCAGACACTTCCAGGAGGAAAAGCAATGTTTATAGCAGCGACATCTTACTTCAGCATAAACAATAGAGGTTAAAAAGTCTAACAAAAGAAAAAGGAAATTAGCTTGGAAAGGAGCTGCAACCCTCGCTAGCAGTAAATATTGAAAGCTACTTACGCTTTTTCCAGAAATGCGTCTCGGGACATGTTCTGTGCCAGCAGGTTTGTTGCCAGACTAAAAATCTCATCTGTCCACTCCTAAGTAGAGATAAAATAAACATGCTTTAGCTAAAGTAGGAAAGCCATAAGATGTTTAGTTTCATCGTTTCTCGTAGCCTACCAAATATTTTTATGTTGCGTGGAAAAGAGAAAACATTGGGGGTAAACACCGTCTTTTGGTGCAGCACTTACCTTAGAACACTCAACAAAAACAAAAAAGTAAGTACCGTATACATGGTCGACACCTGATTTGAATGATTGCTCGGCATTGCTGCTCTGAGAGTGCTGTGATTTCAGGACAGCCATGAGGAGGATGTACAAGCTGAGACAAAAAACAGCATTACAATAGTCTGCTGGATACAGTTGAGATTGAACCCTAAGAGCCCTAGTCTTCAAGAAATGTGGCTATGCATGAGTGTAGCCAAATATGAGTAGTCCATTTGTTTAGCATCCTGATTCAGATACAAGTGTGATTAGATTTTCAGTTCTGCTGTTTGATGTCCAAGTGGTCAAGGATTTGGTGGAAAGTCAAAAATGCACCTTGCAATGGCCAGTTGGCAGTTTTATAGGCATAAAACAATATCAGTTTTTATGGCTAAAGACAAAGAGATAACTTAATCAAAACTACAGAATGTTCACTAGTTGGCTTCTCTTCAAATGTGTGTTGAATGCCCTAAAGACACATACTTGTCTTGCAAACATGAGATTCTCGTTTTAGTTCATGATCTGCATCTGCGTTGCGTGTTCTCCAGATGTGTGAGATTTGTTACAGGTGTTTGTTTCCTCCAACAATTAAAAAAATATACTGACAAAACAACTGGCTGCAAAACTGGTTATGAGACGACCACAACCAATAACTTGCACAACAACGGCAGACTTTCTACAACCGAAGCGACCGTTTAGGACAGGGTTCTTAAAGTGGTCAATATTGACCGCTAGGGGTCAATGGGACTATTCAAGGGGTCAATAACAAGCCTGGGAGTCAAAATTGTATCAGTAAATGACCAGTGGTCAATAGATGGTCTATAAGCAATAGAAGGTTGACCAGGGTCAATTATTTTTTGAGTTTCCAAATGTCGCAGTTGTGATGTTGGATGTTTAGTCCCTCTGTTTGATGTCCAAGTGGTCAAAGATTTGGTGGAAAGTCAAGAACACACCTTACAATGGCCAGTTGGCAGTTTATAGGCATAAAACAATATCTGTTTGTATGGCTAAAGACGTTCTTTTGTACACTGCCTGTGAGGTTGTTTACATTCATGCCTGGTTCCTCCTATCATAGAGTTCTTAATATAAATGGATTCTTCCTGTTAAGAAGTTATTTCCTGCCCTTGCTTAAAAGGTCAGGAAACCCCTTAGAGATAGAGATAGAGATATATATGTAGCACTAGTGGCGCATACACACGAGCGGACTTTACGGCAGACTTTGCTTGGCGGACTTTTCGACAGACTTTACGATGGACTTTCTGAATGAACGGACTTGCCTACACACAATCCACCAAAGTCCGTTGAATTTGTACGTGATAACGTACGACCGGACTAAAACAAGGAAGTTCATAGCCAGTAGCCAATAGCTTCCCTAGCGTGGCTTTTTGTCCGTCGAACTAGCATACAGACGAGCGGACTTTTTGACCGGACTCAATTTCGACGGATTGATTTAAAACATGTTTCAAATCTAAGTCCGTCCAACTTTTGAGAAAACAAAGTCCGCTGGAGCCCACACACGATTGAATTGTCTGACGAAATCCAGTCCGCCGGGCAAAGTCTGCCGTAAAGTCCGCTCGTGTGTACACGGCATAACTCTTGGTGGAGCTGCTGGTTTAAAGCGGGCTGTTACCTTCACTTCCGCCACCTCTATTTCACCGGCACCGGGTCTAGGGTCCCGTTGAGTTTACCTCCGAACAATGTAGGCACCGAACACTTTGACTATCTTTTCCAATGCTTTAATGAACAGGGCAATAAAGGAAGTAGCAGGAAAGAGGCAGAAAGAAAACTGCAGGGAAGCTCAAATACCTTTTCTTAGTATTCTTTAGTACATCATTAGGAATTGAACGCTTGTAGCTGAATATTCTCCCCTTGTGGGATTTAATCTTTGCCTGCCTGGATAGGTTACTCTCACTCGCCTAGCAGCCAGTGCACAGCATGAACAAAAGTCTCTGCCACAGACTTGTTTGAAGCAAAACCCGTACGATCCTCTGCCACAGAATGTAATGGTTTACGGTGAATATCAGACACAGCACTTGGACCTTTAAGCCAACCCGGCAGTACTATGCAGTAAGACTACTTCAGGATACGTCCTCCAACCGAGTCACCAGGCCCCTCTCCAGACCAGCACTCTGCATGATCCTTCCATGACGGGTCCTCCCCTCGGATCTCCTCAGTTGTCCAGCTTCTTCACTCGGGATAGACAGCCCAGGACCATTCCTCTGCCACTGTGGTAGACCCCAGACAGGCTTCTTGGCCCACCCACACGCCGCAGCGACGCGGGCCTCCGGGTCGGAGGACCACGAGGTGGTACTCTTAACGCATACCTGTCGGCCAGGAGGGCCAGCAGGTTGCTGAAAACGAACCCCTAAACATGGCGTCTGTCCCATAAATACCCTCTCCCAGAATGCAACTCGGAGGACCACCTCCACCAAGTTGTCCCCGGAACAGAGGAGCACTCATGCGCTTCAGCACGTTGCCTTTCCAACACCGGCCCATGGTGACAACGTCACCCACCGGCGCAGTGCGAAACTACACACAACTCAGCCAAGCTGGAACAGAGGCAAATCTAACTTCACCGAACAAGTAACCCACTCAATTTACCTATCAGCAGTAGACTAGAAATCTACCAGCGCTACATATATAAATCTATATCTATATATGTGTCTTTGCTTACAGGAAGTGAAAGGAGAGAGTAACCAGCCCCATGCTGACTGTAAAGCCAGGACATTCTGCAGGCTGATTGTGTGCTTTATCCATCTAGCCATCCCTCCAGGCTGAAAAGAAAGCCTGGAGGGATGGCAATATAGCATACCCCCCCCAACTTTTTGCGATTGGAACGAGGGACACCTATTAGCAAAAGTATGTAGGCATAGGACACACCCCCCTGCCACGCCCCCTTAAAGGAGAATTATACAAAAAAAAAAAAATGGTTAAACCCACAAGTGCTTTTTTTTTTTTTTTTTTTACCACTACTATTACTTTATATTGGTTTTTGGAATTTACAAATGCAGCAATTTAGAAATTGGGTGAAAGGTTTATCACTGGGAAATGCTTTTTGAAAGATAAATAGTGCATTTTGCATACAACTATATAGATCAGACCAAAATGAGAGACCAATGAGGAGGAAAGAGGGACAGAGGGACATTGCTCCAAGTAAGGGACAGTTGGGAGCTATGATATAGGCAAGTGTTACTGCACTGTGTAGCTCACTGTTTGTTATATTACTGTCACTCCTGTGTGGGAATCAGAGATACTGTATCTGTTCTAGGCTTCTCTGATTCCCTGAAGATTTCTATTTGCCTACTGCAATATACTTTTGCTATTCTCAAGTGTATGAGAGCAAAGCTCATTTGGTTATAACCTATCAAGTGACTGGTTTTGAATTATAGTGCATATCTGCCACTTCATTATTTAAAGGCAACAGTGTCCCTTATTGGTCTAGGGGGGTTCCTAGCTAGTATTATCCCAAAGCTCCCAACTGTCCGTGATTTGGAGCAATCTCCCTCTGTCCCTCTTTCCTCCTCATTTGTCCCTCATTTTGGTCTGATCTATATAGTTGTATATAAAATGCACTTTTTATCATTCAAAAAGTGTTTCCCAGTGCTAAACCTTTCCTCCAATTTCTAAATTGCTGCATTTGTAAATTTTAAAAGTCAATATAAAGGAATAGCAGTGGTAAAAAAAAGCCCTTGTGGATTTAATTAAACTTTTTTTGGTTAATTCTCCTTTAAGGGGGTGTGATGGGGGGGCGTGTCCTCTGCCTACATACGTTTGCTAGTAGGTGTCCCTCATTCCCATCTCAAAATGTTGGGAGGTGTGTTTTCCTAGGGAACGGTAAACAGCTCAGGGTAGTGACAGGCCAGGCCAGTGTTTCTCAACTCCAGTCCTCAAGGCGCCCCCCAACAGGTCATGTTTTCAGGATTTCCCTCAGATGAAACAGCTGTGGTAATTACTAAGGCAGTGAAACTGATCAAATCACCTGTGCAAAAAAAAAATGGCAAGCCTGAAAACATGGCCTGTTGGGGCACCTTGAGGACTGGTGTTGAGAAACACTGGGCTAGGCTTCCGATGGCCACTTAGATAAGTAGCGGTGCGGGTGCATTGATAGCCTATAGTCAGTTTGGTTAGGGACCAAGAGATAGGCTAGATAGGCCTGATTTGCCTTGCAGGTGGCGTCTTCCAGACTTCTTCACCACCGGTGTGTTCGTCTGTACAAGCGTCCCCAGGAAGCCACTGCTCCACATGGGCATCAGCGTTCGTCTTCTCAAGCCGGATTGTGTTACGCCTTGCAAGTCCGCTCATCAGGGGCCCCGGCAACCGAACTGTGCCACAGGGCCTAATTGGAGGTATTGGTGTTAAAAGCCTTTATATATCGGAATACATAGATACTTATATACACTGTTCTTCTCAGATATATGTACATTCTTCTTTTTATTGCTTTGGTTGTATGTAATGCCATCACTTTATCATATATAAGGTTACACCAATCATCTGCTGGTATGTCTGCATATCTTTACTTTTAGAAATCTATGCTGGGTGTAGTAGTACTACTGCTGTCAGTTATTTTGGGTGAGTTACTAGTTATTGTCCTATAAAGGGATCATCTCTACATACGCTGGAGGCCCTTTCTATATAATTGGCACTGCCAATTATATATTCATAGCCCACTCTTCCTTTGGCTCCTTTGGTTACCTGAAGGTTAGGGCCATAGCCTGTGTGTGGAGGGCAACTTCATATGACCCACCCCCATAATAACAGGGCTACACAACCAAGAGATTTTTGTTATAGCTCATGATCTGCATGGAAGTTGCAAGTTCTCCAGATTTGTGAAATTTTGTTTTCTGCAGAAAATATACTAACAAAATAACTGGCTTAAACTGCTACGGCTTAACGTGATTGTGATGCCGCGTACACACGAGCGGAATGTCCGACAGAAAAAGTCAGACGGGAGCTTTTCATCGTATATTCCGATTGTGTGTATGTCCCATCAGACTTCTTACGCCAAAAATTCTGAAGGACCTAGAAAGAGAACATGTTCTAAATTTTTCCGATGGAACCAATTCCTATCGGGAAAATCGATCGTCTGTATGCTGTTCCGATGGACCAAAAACAACGCATGCTCTGAAGCAAGAACGAGACGGAAGCTATTGACTACTGGCTATTGAACTTCCTTTTTCTAGTCCCGTCGTACGTGTTGTACATCACTGTGTTCTGGACGGTCAGATTTTGGTGTGACCATGTGTATGCAAGACAGTGGAATTCCGTCGGAACTCCGTCAGAAAAACCTTCAGAGTTCCGACGGGAACCAGTCGTGTGTACAGGGCATAAGGCTTAGTTTTTTTGTTTTTTTTTTAAATAACAAACATGTCATACTTACCTCCACTGTGCAGTTTTTTTGCACAGAGTGGCCCCGATCCTCAACTTCTGGGGTCCCCCGGAGGCACTCGTAGCTCCTTCCCCGCATTGTACAGTGCCTTGCAAAAGTATTCACCCCCCTTGGCTTTTTACCTATTTTGTTACATTACAGCCTTTAGTTCAATGGTTTTTTTTTTAATCAGAATTATATGTGATGGATCAGAACACAATAGTCTAAGCTGGTGAAGTAAAATTAGAAAAATATATACATAAAACTATTTTTCAGAAATAAAAAACGGATAATTGGCATGTGCGTATGTATTCACCCCCTTTGTTATGAAGCCCAGAAAAAGCTCCGGTGCAACCAATTACCTTCAGAAGTCACATAATTAGTGAAATGATGTCCACCTGTGTGCAATCTAAGTGTCACATGATCTGTCATTACATATACACACCTTTTTGAAAGGCCGCAGAGGCTGCAACACCTAAGCAAGAGGCACCACTAACCAAACACTGCCATGAAGACCAAGGAACTCTCCAAACAAGTAAGGGACAATGTTGTTGAGAAGTACAAGTCAGGGTTAGGTTATAAATATCCAAATCTTTGATGATCCCTAGGAGCACCATCGAATCTATCATAACCAAATGGAAAGAACATGGCACAACAGCAAACCTGCCAAGAGACGGCCGCACACCAAAACTCACGGACCGGGCAAGGAGGGCATTAATCAGAGAGGCAGCACAGAGACCTAAGGTAACCCTGGAGGAGCTGCAGAGTTCCACAGCAAAGACTGGAGTATCTGTACATAGGACGACAATAAGCCGTACGCTCCATAGAGTTGGGCTTTATGGCAGAGAGGCCAGAAGAAAGCCATTACTTTCAGCAAAAAACTAAATGACACGTTTTGAGTTTGTGAAAAGGCATGTGGGAGACTCCTAAAATGTATGGAGGAAGGTGCTCTGGTCTGATGGGACTAAAATTGAACTTTTTTGCTATCAAAGAAAACGCTATGTCTGGTGCAAACCCAACACGTCACATCACCCAAAGAACACCATCCCCACTGTGAAACATGGTGGTGGCAGCATCATGCTGTGGGGATGTTTTTCAGCAGTCAGGACTGGGAAACCGGTCAGAGTTGAGGGAAAGATGGATGGCGCTAAATACAGGGATATTCTTGAGCAAAACCTGTACCACTCTGTGTGTGATTTGAGGCTAGGACGGAGGTTCACCTTCCAGCAGGACAATGACCCCAAACACACTGCTAAAGCAACACTTGAGTGGTTTAAGGGGAAACATGTAAATGTGTTGGAATGGCCTAGTCAAAGCCCAGACCATCCAACTTGAAGGAGCTGGAGCAGTTTTTTAAGGAGGAATGGGCAAAAATCCCAGTGGTAAGATGTGGCAAGTTCATAGAGACTTATCCAAAGTGACTTGGAGCTGTGATAGCTGCAAGTAGGTGGCTCTACAATGTATTGACTTTAGGGGGGTGAATAGTTATGCACATTGACTTTTTCTGGTATTTTGTCCTATTTGTTGTTTGCTTCACAATAATAAAAAAAAAATCTTCAAAGTTGTGGGCATGTTCTGTAAATTAAATTATGCAAATCCTCAAACAATCCATGTTATTTCCAGGTTGTGAAGCAACAAAACACGAAAAATGCCAAAGGGGGGGGGGGTGAATACTTTTGCAAGGCACTTTATAAGCCCCTAGGAGAAGAGCTCTCCTGGGGGGTTACCTTGCAGGCACGCTCCCGATTCCAGCATTTGCGTCCATAGACGAAGAATGCGGACTCTGCCCCGCGTCACTGGATTTGATTGACTGCAGCGGAAGCCAATGGCTGCGCTGCTATCAATCTATCCAATCAAGAGACAACAGGCAGAGGGGAAGAGCACGGGAATTACAGGACTCAGGTGAGAAAAACTGGGGGGGGGGCAGGTCAGTGACAGAAGTTTTTTCACCTTAATGCAAAGGGTGCATTAAGGTGAAAAACATGGGGGGTTTACAACCCCTTTAAGGTGCCTGCTGGGTCGGTGACGCCACAAGGGGGCGGTGCCACCAGGTGATGTCACCAGGTGGCCCCACCCCTTATATAAGAGCTGTCAAACAGCGGAGCAAGTAGTCGGCGGTTAGCCTTCATCATGGGCAGAGCCCCTTGTTTTGTTTTTTTTTTCCCCTTTTTCAGGCCCGACAGTAGCGGTGGGCGTCATGATTGACGACGGATCTACATCGGGGGACATTGTTTTTTTATTTTTAATAAGCGAATTGTCAAAAACTGCGTGTGTTTTTTAGGTTTTTTTTTTTGGTCAATGAGTAGGGGTACAATGTACCCCATACTCATTCACATGGGGGGGCGGAATCTGGGGGCCCCCTGCTAAAGGGGGCTTCCAGATTCTAATAAGCCCCCTGTCCGCAGAGCCCCCCCTACCCCAAAGCACCCCCCCCCCCCATGTTGAGGGCATGTGGCCTGATATGATTCAGGATTCCTTGCCTGTCAGGCTGCATTCTCGAATAAGGGTATGGTATTGATTTCGGGGGGGGGACCCCACGCTGTTTTGTATTTAATTTCGACGTGGGGTTCCCCTTAAAAGCCATACCAGACCAAGATGTTCAGGCATGAATTGGGGGGGGGGGGGGGAACACCACGCCGTTTTTTTAAACATTTTTCTATTGCCGGAAATGTTTTTTTTTTCATTCAGCTATCAGCGGGGAAGCCCGTTGACAGCTGATGACTCATCATATGTTAAGGACGCCGCTGCCGGCTTCCTGTCCCGCTCCTTAACAAGCAGTTCTTCACTGTGCCCTGACTGGGCAAAGCTTTGCCCAATCTGGGCTTAGAATGCACTGTGCAGCATGCAGTGCATTGTGGGGTGCTCGGCGGGCGAACAGGCGATGTTTGGGCCGAAATCTTGCTCGCCCCGAATTGCAGGCCCAACTCTAGTGTTCAGCTTCAAAGCGGTATTAACCCCAAACTCTAAAATGTAATATATTGCAGCTTACCAATCATTAGATGTGTTGGCTGCATTCGTTTTCATTTTTTTTAGTTTTTTTTTCCCCCCTCTGGTTTTCTCCTGGTGTTCTGGCCAGTAACACACCTCCTGTATGAGAGCGCCCCCCACTCTGGATGAAGAAGCACAGGGGGCACCTTTGGACAGCAGCAATGTCAGTCTGGGGGGGGAGGGGAGTGCTAAATGGACTAGCAGCTCTAAACACACTAAGAAATTGAAGCCAAACTCCAGCTAACACTTTTATTAGCAGTTTTTTTTTTTGTTTTTCCTTTTGGAATAAAAGTTTTACATGAATAAATAAAAGCAGAGAATTTTAAAGCACCACTCTCAGTGTTAAATGGTTTGTCTCATCTCTGTAACTGATACATTTGCAGGAGAGCTTGTTCTTTTGAAAAACAACACACTTACTGGCTCACTAAATTAAAATAAAGGAAAGAAAGCCTAAAATAGAAAACGAATGCAGCCACCACATCTCAGAATTTGTAAGCTGCAATATAATAGATGTTTGCTTTTGGGTTTAATATCGCTTTAACTTCCAGTCTAAAATATCAAATTTGGTTGGACCGAACCCTCAACCGCTCTGTTAGGGATAAAAAAGAAATAAATAACTTATTCCTAGGCCAGCAATCATTCACAAGGATTCGGCTTCTGGGCCAAGTTTGTGGGTAATCATTGAATTCATTACCTCCGTTTACATAATGAGTCTGGTCTATTTGTTATGGTAAATATCAGCCATTAGTAAATTGCCGGTGCAGAAAAGTGAAACTCTTCAGCGAGACCCGCCTTGTGAAGATCAATGTTCTCCTCTATGACAAGCCGGCTCCGGCGATGGTGTACCTCTCTGCCAGCAATGCTCATTAGGGCTCTAGCAGTATGTGGTCTTATTGAGAGGGACATCAGTTTGAATTACTGATCCAGTTAGAGGAAAATGGAGACATCATTTGTGGGGGTCTCCTTATTAAAAACAATTGTGCTTTCTTGGAAATGCATTTGCAGGCTGGAGAATGGAAGACCTAATAAAATCTGTTGAAAATATGCCTATTATTGCGATGTGCTGCACTTCGGTGTCATAAATCCCTCAGCCAGACTATTCGTTCCAGATTTGCCAGAGCGCACACTGGCCTGCTACATGGCAATTGTTCTAATACGGTATATCTATCAACACATCACAGGGATTTATTTCCTAGATTCTATTTCCACTGCAATACAATATGAGCATTTAACATTTAAAGGGCAGGCGTGTCTCCATGGCTGTCTGGGAAACCGGCTGGCAGAGCGTCAACTCAACCCCAGCAGGACATTGACAGATAGCTCCCCGAGTCCCCCCACTTGTGAGTACTCCATGTATTCCATTGTAAATACATGGCACATAAAACAATATTTCATTTTTAGTAATCTATCTCTCCCCCCACCCCTGATCTCTCTCCCCCCACCCCTGATCTCTCTCTTTCCCCACCCCTGATCTCCTCCCCCCCACCCCTGATCTCTCTCCCCCCACCCCTGATCTCTCCCCCCCACCCCTGATCTTTCTCCCCCCCACCCCTGATCTCTCTCTTTCCCCACCCCTGATCTCTCTCCCCCCACCCCTGATCTCTCTCTTTCCCCACCCCTGATCTCTCCCCCCCACCCCTGATCTCTCTCCCCCCACCCCTGATCTCTCTCTCTCTCCCCCCACCCCTGATCTCTCCCCCCCCACCCCTGATCTCTCTCCCCCCACCCCTGATCTCTCTCTTTCCCCACCCCTGATCTCTCTCCCCCCACCCCTGATATCTCTCTCTCTCCCCCCACCCCTGATCTCTCTCTCTCTCCCCCCACCCCTGATCTCTCTCCCCCCACCCCTGATCTCTCTCTTTCCCCACCCCTGATCTCTCTCCCCCCACCCCTGATATCTCTCTCTCTCCCCCCACCCCTGATCTCTCTCTCTCCACCCCTGATCTCTCTCTCTCCACCCCTGATCTCTCTCTCTCTCCCCACCCCTGATATCTCTCTCTACCCACCCCTGATCTCTCTCTCTCCCCCCACCCCTGATATCTCTCTCTCTCCCCCCACCCCTGATCTCTCTCTCTCCACCCCTGATCTCTCTCTCTCTCTCTCCACCCCTGATCTCTCTCTCTCTCCCCACCCCTGATATCTCTCTCTACCCACCCCTGATCTCTCTCTCTCCACCCACCCCTGATCTCTCTCTCTCCACCCCTGATCTCTCTCTCTCCACCCACCCCTGATCTCTCTCTCTCCGCCCCTGATCTCTCTCTCTCCACCCCTGATCTCTCTCTCCCTCTCTTTTCCTTCACCCTTGATCTCTCTCTCCCCACCCCTGATCTCTCTCTCTATCTCTCTCTCTCTCCACCCCTGATCTCTCTCTCTCTCCCCCTATTTCCCTCTCTTTCTCTCCCTCTTTCCCTCTCTTTCTCACCCTCTATCTCCCTCCTTCTCCCTCCCTCTCCCTCTCTCTTCCCTTCTCTCTCTCCTTTGCTCTTTGCCTCTCTCTCTCTCTGTCCTCCAGTCCTCCTAACTTCCATCCTGGAGTGTGAATGGTCAGTCCACTGCCATTGGATGGCCAATTCAACAGAATAGAATGCATAGAAGTCGTCCAACATCATCATATATAATTCAGAGACAAGTGGTAGCCACTGGGCTCACAATGGTGAGAGGAGGCAGTGATGCAGACAGTCAGAGGCTGGAAAAATCAGAGGCTTTGTGGACTGGTCACCACTAATTGGCAGGGAGGAAGACTCCGCAACCATGGAGGGGGGCACAATTTTTATAATTTTTTAACTGCTTAAATTTGACTAGCATGAAGAGCCTTTTTTTTGCAATTGCAATGGTCTCTAATTAATTTTCAGTTGATTTAATTTGTTCCCTGGATTAAAGGGATATTAGAGGCAGTTTTTTTTTGTTTTCAAATAACAAACGGGTCATACTTACATGCTCTGTGTGATAGTTTTGCACAAAGCAGCCCCGATCCTCTTCTTCTTGGGTCCCCCACCGGCACTCCTGGCCCCTCCCTCCTGCCTAGTGCCCCCATAGCAAGCAGCTTGCTATGGGGGCACTCAGCAGAAGGGAGGGGCCAGGAGCGCCGGTGGAGGATTCAAGAAATTGAGGATGGGGCACCCAAGCAGGCACGCCCTCGAGCCGCTGCTCTGTGTGTCAATTCACACATGGCGCGTGGCTCGGTTCCGCCCTTGCTCATTCCTCATTGGCTCACTGGCTGTGATTGACAGTAGTGGGAACCAATGGCTAACGCTACTGTTTCAGCCAATGAGGAGGGAGAGACTCGGGAGAGCCAAGGCTCTCGTGCACATCGCTGAATCTGAATCAGGCTCAGGTAAGTTTAGGGGGGGCTGCTGCACACAGGTTTTTTACGTTCATGCATTCTTTGCCTTTACAACCACTTTAACTCTTTAAAAACACTGTAATTGCACCGCAAGATTTAATCATCTAATAAATCTATAGCTATAATGTTTAGCTGGAATCACTGTAATATTCTATTCTTGACTTCCAGCTCTAAAATGTGCCCAGAATTATAATCAGAAACATAACTGCAGATTAAATATTTTTAAAGACAAAAGTGAAAACATTCGCTCATGTGCATCTACTGCATGAAAGATTTTGCTAAGCACCATTTCACAATATATTTCTTAATTGTCCCAATATATCAGATGCTGGAGACTTGAGCATCAATGACAGTTCAGTCTATTCATCACTATCCTTACAATTTGCTGAGTGTCTAGAACTTTACCCTGTAATGTCAGACATTGATCCTAATCACTTCTGACGTTGTATGTCATACAAGCGGATCTGAGGTTCAACAGGATGACATATTGAAGGCTGGGGAGATATTTTTGCACAGTACTAGACATTGCACTTTTAGAACTCTCTGCTCAGTCATGTCTAATGATAAACCGTGTCAGAGGTCCACCGTACACTACGACACGAAATGTCGTCTTTTCATAACCTTTAAAAAGAAATTAAGCAATTGCTGTAAATGAAGACGTGAAATAGGGAAGGAATGGTGTATATAGTATATCCAATGACCACGTTACAGGTCTGTTAATCTGTAAACAAGATCCCATATCAAATGATTGCATCTTTACTTTGTAACCTGCCTTGTATTCTTGCACCAAGTGGCAGGTAAAACTGGAATTTTGTACATAACATAAAACCCATTTCTTGATATCAGATGAGGACTTCTCATCCACCTGGTAGAACTTGTGAATGGAAGACCAGGTGGCGGCCTTAATAATCTGAGAAATAGCTCCCTGATGCCAAAAAGCCCAAGAAGCACTAACAAATCTAGCTAGAGTGTCCTTTAGAAGAAAAAAGTGGAACTTTCTCATTAAGGTCATAGACATGAACAATAATTTGTCTGAGCCACCAAGAAGTGATGAATCGAGAAGCCAGTTCCCCTTTGTGGTGAGTTACAAAAAGATCTTGATAGAATAGAAAATGACTGGTGAAGCCCACCTTACCCTCCAGACTAGAGGCTATAAGGGACCCTCAGGGGACAGGTGAGCTGACATTTTACCTTGAGGTCGCATTCAGGACATGTGGGGAGGATGTGAACAGATGGGGGCTGGTCACTTTCAAACAGTCCCGAGACTTTATTTAACCGCTTAAGGACCGGGCCTCTTTTTGAGATTTGTTGTTTACAAGTTAAAAACAGTTTTTTTTCGCTAGAAAATTATTTAGAACCCCCAAACATTATACTTTTTTTTTTCTAACACCCTAGAGAATAAAATGGTGGTCAATGCAATACTTTCTGTCACACCGTATTTGCCCAGCGGTCTTACAAGCGCACTTTTTTTGGAAAAAATATACTTTTTTGAGTTAAAAAATAAGACAACAGTAAAGTTAGCCCAATTGTTTTTTTTTATATTGTGAAAGATAATGTTACGCCAAGTAAATTGATACATAACATGTCACGCTTCAAAATTGCGCCCGCTCGTAGAATGGCGAAAACTTTTACCCTTAAAAATCTCCATAGGCGACGTTTCAAAAATTCTACAGGTTGCATGTTTTGAGTTACAGAGGAGGTCTAGGGCAGGAAATATTGCTCTTGCTCTACCGATCGTGGCGATACCTCACATGTGAGGTTTGAACACCGTTTTCATATGCGGGCGCTATTCACGTATGCGTTCGCTTCTGCATGCGAGCTCGGCGCTTAAAAATTTGTTAATTTTTTTTCTTATTTATTTTACCTTTTAATTTTTATTTTTACACTGTTTTGAAAAAAAAAATTGTGTCACTTTTATTCCTATTACAAGGAATGTAAACATCCCTTGTAATAGAAAAAAAGCATGACAGGACCTCTTAAATATGAGATCTGGGGGTCAAAAAGACCTCAGATCTCATATTTACACTAAAATGCAAAAAAAAAAAAAAAATTGGCCTTTAAAAACATTTAAAAAAAAAAATGGTCCTTTAAGAGCTATTGGCGGAAGTGACGTTTTGACGTCACTTCCACCCTGCAATGTTATGGAGACGGGTTGGGGCCATCTTCCCCTCACTCATCCCCATACCCAGCAAGGAGTAACATCCGATCGCCTCCAACGCTGCTGACGGGTCCGGTAAGCGGCGGAGGGCACCGAAGCGTGGCGGGAGGGGGCCTCTCCCGCCGCCGACAAAAGTGATCTCGCGGCGAATACACTGCAGAGACCACTGTTATCGGAAAGGTCCGTAAGTGGTTAAACCAATAAACTCCAGGGAGAAAGGAAAAATACAGCATGAACCACAGACTCCAAAAAGTGTTTCCAGTCATACAGAAAAGAACTGAGATCACCACGCTGTAGATTAGAACAGACTCAATAGCAGCAATCAGGGCTGCTGTTAGAAATCATGGGGCCTCATACAGTCTACCTGAAAGGCCCCCCCCCCCCCCCCAAGGCACAGCACCAAACACAGACAGTGTGCATTTGGGCCGCTTACCCGTACCTGCATACCTGTCAAATTAGGGCCTGTGGCTGTGTTTGTACAGCCGCTGCATCCCCATACAGTGACAGGAGGCTCTAGCTACATGAACAGACTATTCATTCACACGGCCGGATACCAAGAAATTGAGAACATAAATTCCTCAATCCCTTTTCGGCAGCCTCAGCTGCACTGCAGAATGATTGAATAGGGAAAGTTCTGTACAGAAGCTCCTTGTTTACAGTTTACTATGCTTCAGTTATAAATGAACACAGGGATGATCGTTACCCATTGCTTGCTGTGTTCATTCAAGAAATGAATAGGGATGGTAAATATGACCGTTTACTGGTCCACCCACTCTCCATCCTGACACCCAGCAGGTGTGGAGCTGCAGGAAGAGAGGGTCTGATTGTGGGAGGGGGGGTTTATCAGAATAGAGGGGGGGGCACATTTACTGGAACCAAGCGGCAAGGCGAGGAGGAGCAGATGGTTGCGATGCAGGGGGGAGTCACAGGGGATCAGTTCCAGTAATTTCTCCCACCCTGCTGGTTTAGTGAACTGCCATAAAGCTGTATGGGCCCCTTGTTGAACATATAGAGCCTGGGCCCCATACAGGAGGACCGGTGCTACCCCCTTATCAGCGGTCCTGGCATTAATAGAACTTATCTCTCTCTAGACGAGTCACCAGACATCTCATGGGCTCCAAGCTATACCTACCTTCTTTGGAAACCTTCAGCAGCCAAAGTTCCTCCCTGTCCAGAATTCACAACCTCTAACCAGTCAGTACAAAATGTAGTTACTTTGGGTCAACCAAGTACTGTTCCCAGAAATCCAACTGTACAGGTCATAGACTGTAGTCATGCATTACTTGTTTACCCAATATGGTATTTAAAGTGGTATTCTGGCCGAAATTATAATTTTAAATAAAAATATCCCTATAATACACAAGCTTAATGTATTCTAGTAAAGTTAGTCTGTAAACTAAGGTCTGTTTTGTTAGTTTATAGCAGTAGTTTGTTATTTTATAAACTTACAGCAGGCCGTGGCCATCTTAAGTGTGGGCATCTGAAGCCAGACTGTATTTCTTCCTGGATCTCATCCTTGCAGATCTCGCACATGCTCAGTGCAGCACAAGCAGTGTAATAGGTTTCAGGTCAGGTTTCCATAGCAACGGCAGTGTCAGAGGAAGTTGCCGCCCCTTCCCAGAAGGCATTGCAAACAGGAAATGATGCGATGGGCCACGGCCAGGGAGGAGGAAGTGAAAAATGAATACAGCAGATATACAGTAAGTGCTGAGAAAAAAAAATTAAAAATATCCAATTCGTTTACAGTGCGCAGTTTAGTGAGGGATGCTGAAGTGTTGTAAACGTGGGTGGAACTCCACTTTAAGTCCAGAATGTTTTGCTGAAGAATCTAAAATTTGGTAAAATCTGTAATGTGTAGTGTTCCGATGTTTATTCACTGTGACATTGTGCCATAGTTATTTAGCTATACCAAATATGTTACTTTTGTTTGGTCAAAGATGCATTCTTATTACAGATGGTAAAGCAAAAACCATTGAGGTGATGGAACTAGATTACTGAGAGAAAAAAAAAAATTAAAAAAGGTTGGCCGGAAATGGAAAAGGAAAAAGAGTAAGCAAATAATGTTATTGGTGGGAAACTATAAGCTGACATTGCCAATGTACATTTAGTTGTCTGCCATTCTCAGATAAGGAAAGGGACAAAAGTAAGAGCGTGTCCCATAATTCTTCATCATCTTTAGTTCGCTTACAGTAACTTACACCAATATGTGTGAAATGGGTTTACTAAACAGTTTGCTGTACTAGCAAAAAGATATCGCCAGGTACTATAGCACGCAATTGGCCTAGTGAAAATCTGTGACTTAAACCAGTTGCCCATCGTGCACTTTCACCCCCTTCCTGCCAGGCCAATTTTCAGCTTTCAGCACTGTCACACTTTGAATGACAATTTGTATTATTTTATAGAGCTTTGTTTTGGTGCTATTTAATCACTACTGGGATTTTTATTTTGTGCTTAATAAACAAACAAAAGACCGAACATTTTGAAAAAAAAAAGTTTTTTTCATATTTTGGTATAACATTTTGCAAACGGGTACTTTTTTTCCTTCACTGATGTGTGCTGATGAGGCAGCACTGATGGGCACTGATAGGCTGCACTGATGGTCACCGATGAGGCGGTACTGATGAGGTGGTATGGATGAGGCAGTACTGATGAGGCAGCATTGATGGACACTGATGAGGCGGCACTGGTAGGCACTGATAAAGAGGCACTGATAGACGCCACTTGTGACTGGAGTCACTTTGGGAAGGGGGCTTGTGGAACCCAGCTTACCTTGGAGAGCTCTGGAAACTTCTTGTCCAGCTCCCCCACCTATGTTTAAGTTACCCTGTGTCTATTAGGGGCACAGGGTGATCGAGAACCCCAGTCTGATCTGCACTAATCAGACTCTCCAAACAACCACACCAGACTCAGCATTTCCTTGTACCCCTGCTATCCAGGGTTCTATATGTGTAGTTTATGTTGAAGGAATGAAGGGGCACTTTCACTTGGGACATTAATATTTCTGAACAATATCCCTCAAGAATATATGAAGATAAAGTCCACCTTTCTTCAGAGACCATTGCTAGATGGTTTGAGGTGGGGTGGAGATTGCTATGTGTTTGTTAAGTGCCTGTATCCCATTGTTCTATTGTGTCTATCTGCTTTGGGAGAATAGTATTATGGGATGTATATATTCATATGGAATAGCTGTGGGGGGGTGTTCTCCAGCAACCCCTCTGAAAGACGGTCTACTATGGGAAAGTTGAATACACCTGTGTCATGCTACTGGTGGAGGTAACGTTTACACCACCCTGTGTCATTATGCAAAGGAGGGGGGATTGTCCCTTGGGTGTATTTCTCTGTGTGCCTTTGTTCAAATAAACAGTTCTTATCCTGGTGTACTCCAAAACTGGTGTTGCCTGGTTCTTTAGGTAACTATAGCCAGACTTGCGGGTCTCGTGTTCCAGAACTTGAGAAGCAGTTTCTTGCCGGAGATACCCAACAAGTTGACCAGAGTCTGTCACAGCACTGATGGGCACTGATAGGTTGCACTGATAGGCGGCACTGATGGGCACTGATAGGCTACACTGATGGGCACTGGTAGGTGGCACTGATGGGCATTGGTAGGCAGCACTGATAGGTGATGTTGATGAGGAGACACTGGTGGGCACTGATTGGCAGCAGTAGTGGGCACAGATTGGCAGCAGTGGTGGGTACAGATTGACAGAAGCCAATTATCGGCTCTTTTCTCCTTTCCTCCACATGCTGACAGCGTGAGAAGGAGTGGTGAAGAGAGTCGGTAACCGGGTTCCGTTGACATCGTGATCAGCTGTGATCGGTGTATAACATGCACTTTTTTCCCCTTAAAATCAGGGGGAAAATCGTGGGTGCGTGTTATACGCCGATCCCCGCTAATTGTGATCTATCGGAGCGATCGCCGCGATCGCAGCCGACATTCACATAGCGAGTAGTTTTAAATATGGCGCCGCGGAGTTCAGAGGGACTCGGCGGAGCTGAACGAGCGCCGCCGAGATCACAGTGACTGGGCGGAGCCGAGATACACATAGTCGAGTGTTCTCGGCTCTTTCCGGCGCTGCTCACAGTCACACCCAGTCCCACCATTGGACCTGTGTTATGTCCATCATAGGGCGGGACTGGGCGGGACTGTGAGCGGCGCCGGAAAGAGCCGAGTACACTCGACTATGTGTATCTCGGCAGCGCTTGTTCAGCTCCGCCGAGTCCCTCCGAACTCCGCGGCGCCATATTTAAAACTACATGCTATGTGTATGTCGGCTGCGATCTGTCCAAGCAAGTAATGCACACTGGGGGCAAGGCTGCACTGACCACTAGGGCAAGGCTGCACTGACCACTGGGGCAAGGCTGCACTGACAAGGCTGCACTGGGGCAAAGCTGCACTGACAAGGCTGCACTGGGGCAAAGCTGCACTGACAAGGCTGCACTGGGGCAAGGCTGCACTGGGGCAAAGCTGCACTGACAAGGATGCACTGGGGCAAAGCTGCACTGACAAGGCTGCACTGACAATTCTGCACTGGGGCAAAGCTGCACTGACAAGGCTGCAATGGACACTGGGGCAAGGCTGCACTGACACTGAAAAGGCTGCAATGACACTGACAAGGCTGCAGATGGACACGATAAGGCTGCATTAAGGGACATTTAAATGTAAGTTTTTTTTCCTTAAAATTCCCTCCTAAACTTGGGGTGCGTGTTATACGCCGGCGCGTGTTATACGCCGATAAATACGGTACCTCTTTACAAAATTTTATAACAAACTATGAAAAATGATTTTTTTTCCCAAATTTTTGGTCTTTTTTTGTTTGTTTAGCAAAAAATAAAAAAACCCGGTGGTGATGATATACCACAAAAAGAAAACTCTATTTGTGTGAAAATAAATGATAAAAATTTAATATGTGGAAAAGTATTGCATGACCGCGCAATTGCCATTCAAATTGTGATAGCGCTGAAAGCTGAAAATTGGCCTGGGCAGGAAGGGGGTGAAAGTGCCCGGTAGGCAAGGGGTTAATGGGGCCACAGACAGCAATAAAAACTGACAAATTTTATAATCTCTCTGTGCTCTATCCAAAACTAAAAAAAAACTTTTGCCTTTAGTTATACTTTAAGTCCCCTAATGTTTCTAGCATTTGGCAATGGCAGCCAATCTCCTTAGTATAAGTTCCTTCAGAAAAGAAAAATGCATTGAACTGGTGGTGTGACGCTGCATGCTATTGAGACTGTTTAGTTCTTTTCTGCAGGCACAGTGCCTCAAAAGCTTGCAATTAACGTGTTCGGCCAGCCAAATAATGGCTTAGGAGATCATTTTTTTCCCCCCCGATGGATCCAGAGTCCTTCATCATATTGCCTAAGAATATATTGTGTCAATGGGCCTGTAACAAAATAGTACAAATGATCCAGAGAAAAATATTTCTGCACAAAATCTTCTTTTACCGTATAAACTCAATTAAGGTAAATATTGCATATGTAACAATTTACACACAAAATCTATTATAAACACTGTAATGAACTTCTGTCTTGCCGTACATAAATATGTACTACAAATCCCCACCGGGCTGTCATTCCTTGACAGACTTAATTACTGTAAATCTGCATGTCACCATGGGGAAAACACCATCAAGAAAGACGCAAATGTCAGACAAAGTCAGTCAGGATTACTGAATAACTTGATTAATAAATCAGTCAACGTAAGCACCAGAGTTTATATCCCACAGGCTTAAAAACCAAAGCCCGGCTAATGAAGGGAGGGTTAACCAACCGCTTTTTACGTATACCGGGCCTGACTCATCAAGCTGCAATATGTGATATCATATGCTAAAAGTGACATATTGATCAACACTGTCAATTTGAGAAAACTGCTTAACTCGTCAGAGAGAACCCTTCTGGCATTATTAGGCAACTGGAACGCTCCCATTTTAACCCTCTGTTTCATGACTTCGCTGACCTGGAACAGGTATGAAAATCAGGACTTTTCATTGGCTTGCTTGCTTTTGGACAATGGCTTACAAGGTATTTGTAGCGCCCCCCACTGGATATACTGGAGGCAAGGTGGGACCTCCAGAGGCAAGGGGCGAGCCAACATTTACCCCAGGGCTGAGTACATGGCTATAATGGAGAGTTTAGAACAGAAATTGCGCACCAGTCACTTTAGAGATTTTCCATGCTTTAATGCAGAACTTGCAGAAAGAGGTAGTAGGAGAGAGGGTTAGGGGTGTCAGATACCAAATGCAGATCACGATTCCTTGGATCCAGAAACAAACAGCTTTCCCGTTTAAGGATCTAGAATACATTGATTGTCCTTTTACACAGACCTAGCAGCCAGTAGAACTCTTGGATAGTCCTCTCACATAGACCTAGCAGCCAGTAGAAGTCCTGGATAGGCCTCTCACATAGACCTAGCAGCCAGGAGAAGTCCTGGATAGGCCTCTCACACAGACCTAGCAGCCAGTAGAACTCCTGGATAGGCCTCTCACACAGACCTAGCAGTCAGTAGAACTCCTGGATAGGCCTCTCACACAGACCTAGCAGTCAGTAGAACTCCTAGATAGTCCTCTCACATAGACCTAGCAGCCAGTAAAACTCCTGGATAGACCTCTCACACAGACCTAGCAGCTAGTAGAACTCCTGGATAGACCTCTCACACAGACCTAGCAGCCAGTAGAACTCCTAGATAGTCCTCTCACATAGACCTAGCAGCCAGTAGAACTCCTAGATAGTCCTCTCACACAGACCTAGCAGCCAGTAGAACTCCTAGATAGTCCTCTCACACAGACCTAGCAGCCAGTAGAACTCCTAGATAGTCCTCTCACATAGACCTAGCAGCCAGTAGAATGCCTGGATAGACCTCTAACACAGACCTAGCAGCCAGTAGAACTCCTGGATAGGCCTCTCACATAGACCTAGCAGCCAGTAAAATGCCTGGATAGACCTCTAACACAGACCTAGCAGCCAGTAGAACTCCTGGATAGGCCTCTCACACAGACCTAGCAGCCAGTAGAACTCCTACATAGTCCTCTCACACAGACCTAGCAGCCAGTAGAACTCCTGGATAGGCCTCTCACACAGACCTAGCAGCCAACAGAACTCCTGGATAGGCCTCTTGCACAGACCTAGCAGCCAGTAGAACTCCTGGATAGGCCTCTCACACAGACCTAGCAGTCAGTAGAACTCCTGGATAGGCCTTTCACACAGACCTAGCAGCCAGTAGAACTCCTAGATAGTCCTCTCACACAGACCTAGCAGCCAGTAGAACTCCTGGATAGGCCTCTCACACAGAACTAGCAGCCAGTAGAACTCCTAGATAGTCCTCTCACACAGACCTAGCAGCCAGAAGAACTCCTGGATAGGCCTCTCACATAGACCTAGCAGCCAGTAGAATGCCTGGATTGACCTCTAACACAGACCTAGCAGCCAGTAGAACTCCTGGATAGGCCTCTCACACAGACCTAGCAGCCAGTAGCTATTTAACACGTTTTAGATTGTAGAACAGCTTGACAGTACCAGACTCTTTAAGCCGACCCGGCGGTACTGTAAACAGGGTTAGATTTGTAGAACAAGGATAAATATTTGCCAGCTACCTGGATAGACTGTTTCCTGCCCACATCCCTAGTACATACAATGAACAGAAAGTATTTCCTGAAAGAGTGGGACTTTAACGGACCAGACACATTAGTAATGATTCATAAAAGTACAAAGTTTATTAATATAACATCAAATAAAAATTGGATCAATAAAAACAAACACATAGGATAAATAGCAGCACTGGACCAAACCAGTGGATAACTAAATAATCAATTGCCCATTGGTGACAGGACAGAAGAAATTCCAATGAGTTTTAACATAAATGTAATGAAAGCCTTTAGGGATATACCCTGTTTCCCCGAAAATAAGACCTAGCGTGATTGTCGGTGATGGCTGCAATATAAGCCCTACCCCCCAAATAAGCCCTAGTTAAAGTCCTTGTAGGTCTTATTTTCAGGGTAGGGCTTATTTTCGGGGAAACAGAGTAAGGCTTAATTGGGGGGTAGGGCTTATATTGCAGCCATCACTGACAATCACACTAGGTCTTATTTTCGGGGAAACAGGGTAGGTTATGCAGTTCCAAGTTTTCCAAGGTTTTTTCCTATGTGCTGACGATTCAACAAGTAGAAATCACAGCTCAAAAGCAGAGAGAAACAAGAAAAAATGCCGCTTGGGGATGTGCCAGCGAGCGAGGAAGAGGGACGCCGCCGAACAGGACTCCAGTCTCAAACCAACAGAACCCAAAAGGGGCCAGGCCAACGGGGGACCAAAGAGTCTCAGCAACAACTCCAGAAGTCTTAATCACATAAAGTGCATAGAGTCGCAGTGAGAGTAGTGTGATGCATCAATATGGTAAGGCTTGCCATAAGCAGGAGAGGCCAGCCGCACACTGCTTAGCTGCATCATAAGCCCTGGTACTTTTTGCATTCAGCAAAAATACTGACAACCTAAATTGACATCATCTCCTGGCCATATCGATGCATCACACTACTCTCACTGCGACTCTATGCACTTTATGTGATTAAGACTTCTTAATCACCACCAATGTATGCAGTGCTTTAGATACTGACTAAGAGGAGAGGTCCTGCGTGGCCTTGAAATGTTGCATATGTTCTTTTGTGATGTGGTTGCTTTAAATAAACATTTGGACTATTGATTATGGATCCATGAGGTGGATATATATTCCCCGGCCACTTTATTAGGTACACCTTGCTAGAACCGGGTTGGACCCCATTTTGCCTTCAGAACTGCCTTCATTCTTCGTGGCATAGATTCAACAAGGTGTTAGAAACGTTCCTCAGAGATTTTGCTCCATAGTGACAAAATAGCATTGCACAGTTTCTGAAAATTTGTCGGCTGCACATCCATGATGCCAATATCCCATTCCATCACATCCCAAAGGTGCTCTATTGGATGAGATGTGGTGAGTGTGGAGGCCATTGGAGTACAGGGACCTCATTGTCCAGTGGTGAGATGATTGGAGCTTTGTGACATGGTGCAATATCCTGATGGAAGGAGCCATCAGAAGGGATGGACATGGTCAGCAACAATACTCAGGTAGGCTCTGGCATTTAAATGATGCTCAATTGGTACCAAGGGGCCCAAAGTGTGCCAAGAAAATATCCCCCACACCATTACACCACCAGCCTGAACCGGTGATACAAGGCAGGATGGATCCATGCTTTCATGTTGTTTACACCAAATTCTGACCCCACCATCTGAATGTCGCAGCTGAAATTGAGACTCATCAGACCAGGCAACGTTTTTCCAATCTTCTATTGTCCAATTTTGATGAGCCTGTGCAAATTATTTTTATATATACTTTCATATATTTTTTTTATACTTTGGGATATGTTACCATGGTTATTTTCATGGATACATGATCATCCACGATGGTGGAATGTTACTTTCATACCGTATATGTATAATTTGTGAGCGCCCTCTTTTTATTGTGTTTGTTTTGTGCGAATTGTAGCCTCAGTTTCCAGTTTTTAGCTCACAGGAGTGCCACCCGGTGTGGTCTTCTGCTGCTGTAGCCAATCTGCTTCAAGGTTCGATGTGTTCAGAGATGGTATTCTGCATAGCTTGGTTGTAACGAGTGGTTATTTGAGTCACTGTTGCCTTTCTATCATCTGGAACCATTTCTATCATCGTCTGCCCATTCTCCTCTGACCTCTGACCCCAACAAGGCATTTTCCTCCACACAACTGCCGCTCACTGAAAATTTTCTCTTTTTCTGACCATTCTCTGTAAAACCGAGAGATGGTTGTGTGTGAAAATCCCAGTAGATCAGCAGTTTTTGAAATACTCAGACCAGCCCGTCTGGCACCAACAACCATGCCACGTTCAAAGTCACTTAAATCCTCTTTCTTTCCCATTCTGATGCTCGGTTTGAACTTCAGCAAGTTGTCTTCACAACGTCTAGATGCCTAAATGCATTGAGTTGCTGCCATGTGATTGGCTGATTAGCAATTTGTGTTACCAAGCAATTAAACAGGTGTACCTAATAAAGTGTATGTTGTCTTCTATGATGACTCAATGTGTCAATCTGCTGGTAGTTGCTGCAGCAGCCCTTACTACAGGCCTTGTTCAGGAAGGTGTGCAATGGGAATATATTAAATTAAGTGTTCTGTGAACTTGCAAAAGTATAATTTGGAGAAACGTATTTGTTTGCCTTTAAAACAAAAAGTGTCAATAAAACATTTCCACCTTGCTGGCCTTGTGACAACAGTGGCTTAGTGTTAGGCACTTCTGCCTTTCAGCACTAGAGTCATCCCAACCACGACACTTCATGCATGGAGTTTTCCCTGTGCTTGTGTGGGCCTTTTCCCACTTTCCAAAGACATGCTGGGAGGTTAATTGGCTCCTGTCTTATTTTGGCCCTAGTATGTGTATGTATGCATGTGAGGTAGGGACCATGGTCTATAGCAGTGGTTCTCAACTCCTGTCCTTAGGGCCCACTAACAGGCCGGCCGGGTTTGCAAGATAACTGAAATACATCACAGGTGATATCATTTGCTGCTCAGTGACTGCAGTATTCTAGTCTGCATCTCCCCAAGGTAATACCTAAAGTGATTGTAAAGCCTTGTTTAAAAAAAAAAAAAGAAAAAAGAAAAAAAAAAAAAGCATGCTTTAGAGCTCTATTATGCTCTATATAATTGCATTGTGCAAAACCCAATAGATATTTAAAAAAAAAAAAAAACATGTTATACTTACCTGCTCTGTACAGTTGGTTTTGCACAGAGCAGCCCGGATCCTCCACTTCTGCTCTTCTGGCCCCTCCCTCCTGGTGAGTGCCCCCACAGCAAGCAACCTGCTATGGAGGCACCCGAGCCAAGTTACAGCTCCCTGTGTACCTATAATAATATTCCCACTTTAAAAAAAAAATCTATTCACATCAAGCCTACTCAACCTGAAATGATACTGTCCAGGGATAAACATTGAAGTCAGGGCGGTAACTGCAGAGATCGCAGGGACTTCAATTACGACCTAGCCCTATGCTCCAGGAGGCCCGTGAGGCTCCTCTGTAACCTGGATAGGAGGGGTGGTATATAGAGGAATCAATCCCCTACATTTTCCTCTTGCACCTGCTGAAAGCCTGCTTCTCCTCATTTCCCTCCCGCAGGCATTCAGGGGCTGCAGGAGGAAAATGAAGGGGATCGGTTCCTCTTTATTCCAGCCACCCCTGCTATCCAGCTTCCTCTTCTTTCTGCTGCCTCCGGGCCCTTGTGTCCCCCTGCAGCTCTGCCGGCTTCCCCTTTCCCATGTGTCAGAATGGAGAGTGCTGAAGGGGCATAAGTAATTTACTGGCCCCTTTCCTTTCTGAATGGACAGAGTCAGTGATCGGTACCAATCACTGACTCTGTCCATGCATAACTGAAGCGTAGTAAACTGTGTTTACTACGCTTCGGTTTGTAAATGAACAGGAAGGTCTGTACAGAGCTATTCCTATTCATTCATTCTGTGCAGCTGAGGCTGCAGAGATGGGGATTGAGGGCTGTGTCCTCAATCTATTTTCTCTGTCTGAAAGGAAAAACATCAGAGGTTTGCTTGGACCCCTGATATCTCACCAAAGTCCCCCAATGGGGCTCCTAATAAAATTGCAAAAAATAATAAAAAAATTAAATTGTAACAAAAAATAATAATAAAATGGTAAAAAAAAAAAATAATAAAAAAATAAACAAAATAAAAAAACTACCGACACCAGTGGAGGAACTACCAGGGTTGCAAAGGTCAAACTTGTGACCAGGCCCAGGGATTCCGCCACTGGGTTCAGAGGGAAGGGCCCTGGGCTCAGAGGGAAGGGCCCCACCCAGGGGTCAGGACCCTTCATAGTTTCTTGCACCGGAGCCATAAAGGTTCTATTTAAACCTCTAATTGAAGTCCTATGTCTGCACCCAATGGCGTCTTGCTCCCAAATGACTGTTTCTCATCTGTTACTGGGCCTATGGCACACTGGAGGATTTCCTTGAACAAGCTCCTGTGCTATCTTTACACTGAAATTTATGACTCCCAATGAATTACAATAAAAAATGTTGGCATTTCTAATTTCTACATAAAAAACAATAACTGAAATTCACCTTGGCAATTTCATCTTGATATGCTACTAAGTTCAAATATGAGATGTTGACCAGATCAGGACCGTAGACGATGGTAAACATGCGATACTCCAACCTTCCTCCAAAGCTCCCAACTTCCAACTGTTCTCGTAACTTGGGGTCCTATAAATTAAGAATAAAACATTATCAAGACATGATATAAAATCTAATTTAATAGGTTAAATATGTAATTAAATATATTCAGGCAAAACAAAAAGTTTGTTAATCTAGATCAGGGGTCTCCAATCTTTCTACAGAAAGGCCCAGTTTCCTGTCCTTCAGACTTTAGGGGGCTGGACTGTGCGCAATGGGAGTTAACGATGCACAATCTTTGGTATTTGGGGGAGGAATAGTTGATGTCAGTGGGAGGAATTATGCCCCATTTTTGTTGTCAGTGGAAGGAATTATGCCCCATCGTTGGTGTCAGTGGAAGGAATTATGCCCCATCGTTGGTGTCAGTGGAAGGAATAGTGCCCCATTGTTGCTGTCATTGCCAGAAATTATGCCCCATTGTTGGTGTCAGTGGCAGGAATGAAGCCTCAAGGGCCGGATAAAGGCAAACAAAGGGCCACATCCCCAGGGCCACAGTTTGGAGACCACTGATCTAGACTTTCATCCTTTCCTTCACATCAGCTATCTTCTATACTGGGATCTATAATGATGCTAAACCTTTCATGATGAAGCCATCTCCAGACACAGGCCTTTCTGCATACAGATACATACAATACATATATACAGTACGTATATAATGGCAATCTGGCATCCCTTTGCTGTGCAAGCTATCAAGGATGGCTTACGGATTGCTGGCATGGATGAACAAAGTCCATGGTCATTTAAAGGGATGCCAGGGACACTGTCTTTTATATAACATTTGAAAACACTGAAAGCTTTGTCCTCCGTTTCCTCTCATCATTCCTTTACTAAATGCTTCCAGATACTTGTGTTGAGTTACAAATTAGCTGATTGCCATCAATCACTCAATAGCCTAAGATTAAAATCACCAAACTGTGTCCTATTTACTGTGTGAGATCTAGTAGACATTAAAAAAAGAGTTCCACATCGAGTACGAGTAAATTATATATCGTTGGCATTAGCCATGTCCGAATAGTTTATCGTTTTTATAAAAAGTGTACTTTTTAACATAATATAAGAAAAGAACACAAAAAAAATTGTATCGGTTTGAGGAATGGCGCCACAACAATGAACACAAGAAAACCAAACGTGAGGTATAAAACAAATTGCATTCAAGGAAGCCAATAGGTGACACCAACAAATAGTTAAGACTTCCATAACCCAGGCTCATTGTGTGACCACAAGGCGAATACAAGTATGCCTATTCCCAATCATTATATAAGAGTAGAGAGTCCTATAACCCCTCCTTAGTACAACATTAGTTAGTTGTTCTGATTTTAATACTCAAAATACAACAAGTAAACAATCCATGTTCTAAATGCAATCCAAGAGGAGACTAAGGAAATGGTTAAAGATGGCGACTCACATTACACAATTTAAAATATCCTTTAGATTTAATAACAACTTTGAATTTTAAAGCAGTCCTCTTCTGGATATAAATTAAATGAACTGCACAGTTTGATGGAAGTTGCAATGGTTAATATACAAAGGTGGTACCATCAGACTGCAACCTTAAAGGAGATCTAACCAAGAATATGAACTGGAGAGATAATTGCCTGTCTTCAAACACTTCATTCCATTGCCAGAACAGTCAGTGACACCACGGATTTTAACAGCTAAAGCGTCTGTAAGCCCTAATAATGACCTTCTCGTATTTGCTATTTGAGGTCTGCCATTGAACATTTTTGTTATATCTGTCGGATAAGTTAAATAGAATGATTGTTGATCCTGCCAAAACAGACTTCTGCTGTGTTTAATCTGCTTGTCAGGAGCATCTAGTGCTCCTCATTCCAGCATCCTGGTTTTGGTTGTGGCATTCTCCTTCTCTGTCTGTCCACCTGCAAGGTGATAAATGTGGCCAGTCTCTGGGTGGAGACCAAACCCGATTTAAGCCAGCCAACCTTGCAGTCTCATGCTTATGAAAGCGTGTGTAATACCTGATCAAGCTACCTGTTTGTCTGTCCTGCTCTGCCAGGTTGGATTACCTCGTTGACGACCTCAGTTCGGATATTGACTATTCTCTGAACTCCGCCTGCCTTTTGACTTCGGATTTTGACCCTGACTATTCTGAACCTTGCCTGCCTGCCAACCGCAAGTATCTGTTTGCTTTGCACAGTTCGTGCCTGCCCTGGCGTGGTAGCCAGCATAGTATTGTGTATAAGACCTGGGGGCAACAAAGTACCAGTAGGCCTGCTTGCCTTATGGGAAAGGGGGCAGCTATAGGTGAAGAACACAGAAGCCAGCTATAATGTCAGACCACCTACGTTGGGGGTAGGCGTGACACTGCTTTTCTACACTGTGACCTTGTTCCATGTACAACAGATATGCTTTAGGACTGGCCGCAGCCAAATATTGTTTGGCATTACAAGAACATTCCAGTTGAGGACCCCTACATGAACGCAAGGAGAACATAGGAGCTCCTTGCACACAGGGACCTGGTATGAGCCAGCACCAGAACCAGGGAAAAATCAAGGTTGTATCAAACCCTAGGTAAGGTAGCAGTTTCACCCCCCCAACCCCAGTTCTTTGACTGGCATTCATAAGGACTGCAGTAGGGACAGAAAAGTCATCCCAACTGCATTTTTCGTACATGCTTGGCCCCTACCCATAAGACACCAGCTGCCTACCGGTAGACCTTCCCCTGTGAAGCGACAGGCAGGTGCGCAGCTTTGGCCAACTGCGCTGTCCCCCTAAGTTTGTTGGAGAAGCAGGAAGTTTGTGGCTGGGTTTCCTGGGCATCCAATTCAAACCATAAATAGGCCCTGAATTTTTGACTCTACTGACCCATACATTTTAAGTGTGTATTGTGAGATCTGTATACTTTATGGGTTCATAGTGTCCAAAATTCAGAGTTGATTTGTAGTTTGATGTATATTCTTTACCAGTGGACCCTAAACTCTAGCTTTGAACATTGAATCAAAACTCAGTATTACCTAACCCAGTTTCCTGGACATCCACCAGGATTTGGACTCCTAACTGGCCTATTGTGGAATATCTGGCTCTGGCCAGGACTCCAGCACTACAAAGCCCGAATACTAACCACTAAACTGTTGTCCCCATGAAGAATGTGACATTGTTCCTCCATATTGCATCGTTTAATGGGGTTGAGTCAACTAAATGTAACTCAAGTATGAGGAGTTCTAAACACAGCCTTTATTAAAACACTACAGCATAGAAATGTCCATAGACTGGAAAAAGTGCAGAGATATTTCATGTTGTGAACACACAAACACTCAGGTTGTCCATGTACTGCATGTTTATAAAAGGAACACAGGAGGGGGGGGGGGGTGGAGGAACTTTTCACCTCTGCAGGATGGGAATTCTAGATGAACCCTCTGCGCACTACTATATACCCTTTCTTGCAAACTTTGTAATGAAAAAACAAGGATCTTCAGTTCACAGATATTGCAATATATGTTTGAGCTGGACAACTGTGTCAAAGTAAGTCTTCTATGGCCATGGATATAGTGCCAATATGGGGAAAATAGACACAAGTGGCCAGACTTGAACCCTGTTGCTCTCCTCCAACTTGTGTCTATTTGCCCCATATTGGCACCATATCCACTGTAGCATTTGCATTTTGCAGAGCTGGTTAGGGACTGGCCATAGAGGGATTACTTTGACGCCGTTGGCCAGCTTAAACATGTATTGCAATATGTGTGAACTAAAAATCCCTGTTTTTTTTTTTTTTTTTAATTGCAAAGTATGCTTGAGGGTATATATCAGTGTGCAGAGGGTTCATCCAGATTTTGTAGTGTTAACATGTGGTCACATTCCTTTAGAACCTGATGGATTGTATACATCTACAAACTATTGGGATTTGAGCACAGATATATCATATTTCTTTTACTTGTAGGATGGGGTTAACATGTTTCCTTTACTATTACTAGGGCTCCTCCTAGCTACAATCTGGAATTGATGACTCAGGTCTGCCTTCTCTAGCAGAATTCCCTATATTTAGAGTGGAAGGTGTTTTAGAAGATTGCAATTGGCCTAAACAGAATAGAGAGCTAGGGCAGAGCACTGGTGACTTTGGTTACCCTATGTGGGCTTCTCCTAGAATGCGCTTTCCCAGGAACTCTGCCAGATGCACCAGAACAGTGTTGCCAACCTTTCGGACCTCACGGACCACTAAACTCACAATTTTTAATCCTGCAGACCACGAACATGAATTTTACATTTCTTATACACACAATGATCCGACTCTTTGCCCCCCTCCCCCTGGATCACACTGCTACCTTATACACACAATGCTCCGTCTCTCGGCCCCCGGCACACTGCTGCCTTACACAGACTCATCATTGGATCTCACCTCCTTATCTAGTCATGTGCTCAAGCTCTGTGCTCCCTCCCACAGTCTGTGATCAGCGCTGCCCTCCTTCTTCACCTCCCGCTCTCTGCCCTACTCCCGGCGCCTCCCTCTGAGTTTACAGGAGCCTGAACTACAGTGGAGGTATCAGGTATTATTGTGCACTGACAGTATTGACTGTCAGCGCGCATTGAGCAGAACGCTGGAAACAACACTGGGCTGTGTACATTCGCCACAATGTTGATTGCAGAAGAAGCCCTGGGGATCACCAAAGTTTTCTTGTGGACCACTGGTTGGCGACCAATGCACTAGAATGCACCCCTGACCCTGGGAACAGGCTTCTTCCTATAATTCCACTGAGTAGGGGTACTGGACTGTAACAGATGTTCCTAGTGATGCTTCATGTTCCATTACACTGCCAGGATGTGGCAGATGTACTTTTTAAGCACTCAGTAACAAAGATGGACTTTGCTTCTGGCTGGAGTGGTGTTATTCGAGAGGACGCCTTTACATAGCTAGGCCAAAGGTGGATGGATGGGTGTGACTTATAATATACTACACACTGATGTTGGTGTGCAAGATCTTGAATACAAGTAACTAGTGTAAACCTGGTCAGGTCGTGAGTTGGTGGTGGCTAGTGGAAAGAGGTCTACCCTTCAGGCGGTGAGAAGAGGGCTCCTCAAACGGAACACGTGTCAAATGACCTTGGCCCCCATGTCTCATTGGCGCCAGGTGCATGGGGAGATTGGCAGAGGCATAGCCTGCAATAACAAAAGAAATGCAAAGTCTTGCAAGTGGGTAACTCCTGACCAATAGCAGACCAGGGAGAAGGCAGTGTCAGGTTTCAGACTTAGCCATCTGTACTAGACAAGATGGGTCTGTATGGGCATCTCTGTAGGCCCCTAGCAGAGTAATGACTATAAGGGACAGCCAGGGGGCAGCCTACATTGCTGCTGCCACTCACGTTAAAATGTTTTCTTATTTAGCCAAAAGTGTCAAGATGGGATAAGAATGTTCTCACGTCTATGATTAGCTTAGTACTTGGTTGCTAATTAGTATTATTTCCATGTTTTGGTTCTCCAGATATATGTACGTGCAGAGGGCTGTTTGCAATAAGTTCATTACTGTCGGGTTGCATCTCATTACCTTCACAATGAAACAAAACATACAGCAAGACAAGTAGACAACAGATTACCTTATGGGGGGGGCTGCTGCAGACTGGAAACATGACTGATAAGTAATTAACAATTTCCGTCTTTTACACCATGCACGGATTAATATTACAGCATTTCTTATCATACCTTCATTGTGAGGCATAGAAATCTAAAGGATTACCCTCACAAATAACAAGGTTTTCTCTGTAGCAGCTAATAAAAGAAGACATTATAATTTGTTATTATTATTCTGCACAGAGCAGGCATGTTCAGCTTTATGGTTTTGGGCAAGAAATAAGATTATGGCCTGGGCTCACTGATTGACTTATCTCACAGCAAGTCTACCAGTTTCGTCGGATTGGAAACAACAAGCTATCTGCAGTCTCTAATAACATAAAATGCTCACTGTGTAGTCATATAGCTTGTGATCTTAGGTTTTAGGTCTGTACCCACCTTGCCCTAAGCAGGAGTGACTGTTTACCAATTTCGCTGCCAAAGTCATTGTTTATTGTTTGTAGAACTTTTCAAAAATTTCCCATAGTACTCCTGCTAGGTGACAAAGACCCAGGAGGAGTGAAAAATCTTTGCCACAAATGAACGCAGAATATGGCCATGGCTGCCAAACGTCACATAGCCACAATGTGGAAGTCTCCAATTCTCTCGACAGTCAAGAGTCGATTGTGTTGTGTGAAAATCATAAGCGTAATCTGCTCTGATTCCATGCTGTTATTTAAAATAAATTGGCAGCCATGGATTGGATTGACTAAAAATCTTCTCCTGTCCTATATGACCCCTTGGAACTAAAATGTATTTGCCCGTTGGGTCTACTTTACCAAACTCCAAAGCAATTATCTCTGAATATTTAATGTTTAGTGTACACATACAGTATATACTTTTGCTGATGTGGATATATTGTCAGGCATGTACCTCTTATAGTTATTTTTATTTCATGGTATTCTTCTCTAGTTATAATGTGGAAATACATTAGTGCTCTTACCAAGAGAATTTGTAGAAAAGGTACCTACATCCTAAAATGATAAATTCTAAACCATGAAACAATAGGAGGGGGGGAAAAGGATTTTCCTGACACCGTCAAAAGCATTACAACCAGATTAAAATAAAAAAATGTTTATTACATATATATTAACTTAACTATAACTCTAATGTCTTACCCATACTCATGAATATGACACATGTACACCCTACCTGTATATGTGTCATATTCATGAGTATGGGTAAAACATTAGAGTTATAGTTAAGCCGTTGTAATTGGTTATTTTTTAAACTTGTGTTTTTAATGTCTTTTTTGTACACTATTTATATATGTAATAAAGATTTTTTTACTTTAATCTGGTTGTAATGCTTTTGACGGTACCAGGAAAATCCTTTTGCCCCCTACCTATTGACCCATGGTTTAGAATTTCTCTGGTTATAAGTTGAAAGTTTGTATTCTTTATGTCCCATCCAGGAATTTCATAGAAAATGTAACATTCAATAAAATATCCAAGACAACAAAATAGATTTGGATCTTAACTGGTTAAGTTTGAACCTAGAGTTGGCAGTTATAGACAATGATGGACGTCTACAAAAATGAGAGGAAAAGGTTGTTTTTTTTAACATCAATGGCAATGAAGCTTGTAAGTCAATGTTATTAATTTAACTAATTTTAACAAGGGTAAAGTTAAAAATGTAACATTTTTAAATGTTGGTTCCAATTAAAGTGACCCTATCAGGCAAAACAATGCTAAAGGCCGGTTCTCTGCAATAGAGGAGCTAATATAATTACCTCCGCGGCAGCCTGTGTCTCCTACCTTTGTAGGTTCTACAGTCTCTCTAGGACTCCTCGACAATTGACACTACTGGAACTGTCAGATGCCTGTGTCCCCTCTGGTTCAATGTGGTTCCATCCTCTGAACCCTGTATCACCTTAACCAAAGTAAGCCGTAACCCTCACCACGTACTTGGAGGGCCAGTTTCGGCAGGTCCCTGGTAAGCAGGGTCCATCTGGCATTGGCCTTGGTAGACCAAAGAGTGCCGTGTCCCTTTCAAGAGCCTTGCCCCACTAGGGAGGTTAAGAGATTGAGGCTCATCCTCTTTCATGGAACACATGAATCTGACAATCCCAGAAGTGTCAAATGCCAAAGTGGCAAACGAAGATTGCTCTGCTGTAAAGAAGAGAAAGTAGGAAACAAGGGACACTGCAAAGGTGATTATAGTCCCTGATCTAATTCAGGGAACTGGCCTTTAGGATGTTTGCTCTTTTGCCTGACAGAGTTGCTTTATGGGGAAAATACATTGCATACATTGCATTTTATCTCATAGTAGTTAGTCACATCCAACTCGACTTCTTCTGTAACGCTGAAGGTGTTTTTTAACATATCCAAACCAATTGTAATGGGTGTCAGAAAAATACTCCAGCATTTATATCCACCCAGGGACAGAGAGACAGAGCCAACTGCTCCATACCCCATCCCCTGCCCAATACTCCAGTGAGTGCTGGAGGAGTAGAGCAGAGAGCTGTGACTGACAGTTTCTACTTTCCGATCTAAACAGACCAAGAACTGAGCGCTAAGCGGTCATGTGATCACTTAGTTCTCAGTGTTAGGGCCCAGGTGGGACAACTGCAGAATCCCACCAATACAATACCAATAAAGGTCAGTATGTATGTTTTTTTTCTATATACCCTCAACTTCTCCTGTAAAAGAAAGCTCCAAACATAAAGGTTTTCCCATGCAGGAATTCATCTGCAACACACTAACATTGAACATAAATTATTCCAGCCTCCCTCAGCTATCTTGGTCCATTCAGACCAAATTTTTACAATGGCTGTCACTTACAGGCTTCAGCCTGGTCGGTACACATGCCCATACACCTTCAGTGGGTGCATAACCCTTGCTGCTCCCTTGCAGCACCAATGCCTTTTTGGGGAGTGAGAAGCCCTGAAGTATTGCAAACACACAACTCAAAAGGGTTGTGCAAACCTGCTCAATAAGGGTACTGGCTACTGGAGATAAATGGAGACAAGATTGGAGACTTCATCCCTACCAAGTCTCTACAAAGCCTACAGGCCCCATACCAGGACTTACTAATCTAGGAGGACACTAAAGAACCAGTTCCCTCAGTACCAAACATGTATCCTGGAGCCCTTCAACTTGTGTGGTTGAGAAACCTGGGTGCCACTTAACCCTTCTCACACTGTGATAGAGTCTTGTACTGTCACAAAATGTAATAAGATGATATGACTGCCCCTAATGTACATTGTCGTATTTGGGGGAGTCTGGATCAGCAGCCAGCTGTATTGGTAAAAGCAAACAATCTTTCTCTTTCAAAATTAGACAAAACAAAACAACTTTCTTCAGCATACACATAACAAAAAGTCCATCAACTTCTGGTAAAAATCAAAACATTGGCTCACTGCCAGTACAAACTTGTCCCATAACAGGGTTTAAAGTCCCTGCCTGCTCACCACAAGTCCAGCAGCATCTCAGCAGCCCAACCAGTACAGAGCAACGTCCCACAAGTGTGTCCTGCTCCACCTCATGGACACCTGCTGCCTGTTTACTACACTTTTCAACCCTCTCTTGAATGCAAGTTAACCTTTTGAGAACTACAGTACCCATAGTCAGGTTTGGAGGCTCTTTCCCACCTAAAACCTCGCCGAGCCTCCTTATTCCAAGACCTATCCCTGGCATCCTGTACAACATATATAATTACAAACTATACAATGAAAAAGGCTTTTTAAAACACTACCAAATACTGATAAAATGACTCGCATCAAGTTGTTCTCTTTTTTTCAAATTCTTTATTTAACAAGAAAGTGTCCAACACACCGCATCCAGACATGTTCAACCGCAAGATCATATTACAGAAGATGTGTGAGCAGAAAGGTCAAAGTACACCATAACAGAAATGATAATGCACAAGGAACAGAACATATTCTGATGGAAACGTAGGACTAGAAGCGAGCAGGACATGTCATTTTATGTTAAACAATAAGTGGAAAAGGGTAGGGATATGAAGGAAGAGTAGGAACAAGGAAGAAAAGGCAGGGGAGGTGAAGAAAAGAGAGACAGAAAAAAAAAAGAGGGGAGAAGGGAAGTTGCTGGGCTGGTATATTCAGAGCCAGTTGTGGATCTGGGAGTTGTCAATCCCCATAAAAGTCATCCATTATGTCCTTACCCTCATCAGAGTATGCAAACATATTCCAGTGGAGTACCATTCTCGTCTACCTTGAGCAGTCAGCATCAAGTCCTCTATCCCAGTGGTTCTCAACCCTTTCCTCAAGTACCCCCAGCAGGCCATGTTTTGGGAATTTCTCTTAGATAAAATAGCTATCCAAAATACCAAGCCATTGACTCTGATTTAAAGCACCTGTGCAAGATAAAGGAAAACCTGCAAACATGGCCTGTTGGGGGTACTTGAGGACAGGGTTGAGAACCACTGCTCTATCCTGTTGATGCCCTCCACCTTGTGCAGCCATAGCAAGATAGGAGGTGGGTTCGGGTCTCTCCATCGTAGTGCAATGCAGGCTTTGGCAGCATTCAGTAAGTGACAAAGGACAAACTTCTTCTAAACTTTAACAGGGATATCCGAGCAATGGAGAAGAAAAAAGGCAGGGTCCTCTGGAACCGGATAGTCAGTAAACTTTTGGGCAATTCTTTGCACCTCCCTCCAGAAATGGTTCAATCTTGGACATGAAAAGAAAGTATGGAAAAACGCCCCCCGTGCCCCTTAGCACCCCCAGCAACGATCTGAGACTTCAGGGGAATATTGGCACACAACTGAAGGGGTGCGATACCAGATCTTGTGAGCAACTTGAAGTTGTTCTCTTGGATGCGGGTGCATACGGATGACTTCAGAGCAAATTGGATGATCCTTTGAACCTGGTCGGGCAGGAAGGTCCTATCAAGATCAGCCTCCCATTTATGGAGGCAAGATAGTGTGAAGTCATCCGGTGGAGCCACCAAGAGTGAGGACATTTTAAAAGGGAGTAGGGTAGTGCATTGCTGCCCTCAAGTTGTTCTCTTTTCTATGTATATCTAAAACACTAAATAGACTATGCATCCCCTTTAAGGAAGACGGTGTAATAAGGTAAAGTCTCTGGTGATGAAACCTGATCTATTTTGAGTGTCATTTCAGTTTATCGGATATTTCTGCCCTTTGGCTAGGTGATCCAATCATGACACCAAATACATATAATCTATCAAAACAAACAGTTATAATTCATCACCGAGCCAGGGAATGTACTCTATTGTGATGCAACATGACAGCCCAATCTCATGTGAGGACATGGTTCACTGGGCCCAAATAGGTTCAGCCAGCATGATACATTCACATAGCACCTCCACACTCCATAGCCATGTCCGCAATCACACTCCATCTACAGAAAATAATAGCAGCTGCTTCCAGCCATAACATGCACAGCAAGCGCACAAACACATAGATTTTTGCTGCGGTACTAAATTCTAAAGTCATAACTCAGAATTATATTTTTCAATTTTACGTATATGAACTGTTATGCTGCTAACATTTAGATTAATATTGCTTATCACTAGAAACATTATATAGCTGGAGAAACAGGGAATAGAATTGTATAGGATCCATATGTTATATTTTTTAGCAGTCAAATATCCAATTATATTGTATTACAACATTTCTCAACCTTTTTTCAGTTGCGGCATTCCTTAAAAGTATACAAAATCTGGAGCCCCCCCTAAATATGATTTATCAATGAGAAACCAGAGGATGTACACCATTGCCTTGACAAAGTTACTCTTACTTTAAAGGTCCCTCCATCACATCAGAGGTCTCTCCATCACATCAGAGGTCTCTCCATCACATCAGAGGTCTTTCCATCACATCAAAGGTCTCTCCATCACATCAGAGGTCCCTCCATCACATCAGAGATCCCCCATCACATCATAGGTCTCTCCATCATATCAGAGGTCTCTCCATCATATCAGAGGTTTCTCCATCCCATCAGAGGTCTCTCCATCCCATCAGAGGTCCCTCCATCACATCAGAGATCCCCTATCACACCATAGGTCTCTCCATCACATCAAAGGTCTTTCCATCACATCAGAGGTCTCTCCATCACATCAGAGGTACCTCCATCACATTAGAGATTCTTCCATCACATCAGAGGTCCCCCATCACATTAGACATCCCTCCATCACATCAGAGATCCCACATCACATCAGAGGCCTCTCCATCACATCACAAGTCTCTGCATCACATCAGAGATCCCCCATCACATCAGAGATCCCCCATCACATCAGAGATCCCCCATCACATCAGAGGTCTCTCCATCACATCAGAGGTCCCTTCATCACGTTAGAGGTCCCTTCATCACATCAAAGGTCCCTCCATCACATCAAAGGTCCTCCATCACATCAAAGGTCCCACCATCACATCAGAGTCACTTACCTTCATATCAGAGGTCCCCCCTATCACATCAGTGCTCCCCAATCACATCAGAGATCCTCCATCACATCAGAGGTCTCTCCATCACATCAGAGGTCTCTCCATCACATCAGAGGTCTCTCCATCACATCAGAGGTCCCTCCATCACATCAGAGGTCCCTCCAGCACATTAGACATCCATCCATCATATCAGTGATCCCCCATCACATCATAGGTCTCTCCATCACATAAGAGGTCTCTTCATCCCATCAGAGGTCTCTCCATCCCATCAGAGGTCTCTCCATTACATCAGAGGTCCCTCCATCCTATTAGACATCGCTCCATCACATCGGAGATCCCCCATCACATCATAGGTCTCTCCATCACATCAGAGGTCCCTACATCATATTAGACATTCCTCCATCACATCAGGGGTCCCCCGTCACATTAGACATCCCTCCATCACATCAGAGATCCCACATCACATCAGAGGCCTCTCCATCATATCAGAGGTCCCTCCATCACATCAGGGGTCCCCCATCACATTAGACATCCCTCCATCACATCAGAGATCCCGCATCACATCAGAGGTCTTTCCATCACATCAGAGGTCTCTCCATCACATCAGAGGTCTCTCCATCACATCAGAGGTCTCTCCATCACATCAGAGGTCTTTCCATCACATCAGAGGTTATTCCATCACATCAGAGGTCTCTCCATCACATCAGAGGTCTTTTCATCACATCAGAGGTCTTTCCATCACATCAGAGGTCCCTCCATCACTTTAGACATCCCTCCATCACATCAGAGGTCCCCCGTCACATCAGTGCTCCCCAATAACATCAGAGTCTCCCCTTCACATCAAAGTCCCCCTCTCCATGTCAGAGGCCCCCCATGACATTAGGGGTCCCCCATTGACACCAGACTCCCTGTCTTCATGTCAAAGACCTCTATCACGCCAGAGTCCCCATTTCACATCAGAGTCCCTCGCTTCACATCAGGGGCCCCCGTGACATCAGAGGTCCACCATTCACCTCAGAGCCCCCTCTTCACATTAAAGGCCCCCATCACGTTGGAGGGGTCCCCTTCACGCCACATTCCCCCCTATTACATCCCTCATCACCTCAGAGTCCTCCCATTCCAGAGTCAGAGTTCCCCCTATATTTGACAGCTCCCCATTACACCCCCCAGCCTGTTACTGGACAGAGAACGGAGTAAACTGAAGATCTCATCTCTCCATCACTCTGCTCTCTCCTCCTATTATCAAGTTCCTTGTTAGCACATGAGCAATGCTTCTCGTTCACACACAGAGGCGCACAGTCTGAGCTCTGCTTTACAGAGGATTGCAAGAGGCTGATACCAAGTTAAATTTAGGTACTTACACCCAAGGATGGCAAAAGGGGTGGGCAGGAGGGGCAGCTGCCCTCAGAACAGTGGTAGGGGGGCATGCTCAAGAACAGTGGCTGACAACCAGAAGGCCATGGCTTCAAGTGATTGTAAACCCATATTTTTTGCAAGCCTTTGCACAGAGCAGCCCCGATCCTCCTCTTCCGGGGTCCCCCATGCCAAGTGCCCACCATAGCAAGCTTCTTGCTTTTGGGGCACTTGTGCAGGCTTGCCCCTCCCTGCTTCCTCCTCACTTGACAGCAGCAGGAGTCAATGGCTCCGACAGCTGTCTCTGAGCCTATGAGGAGGGAGAGAGCAGAGAGAGCTGCTGCTCTCGTGTACACGTTCTCGCGAGATCAGACTCAGGTATGTATAAAGGGGGGGGGGGGGGGTTGTGGGGAGAGCTGCACTCAGGAGATTTTTACCCTAATGCAGAGAATGCATTAGGGTAAGAAACGCTCAACCTTTAGAACCGCTTTCATGTCTGCTCTGCTGTCATACCATGCTCCACCCCATCACTAAAAAACACTCTTTACATGCGCAATAATCTTTTAGCTGAAGCCATTGGCCATGTATATGCAGCATTCACTCATGGGCAGTTGGAGCAGAGGGGCAGAGAATCGGCGCAGGGTGCTACACCCATTCTATGTCATACATGTTCATGGGCATGCCCAGTTCTGCATCCTTGCCCTAGGCACTGGACGAACCTGTGCCAGTACTGCTTCCACCACTTGCATTACAAAGCTGCATTCATATTTTTTCCATATCTGAATGGAGCTGTAAAGAAAAAAACAAAGTTAATGGCGCTTGGCTTAAAAAAAAAAAAAATCTACCTATAAATATAACTAGATGCATATTAATCCATCCTAATAGCGCATACATTATCTTACAGTACCACCTACAGAACTAGAAGTCAATGTGACACCTCTGACAGCTCTTTTTATTTCGAGCAATCAGTCCTCTTATGTCTATGTCAAATACTTTTATCTGCTGGAAATTGCACTGTAAATCTGCCGTGTGAAAGAGTAGCTTAGCGGTATTACTTATACGTCTACCGCGGATTCAATTTTCCTCCATACTAATATGAAAGCCTGCTTGAAATATTCTACCTGTCACATCTCATCAAACAATAGAAGACTATGGGCTTACAATCAAAAGGCTGCGAAACCTATCTTTCCCAGAAATCAATATTTATTTTTTCTCCTGGCTTTGATAACACCGGGAAGCCTATCTGCGGTTTATTTGCTAGTAATCCCCTTTTCATGGACTGCGGTAAAAGAAGAAAACATAAGCGGAATATTCTACAATGATAGTCAGATAAAAGGATCGGGGGGATTTGATATCAATAATATGCAAACAAAATGTACAGCTAAGAAGTAGCTGTGAAGAATAGTTGAAAGATATCATTAAATCTACAAAGAATCGTTTTGCTCAATCAGATTTGCTCAGTTTGCACGTAAACCGGATGAATAACAGAATTCAAATAAAAAAAAAGTCATTGACAGTTGGACATGTGTGTGGGCGGGGCTTAGGCACCCTAGTGGGGGACACTAGAACTACACTCGCTAATTGCCTAGGTTCTAAGCCTTCCGTGACTACCAGGTCCCTAGGTACTCTGTGGTTCAGGTCTAGTCCCAAATAATGAGAAACCATCGGCTAGTGAATGGGACAAGCACAACACCCCTTCACTACCAGAGTAACCATCACCCTACCCCAGTCACCCATTCCCTGGCTGGTTAGCTGCTTTAAGCTAATGACACATATACAGTTGTCCCTAGCACTGGCAATATAGTCTACACTAGAGAGCAAACTACATGCTGGACTAAAATGCACTGTATCTACTCTAACCTACAGTGCCCATGTAAAAAAAACTTTTTTTTTTAGATACGTCATGCAATACACCACTTAAGAAGAGACTTCAGACCAGGCGTTAAAGTGGAAGTTAGGTCCACTTTTAAGTTGTACCTACAGGTAAGCCTATAATAAAGCTTACCTGTAGGTATAGTAAATATCTCCCAAACTTGGACTGTTTAGGAGATAATTAAACAGCATGCAGCCGGTGACGTCACTGGCGCATGCGCGCTGAAGGGACAGCATACCCCTGCCATACCTTCAGAGCTCTGCTCATCCTTAAGTGACATCATTGCAACCCCGGACATTTATACAGCTGGAGTCTGTGAACCGTAAGGAAAACTGGGTGAAGATGGAGGCATTGGCGAGTCGTGACAGCACTGTGCTGGAAGGCTCCATGTCCAGGTAAGTCTGTCATAATGTTCTAGTATGCACCGCATACTAGATCATTATGACTTAAACCTGCAGGGGGCGCAATTTTTTTTTCTGGCGGTTTACTACCACTTTAAGCAGTTAATGGTAACTTTACTGAAGAAGGGCAACATACACGAACAGTTCTCAGCAGGCACCTTCTCACATGTGTTCCTGTACAAAGTGCTTTAGTGTTCATAAGGTAATCATACCTGAGAGCAGAAGGTCGTTAGTGTCCATTAGAGACAGAGTCCATAATTAGCAAAAAATCCACCAGAGGTAGCACAGATTCCAAGCCCAAGTTTGTCAAAGATCCTTAAAAGACTAATAGTCCATCCTTTGTAGTTAAGAGGCCTCAGGTTCTCAGTCCCTCAGGGAACCCCGAACGGCCCTCCCCCCTCAGCCAAAAGCAACTTTCCGGCAGCAGAACGGCCTATATTTCCAGCAGCTCTGAGGTGGGGCACTAAAGGGACTATGTAAGAGAACTGTTGTAGCGCATAGTGCGCACTGGCGCATGCATGCGCGCATATGGAACTTGGCTGATCGCAGATGCACTAATGTGCATAAGCAAAGGAATGTGCATGCTCACGGGAGCGCGCCCGCAGTTCCCTTTGGTGCCAGACGGCCTATTTAAAGGACGCTCTGACCCCTGCTCAATGCTGACTGGTCTTCAGCTGTTTCCCTGTGACCTGCCTGTATCCTGTTTGAATAATCTGTTGCTGACCTGGCTTACCACTGACCTTCCCTTTGCATTCCATTTATACTGCTGATTACTGGTTCCTGATTATGGCTTATCCCTGACACTGCTTCTGTCTGATGCCCTGGTACTTTGCTGCCCACTCACTGCTGATTCTGGCTGATCTTTTGACTTCTCTTCCTGTTTCCTGTCTTGCTCCACGCCTCCTCCAAGCACCTGAGCTGGCTTCCTCTCTTCCAAGCTCCTTTGAACACAGTGCACTCCTGGCTCCTGTCTGTTGGAAGCTCTGGCAAGCTGCATTTCCTGAAACTGCAAGCCTGGTGGAGTTCCCCTTTAATCTTGGTTGATCTACCCAGCATTATCACAGTTCTGGACTTGATGTTCTGCCCGAATCTCTGAGTCTACGACTTCTGCCACAAGTACTGCAATTTGCACCTACAGGCACTCGTGTTCCTCCTGTCCCTTGGCACCCTCTGTCTCACTCTCAGTGGGGCCTGGGCTGGGGATACAAGGGAGGCTGACCTTGTCACTTCAGACTCCGACCAGGTACGTGACAGACTATTTTTATGTAGAACTTCGGAAAATTGGCAGGAAAATATAGCCAATTAATCCCTCAGGTCCACCACACATCTACATAACTGCAGAACATGAGTCAGCACAAAAAAAAAAACAAAAAACCTTTTGTAAGCACCTGCCTATACGTGTACAAAATTAAAAATGAGAACGTGTGTGACCCTTTCCTTGACATGTTATGGTCATTCAGGTCTTAACCAAGAAAGAAAAGACCCTCAAAATGCGATTGAATCTTTATTGTACTACGTGGATTCTGGTCTGTTGATCAACATGACGGCTGGTATGGTAGGCACATTCACAGTAAGACACTCCTATGCCACTCTCCACGCTCACCACTGATTGGCTGGTGGTACTGTGACATCCTTGTTGCTATGTAGTAGCCTGACTTTGCATGTGAATCCCACTAAACCCTGATCAGCTAAAAGTGCTGGGGTGCTCTATTTTTACATCACAAGTCCAGGGCCCTGGGGTTGTGATAGCATTTGTTTCCTGGCTCCTGTGCCCTGCACCCTGCCTTGTCTTGGAATTGCTTTGATACTGATGCTCGCCTGGATAATGCATTGCTTGCTGATTTCCCCCTGCCCTGACCCTTGCCTTGATAACGGATTACTCTTCAGAATGCTGTCTGCCCTGACCCTTGCCTCAATAGCAGAGTAAGCTACTGATTGCTGCATGCCCTGACCCTGCCTCAATATGGAATACTTTTATGAGTTATGCCTGCCCTGACCCTTGCCTGGATAACGGATTTATCTACTGTTGCCTGCCCTGACTCTTCCTGGATAACCAATTACTCTTCTGATTGCTGCCTACTCTGACCCTGCCTGGATATGGATTACTCTTCTAAATGCCACCTGCCCTGACCCTTGCTTGAATAACGGATTATACTACTGAATGCTGCCTACCCTGACCCTGCCTGGATAAGGCTTACTCTACTGACTGTCACCTGCCCTGACTCCAGCCTAAATAACATATTACTCTTCATATTGCTGCATGTCCTGACCCTTACCCGAAAAGCACATTGCCTATAAATAAAAAAAATGTTTATGGAAAGAGAAAAATGCTATTGTGCTTTTGTTTGCATTTTTTAAGTTGTTGACAGGGTCTTTTAATAATTGTTTGTTTTCATGTTAATTGCAAATACTGTTTTATTTTGAAAGCAACGCCATTAGCTTTTTTTAACAGTGGCAAACAGAATTTGAGCGGAGGATAGGGAGCAATCACCTAGAACAGATATTTATGACATCTACCTGCCACTCGTTTCTGGGTTTCTCTCCTGCTGTTTGTCAGTCACAATCTGTCGGTCCTCAGACCTTAAAATAAACCTGTCAAAACCTGGGCAATGCAGACTGAGCATATGATGAAAAATGCCTAAGCGGAAGCTACCATCGTGTTAAATTGCATGTCAAAATGATCAGCAGATCCAGAGATGTAGACAGCTGAGGCTATATGGAAATTACAATTTTACCTCTAAAAGATAGGCTTGACCCCGCCCTATCCCACCACCACCTGAGCCAATTTGTCCTTAAATATGAGCAAAGGCCAATTTGAACAACAGCATATTATTCTCTTACTGGGCTATGACATCAGGGGGATGGGAATCCCACTATAACTATTAAACAATTACTCTTTAGAATTAAATGTAGTGCCGACCTATAAAGTACAACCATAGAATAAGAGTGGCAGCAAATCTCACTTTCCTTGTATGCTGACCAACACCCTTCCATGTATGAAAGGAACAATAAATATGACAAGACCTAATGTCACACTTAAAACAAGCGCTTAGGAGTGGTGGATATTCTCAAGCAGGATAGATTTTTAACGGCCAAATTAATGGCAACAGCTGCTGCTTAAATGTATTTCTGAAAACAGAAAACAGACCCTCTGATGATGTCATGAGTGACGAAACGCGTCAGTATGGAGCCACACGACGTACGTAAACACACCAGTGTACCCAGGGAAAGACAGAAGGTCCCTATTGTGATCAGTAGGAGACGCTGTTAGCCTGCAGTTACCTGATGTGGGTTTGTGAACACCGCTTGTTTATATACAAATTCTTGTAAGTGTACACCTGGAAGGGGGTATCCACTTCTTTGTTTTTTCATTAATAAAATGTTTAAAACTGGATTACGCTATGTCCATTCCTTTCTCTTTTATCGTTTGAAACATTGAATCATCTGTGAGCTGTTCCTATCTTGGTAATCGAGGGAGGATACCGGCATGGATTCTCGTGGCTTATAACTAACATACACGCTAAAGATCAAGGTCTGATCCAGTAAGAGTCTTGTTAAGAGGGGGTTTTCTTGCACACCCCCCCTCTTTATCTGAGCACGTGTGATGTGGAATCCATTGGAGTAGATACTACTATCCTTGAGGAGTGCGCTCCATAGCTTCTGATTTTTGAAGGACTTTTTTTCTGGAAATTCTTTGTTAGTTTTTTTTATGTGTACACGGACTTGATTGCAAGTATGGTTTTAGATTGTTCATTATTTATGACCAATTATTCTAAGCGCTGCTAAAGTCTATCAGACTTTCCTCTATTATTACCCGTCCATGTATGTCAACCAGCATTCTTCTATTTATTTCGACCAATACTCTTCCATATATGATGACCAACACTCTTCCATATATGAGCAAAGGCCTCTTTAAAAAACAGCATATTATTCTCTTACTGGGCTATGACATCAGGGGGATGGGAATCCCACCATCCCTTCCATATATGATGACCAACACTCTTCGATATATGCCGACCAACACTCTTCCATGTATGCCGACCAACACTCTTCTATATATGCTGACCAAGACTCCTCATTATATGCAGATCAACACTCTTCGATATATGCCGACCAACACTCTTCCATGTATGCCGACCAACACTCTTCCATGTATGCCGACCAACACTCTTCTATATATGCTGACCAACACTCCTCATTATATGCAGATCAACACTCTTCCATATATGCTGACTAACTCTCTTCCATATTTGCTGGCCAACACGCTCATGTATGCTAACCAACACTTGTCCATGTATGCCGACCAACACTCTTCCATATATGAAAAATAAGTGGTAGGGGGCGCTGTGTGATAATAATATGTGCCTTGTCTCAAAGACCATATAACATGGAATAAAGTGACATGTGCAAATAAAGTGCAAAATAAGGTAATTGATACCTAACTGTAAACAAATACTATAGACCATATATGAATAAATCAGTGCAAATATAAAGTGCAATATTGGATGAAAAATCAATTTGTTATAAAAATATAACAGTGAAAAGGTCCATAGTGAAAATTAGCGGTGACTAAAATCTTGATGGCAGAGAAGAAATCCTTCACCGTACAACATGATACAACACCAAAAGTGCTCAGATATGAAAACTGCTCACCAGATGGCTATGTCCTCTTTACTTAAAAAGATGGTCTAATGTGCTGTAAGAATATCCCATTAGGAGCCCTTAGTTAATGTATGAAGCGTCTGTGTCCTCCTCTCCTCCAAATTCTCTCATAAGGAAACAGAAAGACAATCCATAGCGCAATACTGTTTTATTTAAAAATATACAGAAATACAAATTGGGGTGCCTTAGCCTGTCATTTGTAGGTGCCTTAGCCTGGCACTGAGGATAGTCTGCATTCATTATGATTATGATTATGATAGATGATCACCGCAGGGCTCACGTAAAAGCTGGCGTTCCACTCGGGCTAGGAGAGAAACCGGAAGCTGGGATCCGGAAATGGCGTGACCGTAAACGCCTCAACGTATGTTTTGTAAAGATTATGTCATCTTTCTTATACGCTGACCAACACTTTACTATGTATGCTGACCAACACTCTTCCAGATATATGGTAACCAACACTCTTCCATGTATGCCAAACAACACTCTTCCATGTATGCTGACCCACACTTTTCCATGTATGCCGACCAACACTCTTCCATATATGCTGACCAAGACTCTTCTATATATGCTGACCAACACTCTTCCATATATGCTGACCAATACACTTCCATATATGCTGACCAACACTCTTCCATATACGCTGACCAACACTCTTCCATATATGCTGACCAACACTCTTCCATATATGCTGACCAACACTCTTCCATATATGCTGACCAATACTCTTCCATATATGCTGACCAACACTCTTCCATATATGCTGACCAATAGTCTTCCATATATGCTGACTAATACTCTTCCATATATGCTGACCAACACTCTTCCATATATGCGGACCAACACTCTTTGATGTATGCAGACCAATGCTCTTCCTTATACGCTGACCAACACTTTACTATGTATGCTGACCAACACTCTTCCAGATATATGGTAACCAACACTCTTCCATGTATGCCAAACAACACTCTTCCATGTATGCTGACCCACACTCTTCCATATATGCTGACCAATACCCTTCCATATATGCTGACCAATACCCTTCCATACATGCTGACCAACACTCTTCCATATATGCTGACCAATACTCTTCCATATATTCTGACCAACACTCTTTGATGTATTCAAACCAATGCTCTTTCTTATACGCTGACCAACACTCTGCTATGAATGCTGACCAACACTCTTCCATGTATGCCGACCAACATTCTTCCATATATGCTGACAACACTTTTCTATGTATGCTGACCAACACTCTTCCATAGTAGGGTAACGAGCAGAGGTTTCCAATGTGTACCCCATAGGAGAAGAAGAGAAAACCAGTAAGAAAATTGTCCGCAAACCAGACTGGGCAGAAAACTGAGGTTACCGAAAGCTGATCTCAGTGCTGGATTGACATGGCCTCTGGACCCCTGGATAAAGTTGAAGGCCAAATAGTGGAGACTGTTACAATTAGGAGACGGGCTCCAAGGACATAGGATGATGACGACAACAAAGGGCACAGGGTGTCCTACGACTGTCAATACCTGAATTAAAAAAAAGCAGGCTAGGGCATGTAGCCTGTCCCCCTACATCCCATTTAGAGGGAAATTTCAATTTCATTGCCATAGTCACTTGTCTTTCAGGTTCCAGCACTGGTGCTGCATCAAGCAGAAGATTATGAGGATTGCCCAGAGAGTCACAGCCTCATCGCTTGACCAGAAAGTCTTTTTAAACTTAAGTAGGAGATGCTGTCTATTCACTGGCATTTAATCTAATACACCAGTGCACCTGAGCTCCCCACAGTTTACCAGCCAGTTTGCGCTACAGTCTCTACCAGTCTGCCTGCTACAGTTATTACAGGCAGTCCACTACAGTCTGCTACCAGCCTGCCTGCTACAGTTAGTCCTGTAGCAGTTTTCTACCAGTAGCCCTGCTACTAGCCTATCCAGTTATGGTCTGCTACTGGTAATCTGCTACAGTCTATCAGTTATCCTGCTAAAATTTACTACCACTCAGTTCTGTTATGGTCTGCCATCTTTCCTGCTCTGTGGGAACCTTCCTACCTCTGCGTCCATGAATACCTGTTGGGTGACCTGAGGCTAGCTTGCAGCTAAGCCCAACCTCCCATGAGGGGGACCCTGATGGAACAGCAGCCATCCCTTAGAATCTACCTTAAGAGAAAGGTGTGACCCTACCAGGAAGGGTCAACCATCACTTGTCACAGCGGGTCAACACCTGCTCTCGTAGCATTCATTTGTTTTAATCCTTGAAATTTTATTTACTGATTGTTTTATGTATTCCTATTGAAAAATGCTATGACATGAATTGGTGCTAAAAAAAATAAAATGTAATGATGACATCTGAAGAAAAAAAAAAAAATCACAAATCACATAGTTACGCTAGCCTTAAATATCACGTCTTGTTATTTTCAATGTTTCTTCATCAGGACTTTCCTGACGTTCCACATGCTCTTTGTCTTATCAGCACAACTAAGGTCACTTTTTGCTCTATATGTCATCATATAGTCTGCGCTGTCTCTAAAATGCCATCCAAAAAAGTCAGTACCCCATTAGATGCAAAATCCATGTAGCTCACTCTTTGGGATCTTGACACACAACAGTCTTTTCGTTCTTTTGATTTTGAAATAAAGAATCAAAAAACAGAGCAAAAGAAAACTCCGTATGAGCTTCAAAAGGAGGAGTTCAGAAAGGTGATCTTGTTTCTGTGAACTTAGTAACAAAATGGTAGCAGAACACTGTGTGCTTCAGTCGTCTTTGAATTAAAAGTTACATAATTGAACCTAACAGTCTTATTCTTAGAAGAAATCAAAGAGTAAATGATGGAATATATATTGACCGCAATAGGGAAGAGGTAAAAAACATTTCTAAGTATAATTGGCAACATACTATGCTAGGCTATGCGCTCACAGATACTAGATCAGAGGTCTAGAAACTTTCTGAACAAAGGGCCAGTTTACTATCCTTCAGATTTTGAGGGGGGGGCAAACTGTGGCCAATGGGAGGAAAAAATGCCCCATCATTGGTATCATTGGGAGGAATATTGCCTCATTGTTGGTATCAGGGGAAGAAAGGAGGGTGAGATGAGGAGAAAGTATGGACATGGGAAGGGGGTGGGATGAGGAGGGGTTATACCACAATACTCACCTTCAATCTGGAGCTGAGGAAGGGTTAAGGAGATGTGTTGGAGGGAGGAAATGAGGAGGGGTTATGAAGTTGAGAAGAGATCTGCGTTTTTTGCAATATATCAGAAATTATGTAGGGAATAGAGATGGGCCAATATCATTCAACCCAGTAGCCTGAGGACATCATGTGGTTAAAGCAAAATTTTTAGGTCACCTGGGACCAGGTGACAGATGCACTCTGTAGGAGTCAGAAGTGCACCGCTAAGGTAGTGGACCCTAGGACTGACTGCTGCGGATTGAACCCTGGAAGGTTCAGGAAGCAGGTCTACAGTATAACTAACATGGATCCCAGTGGGAGCTAGAGCATAGATTTCCCAGGGCGCGGAGTCTAAGAGCCAGCGGGTGTTCACCAGAGCCTCTAGTGGTGAGGATGGACTGCGCTGCAGTCTGGCTCCAGGTCACGGCCCCCAGGGTCTCACAGCTCACCGTAGACTACAGGTGAAGAGGAAGGAGGCAGCAGGCTGGAACGACAGGGAAGTAAGGGGTAAGCCAAAGGTCAGGGCGACTAGCAGACAAGGATAAACATAACACACCAAAGGTCAGGGTAACAAGCAGACAGGGAGAGTCGAGAACAGGCCAAAGTCGGTAACAGGAATCAGATGTAGGAAACACAGCAAGTACACACAGAGGCTAACACACAATGGTTGATCAGTACTGCTGGCTTGCAGTGCACAGGTTAATATAGGGTTCCCTGATTGGGCCTGGGGTGGGGCCATGCTTAGAGGAGAGGTTATAAAACCAATCAGGTGAGAGGCAGCTGGTCTTTAGAGATGAACACATGGAGACAGGTAAGCTGACAGAGAAAACTCTATTGCATAACCATGACAAAAATACTGCAGGGGGGGGCAGCTACAGATTAAGATGAGTATAGCAGCCTCAGCTTTTTGGGGTGGGGGCCAGTTTGGTCAACGAAAAAATTAGCCCAAAGTTGGGCTTCTTTTGATGTTGCACTTGAGTCCTGGGTTCAGTTACAGTTACATGGCTCTTGCATGTTCTTTTTGTGTTTGCAAGGGTTTCTAGACATGTGCAATTCGTTTCGTTCTGAATTAGTTTTTTAATGAATTTCCCGAATTAACAAAAACTCATTTAACGAATGTTTCCGAATATTCGTAAATTCAAATATTCGAAAATTCGTCAATTCATAAATATGAAAATTTGTAAATTCGTAAGACCGAAAATTCAGAATTTCGAAAATCCGAAAACCCGAAAATTTGAAAATCTGAAATAATAACTAACCAATAATAACTTAACTATTACTAACTATTAAGTTATAGGTATTGGAATGTCCTTACAAATTTGGCTGTTAGTGAACGTAACGAATACGAATTTATCCAAGGTTGCGAATATGAATGCCGTATCTAAACGAATGGAACGTAACTAATTAATAATAATAAGTAACAATAATAATAATGAAAGCTTTTTATTATTATTATTTATTATTAATTCGCTCCGTTCCATTTGTTTAGATGCAGCATTCGTTATTTCGGATAATTCGTTAACTTCGGATAAATTCATATTCGTTACGTTCACTAACAGCCAAATTTGAAAGGAAATTCCAATACCAATAATTTAATAGTTAGTTATTATTAGTTATCTAGTTAGTTATTCTTTCAAATTTTCCTTCTTATTTTCGGATTTTCGAATTTTCAAATTTACGGATTAACGAATGAACGATTTTACAAATTTACGAATTGCGATAGTTATGAATGACCCGAAAAAGGAAAAAAAACAAAAAAAACAAATGAAACGAAAACAAATTTTTCGGCAGTGCACTTGTCTACTTGCATGTCCTTTTCTTTGTTTGCAAGGGTTTCTTCTTTGCACTTTGGAATAAGTGATATGTATGAGTAAAATAAATAACCGCATATACATTTTTTTTTTCCATAGCTCTTAAACAGATAATAAATAATATGTAAATTTGCAGCTTTTCTTACTCCTTACCCACTAACTGATTAAGCTACGTACTGCCCTGTCCATATGTCAGGATGAACACACAGGAGGAAAGTCTGGGCTGAGGAAATTTGACATTGACCTAATACCATGACACGTGATGCGTCTGCCAACATCTGGAGAAATTAGAGCCGTCATAGCTATAAAATAGGCAATCACTCATTGTAGTGGATATAAATGAGTTAATTGAAAAGGCATATATTACATGAAAGATTTACAGTCCATAGTAAATGTAAAGGAGGGCTGGGGATGGCAGTTCCAAAGGGTCTATTTAGAAATGTTTTCACACCAGATCCTCACAACAGTCACTCAGGGTTCACACATTTTCCAAACTAATTTCAATAAAAATGTGTGAATCTTGGTTGAAAGTTGTGTGAAAACATTCATAAATAGACCTTCAAATGTCTAGAGCTGTAATCTTTTATAATGCATAACACAAAGAACAGCACAAAGACGGCATACACATGGCAATTTTCATTCATTTCCAACCACTTTCGAGTCACTGGCAATGGCACATGCGATCGTACATGTAGCACCCTGGAGTTTAGGCAGGGTTGCTCCTCACAAATTTACTTGCCAGGAGTAGTTATCCTGGTTGATTGTTAGAGATCTGTTGATTTCTCCCTAAGTTTGACCTTGTTGCACGTTTCTCTTCTACCACTAGGTGGCCGGCTACTTGGTGGTACTAGATACGAGAAGGACAACCCAAGGTCAGGTTATGGGTATATGGGGTATCTCAGCCAATGGGCAAGGGTTTTCTTTGATCCCTTGGCCTGCTGGGACAGCCTATATATTTGGGTGGAGTCAGGTGATCTGTAGAACACAGATCACCTGACTCCACCCAGATCACCTGACTGTGGTCGACACACGTCCTCCCAGACGGCCGTCCAGGTGGCACAGAACGTGCCACCTGGACGGCCGTCTGGGTGGACGTGTGCCATATTGCCCTGGCTGCTAGGCGGGAGATGGGGCCTATCCCGGGCACATCTGGCTGCTAGGCTGTCTGAGAGCCTATCCAGAAGCAAGAGAGCAGCGCAGGGTTGGGATTGCGGCTTGCGGTCCAACCAAGAGTAATGGTTCTGCCGGCCGGAGAACCTGTCGTGGTCAGAGGTAGAGGGGAAGCTGTCACCAGTAAGGGACTATCCGCCTTATTACCAGGGACCACAGTGAGTAACTGAGGCAAGTACCGGAGCAGTATTCTCACCAACCGGGGACGTGAAGATTCGGGAAACTTCAGTGGGAACCAAGCCAGGGAGCCAGCCAGCGAAGGTGACTCTTGCAGAGCAGCCTTCTGTGTCAAGCCAGGGACCGAGCAGGCCAGCGTGGGTGAAGCTTGATTGGTATCTAGAGTGTCAAGCTAAGGACCCAGCAGAGAAGCGGTGTGAGGCTTGAGGAAGATACCACCGTGAAGATTGAAGGAGCTCAAGGATTTCAGTGATAGTGAATCAGTGGGTCTAGTGAGAGACCGGGAGCTCAGTGTGCTGAAGAACTACAAGGAGAGATTGTAGTGGAAGATAAAGGAACTGTTAAACTTCAAGTTAGGAACTGTTAAAGACTGTTGCCATAGGAGACAGCATTCCTGCATGTGCAGATGTGGCGTCTTGCTGGATGTTTTTCCCTGCATTGCTGTCCTCCTTTTGAAGTCTCCGAGTCTGCCAAATGAACTTGCAAATACCTAAGGGTGTCCTGGCCCTAACCCTCTTTCCCCCAGAAAAGTTTGTTAAGAGAAATAAACTTTCTTTTGCATTCAAGAAGTGTCTGGCGCTCAGTGACTTTCACCATCTTTGCCTTGCAACCCACTACATACAGAAGGATGTCAGCTATCTCTGGCTCTGGAGGTTCTCATAGACAGAAGGAGGCCAGGGACCTTGCTACATACATAAAACAAATCGCACATGCAATCAAAAAACAGAATACAGTCTATTATACAGTTGAAACTGTGCAAAAAAATCAACAGCTTTAATACAGTGTGCTGAGCAACTGAAATGAAAATGGGAAATTTCATTGAAGGCAATTTGATTCCTCTATTGCATTCCATGGCGTTGCTCAACAAACTCAGTGAGATTCGTCAGTTTAACTTTCTCTGGAAGAGAGGCTATGCCCATAGCTGCCATAGCACTCAGTCCATTTGTTTACATTTTTTCCCACCCAACTGATGGCTTTATTGTAGAACTTTACAGCTGCCTGATCACTACATGCTGAGGAATGTGTGTCTCAGACAGGAGATTTCTCTTCACTTGTTGTTCCACAGACACAAAGGGAAGTAGAAGGACATTTCTTCAAAATTAGGGGAATTACCCTCCTAGACAGTTGTCACTAGAACAAGTGTCATCATAGGAATCTGTACCCTCTAAAGTTTACATCCCACAGCAAGAATGTATTCTAATGGAGAACAAGAGCTGCCTGTGTGCTAGCAACATAAAGATGCTAGGTGGCTTCCTTTAGAAGCTGCCAACATCCTGCAATGGATGACATTAGGTGGAACCTTTCAGAGTAGAGTCCATTGCCCTCTGTGCCCTAGCAATGGAGGACACTAGGAAGCTTCCATGAGATGCTGTCTACGTCCTAGCAATGGAGGACATTAGGAAGCTTCCTTGAAAAGCCTTCTACATCCTAGCAATGGAGGACACTAGGCAGCTTCCTTGAGAAGCCACCTGCATCACAACATTGGTGGACAACTAGAGGCAATATCTGTCTGCATTGTAGCAATGGAGGACACTAGCTGCTTCCTTGAGAAGCCACCTGCGTCCTAACAACAGAGGAAACCTAGAGTCAATAGTCATTTGCATTCTAGTAGTAATGAAGAATGCTAGGCAGGTTCCCTGAGAAGCCTCCAACATCCTAGCTATGAAGAACACTAGACAGTTTCCTTGATAAGCTACCTGTGTCCTAGCAACAGAGGACACTGAGTGGCTCGCTTGCGTAGCCAACTGCATCTCAACAATGTAAGATGCCTAGGGGCAATAGCCATCTGTGTTGTAGCAATGGAAGACACTAGGTAGCTTCCTTAAACAGCCGCCTGTGTCCTAACAATGGAGGGAACCTAGAGCCAGTTGACCTCTTCTATGAGAAGCCTTCCATGTCCTTGCAATTGAGGACACTAGGCAGCTTCCTTGAGATGCTACCTGTGGCTTGGCAATGTAGGATTTTAGGCGGCTTCCTTGAGAAGCCTTCCAGGTCCTTGCAAAGGAGGACACTCGGCAGCTTCCTTGAGATGCTACCTGTGTCTTAGCAATGGAGGACGCTAGGCAGCTTCCTTGAGAAGCCAACTGCCTCCCAGAATTAGAGTATGCTAGCAACAGGGTAATTTTATGTTGTAACACTGTTGCTAGCTTCTGCCAGCAAGATCCTGCATACTATTTGATGTATTTTCATACGCCCGTGTGTAGCTTCACACTTGTGCATTGCGTGGTACTATTTGCGCTGGGTTGCAGTGTCACATACAGTAGCGTTGCTGAAAATGCTGCAAGGGTGTTTTTTTTGTGTGTGTTGACATTCAAGCACAACTGTGAACTGGCCTTAATCATCATAGATTAGAAAGAAGAGATACTCTTGCTTGTGATATCTGATTTTCTAAGATATCTCCTTTTATTTGAAGCACTCCAAGTTCTGTTACTTACCATATACGGTATGTATAATTGGTATGCAATCATTATCCTCCAAACACCCCTCATCCCATACCCCCCCCCCCCCACTTTCCCCAATCACTGGCGGACAGATGTGGTCTGAATGATTCCCACCTCACCATTCTTCCGCCTTTGGAGATCTCTTGCATCTCCTACCGGCATCAAACATACGAATCTGACAGCTCAGCCTAAGTAAACCATATCTAATTAATCTCTCCGCATTTAGTAGGTGTGATGCAAAGATTTTGTTTATTAGTTCTTGCCATCGTAGTCTGATGCCTGGGAAATAAAAAGAACCACCTGTCTGTTATCAAAGGCAACAGAGGTCCGTTTCAGCTTTATTGTAACCATGGAAACAATGGCAACAGATGTGGATAACGAAGAAGAGGGAAGCAAGACATGCTAAGGGTCCAGTCATGTTTGTTTCACACTCGGCTGAACAATGGGGGGAAGTTTTGACGTATTCATTTTCTAACAAGGCTTTTTAATTGCTAGTCTACCATGCTTGGAGATCACGCTATCCAGAAAAGAGATGCATTATACTATAATTGCCAAGAAGGACCTCTTGATCATTCACAGAGAAGTTTTAACACCCATGAAAAGTATGTTTATGTATTAATATACCCTCGTTCCTTTCTTTTCCTCAACTGCTCCTTTATGGTGTAGGAGGTTAGGAATTATTCACACATCCGATGTCGTCGAATTTCAGCTTGCAATTGACATGGGATCACAATCAAGTGCTCATCTTCAAAAATAAAATCGCAATAAGCGTATATTGATTGGTTTGCGCAAAAGTTATAGCGTCTACAAAATAGGGGATAGATTTATGGCATTTTTTTTTTTTTTTACTAGTAATGGCAGTGATCTGCGATTTTTCTCAGGACTGCGATATTGCGGCGGACAGATTGGACAGTTTTGACGGTGCTATAAAAATGCACTGATTACTGTGTAAATGTCACTGGCAGGGAAGGGATTAACACTATGGGGCGATCAAGGGGTTAAATGTGTTGCCTAGGGGGTGATTCTAACTGTAGGGGGAGGGGACTGACTGGGGGAGGTGACCGATCGGTGTTCCTCTGTACTGGGAACACACGATCGGTCTCCTCTCCCCTGACAGGACATGGATCTGTGTGTTTACACACACAGATCCATGTTCCTGCTCTGTGACTGGCAATCGCTGGTGCCTGGCGAACATCAAGGCCACCAGGCACATGCTCCCTAGCGGCCGCGAAGCCGAGGACATCATATGACGGCCGCCCAGGATGAGAAAGCCACCTTGCGGCCGTCATTTGACTATACGCGGGATGGGAAAAGGTTATATGCACTCCAGAAATGTTCTATGGACGGTCACATTTTTCACATATGGTGGGAATGCCCTGTCATTGCCCCGTTTTGGAGAGTCATCTCCAACCTCATTCAGAATCTTACTAATGTATCTACTATGTTATCCCCGCAGATGGCTCTATTCAGACTAGGCCTCTCATTCTGGCCTTCAAAATTCCACCCTGTTGTCACCCATGTTCCAATTGCCGCTCGTCTTTCCATTGCTCACCTCTGGAAACAATCATCCCCACCCACTATAGGTATGACCATTGACATACTCAATGAACACATGAGTATGGAACAAGTGATTACATAATTTGTACTCAATTTTGGACTTCAAGTTACAATTTTCTCTATTAGGCCAATAAGCTTTTCTTCTTATTGTTTATCCCACAGGACGCTGACAAGTTTTTCGCGTATCATGATCCAGGTAAGCTTTCGCTTCATTAGGTACTAAGTCAATCACGGGGCTTTTCCAAGCAGTAGCGATAGTTCTTTTAGCTGACAAGAACATGTAATATATTAGAGTCTGTGTGGATCTGGAGATGTTTTCCACGGGCTCGTTGAATAGTGTGATCCGAGTGGCCTTTTTTAATGTTAACCACAGTGACCTAGTGATTTAAGGAATGAACCCATGTCCAGAAACACCGGACCTTGGGGCAGGTCCATCATACATGAAGAGTAGAACCCACCTGGCCACAGCCTCTGAAGCAGGAGGGTGAGGAATTCAGGTACATCTTCTGGCACTAAGTACCATTTTGGGAGCACATTGTACCCTGCCTCAATCAGGGCAACATTCATAATGCCCTTGCTTATGCGTGTAGTCCAGGATCGCCAATCCTCCACCTCAGGAGCCCAATGACTATACCCAAGTCCTTAACTTTCTCTGACTTCATAGCTATGTTCCTTAATCCTCCATTGAGCATTCCCTTATTGGCAACTTAGTCTCACTCGACAGGTAAATGGAAGTTGTTGCAGGCTTAGCTATGGAGTCAGGGAAAGAAGCCCACTAACAAGGTGAATCAGAGAGAGACATAATGTCTGCCCTTAGGCACTTTTTGGTTTGACTTTTTTTTTATTATAATAATTTTTTCTTTATTAAGACAAATTCCAACATACAACATAGAAAAACACATTGTACAATATATCTATATAAGTCTTTTAATTACCATACACCACACTAACCTCTCCACCCCGAAAAAACACACCGGATCCTTGATCATGTCATCTTCAAAAGAGAAAAAAAGGAAAAAGCCCACCCACTTGCCTACCCATAACCAAAACTCAATTTGTGCAAAACGTTATTCAAAGTATAATTAAGAAGGGGGCTTTACAGCACCCTATTACGTGTGTCAAACAACCAACAATACAAAAGAAAATAAAAATTAAAAATTAAAAAAAAATTAAAAATTTTGAATTACTATTTTTGTGCCCTATTATGTTTAGTGCTTTAATTCAATATAATCTCACGCTACTATTTCATTTTTACACCTCTCCACCTTTGATTTCAATCTACCCTTCTTTATGCGATTCCAATACATGTTGCCCATCCCGTGCCTAATTTACTATTATAACTTATCCTCTTCCTTTAATGACATCAATCATCTCTCCACTGCCCCTTCCAGAGGAGGAAAGAAGAAACAACACAAAAAAAAGAAAAAAAAAAAAAACCCCACCTCCTCCCAATTTCCCCCCACCAGATGCATCTCACAGACTATCCGATCCGTAACGCAGCATTGCCCCCAAAAGGGTTTAATCCACCCCTATTTCTGAGGAGTAATACAGCCATCCTGCCCATGTATCTTTAAATGTATTCTGTTGGTCTTTAACCATATGTATCCATCTCTCTGCTTCCATTATTTGTTCTACCTTCCTTTTCCAATCCATTAGAGTGGGACATCCAGACTGTTTCCAAAATCTAGGTATCAATATTTTGGCTGCAATTTAGCAAATGGGGAGTTATGCCGCGTACACACGAGCGGAATTTCCGACAGAAAGAGTCCGATGGGAGCTTTTCATCGTATATTCCGACCGTGTGTATGCCCCATCGGACTTTTCCTGTCGAAAATTCAGACGGACTTAGATAGAGGACATGTTCTATATTTTTCCGGCGGAAGAAATTACTGTCGGAAAAACACGCTCGTCTGTATTCTGTTCCGACGCACCAAAAACAACGCACGCTCTGAAGCAAGTACGAGACGGAAGCTATTGGCTACTGGCTATTGAACTTCCACTTTCTAGTCCCGTCGTACGTGTACCGCGTTCTGGACGGTCGGAATTTGGTGTGACCGTGTGTTCTGTTGGAACTCCGTCGGAAAAACCTTCAGAGTTTATTCCAACGGCAAAACCGGTCGTGTGTACGCGGCATAACGCTTCTCTTATAAAACCTAGCAGATGATGGCATCCCATAAAAAGAAAATCTAATGGAGAGAATTCTATTAGGTCTAAGTGTCATTTTCTTAACCGAAGGGGCCATCTCCTCCCAGCAAACTTTCATCTTTGGGCAATGCCACCATAAATGCAGAAATGAACCCCTTTGGTTACATCCCCCCAGCAGTTAATATCCTCCGTTGGATATATCTGAGCCAATCGGATGGGTATACGATACCATCTTGTCAGGAACTTATAAGACATCTCCTGTATATGGGAACTTATTGAAGTATGGTGTGTCGCTCCCATCAGCCTTCTAATCTGCTCTGATGTCAAATTATAGCCCAGTTCTCTTTCCCATTCTCAAATGAAATAGGGAGTTGTCATATTTTGGGCGCTCACAACCAGCCTATACATTCGAGACAACACATGACCCGGCTCTGATAAGTTAACACACCATTCCTCAAAAGTAGTAAGCGGGTTTGCTGGCCTAATCTGGTGCTTCCATTTATTGAACAAGTCTGTCAGTTGACGGTATTTCCATACAGCCATTGGTACTTCCCCCAGTATTGGAACCAAATCCACCAATGGAAGTAATTTACCCTGTGGGGCCACGCCAGCGCAATTACCCTTCCCGTCCATTCCCAAAACTCCCTTTCTCTTCCCCTGGGAAAACCAGGGAAATCCTTCCAATGGTGTTAAAGGGGATATTAGGGGGGGGCAAACTTTTCATTCTATTCCAAATGGATAGTGTCGTCTTTGTCAGTGTTGACGCATATTCTGACAACCCCCTATAAGAAACCGGAATCCAGGGGGCTCTGGCCAAGTTCCTACCTGCTAATGTTTTCTCCAAGGGCACCCAAATTTTACTAGCAGAGTCATGGCACCAGTTCATTATAGGAACCAGGGCCATGGCTCTGTAATAAAACGCTATATCTGGGAGTCCCACCCTCCCGTTTTGGTCTCCTAAAAATCTCGTGTGCCAACCTGGGATGTTTATCTCCCCTTCCACAAAGGTCATAAAAGCCCTTCGTATTTGCTTAAAAAAAATGTCTGTGGGAGTGTTATGGGTACGGCACGTTCTTGGTTCGGCTTATTTCAATCTGTACTAGAAAACAATGAGTATACAAGATGATATTTCAGAGACTTGGGATTTTTTGCATTTTCTATTTCTGATTGTCTGGAGGTGTATTTAAAATAAGAAATCCGGATTCAGCGGTAAAACGTTCGTAAGATAAGGTAAATCCCTATCCATTCCACAGGACTGAGGGAGAGATTTTATGATAAAAAAAAAAAGACTAGTGCTATGGCAACAGAAGCGGTGACGCTCTAAACCTTTGATCCAAAATCTTGAAAGAGTTAGTCGCAATTTTTAAAAATCCTCAGCAATGCTTTAAAATAATTGGCAAGGCTAATAGGTACAAAATGAAAGATCGTTAATCATGATGGCAATAAAAAAAATCTTAAATGGTAGAATTTCTGTTTGATCTGCTAAGCGAGATTTCAATATCGCAAAAGTCCAGAAACGCACAGAACACTATATATATACGAATTAAATTCAAAATACTAACCACAACATACAAAGCTGTTCACAACTCTGCCCCGAGCTACATCACCAACCTTGTCTCCAAATATCACCCAAATCGTCCTCTCCGCTCTTCTCAAGACCTCCTGCTCTCAAGCTCTCTCGTCTCCTCCTCCCATGCTCGTCTCCAGGATTTCTCCAGAGCCTCTCCCATCTTCTGGAACTCGCTACCTCAACCTGTCCGGCTATCCCCTACTCTTGCTACCTTCAGGCGATCCCTAAAAACTCATCTCTTCAGGGAAGCTTATCATGTCTCCAATTAATCTCCTACCACTTCCATCAGCTCATTCCCCACAGTTACAACCTTTATGTAGCACCTGCCCCACCCTATTAGATTGTAAGCTCTTCTGAGCAGGGCCCTCTTAATCCTTTTGTATATTATTGTATTATAACTGTATTGTCTCCCTTTTATATTGTAAAGTGCTGCGTAAGCTGTTGGCACTATATAAATCCTGTATAATAATAATAATATATCACATAACCTTCATAAGACCGGTCCCCCTAATATGGTAGACTTTGCAAGCTTGGTAACTGGGCTTCTGCATGTCCGCCCTGATCTACATTTGGTAAGGTCACCACAAGTTTTGGGCCGATACTGTCCTCTCTTGCTAAGCTATTCCTCATACACTCATTGGCCACGTTATTGGGTACACCTGTTGAATCAATTGATAACACAAATTGCTAATCGGCCAATCACACGGCAGCAACTCAATGCATTTAGGCATCTAGGCATGGTGAAGACAACTTGTTGAAGTTCAAACCGAGCATCAGAATGGGGAAGAAAGGGGATTCAAGTGACTTTAAACGTGGCATGGTTGTTGGTACCAGACGGGCTGGTCTGAGTATTTCAAAATTTGCTGATCTACTGGGATTTTCACACACAACCATCTCTCGGGTTTATAGAGAATGAACCGAAAAAAAAAATATCCAACAAGCGTCAGTTGTGTGGAGGAAAATGCCTTGTTGAGGTCAGAAGAGAATGGGCAGACTGGTTCGAGATGATAGAAAGGCAACAATAACTCAAATAACCTCTCGTTACATCCAAGGTGTGCAGAATACCATCTCTGAACGCACAACACATCGAACCTTGAAGTAGATGGGCTACAGCAGCAGAAGACCACCCTGGGTGCGTTTGGAGTTCTCTAATACAATGTAGCATAGTGGATAAAATGTTACTAAACCCAGGAGCCTGCATTCACTATATCTGGTCTCTCCACAGTACACAGAACATGGAAATGCAATAGTTTTAGTAAATATAAACTGCTAAATACCTTTTCTCATCAGCAGTATATAGCAGTCTTGTGACTTCTATCAGTGTCTGGTTAAAGCTTGTAGGAGGAGTTTTCATTCTCCTCTGACTGTCCTATGAGGCTGCAGGAGCCCTGACTCTCTGTCTGGACAGTGCTGATTGGCCCTGTGCTGATCACATGCACCCTCCCAAGAAAAAAAAGAAACTCTCTCAGGAGAGAGGCTCTGTCTTATCAGGAGATGGTTTGGGGACAGTGGAAGAAGGGGAGGATCAGAGAAGACAGGAACAAACAGCCTTTTTACACAATGTGGAGGATTAGCCCCTTAGGTTCCATAGTGAGTATAACAAGCATGCTTTACATATACAGACTGATCGTACGGTTGTGGGTTTAGTAACACTTTCATCGTTTTCAACGTTTTGCAAATACAAGGCTGTACTGAAAGTAATGCAAAAGTGGGCAAAACTTTTTTGCTTACATACAGTAGACATCAAGACAAATGAGTGTTCTTTAAAAATACAAAGGGTCATAATAACACCACAGTGTGCATCCACAAATAAAGTGCCCGACCGCCGTAGCTGTAGATTAGGCTTACCGGAAGGCAAGCTTCAAAGGGCAGGTGGCTATAGCCCAGCCTAGGCCTTTAAGCTTGCTGATGACTACAATAGGAGCCGTATTCAGATGGTGAAGATCGCTCCCCAGGACCCCCGTCCGGCATCCGCATAATTAGCACATTGCCCAGAAAAGAAAAGAACTGGCCATAGTGTAATAAATTCAAAATGTTTTAATAAAATTAAGTATTGCACTTAGAGATAGGACGCGATAATATCGCATGTAAAAAGCCGTCCGGCATACATAAAAACGGAGCCCGTCCTCCTACTCCGCTCGTGTGGTGACGTCACTAACGTGCCTTTCTTCAGGCGCGTTTCGTCATCAGTAGATGTTGTCAATGGGGAGTGTTCCCCATTGACATCTACTGATGACGAAACGCGATGAAGGAGGGGTGTAGGCTGTGCGACATCCACAGAAGACTACATAACTCTTACAGAGATGACACCTTTGACAAGAGAAATGTCTTGTCATTGGTGACCCTTGTCAGTGGTGTCATCTCCATAAACATTCTGTAGCCTTCTGTGGAGGTCAGACAGCCTGTACCTCTCCTTTGTCGAGAACTCAATGATGGCACAGTGCTTCTGCTTGGAATCCATTACAGTAAAACCTTGGATTGAGAGTAACTTGGTTTGAGAGTGTTTTGGAAGACAAGCAAATTTTATTTTTATAAATGTTTAACTTGATAAACAAGCGATGTCTTGATATAAAAGTAGCGTCATGTCAAAACTGAGCATAAAAGAGAAGAGAGGCGCCTCTAAGTGTAGCAATATGGTTACATTTAATTAAGGTAAAACATTTAGCAACTCACATGGTTGATGATTAAAAGAGGCACATCTAAATATAGAGGCATACGGGGTAAAGATGTCCATACAGACCATCCCCTGTACTGCCATCAATGTCATGCCTTCCATGTTACGCTTCGCTTTCAGATCGCTTTACTGCAGGGTAGTCTTCCCGGTCACGATTGCAGACTGACAGTGGTGAGAGACGGTGGTGCGGGGGATGGTCTATGTGGACAGCTTTACCCCGGATATCTCCATACTTAGATGTGCCTCTATTAATCATCAACTATGTGAGTTGCTAAATGTTGTACCTTCAATAAATGTAACCATATTGCTACACTTAGAGGCCCCTCTCTTCTCTTTTATACTCTGTAGCTCGTGCTGGATTTTGCTTCTAATCCCCTTGTGGAGGCTTCCATTTGTGGATGGACATGTTATGGTTACACAACCTTGCTATATGGGAGAAGGAAGCACTAATATTGCCACATCCGTCAATAGAGGGAAATAGGAGGGGATACTGCTGGAGTAACCAAAAGTCGGACTTTTAGGGCATGAAAACGATGGCGAAATAACCAAAGTAGTATTCATAACATTTGTTGAGAAAAATACATCGTATAAACATAGTGTTCAAAAAAGGTAAAAAACATGAAAAACATGGAAATGATACAGTTTGTACAGTGAGCCCTTGTGCGTCTGCTAGTTTCGCCGTTAGGCTTCCTCAGGACACGATCAAGGTTCAGAGACGTAACAAAAAGAGAAAAGAAAGCAAATCTCACTGTCTTCAATTTGGTTAGGCCTCATGTACAAAATCCCAGTAGCCGGAAAAATTTCCAGAAATCTGGAACGTTTATAGCAAATGGTAAGTAAACTTCAGATATTGCTATAGCAGGGGCAGGTGTGTGTCTCATATCCAAGCATGCCAGGGGCATATCTGTATATCTCAGTCTCCATGCATAACATGCTAGCTTGGGCTGCACTATATGCCGCTAGCAGTGCTCAACCTTATTAGGTTTTTCTCCTTTTTTGGATGCTGGACCTCTCAGTATTATTGCTCTTTTGGTCCTTTCATGCTTGGATATAAGACACACACCTGCCCCTGCTATAGCAATATCTGAAGTCTACTTACCATTTGCTATAAACATTCCAGATTTTTGGAAATTTTTCCCGCTACCGGGATTTTGTACATGAGGCCTAACCAAATTGAAGACAGTGAGATTCGCTTTCTTTTCTCTTTTTGTTACGTCTCTGAACCTTGATCGTGTCCAGAGGAAGCCTAACGGCGAAACGCGTAGACACACAAGGGCTCACTGTACAAACTGTATCATTTCCATGTTTTTTATGTTTTTTACCTTTTTTGAACACTATGTTTATACGATGTACTTTTTTCAATAAATGTTATGAATACTACTGTGGTTATTTCTCCATTGTTTCCATGCCCTAAAAGTCGGACTTTTGGTTACTCTAGCAGTATCCACTCCCACAACCTTGCTATAATCTTTTTTTATGGACTATAAACTGGAGGAGTTATGAATAAATGGTTGTAGAATGAATCATTTGAGTTCCCATTATTTCTTATGAGGAAATTCGCTTTGATATACAAGTGCTTTGGATTGCAAGCATGTTTCCGGAACGAATTATGCCCGCAATCCAAGGTTTTATTGTATTTACCTGCAAGAAACAAGGACAAAGTAACTCTATCAACATGTGAAATGTGAACCACCTATCAAAGTTAATAAAAAAAGTTATGCCCACTTTTGCATTACTTTTGGTACAGACCTCGTAATATTGAAGCCAAATTAACAACTGTCTACAGATAACGTCACACCAATGATTTCCAGGAATAAGACCACACCGGCATTCCCGCTTAAGCTTACAAAATGATTTCCATTCCCAGGAAGTACTTATTTTTATCCGAAGCATTGTTACACTATGGAGGATGTTTGTGTTGCTACCATCACTAGGCTCTATGTAGACCCAAACATCCAACAACGGTCTGAAAAAGGACGCCATGATTCATAATGATCAAAGAATGTTTATTCTAAGTTGCAATATCCTAATATATTATTCTTACTTACGAAAATCTACCAGGACCAAATGCTAGCCATAAACGAACAACAAAAAAGATTTCCACTTCCTTAAAATAAAGGTAGGGTCTATCAGCCCCAATGATGATCACTTCTCACCCATGTGACTTTACATGCATAATGTGCTTAGAGAGCGATAATTTCTTTATGAATAAAAAGGAAGCAAGTAAAAAATTAGATGCAACATACAGTATGATAACAAGATGATTGACTTTAGAAAATGAAAAGCAAGGCATAGAATGAGATCTGTAATCAGCTGTGGTCATTGCCCTCCTGATGGACTGGCACTGAGAAGAAATGGGAGGAGCTCTTGGCAAATCTCAGGACTGCCAGACAGAGAACAAAGTTGGTAGCTACAGCACTTTGAGATACCTGAATAGAAGGAGGTACCGGCATCATGGAAAAAAACAACCTGTTACTTTCTTGCCGTGCATGCTATCCTTGAAAGCAACTCTGGTATGAAAGCAGCTGTGACTGGAACCCCCACCCTGCAGGAACCATAGCAGCTGCCAAGGTCATTATGGCTAGAGTTGCACCTCTACTTGAAGAATAAGTCTTTATGTCTGGGAAGACTACTTGTACGTTCAAAAAAAAGAGATTCTTTGATGTACAGTTTCATGGCTGTTTGTTTAGCAAAGTGCTGAAACTGCACACCACTTCCAAAGGGTAAAGTCAACTTTATTGCTCAGCACATAAACAACCCCAGGATCCTCCCTCTAACATGTTTCGTCCCCTGCTAGGGTTTAATCATAGAGCATGTTTGTCTGTGTTAAAGCGGAAACCACACCTTAAAGGGGAAGTTTTGCTTTAAGTTTCCCGCTCCTCTTATTCTTTTGGAATTTTTTTTTTTTGGGGGGGGGGGGAGTGGGTACCTAGTGTGGCGTGGTGAGGCAATGCCACTGTATGTTATGGCAGTCTGTGCCACGTTTTGCAGAAAACAGGCCCACTAATGGTACAGGTGTGTGCTGTTCTTTTAGTAGTGTCAGGATTAGGGGTCAGTGCCCTACCCTCCTGAATGGGTCAGTGATTGTAAGGGAGACGAGAGGTGCATGTCTGCACCGTGCTGTCCAGGATGGGACAGGCCAAGAAGCTGAGACACAGGGTCTCGCTCAGGGGTCAGAGGTCCCCCAAACCAGAGGCCCAAGTCTGAGAAAAAGAAGCCTGAGAGACAGGGTCTCACCTGGGGGTCAGAGGTGCCCCAAACTAGAGGCCCAGGTGTGAGAGAAAGAAGCCGAGAGAAAGGGTCTCACCCGGGGGGGGGGGGAGAGGTGCCCCAAATAAGAGGCCCAGGAGTGAGAGAAAAAAGCTGAAAGACGGGGGTCTCACCCAGGGGGGGGGGCCGAAGCCAGAGACCTGAGTCTGAGAGGAAGAAGCTGACAGACAGGGTCTTTCCCGAAGGTCAGAGGTGCCCCAAGCCAGAGGTCTGAGTCTGAGAGGAAGAAGCCAAGAGCCAGGGTCTCACCCAGGGGTCAGAGGTGCCCCAAGCCAAAGGTCCGAGTCGGAGAGAGAGTCTATGAGAGACAGAACAGCTGGGAGCTGTAAAGGAAAGACATAGAGTTGAAAGAGGTACAGCATTTGCGTACTACCACTAAGGATGGGTGCTAGATGGTCTGAAAGACCAAGGCATGAGGCCTGAGCAATAGAGCTGCAAAGAGAGCCAGGAGGCTTGAATATTGTTCTTTGTCATATTGATGGTGAGAACCGCCTGCGTGGGAAGCTATACATTTGTGAACTTCTACATTCTTTAAATAAAAGTGGGCAGGAAAAGCCCTGAAAGGTACTTCTGGCCTGGAGCAAACTCACTATTTCGTGCTAACAAAGAGCTACAAAATTACCCCATGTCACACTGGTTTTGACCGGTACCCGCTTCTGGACGGATCGCCTAAGTGATTCCACCGGAAGTTCTCTCACCTGCCCACAAACTTTTGGGACGCATCATAGGTTCCAGAAGGCTGTGGGACCATTCACAAATTGTGAAGTGTGAAGCAAATTAACATGCCGGCACTGGGGGGACCCGAAGACCGACGAAGAACTGGCCCCCCCCCCGGTGAGGACAGCGCTGGATCCCTGGGACAGGTAAGTGTCCTTTTATTAAAGTCAGCAGCTACAGTTTTTGTAGCTGCTGGCTTTTTTTCAAACAGGGTGAAGAACCTCTTTAATTCCCATATTCATGATGTTTCAGTAATGACCCAAAAATGTGGAAAACTTCATTTTTTTATCATAAATTACATCTGCAAATTTTATGCAAGGAGCTGATGCATACACAAACATGTCGACCTTTGTAAATGTTCCCCATGGACCAGCAATTATTTTTATCTTTTCTGCTTTGATTTAAATATGTAAATGTTATTTTGAATAAAACATCTAAAAGCATATCTAGTAATCAGTAGGCTTTCATGTGTGAACCGTCGGACCCGCGCTCATTGCACTTCCAGCTAAAAAAACTTACATAGATGCAAAGCTCCGATAAACCGGCAAGATGCTGGCAGGCGCGATCCCTTTCCAAATATATGCACCATGTGTTTCATCTCAGGTAATTTACTGTGGCATGCTTTATTTTTTTAAGAAGAATAAACATCCATTCATTGAAGTTTTCAAAGAATTTCTATCTCTATAGAATAGTCTGCTCACAAATTAGGAATTAAATTCAGTGCGTCTTGTATAATGATTGCAACCTGTGTATCGGAAAGAACTTATATCATAATTAGTGTATAAAACAGCGGGAAGAGGATTTATACTTTTTCGTGGCAGCAAGTCAAAACTATCGGTAATATATACTGTACATCCCTTCATACATTCTGACATCTTCACACTATGGTCAAATGTAAAATTATATATGCATTTCCACATTGTATTTCCATTATTTCTAGCCTAATCCTATTAACCGCTTGAGCTGCGGAAAGTTTTACCCCCTTAATGAATAGTGCTGGGCAAGCAGTTCGGACCGAGCATAAGTACGGGCCGAACATCGCCTGTTCGCGTGTTGTCAGCGAACGCCCAAAAATTACGAGGCTGTCGGCGGGATATTCATCCGCCGAGCACCCCACAATGGGCTGCGCCCTGCACATTGCTTTCTAAGCCCTGATTGGCTGAAGCAATGCACCTGAGCGCTCAGCGGCGGCGGCCTCCCGTTCTCCTGCACTCCACAGGTCATCGCAGCAGCTTCCATTACCTCCCTCCTCCTCAGCAGCCATCGGGAGTCTTCTCTTTTTGGCCGATCGGAAAACAGGTCTCACACCCGCTTCTGATTGGCCGGATTGAGGATTAGTGTTTCAAAAAGCGAATGTTCATTCGCTGTTGTAACACACTTGGGTGGGATCGGAACGCATTCTCTGTGACCCGAGCCCACCCGATTTTGAAGCCTATTAGAGCCTATGGCTCTAATCAGGTGCATTAAAAAAAAACCCGGCCGATGTAATTCATGCACCCGGTGCCCTGAAAGGGGCGGGAAGCATGAATTGGGTGGGGCTGCGGTGGCCATGGATAGATTCATGCTATGCATGAATCTATCCATTGCATATAGGGGGGGCCTGGAGAGAGGGGGTGATGCCCGGGTGCCCCTAATAGACAGGTCGCTACTGGTCAGGTGCAAAGCTTTGCCCAATCAATGCACATTGAATAGCTGGTCATTAAGAAGCGGGCTGGGAAACCAGCTGCCGCATCCGTAACAATGACTGAGTCATCAGCTGTCAGCGGGCTTTCCCAGTGACAGCTGAATAAAAAAAAAAAACATTGTTGGCAATATGGCGTGTGATTTTTTTCCCCACACTTTTGTATTGCCGTAAATATATATATTTTTTCAAGAAAGCTTTCATCAATTTTAATGTGTTTTTTTTACTTTATGAATGTCAGTTTTGCTGCAACAGGTTCTATACATGTTACAGATGCACCACTTTACAAGCAGACTAAGGGGACCCTCCTAGCACTATATTTAAGTACTTAAAGACCACCCACCGCATATATATACTGCGGCAGGGGCAGCTCTGTTGCACGAAACAACGTACCTGTACGTCATTTCATGCAATAGATAGCGAGGCCGCTGCACGGAGGAGGAGCCGATGCGCTTGCCACATGCGATCACTTCACAGTGAGGCAGAATGGGGATCTGCCTATGTAAATAAGGCAGGGGACAATATGGAGATCTGCTGCTGCTAGTGATTAGGAACAGCGATCTCCGTGTTGTTCCTGTCATTACTCCCCCCCACACAGTAAGAAAGCACCAAAAGGGAACAGATTTAACCCTTTGATTTCCCCTGATGTTAACCCCTTCCTTGCCAGTGTCATTTATACAGTGATCAGTGCAATTTTTTTTAGCACTGATCACTGTATTGGTGTCACTGGTCCCCAAAAAGTGTCACTAATGCTGCGTACACACGAGCGGACTTTTCGACGGACTTTACGACAGACTTTCCCAACCAATGGACTTGCCTACACACGATCAACCAAAGTCCGACGGATTGGTACATGATGACGTATGATCGGACTAAAATAGTGAAGTTCATAGCCAGGAGCCAATAGCTGCCCTAGTGTCGTTTTTTTGTCCGTCGGACTAGCATTCAGACAAGCGGACTTTTCGACCGGACTCGAGTCCGTCGGACAGATTTGAAACATGTTTCATTTCTAGGTCCGTCGAACTTTTGGGGAAAAAAAGTCAGCTGGAGCCCACACACGATCGAATTAGGGTCAGATTTGTCCGCCGCAATGTCGCAGTCCCGCTATAAATCGCTGATCGCCGCCATTACCAGTAAAAAAAAAAAAAAATTAAAAGTCCATAAATCTATCCCATAGTTTGTAGATGCGATAACTTTTGCGCAAACCAATCAATATACATTTATTGGGATTTTTTAGTACCAAAAATATGTAGAAGAATAAATATCAGCCTAAATTGATGAAGAAATTATTTTTTTTACATTTTTTTGGGGATATGTATTATAGCAGAAAGTGAAAAAAAAAATTTTTTTTTTTTCAAAATTGTCTTTTTTTGTTTATAGCACAAAGAATAAAAAACGCAGAGGTGATCAAATACCACCAAAAGAAAGCTCTATTTGTAGGGAAAAAAAGGACATCAATTTTATTTGGCTACAACATGGCACGACCGCGCAATTGTCAGTTAAAGCGACGCAGTGTCGCATCGCAAAAAATGGCCTGGTCAGGAAGGGGGGGGGGGGGGGTAAATCTTCTGGAGCTGAAGTGGTTAAAGTTGTTATACAATATATTTGCAGCTTTGACATCACGATCCGAGAATGAAGTGCATGAGTAAGCAAATTGAGAACATAACTCCAAGGCCAAGGTTAGGCTGAACTTTGGAGAGCTGCAATTATTTTAGTCATAAGAAATCTCAGTTTCGTGTAGCTTAACTTAAAGACTACCGCGATTGTGTGACAATGGAGGGTGATCCTTATTTACGTCAATGCTGAACCGGGCAACTGCTTTTCAGCATAGCAGGGTTTTCAAGATTAGTTTTTAAAATAGAATCCGGCATCTGACCTTGTCCTGATACAGCATTCAAAAGTAACGCGTTTCAGTTTCCACTTCAATAATTATGAAATAATGAAAGAGAAAAATGCAAAGCACAATTCTGCTTTGTTTTGTTAATAATACAATTAATACAATCTCCCGTCTAAAGTTCCTATCTCCCCACACCTCTTTTTAACCGATTCAGCCCCCGGAAGATTTTACCCCCTTCCTGACCAGAGTACTTTTTGCAATTCGGCACTGCGTGGCTTTAAGTGACAAGTGCGCGGTCGTGCGATGTTGCACCCAAACAAAATTGATGTCCTTTTTTTCCCCCACAAATAGAGCTTTCTTTTTGGTGGTATTTGATCACCTCTGCGGTTTTTATTTTTTGCGCTATAAACAAAAAAAGAGCGGCAATTTTGAAAAAAGCGCAATATCTTTTACTTTTTGCTATAATAAATATCCCCCAAAAATATATAAAAAAACAAATTGTTTCCTTAGTTTAGGCCGATATGTATTCTTCTACATATTTTTGGTTAAAAAAAAATCGCAATAAGCGCATATTGATTGGTTTGCGCAATAGTTATAGTGTCTACAAAATAGGGGATAGTTTTATGGCATTTTTATTATACTTTTTTTTATTAGTAATGGCGGTGATCTGCAATTTTTATCATGACTGCGACATTATGGAGGACAAGTCGGACACTTTTGACACTATTTTGGGACCAGTGACATTTATACAGCGATCAGTGCTATCAAAATACACTGATTACTGTGTAAATGACACTGGCAGGGAAGGGGTTAACACTAGGGGGCAATCAAGGGGTTAAGTGTGTCCTAGGGAGTGATTCTAACTGTGGGGGGATGGGCTACCACTCACATGACAGCGATCACTGCTCCTGATGACAGGAAGCAGTAGATCTCTGTCATGTCACTAGGCAGAACGGGGAAATGCCTTGTCTTCATAGGCATCTCCCCTTTCTGTGGTCGCTGGGACACCGGCGGACATTGAGTCCGGGGGTCTCGCGGGCATGGTCACGCTGTAGGTGGCTGGCGGCGCACACACGCCCGCTAGCCCCACCAATTAAAGGGGACGTACAGGGACGCCCATTTACCCACCGCTGCCATTGTGCCGACGTATATCAGAATGCAGCTGTCGGCAAGTGGTTAAAAAGGAACTGCAGTCTGCTCACATAATTTGTAATAAAAACATCTTTGCCATTCTGAAGCTTCCCTTCAACCACTTTGCATATTATTTTACATATATTGGGATTCTGTACTTGCCAAATATGCTGCAGAAATCTCCCTCTGCTGAGTCTGGCTGCAGCCATTTTAACTGTGGGCAGCTGAAGCTGCTGCCTGTTCACTTCCTGGATTTACACAGACACACAGAGGCACACCTCCAGCTCTGCAGATCTCACTCCCTTCCTGCCAAACTCTCAGGAGAGTGAGAGAGAGAGAGCTGTGTATGATGTCATAAGCCTAGGATAATGACCAGACAGGAAACAGGAAGTGGGCTGTATAAGGGATTTACTGGCAGAAAAAAAAAGATGTTTTACTATCCAAAGTTAAAACAACAACAAGGGCAGAAGATTTAATAGATGGAAAAATGACTGAAATTGCCCTTTAAACTTGCAGTTGATTTTGTATTTTAGGTGAACCAGGAGGACCCCAAAGAAGAAAATCAGCCAAACACATGTGAAATATACAAATGAAACAAAACGTGACCCTTTTGAACTAAAAGCTGCAACTTACCAAAATAAAATACATTATTAATACAAGATAGATGTAGCATGTTTTACTATGTGTGTTGAGCCATGTCACTGATTTCCCATATATAATATTCTAAAAAGTATGTCAAGTTTTCAAAGATTTTCTGAGCAGGCAGAGGTGAGATAATATACATTTTTGCTCCATTAAAAATCTTCTCTTGCTGTTTCCCTGAATAGAGCATACGTGTCTCTTCCCCCGTGTTTGAAGGATTCCCATTAGACACAGGCAGAAGGCACGGCCTTTGTTCCACTCCACCAATCTCACTTTATATTAGGTCAGGCAGGAGTGCTGAACAAATGACATAAAGCACAAGCTAAAGTACCTGAAGTGTAAAAGTTGGCTCTTTATTAGACTAATTCTTCAAACGCATTAGGAACTTCAGCCAAGTTTGAAAGGGAAGCATATCCCAGAAACCGCCGAATATTAAACTGAAGTCGCTGGTCATGTTTGGAAGACTGGAGGGAAAAACTCTGATAACGCATCATAAGATGTACAGTGGACGCTAAGAGAGGGAGGTATAGTCTTATAATACATATAATAAATGCTAAAGGGGAATAATAGGTGAATTTTAAGTTCCTGTGGTAAATAAGATCTACTTATAGAACTCCAAGATCTGCTGAAGATGGGGAACAGTCCTTCTTCAATTAAATTATTATTAATTTATACATTCTTCTGGGGATGACCATGAATATGACCCTTCTGGAAACCAGGTCATGAGACCTTGTTCAAAAACCAAAACGACCCGGCCACTTACCTCTAGACATGTGCACAACAAAAAATTTTGTTTCGTTTTGTTTCTTTACGTTTCCGTTGATTCGTAACGATTCGTAATTTCGTAAGACGCAAGTTTTTATATTCGGACTCGTTCGTATTTTTGTAACAGATATATTTTCGTTGATACGAAATGATTCGTAATTCCTTTGGTCTAATGACAGAAAAAGTCCGATGGGTGCTTTTCATCGTATATCCCGACGGACTTAGATAGAGAACATGTTCTAAATTTTTCCGACGGACCCAATTCCTATCGGGAAAACCGATCGCCTGTATGCTGGTTCAAGGGACCAAAAATGACGCATGCTCTGAAGCAAGTACGAGATGGAAGCTCTTGGCTACTGGATATTGAACTTCCTTTTTTTAGTCCCGTCGTACGTGTTGTACGTCACCACGTTCTGGACGGTCGGACTTTGGGTTGACCGTGTGTAGGCAAGACTGCTTGAATGGAATTCCGTCGGAGTTCCGTCGGAAAAACCGTCGGAGTTTATTCCGATGGCTAATCCGGTCGTGTGTACGAGGCATAATAAATGCTAAAGGGGGATAATAGGTGAATTTTAAGTTCCTGTGGTTCCTAAATAAGTTCTACTTGCAGAACTCCAAGATCTGCTGAAGATGGGGAACAGTCCTTCAATTATTCAACATTCTTCTGGGGATGACCATGAATATGACCCTTCTGGAAACCAGGTCATGAGACCTTGTTCAAAAACCAAAATGACCCGACCACTTCCGCTAGACATGTGCACAACAAAAAATTTAGTTTTGTTTTGTTTCTTTCCGTTTCCGTTGATTCGTAACGATTCGTAATTTCGTAAGACATGAGTTTTTATATTCGGACTCGTTCGTATTTTCGTAAAAGTTATATTTTCGTTGATACGAAATGATTGGTAATTCCGTTAGTCTAATTTTCTTTGATTTGAAATTCATAATTTTGTCAGATAATAATTTTCGTCTATTCGGGACACTACTCGTAATTTAGTAATTGTTACTTTTGTGAGATTTGTCTTTTCTGTTGATTTGTACTTTTGTAGGAAATAAAGAATAATAACCCTATGCTTGCTTTTCTAATACTTCTGTACTTACTCCAGTCCACTCCCTCAGTCACCAGACCGGACTCCGCCTCCTCCTCAACTCAATCTAAAAAGATTCAGGAATGCCGTGTGACTCAGACACAGAAGGGATAAGCTGATTGGCTAAAGATATTAGGTAAGATACATCACTCACTAATACACTGCCCATTCGAAAGAACGATTCGACAACACAAAATTACGAACATACAAATGAAGACACACTTACACTGTCCATTCAAAAGATCATTTCAGAACTTTTTCCAGGCAGTATTTATTTTTGCCACTAGATGTCCCCAGCTGGAGGACTGGCATCATTGTATTTGTTTCCTCTGAGCCCAGGTCATCCTGGACCTGCCCTAAATCTATGAATGAACCGAGAAAAGAAAAAGCAGCACAGTGACGAGCTCAGCTCTCTTTATCAATCTGCTCTCTCTTCCTATCATCATGTTTCTTGTCAGCACATGAACTAGTTGGCTCCTTGTACGGCTTCTTCTTCTCCCAGTCTGAACTCTGCTTTACAGTGACTGCAAGAGCCGGATACCAGATCAAATTCAGGTGCTTGCACTTAAAAAAAATTAGGCAGGGGGTAACCCCTCTGAGCACGTCCAATTCAAGCGAGGGATGCGCTGCAGCCGCCATGCAACCGCGTCCAATGCAAGCAGTTGTAGCGCGTTGGTGTGGCATTTATGAGGTTAAACCAGGCACTGATATTGTCTCCTTCCGCTTTTCAGAGGTGCGGCAATGTTGCCACAAGTCTAAACCTAGCCCTTTATCTGCCTAGAGTTCAGCTTTATCATAACTTAGTTAAAGTGATACTAAACGCAGACTGTTTAATTTACATTGTCCCTTCTATTTCTTTATGTGGATGATGGCAATGTAATTATTTTATGAAAAAAAAAAAAACCCATCTAAGTACCTTTTTCCTAATCGATATCCAGCTGTCACATGACCCAGCTCTCTCCCAGCCTGTCTGCAGGGAAACATAAGCAGGAGGAGCTTCTAGTCCTCTACCGCTGGTCACATAGTTACATAGTTACATAGTTACATAGTAGGTGAGGTTGAAAAAAGACACACGTCCATCAAGTCCAACCTATGTGTGTGATTATGTGTCAGTATTACCTTACATATCCTCCCACATGTTCAAAAAAAAACAATGTTTGGAATACAGAGTAAAAATAAAGAATTAATATCAATAAACTGTTTTAAATGGTCAGAAAAATATATATTTGAAAACAAAGCTTTATTATTTTTTGGCAATAACAGTGTGTGGGTGGATTTCTGCCAGTCACTGACCGTGTCACGCCCCTCCAGCCTGTGTCTTAGAATAAGGGGAGGAGAAGCCTCCATTAATCTACATGTAATATCCCATCCCCATTGTGTTTAGCTAATTAGTGGGCAGGGAGGGAGTGGGCTGTCATTTACCACTGTGTATACGCCCCACATGTGTGACACTATAGTCTCAGATGTGATAGGGAGGAAATGCTCAGCACAGAAATTCACTGGAAACTGGGCACGTGCAGAGTTGCCACTACAGCTGCAAAATGCCTAGCTGAATTGGGGACATGAACAGAAGGGGGAGATAGAGAGCAGCAGGATCAACCAGGATTTTTGCAGAATACATAAAATGTATTCTGCAGAAAGTGTGACTGAGTGAGTATGAACAGCATAGAATACACCATTTATTGATAGGTTTTTATGATGTGGGTTTAGTGACACTTTAAGACTAATGCCACGCACACACGATCGGAATTTCAGGCCACAAAAGACCGATGAGAGTTTTTCGTCTGAAAATTACCGTGTGTATGCTCCATCGGACTTTTGCTGGCCGAATTCCAGCCAGCAAAAGATTGAGAGCATGTCCTCAATTTTTTGGTCGGAAAAAGTTCCTATCCGAAAATGCGATTGTCTATGGCAATTCCGACGTGCAAAATTCCTACGCATGCTCGGAAACAATTTGACGCATGCTCGGAAGCATTGAACTTCATTTTCGCAGCTCGTCCTAGTGTTGTACATCACCGCGTTCTTGACGGTCGGAATTTGGTGTGACCGTGTGTAGGTAACACAAGCTTGAGAAGAATTCCGTCAGAATTCCGTCGGAATGCCGTTCGAAAAACCATCCAAGGCTTTTCCGACGAGAATTCCGATCGTGTGTGCGCGGCATTACACTCACACTACATATTCTTGCACTCCTTGGAAATACTTTATGAAATAAGCCTACGTTGGGCCCAAGACCTGATCTTGCATGTTCTCTTTTTTCTATTGATACTATCTTTGCATAAATCCCATCATAGCCTCTGTAAAATCTGAAACCCGTAGGTGCCGTTAATTAGGAGGAGTTGTTATTGTTTTTCATTGTATTTTCATTAAAAAGATGGCAAGCCCTGTGAAGTCATATTTTAATCTGCCAGAAACAGCGCGGAGCATTGTCTCCTCAGCCGCTTACCCTGACATTGTGATTATATGGTTGGCTTTCCCTCTGACAGCACAAATTTATCATTTGACATCTTCCGGTGTTACCTACAGCTAGCGTGTTCATCAAAAAGGAAGCGGCACAAAGATGAGATACAAGTACGGAGCGGGGGGAAGGATATTAGAGCAGAGAAGGGTGTGACTTGACTAGTATGTACAAAATAAACATCATCCATTCTCTTTTCAGAAATATATCCATGAATATGATGTGTGTGACCTGAATCGGTAATACGGAATAAAAGCTGGGAATACACCGGGAACTCAACGTGTTCCTTTGCAGCTGTGATGGCACCTGCAGATTAATCTATCCTCTGTGATTGGTAGAATATATCTATAGAAGGAACATTCTTTCAAGTACAGTGAGGTGTACAATTTGGACAGAGATGGACAACAGTTTCACAAGAGGCACAAAAGAGGCCATCTAGGTCAAACTGGAATAACCTTCCTTGGACAGGGGTGGACATCTTTGACACCACCGGTCTCTCACATATATATTAACAACAATCTCTACCCCAGTGTTTTGACGACATAAAACACCTTCAGAAATGTAAAACAACGGTTTAACACCTATGCAGATTTTCTGACACCAAGGATGGGATTATGTATCTAGATCCAGGTGGTTCCACAACTTCCACACCTCCCATCTTGTTTTTCTTCTTCAAGACAAGGATGGGATTATGTATCTAGAACCAGGTGGTTCCACAGCTTCCACACCTCCCATCCTGTTTTTCTTCTTCAAGACAAGGATGGGATTATGTATCTAGAACCAAGTGGTTCCACAGCTTCCACACCTCCCATCCTGTTTTTCTTTTTCAATCAAAGGTTTACAACCTAGGCATACTTCCTGACACCAAGGATAAGATTATGTATCTAGAACCAGATGGTTCCACAACTTCCACACCTCCCATCCTGTTTTTCTTCTTCAAGACAAGGATGGGATTATGTATGTAGATCCAGATGGTACCACAACTTCCACACCTCCCATCCTGTTTTTCTTCTTCAAGACAAGGATGGGATTATGTATGTAGATCCAGGTGGTTCCACAACTTCTACAACTCCCATCCTGTTTTTCTTCTTCAGGACAAGGATGGGATTATGTATCTAGAACCAGGTGGTTCCACAGCTTCCACACCTCCCATGCTGTTTTTCTTCTTCAATCAAAGGTTTACCACCTATACAAACTTCCTGACAATAAGAATGGGATTATTTATCTAGAACCAGGTGGTTCCACAACTTCCACACCTCCCATCCCGTTTTTCTTCTTCAAGACAAGGATGGGATTATGTATGTAGATCCAGGTGGTCCCACAACTTCCACACCTCCCTTTTTTTGGAAAGCTGAGTTAAATTTCACTTGCCACATAATGGCCTGATTACTGCCAGACCTGTTGAATCAAGAAATCCCTTAAATGGAAGCTGTCTCACAAAGTGGCACATCATGCCGCAATCTAAAGAAATTTAAGAACAGATGAGAAACAAAGTAACTGACATGTATCAGCCTGGAAAGGGTTACAAGGCATTTCTAAGGCTTTGGGAACCACGGTGAGAGCCATTATCCACAAATGGAAAAAACTTGTAACAGTGGTGAACCTTCCCAGGAGTGGCCGGCGTACCAAAATTACTTCAAGAGCACAATGACAACTCATCCAGGAGGTCATAAAGAACCCGGAACATCTAAAGAACTGCAGGCATCACTTGCCTCAGTGTTCATGATACAACAATAAGAAAGAGACTGGGCAAAAAATGGCATCCATGGGAGAGTTCCAAGGCCAAAGCCACTGCTGACCAAAAAGAATGCAAAGGCTCATCGCACATTTGAGACCTGATTTGCCAGGATTCCTAAGATTTCCTGATCAATCGGGTCCCAGGAACTGCTTCCTGATTGGCCTGGGAGGTGGGTCATGCTGGTCACTGACCTATGGGTCCTGCTGGGAGCTGGCAACTGACCTGTGAGTCCTGCTGGCCACTGACCTGTGGGTCCTGCTGGGAGCTGGCCACGGACCTGTGGGTCCTGCTGGGAGCTGGCCACTGACTTGTGGGTCCTGCTGGCCACAGACCTGTAGGTCCTGCTGGCCACTGACCTGTGGGTCCTGCTGGCAGCTGGCCACTGACCTGTGCACTTTCAGGACAGATCCATTATATACAGTCAGGTGGGACATCGACACAATTCCAATCTTTTTGGCTCTATACACCACCACAATGGATTTGAAATGAAACAAACAAGATGTGCTTTAACTGCAGACTTTCGGCTTTAATTTGAGGGTATTTACATCCAAATCAGGTGAACGGTGTAAGAATTACAACAGTTTGTATATGTGGTGTATAGAGTCAAAAAGATTAGAATTGTGTCAATGTCCCAATATTTATGTACCTGACTGTAACTATAGCTTGAATATGTTTTGGAACATACCTGGAAAAATTATTATTATTGTCTATGCTTTGGGAGCAAAATAGGTATTGCACTTCATTTTGCAATGTTTACCATTATGCGGTTTAATATTGTTTTTTTTGTAGGGGATTTTAAATTATTACGTACATTTCAACTATAGACTTAAATTAGCATTATGAAGGGCCAACCCTTCTTATGCAGCATACACACGGGCGGACTTTTCGACCGGACTTTTGACGGACTTTTGACGGACTTCCGACGGAATTTTGAACGAACGGACTTGCCTACACACGATTACACCAAAGTCTGACGGATTTGTACGTGATGACGTACGACCGGACTAAAAAAAGCAAGTTCATAGCCAGTAGCCAATAGCTGCCCTATCGTCAGATTTCGTCCGTCGGACTAGCATACAGACGCGCGGATTTTTCGACAGGACTCGAGTCCGTCGGAAAGATTTGAAGCACGTTTCATATCTAAAGTCCGTCAGATTTTCGACTGGAAAAGTCCGCTGAAGGTTCGATGAAGCCCACACACGATCGGATTGTCCGCCGGACTCGGTCCGTTGGACCAGTCCGGTCAAAAAGTCCGCTCGTGTGTACACGGCATTAGTAGTTTTTCATGGAAGTAGGGCCAAATCAGCTTTTCTTACAGGACAAGCTAGCTCATTATAGTTGGCCCTTCATAATGCAAATTTTTGTCTATGGCTATGGGTCATGTTAAAGGGACTCTCCAGTTTCCTTCTCGGAAGTACGCCTAGGGACTTTTTGTCATCTTTATAAAAGTCTGTAGTTGGACTGAAACATTGACGCTCAAGTGTACTGTATATTGCACAAATAAATAATAATAATAAATAATAAAGGTGAATTTGTAACAAGAACTTTCGAGTGCATTCTATTCTTGAAAAAAAAAAAATATATATATATATAATTATATTTGCTTTTTATGGTTGGCCCCCTTACTTTTGTCCCTGTTCCCCCATGTGCCCCCCCTAAATATGAAAGCTAGAGACGCCACTGATCTTAGATTAAATGTCCTTCGCGCCTTACTGCCACTTCCCTAGCACATCCGCTGGGCAGATGGCTGACAATCTGTGCGGAGCGGAATGTAGGAAGCTGAGAATGTCACATGTGTTTTCCTTACAGCTTCAATATTGGCTGGGGATAATCAGCCAGCCTGTAAAAGAAGGTCAGAAGTTCAGCTCTAAAAACCAAAGAGAGATGTAACAAGTGACATTTTCTGCTTCCCTAATTAGCCTGGCTAATTAAAGCAAAACTCCAACCAAAAATAACAAAAATTCCCCCCCCCCCCCCCCCCAGCAACAAAAGATCCCTCAGCAGCCAACATCAATAGAACCTTCAGTACACCTAAGTACCCTTTGTCAGTGCTGGAGGAGGTGCCAAAAACCACGTTCCCACTGAAAAAGAAGTCCTCCTGCTACCTCCATTAGAACACGCATGTAAAGCCATGCACTCCTGGATGCAGACTATCTGTAGCCTTCTAATTTTCTTCAAATTCTCTTCTAATTTTATCGAATGGCTGTGTTTCTTTTTAAATTCCCTGTCACTGAAAAGATTTTTCCCTATTGTGGGGTCACCAGTACGGTATTTATACATCGATATCATATCCCCTCTCAAGCGTCTCTTCTCCAGAGAGAATAAGTTCAATGTTTGTGGTCTTTCCCCATAACTAAGGTCCTCAAGTCCCTTAATTAGTTTTGTTGCCCTTCTCTGGACTCTCTCCAGCACATCCCTCCTGAGGACTGGTGCCCAGAACTGGATATTTCAGGTGTGGCCGGACCAGAGTCTTGAGAGAATTATCGTTTTATCTCTGGAGTGAATCCCCTTTTCAATGCATGCCAATCGTCTGTTGGCTTTGATTGCAGAAGCTTGGCATTGCATGCCATTGCTGAGCCTATCATCTACTAGGACTCCCAGGTCCTTTTCCATCCTAGATTCCCCCAGAGGCTCTCCCCCTAACAAGTAAATTGCATTCACACTTTTGGCATCCAAATGCATTACTTTACATTTTTCAACATTAAACTTCATTTGCCATGAAGTTGCCCACCCCATTCATTTGTTCAGGTCTTTTTGCAAGGTTTCCACATCCTGCGGAGAAGTTATTGCCCTGCTTAACTCTGTACCGTCCACAAATACAGAGATTGAGCTGTTTTCCCCATCCTCCAGATCATTTATGAATACATTAAACAGACGTGGTCCCAGGACAGAACCCTAGGGGACCCCACTACCCACCCCTGACCATTCCGAGTACTTCCCATTTATCACCACCCTTTGAACTCGCCCTTGTAGCCAGTTTTCAATCCATGTACTCACCCTATGGTCCATGCCAACGGACCTCATTTTGTACAGTAAATGTTTATGGGGAACTGTGTCAAATGCTTTTGCAAAATCCATATACACCACGTCTACGGGCCTTCCTTTATCTAGATGGCAACTCACCTCCTCATAGAAGGTTAATAGATTGGTCTGGCAAGAACGATTTCTCATGAATCCATGCTGATTACTGCTAATGATACCGGTTTCATTACTAAAATCTTGAATATAGTCCCTTATCATCCCCTCCAATAGCTTGCAGACCATTGATTTTAGGCTAACTGGTCTGTAGTTCCCAGGGATATATCTCAGCCTTTTTTTAAATATTGGCGTTGGCTTTTCTCTGATCAGTTAGTACCATTCCAGTCAGTAAACTGTCCACAAAAATTAGGAACAATGGTCTGGCTATCACTTGACTGAGTTCCTTAAGGACCCTTGGGTGTAAGCTATCTGCTCCTCGTGACTTATTTATGTTGAGTTTTTCAAGACTATTTCTAATTCTGTCCTCCGGGGGTGCTTTCTGTGACATTCTATGAAAATGAACACTACAGTCTTGGTTGATGAATCCCCCCGTTTCCCCCGTGAAGACTGAGGAGATGAATATATTCAAAACCTTCGCCATCTATCCGTCTTTTGCAACCAGGTTCCCGTCATCATCCTGATGGGGCCAGTATGACCTGGCCTCACTTTCTTACAATTTATATACTTAAAAAATTTCTTGGGATTTTTTAAACTCTCCTCCGCTATGTGCCTTTCGCGTTCTATCTTAGCTACCCTGATTGCACCCTTACATTTCTTATTGCATTCTTTGTAAAGTTGAAATGCTGACAATGACCCCTCAGTTTTGTATTTTTTGAAGGCCTAATTTATTTTATTTTATTTATTTCAGGTACTTATATAGCGCTGTCAATTTACGCAGCGCTTTACATATACATTGTACATTCACATCAGTCCCTACCCTCAAGGAGCTTACAATCTAAGGTCCCTAACTCACATTCATACATACTAGGGACAATTTAGACAGGATCCAATTAACCTACCAGCATGTCTTTGGAGTGTGGGAGGAAACCGGAGTACCCGGAGGAAACCCACGCAGGCAGAGGGAGAACATGCAAACTCCAGGCAGGTAGCGTCGTGGTTGGGATTCGAACCATCGACCCTTCTTACTGCTAGGCGAGAGTGCTACCCACTAGACCACTGTGCCGCCCCTTTCCTTTGCTTTTATATGTATTTTTACGTTGGAGTTGAGCCATCCAGGATTTTTATTAGCTCTTTTAAATTTATTTCCCGTTGGAATGCACTGGCCAATACCTTTATTTAGTATGCTCTTAAAGTACTCCCATTTTTCCTCGGTGTTCCTTGTTCCTAGGATTTTATCTAATTTAATATCTTCTAGCAAAAAGCGCAGTATAGGAAAGTTGGCTCTTTTGAAATTCAATCTTTGTATTACCCTTGTGTTTCCTATTTCTGTGATTTATACTAAAACTAATTGACCTGTGGTCGCTGTTTCCTAAGTTGCTCCGTGTTTCCACATCCGTGATCAGGTCTGTATTGTTAGTAATCAGTAGGTCTGGTAACGCATTGTTTCTTGTTGGTGCATTCACCATCTGACCCATGAAATTGTCCTGCAAGATATTTAGGAAATGACCAGCCTAATGCTGCATACACACGCTCGGAATTTCCGTCAAAAAAAGTGTAATGGGAGCTTTTGGTCGGATATTCCGACCGTGTGTATGCTCCATCCAACTTTTTCCGCCAGCAAAAGATTGAGAGCTGGTTCTCTATTTTTCCGACGGAAAAAGTTCCTGTTGGAAAATTCGTTCGTCTGTATGCAATTCCGACGCGAAAAAAAACACGCATGCTCGGAAACAATTCAACGCATGCTCGGAAGCATTGAACTTCATTTTCCTGGCTCATCGTAGTGTTGTACGTCACCGTGTTCTTGACGGTCGAAAGTTCAGAGGACTTTTGTGTGACCGTGTGTATACAAGCCAAGCTTGAGTGGAATTCCGTCGGAAATTCCGCTCTTGTGTACGGGGCATTAGAGGAATGTGCGGTTCCTTCCGCCCAGTCTATGTCTGGATAATTAAAATCCCCCATTATAATGACACTTCCCATCCTTGCCACCGTTCCAAACTGTGATAGTAGACCCGCCTCCCCCTCCTCCCTCTGTTTAGGGGGCCTATAGCATACTCCCAGTATTGGTTTCCCCATAGTTTCCTCCCTTTGAAGTTCCACCCATGAGGATTCTACCTCCTCCCTTGCTCCATTTGTGAGGTCGTCCCTCACATTCACTTGTACATCATTCTTCTGGAAGAACGGTCAAACATTCCCATAACCACACTTCTAAACCTTGTGGATGGCCTTCCCAGAAGAGTTGAAGCTGTTATAGCTGCAAAGGGTGGACCAACTCAATATTGAACCCTACGGACGAAGACTGGGATGCCGTTAAAGTTCACGTGCGTGTAAAGGCAGGTGTCCCAATACTTTTGACAATATAGTGTAGATCCATTATATATATTATGGTTGGTTGTAGGTAGCCGCTATGTATCTTGAGTGTGGAAATACACTCTTAGGGCAATCGAGCCCCAAAAGAACATCATGGTAGGCAACATTTTTATTGAATACAAATGTAGCATTTACATAGACTTTATTAAAACGAGTAAAAATAAAATGGAAATGAAGCTGGTAATAAACAGGAAATGTGTTTTTGTTCTTTTGGCTCGATTTCTCCTCTTCCTCATTCATTGAGAATACCCCCTCTACAGAAAAGTCCATTAAGATGCCACTGTGTGCAATATCAGATTCCTGCCAGAGTCCCTCACTCTCATACTTAATTGCGTTCCCTTTTATTGCCATTTCTTATCACCTATTAATTTTAATGACTTTTAAATGAAGGCTAATTGGGGAAGTGAGGAGATAAATGAGCCTGCGGAGTGGTAATCACCTTCGGGCAGGTTCACCGGCGAAGCCTCTCATCTAGATCACACGGGTCTCAGCTAGAGAAAAAAAAACATAGCAAAAAAGAAAATGGAGATGTTGTCCAGCCAATCAGCCGGCGTTCTTCCGGTGCGGGATTCAAACTGGAAAATCTGATAGGTTGCTATGGGGAGCAGCGTGGTCCAGTTATCGGGAGCAAGTAAATGAACTGCCAATCATAGGTGTGTGCAGCCTATTGCATTAGGATTTGCACCCCAAAGTTCAAACATACATACCTTCCTCTGCAGCCTCAGCGGCACGGGACAGTGAATGACGGGTCCCCGGGCAATGTGAAGCCACAAAGTTACATAGTTACAGAGTTAATCTGGTTGAAAAAAGACACAAGTCCATCCAGTTCAACCAAATGAATGCAAAGTGCTCTGTGCTGAGCAGCTTCTTGTTCATTCACAAACTGAAGCATAGTAAACACAGATTACTAGGCTTCAGTTATGGATGAGCACAGTGAGTGAGTGTGTTCACTGTGTTCATTTGGGGGAAAAAAAGGGGCCGGTAAACAACAAAGTAACCAGCCCCTTCCTTCACTCTCCATTCTGAAACATCCCCTGCAGCAGCTTGGGGGGGGGGGGGGGGGGAGGGGGAGGGAAGCCAGCAGCACTTTACAACTCCTTTGACAATGGCACCTAATTCCTGCCAGTGACACCAAAAATGGGGCATTATTCCTCCCACTGACACCAACAATGGGGCACTATTCCTCCCACTAACAATGGGGCACTATTCCTCCCACAGACATCAATGATGGGGCACTATTCCTCCCACTAACACTAATAATGGGGCACTATTTCTTCCACTGACACCAATAATGGGGCATTATTCCTCCCACTGACACCAATGATGGGGCACTATTCCTCCCACCGACACCAACAATGGGGCACTATTCCTCCCACTAACACTAATCATGGGGCACTATTCCTCCCACTGACACCAACGATGGGCCACTATTCCTCCCACTAACACCAATGATGGGACACTATTTCTTCCACTGACCTCAACGGTGGAGCACCATTACTCCTACAGACACCAACAAAGGGACACTATTCCTCCCACTAACACCAATGACGGGGCACTATTCCTCCCGCAGACACCAACGATGGGGCACTATTCTTCCCACTGACACCAACAATGGGGCACTATTCCTCCCACAGACACCAAAAAAAATGGGGCACTATTCCTCCCACAAACACCAATGATGGGGCACTATTCCTCCCGCAGACACCAACGATGGGGCACTATTCTTCCCACTGACACCAACAATGGGGCACTATTCCTCCCACAGACACCAACAATGGGGCACTATTCCTCCCACAAACACCAATGATGGGGCACTATTCCTCCCGCAGACACCAACGATGGGGCACTATTCCTCCCACTGACACCAATAATGATATACTATTCCTCCCACTGACACGAACAATGGGGCACTATTCCTCCCAGTGATACCAATAATTGTGTACCATTCCTCCCACTAACACCAATGATGGGACACTATTTCTTTCACTGACCCCAAAGATGGAGCACCATTCCTCCTACAGACACCAACAATGGGGCACTATTCCTCCCACTAACAACAACAATGGGGCACTATTCCTCCCACTAACACCAATAATGGGGTACTATTCCTCCCACAGACACCTACAATGGGGAACTATTCCTCCCACTGACACCAACAATGGGGCACTATTCCTCCCACTAACACCAACGATGGGGCACTATTCCTCCTACAGACACCTACAATGGGGCACTCTTCCTCCCACTAACACCGATAATGGGGTACTATTCCTCTCACGGACACCAATGATGGGGTATTGTTACTGACGCCGGGACATTTTTTACTCCCACTAGCCGCAGTCCAGCCCCTCTAAATTCTGAAGGATAGTAAACTAGCTCTCTGTTTAGAAAGCTTTGAGACCCCTGGTTTAAAGGGACGCCAGGGCTGGGAGAGAAGGAGTTAACCGGAATAAGTGAAACTGAAGGTTTTCTGGAACAGGTTCTCCTTTTTAATTAATCTGTTGTGAAAAGTAACTTTATGTCAGCCGGAGCTCCGGAAAGACGAGGATGTGAGGCTTAATCCCTTAAAATGTGCCGTCATGTTTAATTCATGCATTGTATATCGGACTTAGTCTCTGCATTGCCTCTAATTGCTTGTCTGGCAATTTGAAATCCAAATTGCATTATGTGCGATGGTTTCGCTCTCAAACCTTTGGAGCCACAAACAACATCTCCGACACCTTCACGGGAAACATTTTGAGAAAAGGAGCAATTAAGGAGACATTGAGAATGGAATACATGGGCAGCACCGAGGCTTAGTGGTGAGCACTTCTGCTTTGGGGTCCCTGGTTTGAATCCCAGTCAAGATGCTATTGTATGTTCTCACTATGCCGGGTCTCTTTCTTTGTGCCAAAGGCAATCCTGGTAAGTTAATTGGCAAAAAATTAACACAACATAGCACTGCTGCCTTCTAGAACTGGGGTCCTCGGTTCCTCCTCCACTCCATATACATGCTGCTGAGCTAATTGGCCATAGTATGTACAGTATACAACGATCAGCTCTAACTTTTTGACCACCCACGTAATATTGAGTAGGTCCCCGTTTTGTTGCCAAAACAGCCCTGACCCATCAAGGCATGGACTCCACTAGACCTCTGAAGGTATGCTGTGGTGTCTGGCACCAAGCCATCAGTAGCAGATTCTTCAAGTCCTGCAAGTTGTGAGGTGGGGCCTCCATGGATTGGACTTGTTTTTCTAGAGAACATCCCACACATGCTCGTGTTGGATTGAGATCTGGAGAATTTGATGGCCAACACCTGAAGCCCATTGTTGTGTTCCTCAACACAAAACATGCACATGGAAGGGTAACGCATGTAAAACAAAACCAAAGAAATTTCCCAGCTCAGCTTAAGGACCAGTCTGCGACCAACCAAATTGTCCCATCTAACAGTATGCATTAAAAACAGGGGTTTAGTCTGCACACATTTGCAAATACATGCGTAAGTTAGAGATTCACCAAGGCACCCCAGTGTTTTGTTGTCCTAACTCTAAATTTTGTGAGCCTCCATAGTAGAAGCACATGCATTATAATAGATAGGCAGAGGGCAGGTGAGCCTGGAGGTAGCCCACCCCTTCCTAAAGGCACAGGAGTGCACTGGACACCCAACAGTTGTGTTCCTCAAACCATTCTTGAACCGTTTTTGCAGTGCGGCGGAGCGCATTATCCTGCTGAAAGAGGCCACTGCCATTAGGGAATACTGTTTCCATGAAGTGGTGCACTTGGTCACCAACATTGCTAAGGTAGGTGGTACATAAAGTAACACCCACATGAATGACAGGACCCAAGGTTTCCCAGCAGAACATTGCCCAAAGCATCACACTGCCTATGCCGGCTTGCCTTCTTCCCATACTGCATTTTGGAGCCATCCCTTTCCTAGGTTTTGCAGATTCACACACACCCGGCCAACCACCAGGCCACCTTCTTCCATTGCTCTGTGGTCCAGCTCTGATGCTCACGTGCCCATTGTAGGTGCTTTTGGCTGTGGGCACGGGTCAGCAAGGGCACCCTGACCGGTCTGTGACCACGCAGATTCATTCACAACAACGTGTGTCGGTCTGACAGCTCCTACAATACAGCCTGCATACACAGCACCAGCTCCCCGTCCGACTCCGCCTAGTGCGATGACGTCATAGGCGCTCCCATCTGACGTGTTGCGTCCCTGTCTCTGAGAGGAGGCCCAATAGGAACTCAACGCGTCAGTTGATAGTGCATGTGACATCATCACGCTAGGTCATGCTAGGGTTGTTGACTATTGATTGATTGTTCCTACAGGAAGAGATCAACTGACCTGACCGGTCTGTGACTACGCAGATTCATTCACAACAACGTGTCTCGGTCTGACAGCTCCTACAATACAGCCTAAATACACAGCACTGGCTCCCTGTCCGACTCCGCCTAGCGTGATGATGTCATAGGCGCTCCCATCTGACGTGTTGCGTCCCTATCTCTGAGAGGAGGTCCAATAGGGACTCGTCAGTTGAGTGTGCCTGTGGCATCATCACGGTAGGTCATGCCAGGGTTGTTGACTATTGATTGATTGTTCCTACAGGAAGAGATCAACTGGGGAAAAAAATCTATTTGTTTATGGAAGCATGTATGGCCGCCATTACACAAAACCTTAAAATAATGAAAGCAGTATTAAACCCAAAACCAAAAATTTAATATATTGCAGCTTACTAATCATTAGATGTGGTGGCTGCATTCGCTTTATTTATTTTTTTTAGGCTTTTTCACCCCGGCCAGTAACGTGTCAGTTGAGAGTGCCTGTGACATCATCATGCTAGGTCAGATCATGACACAGGATTTTTACATAGTGTTTTATTCTTTGTGACATGTGAGTGCTTTTAATCTTTTATAGCGCAACCAAGAGCACGTGGTGGAGTTGGAGAAGGGCACCGAAAAGCGTATTTCTTCTGCACGAACATGTGAAGATTTGGATATTGTATATTATTCATATTAACCCCTTCATGCCTAAGCCTTTTTCTGACATTCGTTGTTTACAAGTTAACCTCTTCCCGCCCAAGGCACGACATATGACATCCTTGACTTTGTGGGGGGATATCTGAATGATGGGTGCAGCTACAGGCATCATTCAGATATCGGCTTTTTCAGCCGGCAATTCCCTACACCATAAGAATGATCATAGCGACTGTTCCACCACTTGATCATTCTTAGGGGCAGCGAGAGGGGACGCCCCCTTCCTGCCGCTTCCATGGGTGAGTCGGAGAACGGATCTGCCGGCCCCGAATGATGACCATAGAGATTCCCGGCGGACCAGATGGTCGCCCGAGTCTCTATGATCGTTTGGAGGCTGGGCGTAACGTCATAACATCGCTCCCGGCCTCCGAACGATCATAGAGAATCCGGCGAGCATCTGGTCCGCCGGAAATCTGCATTCAAACAAATGGCGCCGCCTCGGCTGGGAAGCCGAGATTGTTTATTTTTTTTTTTTTATTTCAGGCTTCCCAGCCTAGAGGTGAGATGTGGGGTCTTATTGACCCCATATGTCACTGTAAAGAGGACCTGTCATGCCATATTCCTATTACAAGGAAAGTTTACATTCCTTGTAATAGGAATAAAAGTGATCAAAATTCTTTTTTTTTAGTGGCAAACTAAAAAAAGAAAAGTAAAATTAACAATAAAAAAAAAATTAAAAAATAAAAATTAAATGCCCCTGTCCCCGTGTGCTCGCACGCAGAAGCGAACGTATACATAAGTCCCTCCCACATATGAAAACGGTGTTCAAACCGCACAGGTGAGGTATGGCCGCGAACGTTAGAGCGAGAGCAATCATTCTAGCCCTAGACCTCCGCTGTAACTCAAAACATGTAACCAGTAAAAAATTTTACAGCGTCGCCTGTGGGGATTTTTTAAGTACCAAAGTTTGGCGCCATTCCACAAGCGTTTTTGAATTTTGAAGTGTAACATGTTAGGTATCTATTTACTCTGCGTAATTTCATTTCAATTTCAATTTTTTTCCAAATAAAAGTGTTGGAAAAATGACTCCGCAAATAAGGTGCGAGATAAAAAGTTGCAGCAACCGCCATTCTATTCTCTAGGGTCTTTGCTAAAAAAAAACATATATAATGTTGGGGGTTCTATGTAATTTTTTAGCAAAAAAAAAATGATGAATTTTACACGTAGGAGAGAAATGTCAGGATTGGCCTGGATGGGAAGTGTTTTTTTTTAAATCAGTATTTTTTGCTAGAAAATTACTTAGAACCCCCAAACATTATATATATATATTTTTTTTTTTTTTTTTTTTTTATGGGAAGGTATAATTTATTTAATGTAAATTAAATAAATTATAAATTCCCATAAAATATATATATATATATATATATATATATATATATATATATATATATATATATATATATATATATATATATATACACATATATATATATATATATATATATAATTTTTTCTTTTATTTTTTATGGGAAGGTATAATTTATTTAATTTACATATCATATATTCATATAATTTATTTTATTTATATATATAATTTATTTATATCATTTATTTCATTTATATATATCATTTATTTAAAACTGTATTAAACTTTAAAAAAAATTTTTTAGCAGCCACCCTATAGAATAAAATGGGGATCGCTGCAATGTTTTATGTGCTTCATGAATTAACCCTCCCCCCCCCCCCCAAAAAAACAGTAAAGTTAGCCCAATTTTTTTGTATATTGTGAAAGATGATGTTATGCCGAGTAAACAGATACCCAACATGTCACGCTTTAAAATAATAGTAGTGTCTTTTTTTTTTTTTTTTGTAAGTTCTATCGATTTTTCATTTTCACAGGGGAGCATAGTTGTATAGACAGGGTGGAGAAGAGTGTTGCACTTACTAAATATTCCCATTGATGTAGACTCAATTTTGGCCCGAATTCAATCAAATTGAGCCAAATCGGTCAGTGTGGAATATTATTGATCATTTTTCATCGATCGGCTGCTTTGTTCATAAGCGCAATCATATTTTGTTTTGAGTACCATCAAACACAGGTGGAATTCTATGTTCCTGTAAGATTGATGTGCATGCCATATCGATCAAACGGGTTGTTGACTATTGATTGATTGTTCCTACAGGAAGAGATCAACTGGAGAAAAAAAAAATCTATTTGTTTATGGAAGCATGTATGGCCGCCATTACACAAACCTTAAAAAAAAAAAGCGGTATCAAACCCAAAACCAAAAATGTAATATATTGCAGCTTACTAATCATTAGATGTGGTAGCTGCATTCGTTTTATTTTTTTATTTTTTTAGGCTTTTTCACCTTGTGATCCGGCCAGTAACACACCTCCTGTATTAGAGCGCCCCCTACTCTGGAGGAAGGAGCACAGGGGCCATAGCAGACAGGTGCACTGCTAAAAAAGTAGTTTTAGTTTTCTTTCATTCATTGCACGGTTTCTGTCACTCTTTAGGTGTGTGCACTTTTTTTAGCACCGGGTGGATTTTTTGGGTGTGTTTCACACGCCACTGGCTTAAAAAAAAAAAAAAAAATAGGGTGGACTCGGAGCGCAGAGCATTGCACTCGGAGCCCATCCAGGTGTGTTAGAAAAGCAAATGACTATTCACTTTTCTAACACTGAATCGCCTCTCAGCCAATCAGGAAGTGCAGGTCTAATAACCATTTCCCGATTGACTGAAAGGTCAGGCGATCCTATTAGACACCTAGGAGGAGGGGGGGAGACACACGGTGGAAGCCGTCATGATCTCTGCCAGATGCCCGCCGCAGCCTGATCCTCTGCCTGATGTGCCCGCCAATCCCCAATGTGCCCGCCGATCCCCGCCGCTGATGGGGTAAGTGCTGGTGGACCGGCAGAAAGCGGAAGGGGGGGGGGGCAGGGGGTTTTAGGTGCCGTGAGGGGTGGCTGTTTGACGCCCACCCCCCCACTCCAAACAAAAAACCACCAGCCGCCACTGGCGCCAAGTGAAAATTGCCGGGCGAAGTGAAGGAGAGTAAAGCCGTGTTCTTTTCAATCTTTCAATTATGTGCAACAAGCACCAATCCTGTTTAATTTCCCCTGGGTAGTCTTTACAAAGTGAATTTTCATTTTGTCTCATCTCATTCACTTAGAAACGTGAAAATTAACTTTGGAAAGCGGAAAAAAAAACAAAAAACAAAAAAAAAAAAAAAAAAACGCTCTACTTGCTTAGTAAAAAAAAAAAAATGTAACATCAGAACAGATGAAAAGGGACAGAAGAATTTATTACTGATGACGTCACAAGGAATCCCTAATAATCAGACACTGTCACTACTGTCAGTGAAGGGGAGAAATTGGCACGTGATAAAAAAGAAGGCAGAAAACATAAATTGTTAAAAAAAAAAAAAATTAACTTAATACACTGAATTTAATCAAATAATACATACACATTATATTAATTCAACTGTAATGTCTGGATAATTTTTTTTTTAAAAAGCGGAAGCGGAATTTGGGGGTGGCAGGGTGTAAGAATTGATCTAGGATAAAAGATTTGGGGGGGGGGCTAAGAGTCGTGATTTAGGTGGATTTGAGAGGGGGGATGGGGCAAAAGGATTTTTGCTAGGAGGGGGGACGTGGGGGGTTTGTGCTAGGAGAGGTGATATGGTAGAGGGGATTTGTGCTAGGAGGGGACATCTCTTTGGGGGGGGGGGGGGTATTTGTGCTAGGAGGAATGATTGGGGGGTATTTTTGCTAGGAGAGGAATTTTTTTTTTTTTTGGGGGGGGGGGGGGATTGGGGATTTGTGCTAGGAAGGATAATTGGGGGGTATTTGTGCTAGGAGAGGAACATTTTTTTTTGGGGGGGAGGGGTTGTGCTAGGTGGGGATTGTTGGTATATTTGTGCTAGGAGAGGAATGTTTTTTTTTTGGGGGGGGGGGTTTGGGGATTTGTGCTAGAAGGAGGAACAATTTTTTTGGGGGGGGAGGGGATTTGTGCTAGGAAGGATGATTGGGGGGTATTTGTGCTAGGAGAGGAACGTTTTTTTTGTGGGGGGGGATTGGGGATTTGTGCTAGGAGGGATGATTGGAGGTATTTGTACTTAGAGAGTGATATGTGTGCTAGAAACGAGGAACGTTTTTTTTTTGGGGGGGGGGGGGGCGGGGTTGTGCTAGGAGGGATGATTTGGGGGTGTTTGTGCTAGGAGAGGAAAGTTTTTCTTTGGGGGGGGATTTGTGCTAGGAGGGAAAATTGGGGGTTATTTGTGCTAGGAGAGGATTTTTTTGGGGGGGGGGGATTTGGGGATTTGTGCTAGGAGAGATGATTGGGGGTATATGTTTTAGACAGGGCCGGACTTACCATTGGGCTTGACTGGGCTCAAGCCCATGGGCCCTGCCCAATAGGGGGCCCCACCCGAGTGTACTCGGCTATACTCGGCTAGTTCCGCTCACAGTCACGCCTAGTCCCGCCCTATGATGGACATAACACAGGGACTGGGCATGACTGTGAGTGGAGCTAGCCGAGTACACTCGGCTATGTATGTACAGTGAGGACGGAAAGTATTCAGACCCCCTTAAATTTTTCACTCTTTGTTATATTGCAGCCATTTGCTAAAATCATTTAAGCTCATTTTTTTCCTCATTAATGTACACACAGCACCCCATATTGACAGAAAAACCACAGAATTGTTGACATTTTTTGCAGATTATTAAAAAAGAAAAACTGAAATATCACATGGTCCTAAGTATTCAGACCCTTTGCTGTGACACTCATATGTTTAACTCAGGTGCTGTCCATTTCTTCTGATCATCCTTGAGATGGTTCTACACCTTCATTTGAGTCCACCTGTGTTTGATTATACTGTTTGGACTTGATTAGGAAAGCCACACACCTGTCTATATAAGACCTTACAGCTCACAGTGCATGTCAGAGCAAATGAGAATCATGAGATCAAAGGAACTGCCTGAAGAGCTCAGAGACAGGATTGTGGCAAGGCACAGGTCTGGCCAAGGTTACAAAAAAATTTCTGCTGCACTTAAGGTTCCTAAGAGCACAGTGGGCCTCCATAATCCTTAAATGGAAGATGTTTGGGATGACCAGAACCCTTCCTAGAGCTGACCGTCCCGCCCAAACTGAGCTATCGGGGGAGAAGAGCCTTGGTGAGAGAGGTAAAGAAGAACCCAAAGATCACTGTGGCTGAGCTCCAGAGGTGCAGTCTGGGGATGGGAGAAAGTTGTAGAAAGTCAACCATCACTGCAGCCCTCCACCAGTCAGGGCTTTATGGCAGAGTGGCCCGACGGAAGCCTCTCCTCAGTGCAAGACAGCATGAAAGCCCACATGGAGTTGCTAAAAAACACCTGAAGGACTCCAAGATGGTGAGAAATAAGATTCTCTGGTCTGATGAGACCAAGATAGAACTTTTTGGCCTTAATTCTAAGCGGTATGTGTGGAGAAAACCAGGCACTGCTCATCACCTGTCCAATACAGTCCCAACTGGTGAAGCATGGTGGTGGGCAGCATCATGCTGTGGGGGTGTTTTTCAGCTGCAGGGACAGGACGACTGGTTTCAATCGAAGGAAAGATGAATGCGGCCAACTACAGGGATATCCTGGACGAAAACCTTCTCCAGAATGCTCAGGACCTCAGACTAGGCCGAAGGTTTACCTTCCAACAAGACAATGACCCTAAGCACACAGCTAAAATAACGAAGGAGTGGCGTTCACAACAACTCCGTGACTGTTCTTGAATGGCCCAGCCAGAGCCCTGACTTAAACCCAATTGAGCCTCTCTGGAGAGAGCCAAAAATGGGCCGTCCACCAACGTTTACCATCCAACCTGACAGAACTGGAGAGGATCTGCAAGGAGGAATGGCAGAGGATCCCCAAATCCAGGTGTGAAAAACTTGTTGCATCTTTCCCAAAAAGACTCATGGCTGTATTAGATCAAAAGGGGCTTCTAATAAATACTGAGCAAAGGGTCTGAATACTTAGGACCATGTGATATTTCAATTTTTCTTTTTTAATAAATCTGCAAAAATGTCAGCAATTCTGTGTTTTTCTGTCAATATGGGGTGCTGTGTGTACAATATGGGGTGCTGTGTTGTACAATATGGGTGCTGTGTGTACATTAATGAGGGAAAAAATGAACTTTTAGCAAAATGGCTGCAATATAACAAAGAGTGAAAAATTTAAGGGGGTCTGAATACTTTCCATCCCCCACTGTATATGGGCGGCGCTCGGCTCCGCTCACAGTCACGCCCATTGGACCTGTGTTATGTCCATCATAGGGCGGGACTGGGAGGGACTGCGAGAGGAGCCGAGAAAAGCCGTCAGGAGCTGAGATACACAGGACCGGCTCTGTGTATCTCGGCGGCGCCATATTTAAACTGCAGTGACACTGACAAGGCTACAAATGACAATGGACAAGCATGCAGATGGACGCTGTTCAAGGCTGCATTGATGAGCATTTAAATGTAAGTTTTTTTCCTTAAATAGTTTTTTTCCTTAAAATTCTTTTAAAACTCTTATCTTGAGGTTTGCTGATTGGTTATTGGCAGTTATGTAGTGCCTCGTTTACTACCATTGAGAAAACCTGTGTGCATTAGACAGTGATGTAATGGCGGACAAACGGTATCAGAGTGGCGCGCTTAAAAGAAAACTAAAGGTTTAAAGGTAATGTATAGAAGGTAGGACCCGAAAGTGACTCAAGCCCAGGGGCCCCCCACCACCCTAAGTCCTGCCCTGGTGATAGAAGAGGAAAGTTTTTTTGGGGGGGGGATTTGTGCTAGGAGGGAAGATTGGGGGTTATTTGTGCTAGGAGAGGAGAGTTGTTTTTTTTTTGGGGGGGGGGTTGGAGATTTGTGCTAGGAGGGATGATTGGGGGTATTTGTGCTAGGAGAGGAAAGTTTTGGGGGGTGGGAGGATTTGTGCTAGGAGGGGGGGGGGGATTTGTGCTGGGAGGGGGGTTTTAGGAGTGGGCGGGGGAGAGGATGTATACTCCAGGGTGAAATTTGAGGGGTGGAGGATTTGTGCTAGGAGGAGTGATTCTTTTGGGGGGGGGGCATTTGTGCTCTGAGGATTTGGGGGATGAGGGGAGCAAATTTGTGCTGGGGGGGGGTTTCAGCAGGGGGGGGTTGTACTGGGAAGAGGGGAAAATTATTCTTAGGGGGTAATCATGCAGATTAGTTCTCACATTTTTGGGGGGTGGGGGGGTTTGTTGATACATAATGCTCATATATCTTGGGGGGGGCAGTTTGGCATGTTTGCCCCGGGGTCAAGTTGACCTTGTCCCTGCACCGGGACTGAGCAACCTAGGATAACCAAGCTGCCCCTCCATAGATACAGTACAGTGAGCGGGGGTTGTCACCCTAGGACAGGAAGTTTGTTACTGGCAGGATCACCAGATTAAAATAAAAGGGGAAAAAGCCTGAAAAAAAAAAAAAAAACAAATGCAGCCACCACATCTAGAACCTTGTCAGCTGCACTATAATATGTTTTTGTTGCTGGGTTTAGACAAAAAATAAACTTAATTAGCTACACAAGCTATGTTGTAATTTATCTTTCCTTTTCAATCTGCAGATATTGTCATTTTTTTTTTTTTTGTAAAATGTAAAAACAACAGGGCCACCCGAAGGCTTTCTGTACGTCGTTGGTGTAATGTCCTGCTTGTGTGATTGGCTCACTGATTTTTCCCAGAAGTCTGCACCAAGGTACAAATCAGATTTTAGGCATCCTCTGCAATAGGAATTTCAGTTTTGGTGAGATACTCACCCAAGGGTTGAATACTTCAAAAGGGATGCAGACACTGCAACTTTTCACATCTGAACAATGAGAGTGCACCAGGTGATTATAATGAACCAGACACTCCTATTTAGAATCTTCAAAGGACACAGGGAAACAAACAGCTATTTCTTCAGGGCAATAAAAGGTAAAAAATCTGCTATAATGTTTGTTAAAATCCCTGCAATGTGAAGAGATCACTTAGAGGAGAATGCTTTTTTTTCTGTGGAGTTACTCCTTAAATACACATGTATATGTAGTATATATTTTTTATTTCTTCTTCTTTTTTTTTTTCTTTTTTTTGGGGGGGTTTGGCTTGGTGTGATTTTGTTTTCGTGGCTTTGTCTGTATTGTGTTAATGTTGTTTCCATATAAAATAATAAAAAGGATTTGATTCAGATATGTAGTATATGTGTGTGCTTTTATTTTTTTTAATTTTTTTTTATTATGGTCTGCAGTTATAACTTACACTGTAATATATATTTAGAATAGACACAAAACAAGCGATCGTTCTTCCATGTGCCGAGCTAAAAGCCGAATGCAAGAATAGTGAGACACATTCACCTGACATTGCTGCATATATCAGCTATTAATAGCGGCGGGATCTTGGCTAAAGTGAATGGCAGCAAAGAAAAACTGTTATGCAAAAGCAACAGCTTTGGTAAACACCGATATTTCCGGTAAAGAGAACCGGTACTTTGAGTTTATTATTTAAAGCCAATTGCTATGGGGGGGGATGGGGTGTAATGTGGATAATTCCAGGTCCTCAGCCAGTGATATAAGTACCCTATGGAGTACTTCATCTATGAGACAAAGTTGAATAATAACTTTTAATTATTTATTTGTTTTTAATTATTCATTTATTTGTTTTGGGACTGTATGAAAAATCACTTACGCTACGATTATTATTTATGCTATGAACTGTTGTCAAAATATAGAAATCACTACATTTTGTCGCATAATTTTCAGGTGACAAGCCCACTAATCATATTAATTAAAAATATTATAATAGTAAATATTAAGACATCTTATAATATAAATAATTTATAATTTCATTGTTTTAGGCATGTATGAAAATCAGTTACTCAATGACTATTGTTGATTTTTCTGTACATTATGAATTGTTTTCACATCTAGAAATTACAGCATTTTTGTTGCTATGATAAGCCCATTATTTAAAACTTTATTGTTAAATATAATTAATAATTACTGTTAATATTATTATTATTGATATTAATAATTCTAATATTACTAAATATTAACACATATTATAATAATAAATATTATTAATGATTTGTTTTGGAACTGTATTAAAATTCATTACCCTGTGATTATTAAAGATTGATATTATGAACGTTTGTCAAATGTAGAAATTACTGTTGCATGATTTTCAGGTGACAAGCCAATTAATCAATACCGTATTAATTCTTATGTACTGTACACTACGAATTGTTTTCAAATCTAGAAATGATGGCATTTTGTTGCTATGACAAGCCCATTAATTAATACTTTATTGTTAATTATAATTAGTAGTCATTGGTCAGTATCACTAGTATTATTATGCCCCACCAACACATACCTAAAGGCATTAAACTCCCATTCTAGGGTCTAGTGCCTCACCGACAAGTACCTAATGGCATTAATCCCCCATTCTAGGGTCTGTTGCTCCACCAACACATACCTAATGGTATTCAACCCCAATTCTAGGGTCTGTTGCTCCACCAACACATACCTAATGGCATTCAACCCCAATTCTAGGGTCTAGTGCCTCACCAACACATACCTAATGGCATTCAACCCCAATTCTAGGGTCCAGTGCTCCACCAACATGTACCTAATGGCATTCAACCCCAATTCTAGGGTCTGTTGCTCCACCAACACATACCTAATGGCATTCAACCCCAATTCTAGGGTCTGTTGCTCCACCAACACATACCTAATGGCATTCAACCCCAATTCTAGGGTCTAGTGCCTCACCAACACATACCTAATGGCATTCAACCCCAATTCTAGGGTCCAGTGCTCCACCAACATGTACCTAATGGCATTCAACCCCAATTCTAGGGTCTGTTGCTCCACCAACACATACCTAATGGCATTCAACCCCAATTCTAGGGTCTGTTGCTCCACCAACACATACCTAATGGCATTCAACTCCCATTCTAGGGTCTAGTGCCTCACCAACACATACCTAATGGCATTCAACCCCAATTCTAGGGTCCAGTGCTCCACCAACACGTACCTAATGGCATTCAACCCCAATTCTAGGGTCTGTTGCTCCACCAACACGTACCTAATGGCATTCAACCCCAATTCTAGGGTCTGTTGCTCCACCAACACGTACCTAATGGCATTCAACACCAATTCTAGGGTCTGTTGCTCCACCAACACATACCTAATGGCATTCAACCCCCACTCTAGGGCCCAGTGCCTCACCAACACATACCTAATGCCATTCAACCCCAATTCTAGGGTCCAGTGCTCCACCAACACGTACCTAATGGCATTGAACCCCAATTCTAGGGTTCAGTGCTCCACCAACACGTACCTAATGGCATTCAACCCCTATTCTAGGGTCTGTTGCTCCACCAACACATACCTAATGGCATTCAACCCCCACTCTAGAGCCCAGTGCCCCACCAACACACTCCTAATGGCATTCTATCCCCATTCTAGGGTCCAGTGCTCCACCAGCCCATTTCTAGTGGCAGTCAATCCCGATTCTAGGGTCCAGTGCTCCACTAAGACATATCTAATGATATTCAATTCCCATTCTAGGGTCCAGTGCTCCACTAAAACATACCTAATTTTTTATCTGTTTATAACCTTTTGTTTTTTATCTCAATCTCGATTTTAAGTCCTGCTCTCGCTGCTTGTTTATTTAAATGTGTTTTGTTTTTTGAGCCTGTTATATGAGGCTTGGACCAGTTGTGGTTTTTATGTAATTTTTTTAGCTTGTTCCTTGTTTCTCGAGGGGGAGTGTTCCTCTGGCTTTGATTCAGAATGGGGCTTGAATTGCAGATTGCCTCAATGGTTCCTTTCATATAATGATTGTAAGAGATGACAGTGAGGCTTGGAGGGCATGTTGACGTCGTATAAACATGTCTCGACCAAGAACGAGTCTAGAGCTGCATTGAGCCACACTTCCCTTCTTATTCCACCCACATTGAGGTATATATATTGGAACCCCGTGCATTCGAAAATTCAGGTGTCTCCTGTTGCCATTTTAGATGCAAATCCTTATTGGCAGATTACTTTATATATATCGCCATGGCCATACACGACCCTCACAACCCAGATGATGTCCAAAAGGACGAAACGCGCCGGATGACGCTCGTGAGATCATTGCAAATCGCCTATATAACTCTACGATACAAACTTGTGTTATTGTAACTTTTTTAAGTGTAAACTCCCCTTTTTTATTCATTAAACATAGCAAACAGTATCGCACTATGTGCGGTTATTTGTTTTTTATGCATATCATCATGGATTGCTGCAATATCTGATGCGGTTTACCGCACGCTTTGGAATCTGTACCTGGATACTGGGACCTCTTGTGCAATATCGGATAGGGCCCATTCTCTAAACATCACCTTCCTCGTGGTGGATTCTGTTGAGGCATATCCTCATATATGCCTGTTTGACTCACGTGCTGTATAGTACGTGTGTCCACCATTTCTGGTGAGCGTGCCAACCTTATCACTTTGATTTCACTTCTAGGATCACAGTTTTTCTTCTTTGAACATACAAGAGAGACTTTTACATTCACGTTTATTTTTTTGTTACATACAGTATAGACTGCCTCATGGTACTTACATATGAATTTGAACCATTTTTTATGTTGTATACAAATATCCCCCAGCACTTTAACCATTAAGTGTTTATTCACCTTTATTCACATTTTGAATTTAAGTATATTCATGTATATTTTTTCACTATTGAGCGCCACACTATTTGGTTATATACCTAATGACAGCCAATTCCCATTCTAAGGTCCAGAGGTCCACCAACAGATATCTAATGACAGGCAATCTCCATGCTAGAGTACAGTGCTTCACTAACATATACTTAATGCCAGTCAATCCCTAATCAAGTCTATTTTAGGGTCTAGTGCTCCACCAGCATGTACCAAATGGCATTCATCACCCGTTCTAGGGTCTAGTGCTCCACCAACATGTACCTAATGGCATTCATCCCCCATTCTAGGGTCTAGAGCTCCACTAACACATACCTAATGGCATTCATCCCCCATTCTAGGGTCTAGTGCTCCACCAAGACGTACCTAATGGCATTCATCCCTCATTCTAGGGTCTAATGCTCCACCAACACGTACCTAATGGAATTCATCCCCCATTCTAGGGTCTAGTGCTCCACCAACACGTACCTATTGGAATTCATCCCCCATTCTAAGGTCCAGTGCTCCACCAACATGTACCTAATGGCATTCATCCCCCATTCTAGGGTCTAGTGCTCCACCAACATGTACCTAATGGCATTCATCCCCCATTGTAGGGTCTAGTGCTCCACCAACATGTACCTAATATCATTTATCCCCCATTCTAGGGTCTAGTGCTCCACCAGCACGTACCTAATGGCATTCATCCCCCATTCTAGGGTCTAGTGCTCCACCAACACGTGCCTAATGGCATTCATCCCCCATTCTAGGGTCTAGTGCTCCACCAACACGTGCCTAATGGCATTCATCCCCCATTCTAGGGTCTAGTGCTCCACCAACACGTACCTAATGGCATTCACCCCCCATTCTAGGGTCTAGTGCTCCACCAACACGTACCTAATGGCATTCATCCCCAATTCTAGGGTCTAGTGCTCCAACAAGACGTACCTAATGGCATTCATCCCCGATTCTAGGGTCTAGTGCTCCACCAACACGTACCTAATGGCATTCATTCCCCATTCTAGGGTATAGTGCTCCACCAACACTTGCCCAATGGCAGTAAATTGCAGTTCTAGATTTTCATGCCCCAGCAACAGCCAACACACGTAAACTATCAAAACTGAAAAGCAAAGTGTTTTATCCCTGATATTATCAAGGATATCCATAAAACCTGACCTGTTTGCATGTTAGTGCTTACTGAAAACTCATATTCCTTTAACTGAGGATGCTAAACAAAATGGTGATCTGAAACAAACTCAAATGGAAAGAAAGCTGATGATATCTAAACTGGATGATTGTCCCCAAGGGGATGCAACTTGAATTGTCCTGGAACTCCTTGGCTCCACCAGATTTCTTTCTAAAAGCGCCATTAAACCCAAAACCTAAAATATATTGCAGATTGCCAGTCATTAGATGTGACGGCTGCATTCGTTTTCTGTTCTTTGACTTTTTTCCCCTCGGTTTTCACCTGGTGATCTGGCCAGTAACACACCTCCTGTATTATTGAGACACAACTCTGGAGGAATGAATCCTGGAGGCTGGGGGGAAGGGGGTGTTAGATGTGCTAGCAGATTTAGATACACTAACAAACTGAAGCCAAACTCCAGCTCACACTTTATAAGCAGTTCCTTTTGGGGTAAAGTTTTTACATAAATAAATAAAAGCTGATCATTGTTGTAAGCACCTCTGCCAGTATTAAATGGTTTGTCTCACCCCTGTAAACTGATAAATTCTGCCCGAGAGCTTGAGCTAGTTAAAAAAAACAGACTGACTGGCCAGACCACCAGATGAAAATAGAAGAAATAATAAAAAAGAAAATTAACGCGGCCATCACATCTAAGTATTGGTAAGCTGCAATATAATATATAATAAATAATAATATAATATATTAAACAAATATAATATAAATACATATAATAATAAATGCTTGTTTTTAGGTCTACTACTGCTTGAAGTCGTCATCTCTTATACTGACTACAGAAGCCGCCTGTCAACTCTGCACTGCATTAATAATTTTACTGTTCATTTAACATGACGTGTAATTAAAGTATTTTTTTTACTGTGACAGTCTTGTGCCGCTGGTTCATTTATTTCATAGATCTATACTTGCTTTACTTGCTTTACTGATGTCTTCTCTGCTTTCCTGATTGAAAATGTTGCTTATTTTTTTATTAATAAAAATAATTCAATTAAAAAACCTGTAATACAGTACTGGGGACAAGACCATCTAGTGCCCAAGGTGAAGATGCCAGACAGCACCTCCTACCCCTTCCCCCTTCCCCCCAACAAAAAAATGCATGCGCAATATATGTCAACAAAAATCCCCCACCAAACAAAATGTGAGCACTAATCTTCACACTTGCCCCCTAAGCATTAATTTCCCTTTGCAAGCCAAAATTCTCCCCCCCAAAATAGTTCCCCCTCTTCCAGCACAAAATCCCCCCTCCCAACCCAAATCCTCTCCCTACCCAACTCCCCCCTTCTAGCACAATTTCCCCTCAAATCCCCTCTCCTAGCACTCATCCTTCCCCGCCCCAAATTTCCCCTCCTAACAAAAATCTCCCCAATCATCCCATCTAGCACAACCCCCCACCCCCACACACACAAAATCCCCCTTCCTAACAGAAATTCACCCCCCTCAAATGTTCCTTCTTGTCAAATTTGTTCATTGATTTTGAAAATATAAACATTGGTACAATTAACAAAATATTGATTACATTAAACGGTAGCATTAGTTGAATTTACATATCAGATCTTTCAGATCTTAGTATTTCTTGTAGTTACAAGCAATGAAAGACTTAAATAGGCTATATGTTTTATAAAGACTAAGATGTTACAATCAATTTTAACAATTATATAATCAAGAGCAAAAAAAAATGAAAAAATTGTTAAACTTTTAACTTTGAGTAATATGTAATAAAGAAATAATATTAATTACTAGGAGATTCAGTTATTTATAATAGGACATTAGAGCTTACTATCTATTATTGTATTATAATTATAAACATAAAAGTGAAAGTTTCGCTACCATTTCGTTAGTAAAAATAAATAGGAGAAGACAGGATAGAATAAGGAGAAAAGAAAAGAATTAAAGGAAAGTAAAGATAAGAAGAACACATTTTCCTTCTAAGCATAAATCCTCTACCTCTTCCAAATCCCCCTCTCCAGGTACAAATCACCCTAATCACACCTACTAGCACAAATCCCCAACCCCCACCCCCCCCCAGCCCCCCAATGGAGCACAATAATAACCTGTGGCTTTGTGTACCTAATAGGCAGGCTTGATTGACCTGCTGGCTTGTATGCAACTCTTGGGCAGTTTCTAGGCATTTTGCCAATATACCCCTGAGGACACCCTGGTTGAAAAAGGCTGTCCTAAACAATTAGACAGGAAACTATCCAACACCTCAGGTGGCTTAGTAAGAAGAGTTACTGCAGGAGAAGTCCTGGGTTTCAGGTCCAGACCCTGACATTTCCTCTCGCATTCTGATATGTTCCTGGGACAGAAAAAGAAGGAAAGTATCCTCAATGGTACAATGGGCTAAAAAAAAAAAAAAAAAAAATAACCTGGTAGGGATTTAATTCCTTCCCTACTCTATCCAAATTTTTGACTACAGATAAACTTTAAGATGGTTCCAACAATATCTGTGATAGTAAGCAGAGTTGTTCTTTAAAACTGAACAGTTAGGCATTATTTTTGAGGCATCTAGTGTGCGATTCCGACTTTATTTGGCTGAGGGTTGGACAGATTAGTTCTGCTGTAATCTGCTCGTGAATGTGGTTCTCACGGGACACTGATTTCGGGATCACTTCCACATGGACATCCAGCGGCAGATGTCACAGGGGTCAATTATACCATGAAAGCTTCATATCTCACGAGGATCAGAAAATGTTCACCGACACCAAACGGGCTGAGGGGTGAGCTGCTTATCATCCATCCATGTGGGCTTGTAGTGCTTATAGTGGTTCCATCTTTCTCTCCATGTCAATTGTTTTTGCTGTTCATACCAACATATTTAACCCCTTGGCGCAGAACATACGCAAACATGTGGCCACACTAGACTGGGGGCCATATATTTGTGTTTCTCCCTTTTGTCCTGAGAGTGCACAGCATGGCGCGGAGTGCTCCCAGCACAGAGACCTTGATCTCACCAAGAGCCCCGGGCCTCATACTAACAATCGGGACCCAGAACTCCCAATTCCATGTCACCTGATCGCTGTGATAGCCTCTGTAACCACTTACTCAGGATGGCCACAGCCAGAAATACTAGGAGGTATTTTTTAACCACTTCAATACCGGGCACTTAGACATCTTCCTGCCCAGGCCAATGTTCAGCTTTCAGCGCTGTCGCAATTTGAATGACAATTGCGCAGTCATCAATCACTGTACCCAAACAATTTTTTTTATCATTTTGTTCCCACAAATAGAGCTTTCTTTTGGTGGTATTTGATCACCTCTGTGGTTTTTATTTTTTGCTCAACAAATAAAAAAAGACCGAAAATTTTGAAAAAAAACCCACGTTATTCTTTGTTTCTGTTAAAAATGTTTGTAAATAAGTATGTTTTCTTCTTCAATGACGGGGGCTGATATGGCTGCACTGATGGGCACTGATAAGGCGGCACTGATGGGCACCGATGAGGTGGCACCAATGAGGTGGCACTGACAGGCACTGATGAGCTAAATTGAGGAAAAGGACCTCCAAGGTAGTGTTCTCAGAAATACTACCGGTACATCGAGCCACACCAGAGAGGCAGAGGGAGATTAGGGAAGTAAACAAGTGGCTGAAGAGCTGGTGTAGTAAGGAGGGGTTTGGGTTCCTGGAGGACTGGGCCGACTTCTCAGTCGGTAACCGGTACTATAGAAGGGACGGACTGCACCTAAATGAGGAGGGTGCGGATCTGCTGGGAATGAAGATGGCCAAAAAGTTAGAGGGGTTTTTAAACTAGGCGATGGGGGGGAGGGTCCAGAGACAGTGATAGCCAGCGCGGAAGATATTCCAGATGGTAGTATTGGGGGCATTAGTGGTAGGTTAACCAAAGCACAAAAACACAAGGTGAGTATAGTAGCAAGTCCAAGTTGCAATCTTGAAACACCCAATACGAGGACAATATGCGACCGGTCTAAACTATGTGGCATGTTCACCAATGCCAGGAGCCTGGCGGACAAGATGGGTGAACTAGAGATACTGTTGTACAAGGAGGATTTGGATTTTGTGGGAATTTCAGAGACCTGGTTCAACAGCTCTCATGATTGGCTGGCAAACATTCAAGGGTATACCCTATACCGCAAGGACAGAGAGGGTAAAAAAGGGGGAGGGGTATGCCTATATATCAAGAATAATGTACAAGTGAATGTGAGAGATGACATCACTGAGGGGGCTAGGGAGGAGGTGGAATCTTTATGGGTAGAGCTGCAAAGGGATGAAGCTAAGGGGAAAATAATACTGGGAGTATGCTATAGGCCCCCTAACCTGAGGGAGGAAGTGGAGACGGATCTCCTATCACAAATTGGATTAGCAGCAAGGATGGGAAGTGTTATCATAATGGGGGATTTTAATTATCCAGACATAGACTGGGCGGAGGGAACCGCGCATTCATTTAAGGCTCGCCAGTTCCTTAGTGTCTTGCAGGACAATTTTATGGGTCAGATGGTAGACGCACCAACTAGAAATAAAACATTACTAGATCTACTGATTACCAACAATACAGACCTGATAACAGATGTGGAAATACGGGGCAATTTAGGTAACAGCGATCACAGGTCAATTAGTTTCAGTATAAATCACACAAATAGGAGACATGAAGGGAACACAAAGACACTGAATTTCAAAAGAGCCAACTTCCCTAAACTACAAACCTTGCTAAAAGGCATAAATTGGGATAAAATATTAGGAACAAAGAATACGGAGGAGAGATGGGTTTGCTTTAAGAGCATATTAAATAAGGGCATTAGCCAATGTATCCCATTGGGTAATAAATTTAAAAGAGCGAACAAACATCCTGGATGGCTTAACTCCAATGTAAAAATGCATATAAAAGCAAAGGAGAAGGCCTTCAAAAAATACAAGGTTGAGGGATCATCCACAGCATTCAGAATTTATAAAGAATGCAATAAGAAATGTAAGGGTGCAATTAGGATGGCTAAGATAGAACATGAAAGACACATAGCGGAGGAGAACAAAAAAAATCCCAAGAAATTCTTTAAGTATGTAAACAGTAAAAAAGGGAGGACAGACCATATTGGCCCCATAAAGAATGAGGAAGGACATCTGGTTACAAAGGATGGGGAGATGGCAAAGGTATTGAATTTATTCTTCTCCTCAGTCTTCACGAGTGAATCGGGGGGCTTCAGTAACCAAAACTGCAGTGTTTATCCTCATGACACAACACAGGAAGCACCTACATGGTTAACAGAGGACGGAATTAAAATTAGACTTGAGAAACTTAACATTAATAAATCACCGGGACCAGATGGCTTGCATCCGAGGGTACTTAGGGAACTCAATCAGGTGATTGCCAGACCGTTGTTCCTAATTTTTACAGACAGTCTATTGACTGGAATGGTACCAGCTGATTGGAGAAAAGCCAATGTAGCACCAATATTTAAAAAGGGCCCAAAAAACATCCCTGGGAATTACAGACCAGTTAGCCTAACATCAATAGTATGTAAACTCTTGGAGGGGATGATAAGTGACTATATACAAGATTTTAGTAATAAGAATGATATCATTAGCAGTAATCAGCATGGATTCATGAAGAATCGTTCTTGCCAAACCAATCTATTAACCTTCTATGAGGAGGTGAGTTGCCATCTAGATAAAGGAAGGCCCGTAGACGTGGTGTATCTGGATTTTGCAAAAGCATTTGACACAGTTCCCCATAAAGGTTTACTGTACAAAATAAGGTGCGTTGGCATGGACCATAGGGTGAGTACATGGATTGAAAACTGGCTACAAGGGCGTGTTCAGAGGGTGGTGATAAATGGGGAGTACTCGGAATGGTCAGGGGTGGGTAGTGGGGTTCCCCAGGGTTCTGTGCTGGGACCAATCCTATTTAATTTGTTCATAAACGACCTGGAGGATGGGATAAACAGTTCAATCTCTGTATTTGCAGACGATACTAAGCTAAGCAGGGCAATAACTTCTCCGCAGGATGTGGAAATCTTGCAAAAAGACCTGAACAAATTAATGGGGTGGGCGACTACATGGCAAATGAGGTTCAATGTAGAAAAATGTAAAATAATGCATTTGGGTGGCAAAAATATGAATGCAATCTATACACTGGGGGGAGAACCTCTGGGGGAATCTAGGATGGAAAAGGACCTGGGGGTCCTAGTGGATGATAGGCTCAGCAATGGCATGCAATGCCAAGCTGCTGCTAATAAAGCAAACAGAATATTGGCATGCATTAAAAGGGGGATCAACTCCAGAGATAAAACGATAATTCTCCCGCTCTACAAGACTCTGGTCCGGCCGCACCTGGAGTATGCTGTCCAGTTCTGGGCACCAGTCCTCAGGAAGGATGTACTGGAAATGGAGCGAGTACAAAGAAGGGCAACAAAGCTAATAAAGGGTCTGGAGGATCTTAGTTATGAGGAAAGGTTGCGAGCACTGAACTTATTCTCTCTGGAGAAGAGACGCTTGAGAGGGGATATGATTTCAATTTACAAATACTGTACTGGTGACCCCACAATAGGGATAAAACTTTTTCGCAGAAGAGAGTTTAATAGGACTCGTGGCCACTCATTACAATTAGAAGAAAAGAGGTTTAACCTTAAACTACGTAGAGGGTTCTTTACTGTAAGAGTGGCAAGGATGTGGAATTCCCTTCCACAGGCGGTGGTCTCAGCGGGGAGCATTGATAGCTTCAAGAAACTATTAGATAATCACCTGAATGACCGCAATATACAGGGATATGTAATGTAATACTGACACATAATCACACACATAGGTTGGACTTGATGGACTTGTGTCTTTTTTCAACCTCACCTACTATGTAACTATGTAACTATGAAGGGCACTGATAGGCGGCACTGATGGGCACTGATAGGTGGCACTGATGGGCACTCATAGGCGGCACTGATGGGCACTCGTAGGTGGCATTGATGGGTACTTATGGGTGGCACCGATAGGTGGCACAGATGGGCACTGATAGGTGGACACTGATGGGCACGGATGGGCACTGACAGGTGGCACCGATGGACACTGATGGGTGGCACTGATGACACTGATTGGTGGCACTGATGACACTGATGGGTGGCACTGCTGGGCACCACTGATATATAATGGTGCCAGTCAGTGCCCATTTGTGGGCACTGATTGGCACAGATCGGGCATAATTTGCACATGTGGATGGCCAAGGGGTACATACCTGGCCATCCACATGTTGCCCCCTTCCCTGGTGGTCCTGGCGGCTTCCCTGTGGTCTAGTGTGGGCATCCGAGGGGGGCTGCACTGATAAACAATCAGCGCAGACCCCCCCTGTCAGGAGAGCCCCCGATCGGCTCTCCTCTACTCGTATCTGTCAGACGCGAGTGAGGAAAAGCCGATCAGCGGCTTTTCCTATTGACATCGTGATCAGACTGACACACCACTCCACCGATCGCCGCGATGCGCGACCCCACGGGCGCGCGGCGGCTGTTATCTTGCTGGACGTCATATGGCGCCCAGTCAGGATAACTGAACCACCGCCCGGCCGTCAATCTTTTATATAGATTTCTCAGCAAAATAAAGCATGGAGACATAGAAGGGTGTGGGAGTTTGCTTTGAATATGCAAAATAAATTAAATAGCGCTTTTTGGTTTGTGGTGCTCAGATGCCGCGTAGTTCCGCTTTAAATGTACCCACGTCATGCAGATGATCAGAAAACAGGTAGACAAGTGCTAACAACGTGTTATGTCTTTTAAGCCGTTTCTAAGTCTGTTGAAGGAATGCCATTGAAGGAGAAATGGATCTCATTAATTTCCTTATTTGTTCTCTTCCTTCACTGTCCTAATTAAATGCACAAATGGCCAACAGAAAAATTCAAACTCATGAGGGTATTTGAAGATGCTTTAAATGTGATCAGCTAAGTGTGACTAATCCGTTTGGTAATCAGTATAAGACCTGCACTGCTCTTCCTATCAAGAGGCTTCTGATTTCAAAAGCAATCTTAAAAAAGGAAGCAGAAAAGTTCCTGGTGCTATACTGGAAAGGACACCACAGGATTATATATACAGTATCTCACAAAAGTGAGTACACCTCTCACATTTTTTGTAAATATTTTATTCTATCTTTTCATGTGACAACACTGAAGAAATTACACTTTGCTACAATGTAAAGTAGTGAGTGTACAGCTTGTATAACAGTGTAAATTTGCTGTCCCCTCAAAATAACTCAACACACAGCCATTAATGTCTAAACTGCTGCCAACAAAAGTGAGTACACCTCTAAGTAAAAATTGTCAAAGTGTCAATATTTTGTGTGGCCACCATTATTTTTCAGTACTGCCTTAACCCTCTTGGGCATGGAGTTCACCAGAGCTTCACAGGTTGCCACTGGAGTCCTCTTCCACTTCTCCATGACGACATCACGGAGCTGGTGGATGTTAGAGACCTTGCGCTCCTCCACCTTCCATTTGAGGATGCCCCACAGATGCTCAATAGGGTTTAGGTCTGGAGACATGCTTGACTAGTCCATCACCTTTACCCTCAGTTTCTTTAGCAAGGCAATGGTCGTCTTGGAGCTGTGTTTGGGGTCGTTATCATGTTGGAATACTGCCCTGCGGCCCAGTCTCTGAAGGGAGGGGATCATGCTTGGCTTCAGTATGTCACAGTACATGTTGGCATTCATGGTTCCCTCAATGAACTGTAGCTCCCCAGTGCCGGCAGCACTCATGCAGGCCCAGACCATGACACTCCCACCACCATGCTTGACTGTAGATAAGACACACTTGTCTTTGTACTCCTCACCTGGTTGCCACCACACACGCTTGTCACCATCTGAACCAAATAAGTTTATCTTGGTCTCATCAGACCACAGGACATGGTTCCAGTAATCCATGTCATTAGTCTGCCTGTCTTCACAAAACTGTTTGCAGGCTTTCTTGTGCATCATCTTTAGAAGAGGCTTCCTTCTGGAATGACAGCCATGCAGACCAATTTGATGCAGTGTGCGGTGTATGTGCTCTGCTAGGGTTTTTTGCCTTCCTCTGGATCAACTGTGTATATAGAATTGGGTATATTGGATTGTACGATATTTTTTATTTTATTTGTTTATTTTTTTATATTTGAACTGGATGGACTTGTGTCTTTTTTCAACCTGACTAACTATGTAACTATGTCTGAGCACTGACAGGCTCACCAACCACCCCTTTAACCTCTGCAGCAATGGTGGCAGCACTCATACATCTATTTCCCAAAGACAACCTCTGGATATGACGCTGAGCACGTGCACTCAACTTCTTTGGTCGACCTTGGCAAGGCCTGTTCTGAGTGGAACCTGTCCTGTTAAACCGCTGTATGGTCTTGACCACCGTGCTGCAGCTCAGTTTCAGGGACTTGGCAATCTTCTTATAGCCTAGGCCATCTTTATGTAGAGCAACAATTCTTTTTTTCAGATCCTCAGAGAGTTCTTTGCCATGAGGTGTCATGTTGAACTTCCAGTGACCAGTATGAGAGAGTGAGAGTAATAACACTAAATTTAACACACCTGCTCCCCATTCACACCTGAGACCTTGTAATACTAACGAGTTACATGACACCGAGGAGGGAAAATGGCTAATTGGGCCCAATTTGGACATTTTCACTTAAGGGTGTACTCGCTTTTCAGTGTGTTGAGTTATGAGTGTGTGTTGAGTTATTTTGAGGGGACAGCAAATTTACACTGTTATACAAGCTGTACACTCACTACTTTACATTGTAGCAAAGTGTCATTTCTTCATGTCGTCACATGAAAAGATAGAATAAAATATTTACAAAAATGTGAGGGGTGTACTCACTTTTGTGAGATACTGTATATATACTGTATATTTATCTATCTATCTATCTATCTAGAGATATATATATACCTATATCTCTAGATAGATAGATAGATAGATAGATAGATAGATAGATAGATAGATAGATAGATAGATAGATAGATAGATAGATAGATAGATATATAGATAGATAGATAGATAGTGTATATATATATATATATATATATATATATATATATATATATATATATATAAATATATATATATATATAAAGCAAAGGTAAAGGCATTCATTTTAGTTGGACTTAAAAAATAAATGTATTAAAAAAAAAAACTTTATATAGTGATTTTTTTTTAAGCTGGATGTTATTCAGCTTTAAGGGTAGAATAGCATTTTGGAATCATATGTAAATAGAACAAGAAATCATTTGGTACGGCAAATTAATGGTGATGCAGCAGGGCCCTGAGTCACCGTATTATCTATTGGTATCTGATTCACATGATAATATTGTATAATAGGGAACACGACCTCTATTAGAGGGAGACAAATATACAATGCTAATTCACAACAAGAATGCAAATATATGTACACTATCTCGACCACTCTGTTCATCCTATTTGAATGCTAAATGCCATGTGCTCTGTTCATACAATAGATAGATATAGGGGCTCATGAAAAAGACATGAAGAAAAACTAAATTGTTGCCCTTAATAACCAAACATATGGTATTTTTTCACATTAGCTGCTATGTTCTTCCCATGGTGCTCTATAACATCAAATGTTAACTCTAGCCAAGGCTTTTTTGGACAAAGAGGAAGAGTTGAAACCACGGTTATTTTTTATATGTTATGTTTGTGTCATTTTGTAATAAAACATACAGAAGAAAATGTGTTATCAATACAACGTAAAATAAGGATGAGCATCCATCTACATCAGCCACTCCCAACCAGGGTTCCTCCAGAGGTTACTCGAGGTTCCTTGAGCTGTGGTTGGTTGATCTCCCATTTGGTGGTTCCTGCATAATTCCAGGTCTTAAGCCTTTTGGCAGCGCCAGTGGCATGACAATGATTATCTATTTAGTTGTCTGTAAGGGTGGCATTCTGGGCACCACTGTAAGAGGGCATTCTTCCCACCGACAAACTTTGTAAAGGACATCCTTCCCACTGACCCAAGATTTATACATTTTAGTAGGGGTTCCCTGAGAAATTTTTTAAGGGGTTCTTCTAGAGCAGAGTTTCTTAACAAGGGTTCCATGGAATCCTAGAGTTCCTCCAGAGGTTGCTAGGGGTTCCTTGAGCAATGAGCAATTTCTGCCTCTCAGATAAGTTCCCACTGACACTCTCAACCAGGGTTCCATGGAACCATAGGGTTCCTCGAGAGGTTGCTAGGAGTTTTTTGAGCTGAGGTTGGTTGACCTCCCACTTGGTGGTGCCTGCACAATTCCAGGTCTTAAGCTTTTTGGTAGAGCCAGTGGCATGACAACGATAATCTATTTAGCTGTCTTTAAGGGTGGCATTCTGGGCACCACTGTAAGAGGGCATTCTTCCCACCGACAAACAATGTAAAGGACATCCTTCCCACTGACCCCAGATTTATACATTTTAGTAGGGGTTCCCTGAGAAATTTTTTAGGGGTTCTTCTAGAGCAGGGTTTCTCAACCAGGGTTCCATAAGTGTAAAAAGCATTCTTCCCACTGACCATCCCACCAAAGTATTATGAGTTGTAGAAATATAAATTTTTAGCAGGGGGTTCCGAGGGGTAAATGGCACAAAGAGTGAAAGGAAAAGAATGAAAATAGTTCATGAGATCAGCACAAAGCCCATAGGGTTCAATTGGAACATCGGGGATAACTCTCTGCTGGCCTCAGACACTTGATGTAGAACCACTTAGGAGACTGACGAATCTCTGAGTGAACAAGTAAGCAGAACAGGAGGGCGCGATCTGAGCGTAGTATATTACAATTTTTTGTGGTAAAAGAAATTAGCAACTCACATATGGCAGATAAAAACATGGGGCCTCTGGTGGGAATCAACATCATGGGGCCTCTGGTGAGAACATCAGCACAGTGGGGTACCACAGTAAAGGAGAAGGATCTGACCTGTGGAGCTGAGAACAGACACCAGGGGGTGCCAGAAAGAGATGTAGAGAAATGGCGCTCATCATATAAGTCTGGTGTGGATAGGGACCGTGCACGTGGGGAGCAGAGTCTCTTCTAAATACTCGCAGCCTGATGGGGACAGGTGTCTGGCCAGGGGCTGGCCTGGATGCTGCCAACAGGAACCAAGAAGATGGAAGAGGACTCCATGGAGTGCAGAGCGGACCATTTGAGAGGGACCCCTTTCTCCATTAGGCTGCGAGTATTCAGAGAAGACTCCGCTCCCTACGTGCATGGACCCTATCCATACCAGACTTATACGATATGCACCACCATTTGTCTACATCTCTTTCTGACACCCCTTGGTGTCTGTTCTCAGCTCCACAGATCTTCCCACTGATCCTTCTCCATGACAGTGGTACCCTGTTGTGCTGACATTACCACCAGGGGCCCCATGATGTTGATGAGTCCATGTTGTTATCTGCCACATGTGATTTGCTAATCTTCTTTCGCCACAATAAATTTGTAATATACTACACTCAGATCAAGCCCTCCTGTTCTCTTTAATTGTTAATATTTCTAAAGCACAACTTTACCCACAGACAGGGAAAATACATTTGAAAACAATTCCCTCTTATGGTCATCATCATTAATGATAGGGTTGTCCCGATACCCCTTTTTTAGGACCGAGTACAAGTACCGATACTTTCTTTCAAGTACTCGCCGATACCGATTACCGATACTTTTTTTTTAAATGTCACGTGACAGTGTTTTTTTTTTTTTTTAACAGTGCTTGCTTTTTTTTTTGGGGGGGGGGGGGGGGGGGGTGAACGGGTATGTGTGTGTGTTTTTTTGTTTTTTTTATTTACAACTTTTATTTTTTACAATAATATTTTTTTTATTCTTTATTGTTATTTTTTTTTTTGTTTTTTTTTAATCAGCCCTTTTGGGGGGCTTTAGTGAGATATCAGGGATCTTAACAGACCTCTGATATCTCCCCCTTGACACAGAGAAAGAGACGGAGGATAGAGATTCCCCAGTCCCTTTCTCTGCAGCCTCAGCTGCACTGAGAATGAATGGAGAGAAGACAGCGGCTCCTCTCCATTCATAAACTGACACATCGTAATCACAGGAGATTACAATGTTTCAGTTATGTGAATGGACAGAGTCAGCTGACTCTCTCCATACACAAAGGAAGGAGGAGGGGGACTGAGGAACGGAGGGGGAGAACGGAGGGAGACAGAGAAGGAGAGAGGAACGGAGGGGACAGATAAAGAGAGAGCAGAACGGAGGGGGACAGCGGAGAGGCACAGAGGAATGGAGGGGGCACGGAGGAGGATGCAGTGACTGTCAGTGGTGACCGATCACCGCTGTGTCACTAAAGCTGCTGAAAGCCGCTGGGGGAGAATCTTGTAACTCCCCCACGCGCCGATCACAGCTGACTTCCGGGTATCGGGGGAAGCATCGGGAGCATTTGCCCGAGTACAAGTACTTGGGCAAATGCTCGGTGCCGATACCGATACTAGTATCGGTATCGGGACAACCCTAATTAATGATAAGCTTGTGTTCCCTCAAAACCCAGAAGTTGGCTGTCACTGCTGAGCCAATGAGCTGCCTATGGGAGGTTCACCGCCCACTGCTGCAGTGTATACAAAGGAACGAAGTTGCTTGTGACTGGTTGCATCCATAGATTTGTATCCAATCAGGCAGGCCCTTGCACTACATAGTTGTTGTTGGATCTAAAGGAGATTGGATGATCTAATTGTATTATGTGTAGTAAGCTTGGTACAGGTCCCCTAAAGAGGTTTTCCCCTTATTTCATGTTCCAGTAACAACTGTTAAGAGTTTGGATTTCCCATCACTTTGGGACCAATAGAGAGGGAACACCAACAGCAATAAAAACCTGGCAGGGGTTCCAACATCTCACTACTGTATCATAAATGAAAACAATATGGATTTGGATTCAGTGGGACCACCCACCCGCAATGTACTGCAGATGGGCGACCCGTGCAGGCTAAACGACGTACTGATAAGTAGCTGACTGTTCATTCATTTAGATTCAGCAAGAAATTTCTACAGCATCTTTTGGATTCAAGTGTGCGATCAATCTTTTCTTCTCTTCTTGATATTGCCTATGGTGATGAGCCGAGATTAGCACCTTGGATCGGGTGTGTCTATTTTTTGCCTGAAGCAGTGTGTGTGCACCCTTGTTCTGTTCCCGATTAAATTATAGGCATTGGAATTTTCTTTTATGTTTGGCTGTTAGTGAACGTAAATTTATCTGAAGTTATGAATTATCCGAAATAATGAATGCCGTATTATTATTATTTATTATTAATTTGTTCCATTCCATTTTTTTAGATGCGGCATTCGTTATTTTGGATAATTCGTAACTTCAGATAAATTCGTATTCGTTACGTTCACTAACAGCCAAATTTGAAAGGAAATTCCAACACCTATAATTTAATAGTTAGTTATTATTATTTAGTTAGTCATTCTTTTGAATTTTCGGATTTTCTTTCTTATTTTCGGATTTCCGAATTTTTGAATTTCCAAATTTTCGAATTTACGAATTGCGATCATAACGAATGCCCCAAAAAATGAAAAAACAAAACGAATGAAACGAGAATGAAAACGAACACATTTTTCGGCAGTACATATGTCTATTTTTTACCAAAGACATGTAGCAGAACACATGTTTGCCTAAATTTATAAAAAATTTGATTTTTTTTTTTTATTGGATATGTTTTATAGCAGGAATTTAAAAATATTGTTTTTTTTTTTTTAAATTTGGTCTTTTTTCTTTTGTATAATAACAAATAAAAAAAAATAAATAAACAGAGGTGATCAAATACCACCAAAGGAAAGCTCTACTTGTGTGAAAAAAATTATAGAAATTTCATTTGGGTACAATGTAGCATGAGCGAGCAATTACTAGTTAAAGTATTGCGGTCCTAAATAGCAAAAAAAGGACTAGACATGAAGAGGGTAAACCTTCCAGAGCTGAAGTGGTCAACCCTCAAACTCATGCCATTGTTGACAAATTATTAGCAGTGGAAAATATTCCATATTGACACAGTCTTTGAATGCCTAGTTTGCTATATAAACTTGGAAACTTTCGAAATTTAAAAAAAATTGGACAAAACCGTTATACTTTCCTTTCAAGATTTCCAAACATTGCAATGACGTATTGTGTTATTTTTAGACCATGTTTCTTCTTAGATAAATACAGAGTAACATTTCCAGGGACAATATGTTACCAGCATATTATCTGAGAAGGAAACAATCATGGTGCGGTCTCCAGAGGGCTCAGGCCATATGTGCAATCTGTGGACTTCTATTTACAACACCTTGATTGTAGGCAGGAGCATCCCTATGGATAACGCTCTATGAAACCTAAAGAAAAATAAGCACTACAGTACAGGATGATGCACAGCTGAGGACCATATGGCCTACCACAGTCATAAGCTGTGATCTGCGACAAACTGCGAATTAGCATCTGCTATCTACACAGAGCTTCTACCGTACAGATTTACTGTGCAGAAAGACCCGAAATTAGGATAATAGATGCAGGGGTAGAAAAGGAAGCAACCGTTGCTGGGAAAATGTAACTGGTAGGGGCAGTTCAACTCTTTCTGAGCCCATGTCCAAGGCAAGGCCAGCTCAATGGTTACTTGGCTCATGTCCTAGTTAGGGACAGCTCAACTGCTTCTGGGCCCAAGGTCTTAATAGGACTAGCTCAACTGCTACTGAGTCTATGGTCCTTGGAGGGCCAGCTCACCCGCTACTGAGCTCACAGCCCTGGTAGCACGCAGCACAATTGCTACTGGGCCCATGCCCCTGGTAGGGCTAGCTCAACTGCTACTTGGTCCATATTCCAGGTAGGGCCAGCTCAACTGCTACTTGGCCCATGTCCTAGTTAGGGCCAGCTCAACTGCTACTGAGCCCAAGGTCTTGATAGGACCAGCTCAACTGCTACTGAGTCCATGGTCTTTGTAGGGCCAGCTCACCGGCTACTGAGCTCACAGCCCTGGTAGCATGCAGCACAATTGTTACTGGGCTCATACCCCCGGTAGGGCTAGCTCAACTGCTAGTAGGATTACAGCCCTTGGAGCACCAGCTTATACCCTGATTCAAGTATGCTTATCTCATTCCATTTCATTGCCCAAGAACATAATATTCCTTTTAAAGGCAATATTACACTTAAAAATAATTAACTATAAAAATGTTATATCAAAACAATGTCATTTTTTAATCTTCTAAAGTTTGAGTATGATTATGACTAAGTGAACCTTAATTTGTGAAACGCGCTAATCTTGCCATGCCTGCATAGAGGTCTCATGATGTCTTATGATGTATCATGATGGATTTTTATCTTTAATGATGTAATCATCACTGCTTCATACCTGGGAGTGCGGTCAACCTTTCTTGAACTATTGCTTCTGAGCACATGTTCCAGGTAGGGCCAGCTCAACTGCTACTTGGCCCATATCCTAGTTAGGAACAGCTAAACTGCTACTGAGACCATAGTCCTGGTAGGACCAGCTCAAGTGCTACTTGGCCAATGTCCTATATAGGGCCAGCTCTCTTGCTACTGAGCTCAACATCCTGATAGGACTAGCTCAACTACTACTGTACTGGGCCCATAGTCCTGGTAAGGCCAGCTCAACTGCTACTGAGCTCACAGTCTGGTAGCACACAGCACAACTGCTACTAGGCCCATGCCCCTGATAGGGCTAGCTCACCTGCTAGAGAGCTCACAGCCCTTGAAACACCCATCTTCGACCACGATTCAAGTATGTTTATCTCACTCCCTTTCATTGCCCAACACAATATTCCTTTTAAAGGCAACATTACACTTAATTATAATCAACTATAAAAATTTCACATCAAAAGAATGTAATTTGTTATCTTCTAAAGTTTGAGTAATCTACATGATTAATGGCAGGGCAAACTAGGATTTCTTTTTGCTAAGCAGCTGGAGGGACAAATCGTTACCATCTTTGAACATCATCATGAGTTTGATTAACCAAACCAGTGGTCTCACAAATGCTTGCCTTTATCCAGCCCTTGGGCCAGCTCAACTGTTACTTGGCTCATGTCCTAGTTAGGGAAAGCTCAGCTGCTTCTGGGCCCATGGTCCAGGTAGGGCCAGCTCAACTGCTACTTGGCCCATATTCCAGGTAGGGCCAGCTCAACTTCTACTTGGCCCACATCCTAGTTAGGGCCAGCTCAACTGCTACTGAGCCCAAGGTCTTGATAGGACCAGCTCAACTGCTACTGAGTCCGTGGTCCTTGTAGGGCCAGCTCAACTGCTACTGAGCCCAAGGTCTTGATAGGACCATCTCAACTGCTACTGAGTCCGTGGTCCTTGTAGGGCCAGCTCAACTGCTACTGAGCTCACAGCCCTTGTAGCACGCAGCACAACTGCTACTAGGCCCAAGGTCTTGATAGGACCAGCTCAACTGCTACTGAGTCCATGGTCCTTGTAGGGCTAGCTCAACTGCTAGTAGGATCACAGCCCTTGGAGCACCCAGCTTAGGCCCTGATTCAAGTATGCTTATCTCATCCCATTTCATTGGCCAACAACAATATTCCTTTTAAAGGCATCATTACACTTAATCAGAATTAACTATAAAAAGTCACATCAAAAGAATTTAATTTTTAATCTTCTAAAGCATTATTAATGGCAGGACTCTGAATTGGGATTTGGACTCTGAATTGAGTTTTATATATATATATATAATTACATTTTTTTCTCAGTCTTACATAGAATAAACCCTTTGTTTGGTTGTTTGCATTGGAATCAGAAATCAGGTTACTTTGAGTGTATGAGTGCACACTTTCTCAAACAAATGCTATTAAAAACTGTTTAAACAGTGGTCTGGACATGGCCGACTAGAGACGTGTTCTCCTTGAGCTCCCGGCCTATCCATCCCCATCTCAGCTTATATTGCTCTATTTCTACCGTTATGCTCTCCTCCAAGAAGCGGACCTACCGGAGGAACAAGAAAAAGAACAGCCCAGCTGCTATCACACCCGCTCTAGGCGACTTTCAGAGGCTTTTCGGGAGGTCCCGCTCCGGTTCTCCTGATCTCAAGATGGCGGAGCCATGTGCCTCTAACCCCTGCACACCAGAAGGAATAACAGACTCTGCTATCTTGGAGGGCTCCAGGAGTCCAGTTCTGTACCCCGGTTCCCCAGCGGCTTCAGCCTCAAGCCAGGGACCCTTCACACACTTGCCGGTGGCCTATGGTGTGGACGCGGAGCTCAAGGCTTTACTTCGGGCCCTACCAACGAGGGCAGATATTGAGGCCTTGGTGGGTAAAGTCGAGGCTGCTCATAAGAAAGAAATATGTGCAGTCAAAAAAGATGTGCAGTCCCTCTCCACTCGATTGGCATCTGGGGAATCATCTTTGGAGTCCTTGGAACAAAGAGTCTCTTCACTGGAGACCCAACAAAAAGCCCAATCTGTGTCCGCGGTCAAGCTCCAGCTCCGCATGGAGGAAATGGAGGACCGGAGCCGGAGAAACAACGTTCGGCTCCGCGGCTTACCAGAGGCCACCGGCCCTTCGGATCTACTAGCCACTGCCACGGACATTTTTAGAAAAATCGCGGGCGCACACTTACCGGAACAGATAGAGGTGGATCGCATTCACAGAGCCTTGGGTCCCCGCTCAGCAGACCCAGCCAGACCTCGGGACATAATATGCAGACTTCATCATTACATCCATAAGGAGGCTATAGCACGAGGAGCGTGGGAATCAGGAGAGATAGAATTCGACGGTGCATCGGTGAAGATCCTCCCAGACATCTCCAAACCGACTCTGATCCGACGCGCTGTACTAAAACCCCTGCTGGATCTAGCCCGGAGATGCAATGCAACATACCGATGGGGTTTCCCCCTATCGGTTACCTTCCACAAGGAACAGCGTTCTTTCCTCCTGCGCTCTCCGGAGAACCTGCCCGCACTATTCGAATTCCTGGACACGGAACCCATCCCAATACCTAATTGGCTGGACTACCTACCTCAGGCTCCGGGTCGACTACACGAGATGAGAGACGGAGCCCCTAGACCTCAGCGTTCACAGAGGAGCGGCCGCCGACCCTGATCCGTTTACCTAGATGAGCCGCGGGAGATGTGAGTTTGGCTTTCGACCACCTCCACTCATGATACACCCTTTGAAGTCTGAATACCTGGTTCACTTACGTGTGTTTGAATTTTCTGATACCGACACCAACGCGGGCCCCCCCACAGTCTGTGGTCCTGGTACTATTAGCATCACTTGAACCCGGGTCCGTCCTCCCCCTCCCCTCTACCTTTTTACAGGGAAAGGAAAGGGAAGGGAAAATTTTTCCTTTTTTTTTCTTTTTTTTTTTTTTTTGTTTGATGGCCCACTCAGCCTGGCCTCCTAAATACCCTGGGTGTAATAATTCTAAACCTCACGCTCTTCAAACTGGCCCTCGATACTGGCTACAAACGGTACAGTCCACCTCACAAAGTACGCTAAAGGACTTCCTGCTATTTGACTGTCAGCTAGCCGCCTCTAACATCCCTCATTGGAGTCTAATGTACTAACTAGACAACACTGAACCACACTTCTGTAGCCTAGATCCTTCTAAGGATAATGCATAGCTGTTGAGACGCCTTTACCCCGTTTAATACTTCTCCCTGCTTATATGCCTTCACCCGGGGTCAATTCTACCATGTGAAGGCGCCGGAGGAAGAAATCTACTAACCCCACGTTCAGACAGCAGACGAGAGGAGCTGTAAACCCCCTTTACCGGGGGGTCATTATGTTATAGTTGGGGAACTGTGGTGGGTTGGAGTTGAGACAGGGGAGGGTTGAGTAATCCTTGTCTCCCTCAGGGGGGACGGGGGCATGGTTTTGAGATACAGCTCAATGTGCTCAGGACCCATATTGTGCCGCCTCGGCCTCTACTAGCACTTACATACAGAATGTTATGTTTTAGATAAGTAGGGCCCTTGCTTTTTCTCATGGGGGAGCCGGAGTCCGGAGTGTCCTCAGCTTACTCCCCAAGAACTGACCTCTTCCTGCTCCCAGTTATAGATCTCCCGCTGGGGATCTCGCGGGACGGAACGGGTCATTTCGCTGGGTACTACACGAAGGGGATACTGCTTTTATGTATATCCTCATGGATGGAATGGAATTTGGTGAGTCACCTTAGTCCTATACAATTTCTCTTTAGTTACTTTGATTGTTTCTTGTTATCTATGCTATGTTACTAAAGCTTCTAAATAAGTGCATTGAGATGGGTGGGATAGACGGGACCTCTTCATAGGTTATTGTTTGCCTGCGCCCCACTTAGGCCTTAAGTTTACCTCCGGATTCCCGGCCTGGTTTACTTCCTAGTTATACAAAACTTACCCATTTAGCTAACTAAATTGAGACGGGAAGTGTGTTTTTGAGAGGCTCCCGTCTCCATTTTTTTTTTTTTTCTCTCTACCTTTCTTTCTCTAGCCCCCCTCTTCTTTTCTCCCCTCCACTTTCACCCCTATCTAAACCCCCCCCCCCCCCTTTTTTTTTCTCTCTTCCTCCCCTTCCCTGCGTGAGACATGGCGGTGAGCTCTTTTAAAGTGACCTCACTGAACGCGAGAGGACTGAATACCCCTGAGAAGAGGCGTATGCTTCTTCACGATCTAAAAAAATCACACACTGATGTCGCCTTTATTCAGGAGACACATTTTAAAACTGACAAATCTCCTGTACTCAGGAACAGATTTTATCCCCATGTCTACCATTCAACAAATATCACCGCAAAATCCAAGGGGGTATCTATTTTAATCTCTAGCAGTCTTCCCTGGCAACTACAGGACATGGTAGCAGACCCTGAAGGCCGTTATCTGTTCCTCAGGGGTCGAATTGGGGAAGTCCGACTTACCCTTGCAACAGTATATGTCCCTAATACTCAACAAGATAGGTTTATCAGGCAAACTCTAGACAAACTGATGGAATATAAAGAGGGTCAGCTTATACTGGGAGGTGACTTTAATGTGCCATTTTCTCCCTCAGTGGACACATCTTCTGGTACTTCCTCTTATCCCCCTAAAAATAGAAAACAAATAGCTCAGATTTTACACAAGACCCAACTAATTGATGCATGGCGCCTCCAACATTCTGGAGAACGCGATTATTCCTTTTACTCCTCTCCACATAAGGTTTACTCCAGAATAGACCTCTTTCTAATACCTCATGACCAGTTACACTTAGTGCGAGCTACCTCAATAGGCCAGATCACTTGGTCAGATCACGCTCCAGTCTCCCTGATCTACACTCTTACTGAGAGACCATCTCCTAGATCCACTTTCTGGCGCCTAAATGAGAGCCTGTTACAAATCCCAGAGATATTAGAGGATGTAACTAAGGAACTAGACCTATATTTTAGAGAGAATGATACACAGGACTGCGACCCAGGTATACTGTGGGAGGCGCATAAATGTGTCCTTCGAGGAGTCCTCATTAAGCATGGGGCGGCCATTAAAAAGAAAAGAAACAAACAGCTTACCAGACTTCTAGCGGACCTGGCCAGGGTTGAAGCACATCATAAACACTCTCCCACTCAAGAGTTAGAGACGAAGCTGAGATCCTTGAGATCTCAAATCACAGACTTACTGCAATATAAAGCAAAGGCTGCTTTACAATTTTCTCGCAGATTGTCATACGAATCAGGTGACAAATGTGGGAGACTTCTGGCCAGGTCCGTTCAAGAAATCAAATCTGCTGCATACATTCCCCAGATATCCACCCCTGACGGACAGAGAGTTAACCTCCTGACGCAAATAGCAAAAGGGTTCGCGGACTTCTACACAGGACTATATAACCTATCTAACCCCGCTCCTACCCAAGACGCTATTGACCAATATATCTCTAATTCTCGTCTTCCCTCACTTCCACCAGAATCCCGAATTCTTTTGGACGAACCAATATCATTAGAGGAATTACAGATAGTGATCAAATCCATGAAGATAGGAAAAGCCCCAGGCCCAGACGGGTTTACCGCCCAGTACTATAAGACCCTACTACCAACGATAGGCCCACGAATGGTAACTTTCTTTAATGCCCTAGGAGCAAACTCAGACTTCCCCGGGGAAACCCTTAAAGCCCATATTACTTTAATCCATAAAGAGGGGAAGGATCCAGGTTCTTGTGGTAGCTACAGACCCATCTCCCTTTTAAACCTGGACCTTAAATTATTCTCTAAAATAATAGCGACTAGATTAGCTCAACATCTCCAGTCCCTTATTCACCTGGATCAAGTTGGTTTCATACCTTCTAGAGAGGCGAGGGACAATACCATTAAGGTTCTCAATTTACTCCACATAGCAACCTTTGAGAAATTTCCCTGTACACTAGTGAGCACAGACGCCGAAAAGGCTTTCGATAGGGTGAACTGGAGGTACATGCTTTCAGTGCTTCGTCACATTGGCCTGGGTAACAAGATGATGCGGTGGATTGGCGGTATTTACTCCAACCCATCAGCACAAGTGAAAGTCAATGGTGTACTTTCCAGCCCCTTCCCCATAAAAAATGGTACGAGGCAGGGTTGCCCACTCTCCCCCCTTCTTTTTGCCCTATCCCTAGAGCCCTTCTTATGCACAATCAGAATGAATCCGGATATCTCCGGCCTACAGATCGGTAACTCACAGTGTAAAATATCAGCATATGCTGACGATATGCTTTTCTCTCTGACAAACCCTAGAATTTCTCTCCCAAACCTTATGCGAGAATTTAATGTATATGGCTCATTATCAAATCTAAAGATAAATTTCACAAAATCTGAGGCAATGTGCATTGCGGTCCCTCCCCAAATATCACAACTAGCATCCAACTTTCATTTCAAATGGACTAAAACTGACATTAAATATCTGGGAACCAGGATCCCTGTCGACATAACAAGGACATTCGACTTGAATTTCCCCCCCTTACTGACGAAGACCAGATCACTGTTAGTGAAGTGGAGATCGGGTTTCCACTCATGGTTTGGGAGATGTAATCTTCTAAAGATGAGTATCCTGCCAAAATTTATCTACCTCATCCAAGCTCTACCCATACACATCCCTCCCTCTTTTTTCCGGAATATCCATTCACTCTTTACTGGATTTATATGGGCAAATAAAAAACCCCGGTTACGTCGCTCACTGATGATACTCCCTAAACATCTAGGTGGATTAGCTTTACCCGACATTAAACTATACTACTTAGCCTCACATCTGGGACGTATTTTAGACTGGAGGAGAAATGGGTTATGTAAACTTTGGGTTCAGATTGAACAGGCTCAGTCTTCTATTCCCCTAAAGGGGGCGATGTGGTGCTATAATAACCTCAAGTTTCAGCTTACGACAGAAACATCACCGCTTTACCCCGTGTTGGGCAATCCAAATTTTAAGCCGGGCCTGCTCTCCCCGGAATACTCCCTTCTAAAAGAACAAAACTGGGACCATGTATCCAGTTTCCTCTCGGAAGGGAAATGGCCTACTGTTGCAGATCTGTCTAACCCTACAGGTCCTTTCCACCTCCCTTTCTGGAAAGCGTTACAATTACATCACTACTTACACTCCCTACCCAGTCCGCGGGACTTCTCACGGGTACTTACATCCTTTGAGGAGCTGTGCACTGGGGAGGATCCTCTAGCGCATATTCTTTCTCAAACACATTCGATGTTAGCTGAGCCAAATACTCCACCGCAGTTACCTTATTTGTGCAGTTGGGAAAGGGAACTTCGTCTCTCTTTCTCGGCAGCCCAAAGACAGCGTATTATTACCCTTTCCCTGAAATCCGTGTACCAGGATTCAAGAGACCAACTTCAAATTGCTTACGCGCTGGTACATGACCCCCTCCAGATTACAGAAGTGCTTCCCTTCCTCCTTGGGGCGGTGCTGGCGCTGCGCGGAGGAGGAGGGAACTCTAACTCACATTTTCTGGTCATGCCCTCAACTACGGAACTTTTGGGGAGAAGTCAGGCAAATCACTCAGAGGTTCACTGACTATGTTATCCCTGATGAGGCTACATTTTTTCTCCTACATTTATCAACGATCCCCATCAAACTTTATAGGAAATCTCTTTTGTGGCATCTACTAAACGCGGCAAAGGGGTGTATTCCTCTCCTCTGGAAACAAAGCCGTCCCCCATCCACATCGATGTGGATACGTAAAGTCGAAGAGGTCAAGAAGATGGAAGACTTGATCCTCTCGGCGCAACAAAAACAGGAAGTACACAAGCAGACTTGGGATATCTGGAATATCTTCATCTATTCAGATGAGGGTCAAAAATTGCTTGGAAGTTAACTCTCCCCGCTCTTTTTGAGCTTCTTCAAAACTCAGTCCTGTATAACTTATTGAAGATACCACCGCCGTGCCTCCCATTCCCTCTCCCCTTCCCTTACCCCCCTCCTCTTCTCTGTCCCCACTAATTCCCCCTTGACTCTCTTGTCTTCCTCTTTCTTTTCTTTATATGGTTGTAAAGTGGAAAAAGTAGGCGAGGTACACCCCGAATATGATTTCTGCAACAGGGTGTGGGCTTATCAGATATAAGTTTAACTAAGAAATGTATGTATGTGCCAATAACCACACTCCCAAATGTAATTGCAGTTACCATTTATTCGTATAAACTTCGTCGAATTTGCTTTGGCCTAATCGGCACCTGCTCATGATTGTATGTGTTGGGGTCCTCGCCCCTTGTTGGAGTTGAATAAACTTTATATTTGAAAAAAAAAAAAAAAACAGTTTAAACAAGCTGTCCTCTAAAACAATGAGAACTTAGATACTATTGTTGTATGTTGGGGCAATTGACAAGAATTAGATGCTTCCATTGTTTTTACATTTATTATGTTACTGAAGTCAACAAGTCAGGTAAAACATGGTCAACAATATATGACCTATGATCTACGGCATGTATGATACAACACTGCCATCTAGAGGCTGAATTGGGAAAAGTTTCTCCCATTGAAAGCAGTATTAAAAAAAGGGGATGTTAAAACTTACCAGATAAATAGGCTAACAACTTGGGCTAAGTATAAGCCTGGGTTCCTTGTTGCCTACAGAGATCGTGAAGCTGCTTTAACCTGAGCTAAGCAATTTTTTAGTGTATTTCTTTTGTACACAGACCACAGTTCCTGCTTATTCTCTAGGAAGTAGGTCCCAATTTGCTTGTTGTATGTATATCCACCGGTCTTGTATTGTTTTCCTATAATTGAAATAGTTTGTATGTACAGCGTTTTTGTTAAAGGGAAAGTCCACCCTAACACTATAATTGCTACATCTACTGACATCCACGATCTAAGACTAACCTATCTAGCCCTGTAAAGAAGAAATTGCTATATATAACTTTTTTGAAGCCAATATGGTCCGTTCTCCAGCGATGGAAGGTCTACAGAGGACACAGCCAACAGCGGCTGTGAAATGAATGAGAAGTGACATCACCCATAGAGTTACTATGGGGCTTCTGTTGTCGGCTGCCTCCTCGGCACCCACCTACACAGAAAAGCCACCGCTGACAGCTCAGTGTGGGACCGGACCGGATTGGTTTCAGAAAAGGTATATGTAGTGATTTCTTCTTCACAGGGCTAAATAGATTATTCTTAGATTGTGGATATATGTAGATGTAAAGATTTAAGTGTTAGGGTGGACTTACTCTGTAAGTAAAGTCACATTAATACACTACAGAGCTCAAAGCTTTCTTGCTTCTAATGCAAAGAACCTTACTAGACGCAAAGCAAAACACACCAACAATGGGGCACAATTGCTTCCAATGATACCAGCAATGGGGCACTAGTCTGACCACTGACACCAGTGATGAGGCACTATTCTGACCACTGACACCAGTGATGAGGCACTATTCTGACACCAGTGATGAGGCACTAGCCTGACCACTGACACCAACAATGGTTCTACTACCCCTCTTATAGACACCAGTGGCAGACGCTCATTAGGGGCGCACAGGCGGCGCCCCCCCCTAATCTATGCGCCCGGCCCCCTATTCTACATGACGCATGGATTTCTATGGATTTTTTTGGGTTTTTTTAGAAGCACATTTTGAGCCTGAGCCTCTAATTGGCTTAGAAAAAAGGAAGGGCTCGGGGGGCACAGAGCACTGCGCCCTGAGTCCACCCTGTTGTGTGACATTAGCGAATTAATATTTTCTAATGTCTTCCTGTGTCTCCTCCCGGCCAATCAGGAAGTCCAAAGACCCGATTGGCCGGGAGTCCAAAAACCCAATTGGCCGGGAGTCTGAAGACCCGATTGGCCGGGAGTCTGAAGACCCGATTGGCTGGGAGTCTGAAGACCCGATTGGCCGGGAGGAGAAGCGACGGCTAGGATACGGAGGAGATGGAAGGGGGAACCCACAGCCGCAGCCGGGGGTAAGTGCAAGCTGGAGGGGACCTGGCGGGCAAGCCAGCAACCGGCATGGTGGGGGGAGTGGGAGGTGATGTCAATGGTGTGCGGTGGCGGGCCCGAGCGATGGGAGAGGGTTATGGTGTGGGATGGTGGGCCGTGGCAACGGGGGGGTGTCTGTGGTCAGGTCTGTCTGTTGCCCCACCCCGACTGATGGGGCACCAGCCTCCACTGATAGACACCAATGGTGGGACACTGTCCTTCCTATTGGCACCAAAAATGGGGCACTATTCCATCCACTGACACCAAAAATGGGGCACTATTCAATCCACTGACACCAACAATGGTGCACTGTTCCATCCACTGACACCAACAATGAGGCACTCTTCCTCCCTCTAATACCAATGATGGGGAATTAGTCCTCCTCCTTGGTGCTATGTCATGTTTTTAAGGTGGGTACATACAGATTGAATTTTGGTTCAGCAGGAACTGAATTTTGATCTATGTGTGGCCCACCCTGTTTACAGAAGTCTATCGATAGGTCTTCTTCTGTCAAACGGACATGCTGGAAATTTTTCATGCAATCAGCGATTGGAGCCAGTGATCAGTGGATTCTCACAGTGGAGGAGTCCCACTTTTAGAATACAATGGCACAGCGGGGAGGATTCCCCCATTCACCTGACTCGGATGAGGAAATCTGTTTGTTTTTTCGCTCAGCCCACCAACTAAACAACAAAAAGATAAGAAAACCTATCCAGGTATACCCAACTTTGCACTCACTGACCACCAAGCCTGAGACACTCTCTACCCCCATTGAGGCTGACCATCTTCTACTCCCGCTGGCCACAACCCGAACCTCCCCCCCCTGAAACTGTAAGGACAATAACTGGCTCTTTGCTTTTTGGAGGACCCGTGGATTAAATCAAGCATTTTTATTCCTAGAATTCACTTTAAATAACCACCCATTTGGATGACCAAGTTAGGAACTTTATTCGAGCAGCATCTAGTGTTCAACCTAGGATTGGACAGCACAAAATATTGATTGCAGATGTAAAAGAACATTACTTATAAATCTACAACAAAGAAAATGCTGCTGTCCGGGGGTTGGGCTCTAAAAGTCGAGCCCTGACTGTCCTTGTTTCTCTATGGTGATTTGTTGTCGGTTAATCTTTCCATTTACTCTGGTTTAGTGGATGGTATTTCTTGCTGAGGCTTTCTTATAGTTCAGGCATCTTGAGCTACACAAAATATATTTTTTTTTAAAAGCGCTGATAAATTTTACTTTTTTTTTGTGTAGGCTAAGGGCAACCGGGAACAGACACGGAGTTTCTCGGAAATACATAACGGTTACCTAAACTTTCTCAAAACAACCTAGAAAGAGTCTCTTGGGACACGTTAAAATGCCTAGCTGAGGCCGGACACGGTACGAGAGGGAAAGAAGGAGCAACAGTTACACATATTTTTATTTAAATAGGATCTGTCACTTCTGAAACATCTTTTTCATGAATCATTTTGAAGGAGGTCATACCATTTTCTCGCACAATCACTTTACCAGTAATAGCAGTTTTCAAGATCTTTCTGTAGAAACAATTGGCCTAACTCGAGGGTGAGGACATCCTTTGTACATACACTGTATTACCAAAAGTATTGGGACACCTGCCTTTACAAGCACATGAACTTTAATGGCATCCCAGTCTTAGTCCGTAGGGTTCAATATTGAGTTGGCCCGCCCTTTGCAGCTATAACAGCTTCAACTCTTCTAGGAGGGCTGTCCACAAGTCTATGTCTATGGGAATGTTTGACCATTCTTCCAGAAGCACATTTGTGATGTCAGGCACTGTTGTTGGACGAGAAGGCCTGGCTTGCTCTGCTCTAATTCATCCCAAAGGTGTTCTATCGGGTTGAGGTCAGGACGCTGTGCAGGCCATTCAAGTTCCTCCACCCCAAACTTGCTCATCCATGTCTTTATGGATCTTGCTTTGTGCACTGGTGGGCAGTCATGTTGGAACAGGAAGGGGCCATCCCCAAACTGTTCCTGCAAAGTTGGGAGCATGAAATTGTCCAAAATGTCTCCGTATGCTGACGCCTTAAGAGTTCCCTTCACTGGAACTAAGGGGCGAAGCCCAACCCCTGGTAAACAACAACCCCCCACCATAATCCCCCCTCCACCAAATGATTTGGACCAGTGCACAAAAGCAAGGTCCATAAAGACAAAAAGACATGGATGAGCGAGTTTGGGGTGGAGGAAATTGACTGGCCTGCACAGAGTCCTGACCTGAACCCGATAGAACACGTTTGGGATGAATTAGAGCGGAGACTGAGAGCCAAGCCTTCATGTTGGCCTTCGTCCAACATGAGTGCCTGACCTCACAAATGCGCTTCTGGAAGAATGGTCAAACATTCCCATAGACACACTCCTAAACCTTGTGGACGGCCTTCCCAGAAGAGTTGGAGCTGTTATAGCTACAAAGGGTGGGCCAACCCAATATTGAACCCTATGGACTAAGACTGGGATGTCATTAAAGTTTATGTGCGTGTAAAAGCAAATGACCCAATACTTTTTACCTTGGTCTCATCAGACCAGAGAATCTTATTTCTCACCATCTTGGAGTCCTTCAGGTGTTTTTTTAGCAAACTCCATGCAGGTTTTCATGTGTCTTGCACTGAGGAGAGGCTTCCGTCGGGCCACTCTGCCATAAAGCCCCGACTGGTGAACGGCTGCAGTGGTGGTTGACTTACTACAACTTTCTCCCATCTCCAGACTGCATCTCTGGAGCTCAGCCACAGTGATCTTTGGGTTCTTCTTTACCTCTCTCACCAAGGCTCTTCTCCCCGATAGCTCAGTTTGGCCGGACGGCCAGCTCTAGGAAGGGTTCTGGTCGTCCCAAACGTCTTCCATTTAAGGATTATGGAGGCCACTGTGCTCTTAGGAACCATAAGTGCAGCAGAAATTTTTTTGTAACCTTGGCCAGATCTGTGCCTTGCCACAATTCTGTCCCTGAGCTCCTCAGGCAGTTCCTTTGACCTCATGATTCTCATTTGCTCTGACATGCACTGTGAGCTGTAAGGTCTTATATAGACAGGTGTGTGGCTTTCCTAATCAAGTCCAATCAGTATAATCAAACACAGCTGGACTCAAATGAAGGTGTAGAACCATCTCAAGGATGATCAGAAGAAATGGATAGCACCTGAGTTATATATATGAGTGTCACAGCAAAGGGTCTGAATGCTTAGGACCATGTGATATTTCAGTTTTTCTTTTTTAATAAATCTGCAAAAACGTCAACAATTCTGTGTTTTTCTGACAATATGGGGTGCTGTGTGTACATTAATGAGGAAAAAAAATGAACCTAAATGATTTTAGCAAATGGCTGCAATATAACAAAGAATGAAAAATTTAAGGGGGTCTGAATACTTTCCGTCCCCACTGTACGTCGGCACAATGGCACGGCTGCGCAAATGGGCATACAGATATGTCCCCTTTAAGATGCGGCATTGTGGGCGCACGTGTACTGTGTGTGCCCGCGGGTCCTGCGGACTCGATGTCCGCCGGTGTCCCACTATCGTGTCATGGAGCGGCAGGACGGCGAGATGTCTATGTAAAGAAGGCATTTCCCCGTTCTGCCTTGTGACATGACAGAGATCTACTGCTCCCTGTCATCGGGAGCAGTGATCGCTGTCATGTCAGTGGAAGCCCCTCCCCCCTACAGTTTGAACACCTCCCTAGGACACACTTAACCCCTTCATCACCCCCTAGTGTTTAACCCCTTCCCTGCCAGTGTCATTTACACAGCAATCAGTGCATTTTTATAGCGCTGATCGCTGTATAAATGACAATGGTCCCAAAATGGTGTCAAAAGTGTCCGATGTGTCCGCCATAATGTCGCAGTCACGACAAAAAATCACAGATCGCCGCCGTTACTAATAAAAATAATAATAATAAAAATGCCATAAATCTATCCCCTGTTTTGTAGACGCTATAACTTTTGTGCAAACCAATCAATATACGCTTATTGCGATTTTTTTTTTTTTTTTACCAAAAATATGTAGAAGAATACATATCGGCCTAAACTGAGGGGAAACATTTTTTTATTTATATATTTTTGGGGGGGATATTTATTATAGAAAAAACTAAAAAATATTGCTTTTTTTTTTTTTTTTTCAAAATAGTTGCTCTTTTTTTGTTTATAGCGCAAAAAATAAAAACCGCAGAGGTGATAAAAAAAAAGGACGTCAATTTTATTTGGGTGCAACGTTGCACGACCGCGCCATTGTCAGTTAAAGCGACGCAGTGCCGAATCGCAAAAAGTGCTCTGGTCAGGAAGGGGGGTAAATCCTTCCGGGGCTGAAGCGGTTAAATGAACAAAAAAAAACAAAACAAACAGTATTGGGCACACATACACAGTAAGTCATTTATAATGATTCTGTAAACCGTTCTGCACAACCCGGTTTGTTCAGAATGGGTTCTGATTTGTGGCTGAAGGTCAATCCACATTGTATAAAAAAAAAAAAACAAAAAAAAAACCACGTATGTCTAGAAAATAATATACCTATATGGTGATTATCCTCCATCTGAACGCTAAGCATGTCCAAAGCTGTTAGAATCGCCCACACAACCTGCCATTAATTCTCCCTCATTATCGTCATCTAGGCTTCTCGAAATATTTATGCCGCTGTTTTCTGTTCGCTTGCAGGCGGCAACGGCATCGGCGCTAATCAAAGAGAATTTCCGCAAACACCGCTGATTAAGACAATTCCTTCTCCCTGGGAGAAGACAACCCACCATGAAGAGGCTTCACAGAAACTGTCAATGTTCAGGAATCATCTACATGTCAAAAAGAAACTGTTTGGCATAAAATCTTTTTTAGAGGAAGCTGTATGTAAAAAAATAAATAAAAATACAATAAAAAAAAAAACAACAGAGATACAAATATTTTAAATAATTGCCAGAAGTTTTTTTCCCACCGAACCTTCGGATTTAAAGCTTTTGAGAACTGTGGTAATAACCATGATTTAGAATATTATTAGGTTTTCCTTAATATATTTATATTAGGACATACAATATATTTCCAGCTATTTCCAATGCACATATACACTGTATTACCAAAAGTATTGGGACGCCTGCCTTTTACACACACATGAACTTTAATGGCATCCCAGTCTTAGTCCATAGGGTTCAATATTGGGTTGGCCCACCCTTTGCAGCTATAACAGCTTCAACTCTTCTGGGAAGGCTGTCCACAAGGTTTAGGAGTGTGTCTATGGGAATGTTTGACCATTCTTCCAGAAGAGCATTTTGAGGTCAGGCACTGATGTTGGACAAGAAGGCCTGACTTGCAGTCTCCGCTCTAATTCATCCCAAAGGTGTTCTATCGGGTTGAGATCAGACCAGTCAAGTTCCTCCACCCCAAACTCGCTCATCCGTGTCTTTTATGGACCTTGCTTTGTGCACTGGTGTGCAGTCATGTTGGAACAGGAAGGGGCCATTTGTTATTTTGGACAATTCGCAACTTCGGATAAATTCGTATTTGTTACGATCACTAACAGCCAAATTTGAAAGGAAATTCCAATACCTATAATTTAATAGTTAGTTATTATTAATTAGTTAGTTATTCTTTTTAATTTTCGGATTTTCTTTCTTATTTTCGGATTTTTTTTTTTTTTTAAACTTACGAATTTTTGAATCTATGAATTTCCGAATGAATGAATTTTAGAATTTTTGGATTTACAAATTTACGAATTTTTTAATTTACAAATTTAGGAATTTACAAATCTACGAATTCTCTGATTTACGAATTGCGATCATAACGAATGACCCGAAAAACAAAAATAACCCAAAGCGAATTAAACGAATCTATGAATTTCTGAATTTTAGAATTTTCGGATTTACGAATTTACGAATTTTTTAATTTACAAATTTACAAATGTACGAATTTATGAATTTACGAATTTTCTTATTTACAAATTGCGATCATAATGAATGACCCGAAAAACAAAAATAACCCAAAGCGAATTACACGAATCTATGAACTTCCGAATTTCTGAATTTTAGAATTTTCGGATTTACGAATTTACAAATTTTTTAATTGACAAATTTACGAATCTACGAATTTACGAATTGCGATCACTAACAGCCAAATTTGAAAGGAGATTCCAATACCTATAATTTAATAGTTAGTTATTATTAATTAGTTAGTTCGTTATTCTTTTTAATTTTCGGATTTTCTTTCTTATTTTCAGATTTTCGTTTTTATTTTAAACTTACGAATTTTTGAATCTATGAATTTCCAAATGAATGAATTTTAGAATTGTTGGATTTACAAATTTATGATTTTTTTTAATTTACAAATTTACGCATTTACAAATTTTTTAATTTACAAATTTACGAATTTACGAATTTTCTGATTTACGAATTGCGATCATAACGAATGACCCGAAAAACAAAATTAACCCAAACAAAATTAAACAAATCTATGAATTTACGAATTTTAGAATTTTCGGATTTGCGCATTTTCAAATTTTTTAATTTACAAATTTACGAATTTACAAATCTACGAATTTACGAATTCTCTGATTTAAGAATTGCGATCATAACGAATGACCCGAAAAACAAAAATAACCCAAAACGAAATAAACGAATCTATGAATTTACAAATTTCCGAATTTCCGAATTTTAGAATTTTAGAATTTTTTAATTTACAAATTTACAAATGTACGAATTTATGAATTTACGAATTTCTCTTATTTACGAATTGCGATCATAACGAATGACTGAAAAACAAAAATAACCCAAAACGAATTAAACGAATCTATGAATTTACGAATTTACGAATTTTAGAATTTTCGGATTTTTCGGCAGTGTACATGTCTAACAACAGTACACATGTAAAAGTAAACTGAGGAAAAAAATAATGACGGCACTGTCTGTTTTGTATAGATAAGTCATGGCAGAGTAGATATTTGAACAAAAACAGAAACAAGTCTACCTTGCGGTGGCGGCGGCAGCGGCATGATTCCATCCCACAAGTGCCACCAGTGAACATTCTCCCTTCAGTACACAAATGTCGCTCAAACTGACGGATGTTGAAATAGAAGCTTACAAACTGCCCTCCAGGACTGCTGTGCTCTTCTATTTTCTTTCCTCCAAAGGAAGCCGATACCGCTAGATAACCCAATGCATCTCCCAATCATGATGCAGTCACTTGAAGTATACCTAAAGGCAAAACTTTTTTTTTTTTTTTTTTATAGAATTATGAGAGGATATTTTGTTTTCATTCACTCTCTCTAAACCATCTATAAATTGCTGTACGATTGCCACAGCCTTCACACAGCCATTGTGAATAATCCCCATAATGTGTTACATGTTTATTTGCAATGATCGTCAGCTCCATCTAGTGGACGCAATGCTGAATTTTTCAGAACTACCACAATCAGAAAAAAAAAAAAAACAGATGACGGCCACTAGATGGAGCTGTTGATCATTTGAAATACACGTTAAAAATTACACATACTATACTCTGCTAATTTTCCTCCCCTGGTTCTGGAAATTAATAAATCCTTGAGGTCTTGGACTAAATACCCATTATCCTTATTGGGCAGGATAAATGTTTTAAAAATGTCTATTTTACCTAGACTATTATACTATTTTGAAACTTTACCAATTGCTTTACCCTCATCCCAATTAAAGACACTTCAACGTAACTTTCTAAAGTTCATATGGGGCGGAGGGGCCCATCGTATAGCCAGTTCAGTGGTGTTTGCTCCGAGGTCCAGGGGTGGAATGGGTGCCCCGGACATTTTCAAATATTATTATGCTTCACATTTAAGGCCTATTATTTCTTGGTCATCCCTCTTTGCTCCAAACCAGTGGTCCACTATTGAGAAGGGTGTGATATACCCGGTTCACCCATGTACCTTGGTTTGGGATGATTCCCTTCCTATAGATCCCACTTTTAGACACCAGTGCACTGGCCCAATGAATTTTACTATAACTATTTGGCGTAAATGTTTCAAAAAATACCAACTCATCTCACCCTGCTCTCCGCTCATCAATGTACTGTTAAACCCACTCATACCAGATAGTCTCTCCTTGAGCAGGATCTTCCCATGGCTCAACGCCTCCCTTTTTCAACTTCGAAATTTAGTAAACCCGGTTACGCGAAAGCTACATTCCTTTGATACCTTACGTGAGAAATGTAATATCCCCAACCAACTTTTTTACTTCTACCTGCAGGTCAGACACTTTTTCCACTCCAAATCTTCATCATTATCACTCGAAAGTCCAACTAATTTCGAATACATATGTGCTCAGGGACCCCACCAGTTACACCTAATATCCTCCATCCATCGTGTCCTTCATGAGTCGACACCTCTGACTGAGACCACACATCATTATATGGGAAAATGGTCCCATTTATTGGGCAGAGCTATATCAATTCAACTATGGGACAAGATTTGGTCTTCTGTCTCCAAATCTTCTAAGTGTGTGACCCAACGGGAGACTTCTATGAAAATTCTTATGTTCTGGTATAGAACCCCTGATGTTATTCATAAATACGACCCCTCAGTCCCGCCGCGCTGTTGGCGTTGTGGGATTGACACGGGTTCTTTATTCCATATATTTTGGCAGTGTTCAAAGATACAACCTTTCTGGGGGGAGGTGGGGCTCCTGATACAGAAAGTGCTGGATAAATCTCTCCCATTGGACCCATTACACTATTTGTTGAGCCTCCCTTTCCCTGACTTAACCAAAAGAGCTAACCGGCTTCTTTATTATATACTATTAGCTGCCAAACGACTTATCCCCCTTTGTTGGCTGTCCGGTGCTCCTCCCCCTTGGCCCAAATTTTTACAATTAGTAACTGATATCCGAAGGATGGAATATCTAACGGCCTCAGTACATGATACTATCCCCCAATTTGAAAAATTGTGGAAACCCTGGGATGAGTCGGAATTTGGGATTCCTATGCCAAACACCGTTCTTTAAGTTATGATATCCCACCCCCCCCCCCCCCCCCCCACCTGCCACCTGCCCCATTTTCATATGTTTTACTTAGAACTTAAAATCACATACCACATGTCCTCCATAGAATCTATGTTCCTCTCTCTTATGTAACTAAATTTTACACTTCTGATCCTGCACTTTTATTTTAGGAATAATATTTTTCTGTACAGAGTACAGAGCGGTTTATGCTCTGTAATTCTGAACTTTGTTCTTATGTACTTATTTTGTTTTTGCTATAAAGATACTATCAAAACTTTATATTTTATATTTTATATTGTACAACACTACTGCTGTACTTGTTCATTGTATATTGTTAAAATCTAATAAAAATACAATTATAAAAAATTACACATACAGTATACCTTACCGGGGTTATTAATGGCAGTTGTGCAAACGCCGCAACATTCATACAAAACTTTGTTTTTGTTTTTTATAAATAGACACTTTAGACCAGGGATATGCAATTAGCGGACCTCCAGCTGTTGCAGAACTACAAGTCCCATGAGGCATAGCAAGACTCTGACAGCCACAAGCATGACACCCAGAGGCAGAGGCATGATGGGACTTGTAGTTTTGCAGACAGCTGGAGGTCCGCTAATTGCATATCCTTGGAGTGATTCTCCCTAACAGCAAAAAAAAATAAAAAATACTTGAACATGATTGTTTTTGTATAAATCGATCCCTAATTATCCTCGTTGCCAATATCAGTGGCAATGGAAATGAGGGCAATTGCAAAATTTCAAGTTGCCACCAGAACAGGAATAGAGGGGAAATCTTCCAATGGGGACACTTGTGGTGGCATTTCTCTCACATTGGAAAGATATCCTCTCACTTCCTGTTGAGTCTGCAGGACAGGAAGTGTAAAATTGAAAAAAAAAAACACCCCTCTCCATTGAAATGAATGAAAAGCTCTTCAAAAGCGCTCAGTGTTTTACTGGCAGTTTATAAGCGCCACAGTGTGAAAGGGGCCTGACTGCTGCAGGACCGCAGATTTACTGCTACAGGATCCAGGGCCGGTGCTACCACTAGGCAAACTAGGCAAGCGCCTAGGGTGCACTGCATGCTATGCAGGCTGCAGCATGTAACTAACTCAGTGTTAGGCAGCTGCTCCGTCCGGCCGGTATTGTAATTAGAGGCGCAGTGCAGCACTGGAGCCAGCGATAGAGGAAACAGAGCCAATGCTTCCTGTATAGCGCCACCTCCTATCACATGGGCAGGGCAAGAGGGTGGAGTCAGGGGCGGAGCCAATGGGGGAACAAAAATGACTGGCGGGCTGCTTCTGCTGTAATTAATCACAGCAGAAGCCAATCTGCTGGTGTTGGGAACTGGATGTCCGCTGGCACCTGCCGATCGTCAATAAAACGCAAAGAACGGAGCTCTGTGTATGTAAACAAGGCAGATCTACATTCTTAAAGGGGGGGGGGATGAATTTTGAAGATGGAATAAAATCCATCTCTTCCCCTACTTACTTGCTCTGAAAAATAAGCAAATAAATAAATAAATAAATAAATAATAAGCAAATAAATAAATAAATAAGCAAAAATAAGCAAATAAATAAATAATAAGCAAAAATAAGCAAATAAATAAATAAATAAATAAATAAAAAATAAGCAAATGAATAAATAAATAAGTAAATAAGCAAAAATAAGCAAATAAATAAATAAATAAATAAATAAATAAATAAAAAATGAGCAAAAATAAGCAGGAAGATTGGGAGGGATTATAGTAAGAATGAGTCATAATTATAGTTTATAATGTTAATAAAAATTCAGTAATAAAATTGCAAAGTACATCCGGTGTGGGGTGTCTTTTATTAAATATATTTGCGTGCAGCCTTCTGTTTTCTAGGCAAAGACATGTTTTCTGAGCACTCATACGTCCTCGTATGACCTCCATAAAATAATAACACATTTCTGTGAAATGTTTTCCATGTTGCTTTCAAAAATGAATTAAAAATAAATAAAAGGAAATCAAAACACCAATATTTCTACAATTTTTTTTAACATTAAAAAAAAAAACAAATAAAATAAAATAAACTATCTGTTATTTTTTAAATGTTAAACCATGATGTCGCATTGTCATGTTTTGCATGAGAACTAATAACATCACATTTGGAGCATATTTATCAAATGTCAGCACATCTAGGCCCATTCAGGCCATACAGTTTTACAAATATCCTGAGTGGTAAATGCAGGGGTGATTGACATGGGGGGAGGGGTACAAATAGGCATTTTCAGTCTAACAAATGCAAAATAAAAATCAGCTTTACAAGGTCCTTGGGAATTGTCATGTCACATTGTGTTAGGGCTCATACACACTTGCTTTGCTCTCCCCGAACAGCGATTTGCATTCGCATCGCGCTTCAAAGAGCATTTTACAGGCAGCGAGGAGGCGTTGTATTGCCACTGCAACCTGCTTTCCACCCTTTCTCCCAGGTGTGGCCCCTGCTGAACGCGACCCCTTTCAAGTGAATGGGGCCTGCTCTGCTCTTCAGGTTCCCCCGCAATCAGGTGCAATGCATGTGCAGAGCAGGCCCCATTCACTTGAAAGGGGTCGCGTTCAGCAGGGGCCACACCTGGGTGACAGGGTGGAAATCTTCAGCTGCAGCTGTGAGGCAAAGCGTTCCAGCCACTGCCTTTATACACCTCTGGCCAGCTGCCTCTGCAGCTAATGGGGGTAACAGTTTCGGGGGGGTGGGGGGGGCGGTAAAAAACAATCTCAACCCTTCAACCACTAGTGTGAATGAGCCATCAAGACCACAGGATGAAAACACTTTCATCCATTCATTAAAAAGGATCGAAGCAGTACAAACTCAAAAAATAAAGGGCTTTGTGGGCACAACATGAGGCAGAAAGGATATATATAAAAAAATATATATGTCTTTAATACAAAATTACAAAAACACATATAGGAAAAATAAACACTAAAATATGACAGACCCTCAACTGGACAGGGTCAACCCCAATACCAAGAAAGGAGGCATGGATTGTTTGAGTTGTAGAACAGTCCATTATGGAAAGATTATATGTGTATCAAGAAAGTAGGGTCCATGAACTCCTCCAAGCTGGTTAGTCAACGCGTTTCGCATGAAATTGCTTCCTCAGGACAAAATTGGGTAGGTGCTGATAAAAGAATTGAACTATACAACAAATTGTATATTATAAAATAATTGAATTCTTCTATCAGCACCTACCCGATTTTGTCCTGAGGAAGCAATTTAATGTGAAATACGTTGACTAACCAGCTTGGAGGAGTTCACGGACCCTACTTTCTTGTTGTTGGTGAAAATTGCTACCTGAATTTGGTCTCTTAACCACATGCCGACCAGCGCACGACGATGTACGTCGGAACAATGACACGGCTGGGCAAATGGGCGTGCAGGTACGTCCCCTTTAAATCGCGGCATTGGGAGCACGCGTGCGCCCGCCGCGTACTCCGTGACCGTGCCTGCGGGTCCCGCGGACTCGATGTCCGCCGGGTGCCCGCGATCGTGTCACGGAGCGGCAGAACGGGGAGATGCTTGTGTAAACAAGGCATTTCCCCGTTCTGCCTTGTGACATGACAAAGATCTACCGGGAGCAGTGATCGCTGTCATGTGAGTAGTAGCCCCTCCCCCCCACAGTTAGAATCACTCCCTAGGACACACTTAACCCCTTGATCGCCCCCTAGTGTTTAACCCCTTCCCTGCCAGTGTCATTTACACAGTAATCAGTGCATTTTTATAGCGCTGATCGCTGTATAAATGACAATGGTCCCAAAATAGTGTCAAAAGTGTCTGATGTGTCTGCCATAATGTCGCCGTCACAATAAAAATCGCAGATCGCCGCCATTACTAATGAAAAAAAAAGGAATAATAAAAATGCCATAAATATTTCCCCTATTTTATTCTTATTGTGATTTTTGTTTACCAAAAATATACAGAAGAATACATATCGGCCTAAACTGAGAAAGAAATTAGTTTTTTTTTTTAATACATTTTTTGGGGATATTTATTATAGCAAAAAGTAAAAAAATATTGCTTTTTTTTTCAAAATTGTCGCTTGTTTTGTTTATCGCGCAAAAAATAAAAACCGCAGGTGATCAAATACCACCAAAAGAAAGCTCTATTTGTGGGGAAAAAAAAGGACGTGGATTTTTGTTTGGGTGCCACGCCGCACGACCGCGCAATTGTCAGTTAAAGCGACGCAGTGCCGAATCGCAAAAAAAGTGCTCTGGTCAGAAGGGGGTAAAATCCTTTCCGGGGCTGAACTCGTTAATAAAAAAAAAAAAAAAACAACTGTCGCACAAAAAGAAAATTGGACACTGATTTGTTTTAAAAATGACCCGACCAAGAGCTCTGCTGCCTAATTTTTATGTAGGATTCTGCAACTTTGCTAGAACATTCTACAACAAAATTCAAGTGCATTACTTTCCATGAAAAAAAAAAAATAGAAAACGTTGTCTCATTTCCATATGAAGAAAATGTTTTCCACGTTATGACTATGAAACAAATTTCAGAGCAGATAATTAGATTAAGTCTCATGTATAAGTCATTATGCTCGTGGCCATGCCTGGGATTTTTCTGTGTGAGCATGCATATTGATATTGTTAATGAATTAATTATGGCTCCCTCGCTAACCAACAAATATTTAAATACACGCTTCAGAGCTTAAATTTTAGGCTTTAAGAAATAAACAATTATCTCTATCTATCTATCTATCTATCTATCTATCTATCTATCTATCTATCTATCTATCTATCTATCTATCTATCTATCTATCTATCTATTGATCTATCTTTCGTCCATCTAAGTGCGTGTGTAGGACATTATTATTATAAAAAAACACAAAAAAGGTAGAGGAAACACAATAAATTTAGAGGACTTTGCTACTCTACAGACAATATGGGTACAATCTGAATGGATGAGTAGGTGCCTACACAGAGCAGTTTGCTCTCTCCCGGGGGGTTATATTCAAGTTTCCAAACATCAATATATTTTGAAGTCAATATGGTCTTGAGTATGATATACTTCTATGGTGGGATTCCTCTTTGAATGTATTTATTTTTTGGATATCTTGGATTGGAAGACTCCGTGTATTTGTATGCGCTGTTGGAAGCTCTATTTCATTCTGTGAACCACTGGTTTCCTGGACTCCCTGAAAAACTGCTTCTCCCCCGTGAGCCAATTTTTCCTTATTGGATAACTTTTCTCTACATTGATACGTTGAATCAGATCTAACTCTCTGCAAGATAGTGAGACCCACTTTCTCGCAAATCATCGAATCCCAAATGTGTCCTGACGAAGCCTAGCGGTGAAACGTGTTGACGCACTAGGGTTCACATTTTACACTGTATATTTCTCTATATATATGGTTTTTAACTTTTTCCTGCCTTTCCACGCCATTTTGAAATATGTATGTTTCTATGTTTCAATAAATATGAATATTATTTTTCTACATCCTTATTGTTTAATGTGCAGTTAAAGTCGGACTGTGGGTCACTTCTTAGGACCCGTTTTTTCTGTATTTCCATAATTATTTACGGATGAGGCAATGTGAGTGCTTTTTCTATTTCTAGGTGCCTACACAAAATAAAAGGGTCAACCAAGGGGCATTTTTTGAACGCAGTGGGCCTGTATGCAACATCAATACTTGAGCCCCCTTTATCATGGAAAGAACAAGTAACTAAGTGTTTAGCAATCATGTCTTGCAGTGCCAAGATCCTGAGCTCAATTCCCAATAAGAATATGGTAAATGATGTGGTCAGAAAGCAGTGTCAGAATTTACATGAGATATGGCACTAACATCCCGTTTAGGCAAGAAAGAACATTTTGGAGATATGGGACTTTATAGGTGCAAAGAATTGAGACAACAATATGTAAAAAGTATATGTACAAATTTTATTAAACGAGCAACGTCATAAAAACAATATATACAGTACAGTCATGGCCATAGTTGTGTGCAAGACATGCTATTAATGACAATGATTTACTGTAGTCACGTTCATCTTTTCTACATGTTTCGCCATATAGCTTCTTCAGGAAAGAACGTGGGGGTTCAATTGTTTTAAATACAAGAACCTATAATTCGACAACTCATGATGTGAGTCTGAGGGCCCAAACAATGTTAAAACTAAATGAAGAATAAGATCCGACAGTATTTTGCATCCACATGTCCAAACCCCCCCCAAATGTTGCCAAGTCACCAGTAGGGGGGGGGGTGAATAATGATATAATATCATCAATTTATGGGTATCTTGAAATGAGGTATATCTGGGAATAAAGGACTACCAAACTGGAAGCCTCTCCCGTCCAAAGAGAAACAGGAAATGCACCAACCCCTGAAAAACAACCCCACACCATAATCCCCCTCCACCAAATGATTTGGACCAGTGCACAAATCAACAGTAAAGCCTCCTGAGACCATTCATGTGTGGGGTTGCTTCTCAGCCAAGGGAGTGGGGGGCTCACTCACAATTTTGCCTAAGAACACAGCCATGAGTAAAGAATGGTACAAAAACATCCTCCGAGAGCAACTTCTCCCAACTATCCAAGAACACTTTGGTGAGGAACAATGCCTTTTCCAACATGATGGAGCACCTTCCCATAAGGCCAAAGTGATAACTAAGTGGATTGGGGAACAAAGCATCCAAATTTTGGGTCCATGGCCAGGAAACCCCCCAGACCTTAATCCCATTGAGAACTTGTGGTCAATCCTCAAGAGGCGGGTGTACAAAAAAAACGCCACAAATTCTGACAGACTCCAAACATTGACTATGCAAGAATGGACGGCCATCAGTCAGGATGTGGTCCAGAAGTTGATTGACAGCATGCCAGGGGGAATTGCAGAGGTCTTGAAAAAGAAGGGTCAACACTGCAAATATTGACTCTTTCCATAAACTTCATGTCATTGTCAATAAAAAGCCTTATGACTTATGAAATGTTTGTAATTATACTTCAGTATCCCATAGTAACATCTGACAAAAAAGATCTTAAAACACTGAAGCAGCACTTTGTGAAAATTAATATTTGTGTCATTCTCAAAACTTTTAGCCACGTTTGTATGTCCGGTTGTGTGTCCGCTGTCTCTGACACTGAATATTCACTGAATTTTATGTGTGGACCCTTGGTGATGTCAGGGACCACACTTGAGGCCCCCCCCACATCAAGAAAGTTGACCTCCATTGGCCGACCTCTATTACTGTGCATCATTGTCAAAGGGTTAATACAGTGGAACCTTGGTTAACGGGTAACGCGGTTAAGGAGAGTTTTGAAAGAGGAGCGACTTTTAAAAAAAAATCCTGACACGGTTTGCGAGTGTTGTCTCGCAAAACGAGCAGAATTCAAGCTAATGTGGTGTGTAGTACCGCATTTATTTGGCCAGAGGTACGGGGGCGCCGGTGACACTGGAAACATTCGGAAATACTCGGAAATACTCAGTTCCCGAGTGTTTCCGAGCCTTTCCGAGGGTTTCCGAGTTCAGCCAAGCTGTACTCGAGCATTTGCGAGGCTCTCCGGCGCCCCCCCCACCTCTGGCCACATGCAGTATTGCATACAATAGAAGTCAATGTGGAATGAATTATCTTCGTTTGCATTGACTTCTATGGGGGAACTTGCCTTGATATGCGAGTGCTTTGGATTACAAGCATTTTCCTGGAACGGATTATGCTCGTAATCCAAGGTTCCACTGTATAGACAAGTTAATTGGATGTAACCGCTCTATTAAAACTGTGGCCGTGATAAGTCACTGGTTGCAAAAATAAATGGCAGAGGGACCTGAAGTACATCCTGCCACAAGAGTGACTGAGAGGATATAATTACTTTACAAAATATCTTCACTAAATCAATTATTTTACACACAGAGACATAACTAATTAGTTTATAGTTACAGGTCAAGGATACAGTTGCATTAAAAATGTCATATTTCTCAAGTGATGAGACAAGGCCAAATTAGGAACGGATTGGGTTCTCTCTGGGAAACAATGATTTTTCATTCTAATCAAATATTTTCTCTGGGATATTTTGGAAGCCGTAATTGTATTGTGGCTGGTTAGTGAGGAGCAGAAGAGTCAGGATGAGTGTCAGGCTGGAGGCTTGCTGAATCCTTTTCATTGTTCAGTTAATAGACCGGCACACAGTCTACATATAAAGCTAGGTGGTGCGGACACGAGTTTACACACATAATTAAAAGGGTTTATCGAGGCGTCACTTAGGGAGCTTCATGGGAACAGATTCCTGCTTAGAGCACTTGAAGATGGGCAGAAGGTTTGTCCAGAGATTGTGAAATACCGAGAGGCTAGACAGGCGATGGGGTCAAAATATATAAACGCAATGCTTTCACATAAAGAAACAAAGTCCTCCACGGTTCTAATGTTGGTGTTCAGAGTTGGAGAATCCAAAGAGTGCACCTTACCACAAAGGGTGATGCAAGATGTCCTCCACCGATATCACAGCACACACGGCCTCCTACCCTCGGTTATGGACCACTCAATAATAATCGGTCAACAGCCCTCAGTTATACAACAGCTCTGAATTAACAAACCCAGAAAGCCACCTGGTATCCTCGATTCTTCTTAATATGGGACACTCCAACAAAGGGGGGCCTCAGATCGTCCAAAATTTAGGAAATAGAACAAAAACGTTTCATTGGGCAGTATTATGGACTCCCAGCCATTATTTAAAGTGTAAGTTAACACCCCCTATAGTTTTCAGCCACGGAAGCTGCCATCTTGGCCTCTGTTTAATCTACAACTGCCATCATGCTGCACATGTGATCAGTTATGACACCAGCTATTGGATGGTTTGACAGTTTGGTTGAGAGCACAATCAATGGGACGTGCCGGAATTGAAACTATTTTATGAATGGGTTTGCTTCCGCTTTAAATACAACCCAAATACACACAAACAATGAAGGTAAAAATAAGAATGTCACTCTGAATTACAATAGGGATGTTTCGAACCAACAAGATGGCCGACTCCCGTGTGTGGCGGCGTTACGTGGACCAGGCTCCACCCAACGCGTTTCATCATGAAAAAATGTCATCAGGGGCAGCATTTATATATTTAAGTTGTTTGCTACCAGCAAATTGTGCTAGCTGCTTTTGCTCAATATTTATGGTTTATTATTGTGAGCGCAGGCGGTCTGACATATATATCATTAGGCTAGAGGGCTAATATAAAGAGCGATCAGGCTAGCTAAGATACTTAACCTAGACCAGTACTGTACTATAAGTCCAAAAAAATTTGAGTTTATTTTTTTTTAAAGATGATCTTAGCCTTTAAAAACAAATTAACATGGGGAGGGGAATGAAGTTCCATATTAAGAAGGGGCTGGGAAATAAGGTTTAACATAATTAACCCTATCTGTCTTGTGTTGGCAGATGTCATTATCAGTTGTAAACTTTATTTAAGCATTGTTTGTCCTAACCTAACTTAACCAATGGGTTTGAGGCTGGGTTCACACTCAGTGTGGATGTGGCTCACAGCAGGGGTCCTGTCAGAGAAGGGTTTTTTCCAGGCGCATCCGCCATGGTCCTGTGTGCGTGCGAGGTGGATTGGCACTCCGGCGCACGCATGGCCGATGGAGCGGCGCGTGCGTGTGCACGATAGCACACGTGTGCGCGCGGTGACCCGCGCACGCCCGTTGTGAAGCTCTGGCGGGCCTATTTAAAACGGCTCCAGCGCCCAGACGGGTTGCTGGATTGTCGTCAGCTTCCCATTGGTTCCTGCTTCCTGTTTGACATATCTGATTTCCTGTTGTGACCCGGACTGTTCTCACCACCCTACTACTCTCCTGGATTGACCCTCGGCCTGCTTAACGGACTTTGCTTTGCCTGCCACCAGTGTTTGACCCTCGACCTGCTTAACGGACTTTGCCTTGCCTTGCCTGCCACCAGTGTTTGACCCTTGGCCTGCTTAACATACTTTGCCTTGCCTGCCACCAGTGTTTGACCCTCAGCCTGCTTCACGGACTTGGCTTGCCTGTCACCCATGTTTGACCCTCTGCTTGTTTACAGATTTGCTTGCTTCACCCAGCATCAGATCCTCAGCCAGTTCCAAGACCCCTGCAACCCTTGATTCCGGCTCTGCAGTCTTCCTTCAGGAACTCTATACCTGCTGGTGGCCCGTGCTCCTTAGTGCCACCCATTCCCTGTACCATCCCCAGGGAACAGGGTGCGCGTAGTTGTAAGGGCGAACTGCTCTCGGCATCTCGGCCTCGGCAAGTACTCTCCTGACAGGTCCGGTGTGTCCCTGTTCTCCATTTCAGGGACGATTCAGACCCAAATTTTTGCCTGAATATGGACCTGAAAAGGAGCCAAAGACGCACAGGACCCTTGTGCAATCCGCTCCGCGGATGCCACGGAGATGTGTAAACCGGCTCCTTTGAGAGCCAGGCACACTCTTCTGTCATGCAAATTGGATGTGGGGAAACCAGCATCCAGTTCGCACTAGTGTGAACCCATCCTTAGGATCTCAAGGCTTCAAGGCTCCTCAAGGATCAACTAAGGGTATAGGATATGGAGGTTTTTTATTTGTGTGTTTTGGGGTTTTTTTTTTTCTCTGTTGGTTGAACTGGATGAACTTTTGTATTTTTCTACCAGATCAACTATGTAACTATGTGTCCCCACTTTATTCAGAATAGCTTGAAGACCCGTAAAAAAAAAAAATGCTCCAAAAGAAACTAGACAGGTAAGAAACATTTTTAAAAATAATTTTAGGTATGTCGTTTATTTAGATATGGGGGTTTCTAAAATATGACTACAAAATTGGAAATACGCTTTACGTCTTCAAAGTATTTGTAAGGCTGGAGTAGCCACTGCAGTCTGACTTATATCCACTAATAATTAAGCTGCCGGCATGCACAGCCTCAGCACCACACTGGCTTGATGTATGAACATTTCTGACACCATAGGAGCTTTAAGGGAGGAAGCAGGCTACTTGTCCTCCATTCCATCCAACTGCATCTCTCCGGGGCTGTACTGGCCATGAGCCGCATTTTATTGTCTCAGGTCAGTAAGCAGCTACTGGAAGCTCCACGCCAATGTTCTCTTTGGAGACCTATACAAAGAAAATATCCTCCAGTTATTTTAGTTATAAGTTTCTTTGAAATGTAATATATTGTCACCAACAACATGTAAAGTGAACCTGTACATTGCTCAATGTAAAATGTTTTGTTTACTGATACGACCATTAGGAGCATGTACTTACCTTCCACGCTAACACCCACCAAGCAAATCGAGTCAATTTTATTATTGGATAATTAAGGTTTTTGGTAATGGTATGCAAATAACTTTGAATTGATTTGCATGATTTCAAACCACTGATCTGATAGATAAACCTTGCATAGCAAAATGTATGTGTGGCCTGTACTTCTATCTGGTGAGATAATGGATTGGAGTTCAATGGATTCCACCACCCCAGCATCTCCAGAACATGGTTTATTTCTGTTGATGCTACAGATTCATATATTGAACAGTATATGCACAGCACCACTACTGAATGTAGATTTACATCTCCGTGGAAGCAAGGGAAGCCTTCCCTTAATCCATTTTGATTACTTGGAGAAGTCTTTCTCAACCAGGGTTCTGTAGAACCTTAGGGTTCCTTAAGCAAAAGACAATTTCTGTCTCTCAGAAACCACTGACATCAATTACGTTTTTAGCTGTCTGTAAAGAAGGGTTAGCCTTCCCATTGATCAACAAAATGTAAGGGGATCCTTTTCTACTGACCGATAATATAAGTTGGTTCTTCTCACAATGGTCACCAATTTATGGGACCATTACACTGACCACCTCACTAAAGAAGACATTTTGTCAAGACTTGGATCACTTTCTGGTGGCACTTTGGTTTCCTGGGCAAAAAATCATAGTTCTGGTGTCCACCAGCAGGTTTCTCCCAGCAGACCCCAGTCGAGGTCCCCGGGTTACAAACATCCGACTTACAAACGACTCTTACAAACAGAGGGAGACAACAGGAAGTGAGAGGAAATCTACCCCTAGGAAGGGAAATTCACTCCTGTAAGAGTTATCATGTGAAAAAGGTGTCTCTACTGAAGCTTTATCACCAATCCTTGTTCCCGCAACAACCCAAAATTTTCAAAATCCAATTGTCATAGAAAAAACAGAAAGTGAGGTGAAATCTTCTGAACAGTGGCACAGAGAGCAAAACAAATGTTACAGGAGTGATAACCTTTCCCTATGCTATCCAAAAAAACGTAAAAATTATTTTTTTTGGCTGGAGCTACACTAAAAAAATCTACCTGTTCCGACTTACAAATTCAACTTTAGAACAAACCTACAGACCCTATCTTGTTTGTAACCCGGGGACTGCCTGTATTCAGTTTCCACCTGATGCTGGCTGTTTGGAGGGTATTTAGATCCTCCCCCTACTTGCGCCTCTTGCTCCAATGTTCTGCTGCTGCCTGACTCTTTTTGTCATAGATCTGATCTTACTCCTGCCCTACATCCTGTACCTTGTTGCCTCTTTCCTGCTCCCCTTGTATCTGACCCCAGTTTTGGTTCCCTCCTTCCCATCTGTGCTGGTGTCTGGGTGAACTTTGTTTCACTCTAAACAAATCTCACTTAAGGTTCCATTCACATCTTGGCGTATGGGGGTGACAATCGCGGTAAAAACGCTCAAATAGAATCGCGGGACGCCCCGTTGCCCAAGAGAATCTCATGTACTTCTTTTGGGCAACAGGCGTTCCGCGATTCTGTCCACACGTTTTTACCGCGATTGTCGCCCAACGAATTGCGGCAAAATAGCGCCACGTTTGGGGTGCTATTGAAATTTACGGGCAACGCACGGGTATCCCACGATTTGCCGCTATTGCGAATCGTGGGCAGAATCGCGGCGATTCCACCCACGAACGCAGAGATGTGAATGGAGCCTAAAGCATACACAGTCTGGTCCCAGTTTCCTGAGTTCTAGTCATGCAGATCTGGCAATGCTCAGTGGAGAGGAAGCCACAAAACCATAGCCCATGTTTGACCTTTTTCTGCATCTCAAGGACTGATAAAGCTACTGCATGTGGACCCCAAAACCAATACAGGTAAAAGAAGGGGTTCCCCCTTAAAGGACTTTTAGGGCCCTGGGGATTGTAAGTACAGTCACCATGGATACTACATAATCATAGTAAAAAGTAGAAAAATAGAAGGATATAGAAAAATCTATGATTTTATTACACAAGAATAAAAAATATTATCGAAATACGTGTAAACATAATACGTGGCTGTGCAGATGTACATCAAAATGACACAACAAGGCTGTAAAACACTAGAGGGTTCCGGACCACCATGATGGAGAAACGGAGTCCTTGAACCATACCCAACGCGTTTCAGAATTTCTTCTTTCTTCAGGGGTGTTTTAAAAGTTGAAAAATAGTCACAATGTTGACGAATAGAAAACAATGTATCAGCCACAACAGTTTAAAAGCAGCAACATTCATCCAGGGATCGCTCAAGATCCAAAGCCAACTCACCACACCGGCAGATCTAACCACAGAGGCCCAGCAAGACTGGGTATAGGGAACACCCTAAGCAAGGTGGATATGCAGTAGGGAGATTGTATTATGTGCGGTTTGGCATCAAGAGATTAGTTGGCATACAGCATGCCCTGGACGAGCAGTGTGAGGACACATCATCTGACCATTCTATATTCTTCTATTTTTCTACTTTTTACTATGATTATGTAGTATCCATGGTGACTGTACTTACAATCACCAGGGCCTTAAAAGTCCCGTAAGGGAGAACCCTTCTTTTTCCTATTACCATTTGGGATGTTGGCCCACCCCTAGTTTGACCTACCTCAACTTTTCTGTCCAAAACCAATACAGACCCCTTCAACCTTGCAAGCATTTTTGTGACCATGCTGACACCCATTTTTTTGGCACCCAAGAACCGAACAGGTCCTGTATTTCTCAGGGTATAATATCTAATTCAATTTTAGAGCACCTTTAATAATGGCTTCTTGGCAGAGATAAACAGTCAGCTAACTAACTTTTTTTTTTTTTTCTTGGACTGGTGTTGCTAATCAAACAAAACTTTTGCTTTTGCTAGCGGCCACGTAGCGATAATATTATACATCATTCATTGTATCTGCACCACAAAGTTGCTCCAATATAAATTGACTTTATTATGAAGACAGTATATATTCATTCTTAAATATTAATTTTTTCCCCATTTCAACTAAATCTCGAGAAAGTTATGAAAAAGCTTCTATAATGAGAAATACATTAAACATTTCAAAGAACTTAGGAGGATCTTTTATATTTAAAAGCCAAAAAGAATCCTTATACCTCAAAGAACACCTAAGTATTCATCAAATAGAATAATTCCTCTATTTGCACGTCTAGCACCTCTTCAGTATGCACGCCGTAGATTTAAAAAGATATAAAGGGAACTTTTTTATGAAATAAACCCGTGAGCTGCCACCATTGACTTTTATTTTTAATGTTGAACTACAGCCAGGAGGAAATTAATTTGTGATTAGCCTTGCAGCATCGGGGCTCCCCGGGTTTGAATGCCAGTCAGGACACTGTGTTCGTGGAGTTTGCACGTTCTCCCTGTGCTTGTGTGAGTTTCTTTGGGTACTCTGGTTTCCTCCTCCACTCTAAAGATATACTGGTAATTTAACTGGTTCATTAACCACTTCAGCCCCGGAAGATTTGGCTGCTGAATGACCGGGCCATTTTTTGCGATTCAGCACTGCGTCGCTTTAACTGACAATTGCGCGCTGTACCCAAACAAAATTAACGTCCTTTTTTTCCCACAAATAGAGCTTTCTTTTGGTGGTATTTGATCGCCTCTGTGGTTTTTATTTTTTGCGCTATAAACAAAAGAATAGCGCCAATTTTGAAAAAAACGCTATATTTTGTACTTTTTGCTATAATAAATATCCCCATTTTTTTTTTTTAAAAAAAGCTCATTTTTTTCTCAGTTTAGGCCGATATGTATTCTTCTACTTATTTTTGGTAAATATGCGTATATTGATTGGTTTGCGCAAAAGTTATAGCGTCTACAAAATAAGGGATAGATTTATAGCATTTTTATTAATATATATTTTTTTTTTTACTAGTAATGATGGCGATCTGCGATTTTTTATTGGGACTATGACATTATGGCGGACACATTGGACACTTTTGACACATTTTTGGGACTATTGGCATTTATACAGCAATCAGTGCTAAAAAAATGCACTGATTACTGCAAAAATGTCACCGGCAGGGAAGGGGTTAACACTAGGTGGCGATCAAGGGGTTAAGTGTGTTCCCTATGTGTGTTTCTAACTGTAGGGGGAGGGGACTGACCTAGAGGAAGTGACGGATCATGGTTCCTAGCTAATAGGAACTCACGATCTGTCACGCCTCACAGGACAGAATGGGAAGTTGTGTGTTTACACACACACTTCCCTGTTCTGCCTCTCGTGCCCCCGTTCGCTCGTGGCTGGCGGTCATCGCGACCGTCGGCCACGAGCACCGGCACCTCCGCTGTGCAGCGGGCGGGTGCGCGCGCCTGCCATAACGATCCCACAAGCCAACGTATAGCTACGATGGCTCGCGGGATCGTGCCGACCTGCCACAGTATAATGACGGCCGCTGGTCGGCAAGGGGTTAACAAATTGGCTCTAGTTTGCAATAGGAACCTTAAACTGCTTGAGGGTAAGGAATGATGTGAATGAACACCATTATAAAGGTGCTTCCTTCCAAAATGCTGTCCATTTGTTCTTGAAATGCATTCTTATATTCTTCGCCCCTAATCAAGCATGCACCTTATCCCTCTTTACTGCTTGTTCCTGTTACTACAACTGGGGACGGTTGTTTTCTCTCTGTGGAAAATAGCTCCTGGTTGTACTACCTCACCATTGCAGTTTATGGAACTGATGATGTGGCTCCTTCTGAGGGCAGATTTGATCTCCACACCACCTGGTCACAACCCACCCATGGCTTACAATCTAGCACAGCCTTTATCGACCAGGGTTCCATGAAACGCTAGGGTTCCTCCAGAAGTTGCTAGGAGTTCCTTGAGAAGTACACAACCTGTGCCTCCCAGATAAGTTCCCAATGACACCATTGATCTTTCTTAGCTATCTGTAAGGGGGTAATTCTTCCCAATGACCACAAGTGTAAGGAACATCATTCCCACTGACCATCACACTAATGTACTCTGAACTTTTGATATTATTGCAAAGGTTCCTTCATGTTAAAAAGGTTGAGAAAGGCTGATCTAGATTCAGCTCTGAGCACCACCCACTCACCTATATGTCAAGAATTTCCATGGTACTATGGGAAATGTTGTTTCTAATTCTTCATAGCGGCCCACGGAGGATATGAAGTGTGTCCCCTACTTAAAGCATTCATTAAAAGAGGAGTCAATGAGGTCACACACAGTGAAATGGAATCATGGAGCCCTCAGGTTCCTCCAGAGGTTGTGTGGGGTTCCTTGAGCAGTGCGCAACCTGTGTCTCTCAGATGACTAACCACTGTGCACAATTATCTTTTTAGCTATCTGTAAGGGGGGTAATCTTCCCAATGACCACAAAGAGCATTCTTCCCACTGACCATCGCACGAATGTACGATGAACTTTGGACACTGTAATTATTGATAAGATTTCCCTGAGCCTGGAAAGTGTTTGCAAGGGTTCCTTTGTGGTAAAGAAAGGCTGATCTAGCATCAGCTCTGAGCACACCCAATCAGCCATTTGTCATGAATTTCCATGTTACCATGGGATATGTAGTTTCTAATTCTTCATAGTGGTGCACGGAGGATTTGAAGTGCGACCCCCTACCTAGATCCTCCCCACAGTGCCTAGGCAAAGCATTCATAAAATAAGGAGTCAAAGAGGTCACACACACACAGTGAAATCAGCGATTACTGTAAAAGTATCAAGGGGCTGGATGCAAGAACATAGAACAGACAACCTTTGAAGACATCAGAGAAGATGGTGGCGTGACGGATCCCTACAGAACACTGCTGAATTGCTAGGTATGTGAATATATTTTTTCATGCACAGCTCAATGAAAAAGGTAAGAGGGGGATAAATTTGAGTGTGGGAGGGGGAGGGGGGTTAAATTGCTCTTTAACATGAACTTATTTTGGTCCCATTCACATCATTGTGATGTATTATCGGGGCATTAGAGGCACCACAATGCACTGTGGTGTGTTATGGCGCAGGAGACACTGGAGGCAGTGGGAGCCATAGGACTCTGCTGCTGTCAGCAACTCCTTTGAGGAGGGAGCAGGGCATGGTTTACCGGTGCTGTGTGCGTCTATGGATGCACACAGCCTAGCTCGGGAGCACGTCTGCACCAAGCCAGGTACTAAGGAGGCACCAAAAACAGGGGGAAGGTAACAGCTCCGGCAGGGGACTCCCAGAAGAGGAGGTAAGGGACGCCTCTGTTTAGTATCATTGCACAGAGCAGGTAAGTATAACCTCTTTTTTATTTGGCTAAAAAAAAAAAATGAATACATGCATGATAAAAAGTCAGAGAAAGTCAGGGTTATAACCCTCCCTTATTCTATCCAAAATGAAAACAAGTGACCGTTTTTCTACTTTAAATCAGAGAGCAACAAAAAAGAGGTCTATGGTGCTAATAAAAGTCATATCAGACATCCTGCGCCATCTGCCCTTAGACAGGTTCACTTTAATAACATTTAGCAAATAACAAAATAGAGAGTTCTGCTTTGTTGTCTACTAATGACAGCCATTTTCCTCTCTCTATGGCAAGATAAGACTCAGTATTTCACAGTGACTCCAGATAGCGGATATTTAACCGCAGGGCAAATGATTCTTAATGGCAAAGATAGGAGGCCATCTGTTGTGTCAGCTTGGGTAGGCGACAGAAAATCTACTGGCTCACTATAGGTAAAGAAACTCACAGACTTCACCTTCTGCAGCACATCTGGCAAATAGCAGCTGCCAATCAATTATATTTCTGTGAAAATTGACTTTTTTTTTCAAATTCAAAGCCCAATAAGGCTTAAAAAAATCCTGCCTATGCAATGCAGCATAGAGGAATACACAAACAGCAACAGATTTTAATGATGTGGATCCCAAGGTTCTTTTATGGTACATAAAAACTAGACGATTTTCAGAGAATTTCAACCATCATCGACTCACCAGAATTTACATTGAAAGTAATTGTGAGAAACTAAGCAAGCTACAGTGCCTCAAAAAAGTATTCATACGCCTTGAAATATTCCACATTCTTTCATGTTACAACTAAAAACGTAAATATATTTTATTGGGATTTTATGTGATAGACCAACACAAAGTGGCACATAATTGTGAAGTGGAAGGAAAATGATAAATGCTTTTCACAATTTTTTACAAATAAATATGTGAAATTTATGGAGTGCATTTGTATTCAGCCCCCTTTACTCTGATACCCCTAACTAAAATCTAGTGGAACCAAGTGCCTTCAGAAGTCACCTAATTAGTAAATAGAATCCACCTGTTGTAATTTATTCTCAGTATAAATGCAGCTGTTCTGTGGAGCCCTCAGATGTTTGTTAGAGAACCTTAGTGAACAAACAGCATCATGAAGGCCAAGGAACACACCAGAGAGGTCAGGGATAAAGTTGTGGAGAAGTTTAAAGCAGGGTTAGGTTATAAAAAAATATCCCAATCTTTGAAAATCTCACGGAGCTCTGTTCAATCCATCATCCGAAAATGGAAAGAGTATGGCACAACTGCAAACTTACCAAGACATGGCCGCAAAACCTAAACTGACAGGCCGGGCAAGGAGAGCATTCATCAGAGAAGAGCCAAGAGGTCTATGGTAACTCTGGAGGAGCTGCAGAGATCCACAGCTCTGATGGGAAAATCTGTCCACAGGACAACTATTAGTCATCTTCTCCACAAATCTGGTCTTTATGGAAGAGTGACAAGAAGAAAGCCATTGCTGAAAGAAAGCCATAAGAAGTCCCATTTGCAGTTTGCAAGAAGCCATGTGGAGGACACAGCAAACATGTGGAAGAAGGTGCTCTGGTCAGATGAGACCAAAATTTAACTTTTTGGCCTAAAAGCAAAATGCTATGTGTGGCAGAAAACTAACACTGCACATCACCCTGAACATGCCATCCCCACCGTGAAACATGGTGGTGGCAGCATCATGTTGTAGGCATGCTTTTCTTCAGCAGGGACAGGGAAGCTGGTCAGAGTTGATGGGAAGATAGATGGAGCCAAATACAGGACAATCTTAGAAGAAAACCTGTTAGAGTCTGCAAAAGACTTGAGACTGGGGTGGAGGTTCCCCTTACAGCAGGACAACGACCCGAAACATACAGCCAGAGCTACAATGGATTGGTTTAGATCAAAGCATATTCATGTGTTAGAATGGCCCAGTCACAGTCCAGACCTAAATCCAATAGAGAATCTGTGGCAAGACTTGAAAATTGCTGTTCACAGACGCTCTCCATCCAATCTGACAGAGCTTGAGATATTTTGCAATGAAGAATGGGCAAAAATGTCCCTCTCTAGATGTGCAAAGCTGGTAGAGACATCCCCAAAAAGACTTGCAGCTGTAATTTCAGAGAAAGGTGGTTCTACAAAGTATTGACTCAGGGGGGCGCCATACAAATACCATACAAATGCCCCCCCACACTTTTCACATATTTATTTGTAAAAAAAATGTTGAAAACCATTTATCATTTTCCTTCCACTTCACAATTATGTGCCACTTTGTGTTGGTCTATCACATAAAATCCCAATAAAATACATTTATGTTTTTGGTTGTAACATGACAAAATGTGGAAAATTTCAAGGTGTATGATTACTTTTTCAAGGCATTGTACCACTAAATAGTTCAACTGATCCTGTGAATTTGGACGACCGTGAAGTGGAATTTAGGCAATAAACTGACACCTTAAGTATAGTTTATTATAAGATCAATGAAAATGAAAAAAAAACCACAGCGATTTCAACTGGGAATATCGGTAACCCCTCCCCCCCACACACACACACACACTTCCTGCAGAAAGCAGTTTCCCCAAGTGTGCATAGGATCCCCATCTCTTGGGCTTTTATTTTAAAGAATCACAACCCTCCGTCGTATTAATAGCCTTATAAATATTACACTATTATTAAAAACATACATGTTCCTTCTGCCAGTCCTCTCTAGAATACTCTACAAGTTCACTCCATGAATTGGGTTTGCTGGCTAAATAAATGAGTGCTTCCTGGCACACCCTAACTCCGAGAACACGTGTCGTATTCACTTACCTCCATTCTTAAACTGTTATTAAAGCTTCCAAAACAAATTGAAATGTAACACCATTTCTCATGTCCTGCTATTGTTGCTGTGCCCTTTGTGTTGCAGCACAATTTTCAAAGTTCATGCCTATGGTACTACCACCTATGGGGCAACTCTTGTGCCATGCAGTGCCTCCATGCGTGCTCACACCAAGGACTATGAAGGAAGTGAGTAACCCTGGGACATTTAGTTATAAATGCAGGAGCTACCTGTTTATAGGGACAAAAGGGAGGTGAGATCACTTGATACCACCGAGTGAATGCACATATATCATGTCTGCAGTCTCTGACCATCTCCTGTATCATGTCTGCACTCTCTGACCATCCCTATTATCATGTCTGCAGTCTCTGGCCATCCTTTGTACCATGTTTGTAGTCTCTGACCATCCCTTGGATCATGTCTGCAGTCTCTGACCATCTTGTGTATCCAGTCTGCAGTCTCTGACCATCTCTTGTATCATGTCTGCACTCTCTGACCATTCCTATTATCATGTCTGCAGTTTCTGACCATCCATTGTACCATGTTTGCAGTCTCTGACCATCTCTTGTATTCTGTCTGCAGTCTCTGACCATCCCTTGTGTCATGTCTGCAGTCTCTGACCATCCCTTGTGTCATGTCTACAGTCTCTGACCATCTCCTGTATCAGGACATTAGTTGTGTGTCCGCTGTCTCGGACACTAAATTACACTCAATTCTGACACTGAATTATATGTGCGGCCCTCTGTTAATGTCGAGGGCCGTACTTCAGGCCCCCATATTAAGAAATATATCATACTTGATATACTATTTAATCATAAACAAAAAAATAAAACTGTTAATGTAATTAATTTGCTAATTCCCCCTAGTGTTCTCTAGATTTCTTTGTACATTGTATCTGTTGCTACAAAGACATATTCATTTCCTATGTTCCTCAGCTCCATCTAGTGGTCATAATGTGTTATTTCCCTATTGTTCCTACTAAAAGAATATTCGTTCAGAAGAGCCGTTTCTGTCCAGTGCATATGCTGATTCGCTGGGTAAATGGCTATGCTAATTATTTTATAAATGGACCCCAAGGGGAGTGGATGACGCCTTAAATATTCATGAAAACCTCACCTTTTTTCCAAAAAAACACAAAAAAAACTCTGCTTTTAAATTTTGTACAGTTGCTAACAGCAGGAGTTAAAACACAGAAAAGGAGTTGAAATCTGCATAACAGTGAGGCAGTATGTTCAGATTTTAGTCGGCGCGCACAAAATAAAAAGAGACTGTCAGTAAATAACATAATCAACCATATTACCTGCAGAGATGAAGGAGAACAACCCAACCCTTGAAAACCCATGTAGAACAATGCAATAAAATAAGCTTTTATGCAAAGAACGCGTTTTACATCAAAATGCAAGTTCCAGTTCTTTGTAGAGGGATGGCGACAGCTGTGCGAGAAATAATAATACGCTTTATAAAACGCTGCCAGAACGAGAAACATTAAAAAGTAAAATTCCACAAGGAAAGTTAGTTGGATATTGCACTTTATCCAAAAGCTTTGTTCTCTGTCTAGTCTCATTAACGCCGTATTCTCAGTGAGGAACGCGGGGCGATTTTACTTCAACCCTGCTTAAAAATAGTCTCACCCTCTTCCTTTGACTTTTTTGTACCGTTGCTACGCGACCGGTTAAACCGAACAGTGCAATGTTGTGATGGGGAAAAAAAGTTGAGGCAAAGCCAATCAAACTTACAAAGTGAATGTTCTATTCAACCACAGTCGTTAAAAAATGTATTTTGTGATCCCTGCAGAAGCTCCGGGGGAACTTGATGGAGGCGTATTCTTCATTTAAAAAGCTGCTTCAAGCTACAAGGGAGTCAGCCGTTAACGTTGTCCATAGTTCAATGAGTAGAACTGAAGGCAAAACTTTTTTTTGGGGGGGGGGAGAGTAAGTTGTCAGGTGTTTTTTTCTTTGTCCATTGGGGAGATTTCCCTTCATAGATGAAACAGAAAATGAGAGGAAATCCCTTCAAAGTGAGGGAATCCCTGGTTGTCACCTGAACTAGTGTCCTCCTGGGAAGATCCCAACTGTTCTGAGGATAACTCAAAATTTAGGATGATCCTGATTCACTCTCAGTGTGATAGAGAGGGTTCATCTCCATATGGGCGGCACAGTGGTGTAGTGGGTAGCACTCTCGCCTAGCAGTAAGAAGGGTCACTGGTTCAAATCCCAACCACGACACTACCTGCCTGGAGTTTTCATGTTCTCCCTGTGCCTATGTGGGTTTCCTCCGGGTACTCCGGTTTCCTCCCACACTCCAAAGACATGCTGGTAGGTTAATTGGATCCTGTCTAAACTGTCCCTAGTATGTATGAATGTGAGTTAGGGACCTTAGATTGTAAGCTCCTTGGGGGTAGGGACTGATGTGAATGTACAATGAATATGTAAAGCGCTGTGTAAATTGACGGCGCTATATAAGTACCTGAAATAAATAAATAAAATAATGGGGGTACAGACAGCAATAAAAACCTAAACGTTGCTCTAATCCCTCTCTGCTCTATCCAAACAAAAAAACTGTAACTTCAGTCATTCTTTAACGATCGTTGTACAAAAATGTTATGGTCAGATTGTGTCTTTTATTGATGAGATTGGGTTTGGTCTGAAACCAAGTTCGGTTGAACCCGGATGTTAGTGGTCATTGCTGGGCCAATAGCTATAACAGGAAGTGATGGAATTCTCTGGTAGTCACCAGGGTCACCAGAACTAGTGTAGCCATTGGAAGATCTCCCCTCAAATTCTATTCTGTTGACAACTCAAAATTTGGGATGATCTTTGACTCACTCTTTAGGGGGGCCGGATTGCGGCCATTGGAAGTAGAAAAGTTATCGATGTCAGTGGGAAAAAAAAAAAGCCCCATCATTGGTGTCAGTGGAAGGAATTGTGCCCCAGCATTGGTGTCAGTGGGAAAAATTGTGCCCCATCACTGGGCTCATCGGGCTCAATTGTTGGGTTTTATTGGGAGGAACTGTGCCCCATTTTTGGTGTCATTGGGAGGAATTGTGTTCCTTCATTGGTATCAGTGGGGGAATTATGCCCCATTGTTGAAATCAGTGGATGAAACAGTGCCCCAAGAGCCAGATAAAAGCAGGCAAAGGGCCATCTGGCCCCTGGGCCTCAGTTTGAAGACCACTGACCTATATGGATCCAGACTTTTGGGACACTATGTATAACTTGGAAAGAAAAATATTTAGACTTTTTTTTTATGAGGACTGTACCTACAGTAATGCAAAAGTGGGCATTACTCTTTTGTTAACTTACATAGGTCATTCAAATTTCACATGTTGGTGGAGTAACTCTTCGTCTGCAGTAATGTCTTCTTCTTTTTCATTGCAGATAAATAATGGATTCCAAGCAGAAGCAATGTGCCATAACTGAGTTCTTGACGAAGAAGTGGAGCAGACTGTCCGACATCCACAGAAGGCTACAGAAAGCATTACGTTGATTACCACATTGACAAGAGTCACTAATGATGAGACATTGCTTCTGTCAGTGGTGTCATCTCTGTAAACATTCCATAGCCATCTGTGGATGTCAGACAGCCTGCACCCCTCCTTCATCAAGAACTCAATGACGGCATGTTGCTTCTGCTTGCAATCCATTATTCACCTGCCATGAAAACAAAGAAGAGTTATTATAGAGCAGGGATCTCCAAATTTTCCAGAGGGACAGTTTACTGTCCTTCAGACATTGAGAGGGCCAGACTGTGGCCTGTGCGAGTAGTAAATGCACAGGGGGTAAACCATGTCCCATCATTGGTGTCAGTGGGAGGAATAGAACCACATCATTGGTATCACTGGGAGGAATAGCACCCCATCATTGGTATTAGTGGGGACGAATAGTGCCCCATCATTGGTGTCAGTTGGAGGAATAGTGCCCCATCATTGACGTCAGTGGGAGAAATGGTCCCCCATCATTGGTGTCCGTGGGAGGAATAGTGTCCCATTATTGGGGTCATTGGGAGGAATAGTGCCTTGTATCAGTGGCTCAAGGACCAGATGAAGGCAAGCAAAGGGCCACATCTGGCCCCCGGGCCACAGTTTGGAGACAGCTGCTATAGAAGAAGAGTTACTCTACCAACATGTGAAATCTGAATGACCTATGTAAGTTCAAAAAAAAAAAAAAAGTTATGCCCACTTTTGGATTAATTTTTGGAAGACACACAGCCCTCTGTGATGATTTGGGGTATTTTAGCTCGTTGGTAGCGCCAAACACTGAGCCCACTCCACAAAGTTCATCTTAGGGCTTTTTCTGCCCACTTTTATTGAAGAAAGTAAAGATGCACAGCAGAAATAATTTCCCTCTCAGGGGTTCTCATCATCAACGGGTCAAAACAAACAGTACTCCACCTTGTGGCTCTTCACTGCAGTATCTCTGCTTAGGCCTCCAGCCTTGGTCCTCCAGACCAGTGTTTCTCAACCTTTTTTCAGTCAAGGCACCCTTTAAGATTTATGGACAGTCAAGGCACCCCATTCTAAAATGTAAAAGATATTCCAATGCCGCGTACACACGAGCGTACTTTCTGTCAGAGTAGACTCTGACTGTCTTTTCGACTGAGTTCCGACGGAGTTCTGCTGAAACGGACTTGCCTACACATGATCACACCAAAGTCCGATCGTTTAGAACGTGATGACGTGCGACGGGACTAGAAAAAGGAAGTTCATAGCCAGTAGCCAATAGCTGCCCTTGCATAGTTTTTGGTCCGTCGGACTAGCATACAGACGAACGGTTTTCTCGATAGGAATTGAGTCTGTCGGAAATATTTGAAACTTGTTCTATTTCTAGGTCCGTCAGAATTTTCAAAAAATAAGGTCCGATGAAGCCCCCACACGATCGGAATGTCCGACGGAATGATTCCGTCTGACCTTTTCTGCTGGAAAGTCCAGTCGTGTGTACGCAGCATAATAGTTTTACATCATGCAGCAACATTCACGAGTTCAAGTAGGACACCCAACATTAGAGGTGATTAATTCTTCCAAAGCAAATACACCTTTGCAAACTGGTACTGACTAGTATTCCAATGTTTCTCTTCTCCCTCAGTTTTTCTCCATCACTCAGCTAATGTGATCCCAACGCTGATGGAGAGGGGCAGGGGAGGGTCAAACAAGGATGCTATGTAGGCAACAGATATCCTCTTTATCAACTGGTGATGCCATTGGTTGTTAGGATGCCAGCAGCTCAGTGGCAGGCTGTGCACTGTGGGCGCACAGGTGCCCCCCTTGGCCCCTTTCAGGACACGCTGGGGGAGCTGCTTTGGTAAGTCCCCTCTGCCAGAACCACGCGCGTGGGGGGGGGGTTCGGTGCTGCCAGAGCCGCACACGCACGCGGGGGGGTTGGTTGGGTTTCGGTGCTGCCAGAGCTGCACACGCGAGCGGGGGGGGTGCTGCCGCCAGACACGCGTGGGGGTTGGGTGCTGCCAGAGCTGCGAGTGGGGGGGTCATGGGCACAGTGGCTGCATATGATGGGCACAGGTGGCTGCATATAATGGGCACAAGTGGCTGCATTCAATGGGCACAAGTGGCTGCATATGATGGGCACAAGTGTCTGCATTTGATGGGCACAAGTGGCTGCATTCAATGGGCACAAGTGTCTGCATTTGATGGGCACAAGTGGCTGCATATGATGGGCACACGTGGCTGCATATGATGGGCACAGTGGCTGCGTTTGATGGGCACAGTGGCTGCGTTTGATGGGCACAATGGGTGCAATTGATGAGCACAGTGGCTGTATTTGATGGGCACAGTGGCTTCGTTTGATGGGCACAATGGGTGCAATTGATGGGCACAGTGGCTGCATTTGATGGGCACAGTGGCTGAATTTGATGGGCACAATGGCTGCATTTGATGGGCACAGTGGCTGCATTTGATGGGCACAGTTGCTGCATTTGATGGGCACAGTGAGGCTGCAATTGATGGGGGGGGGTTTCAGTATTTTTCAGTTTGTTTGCACCCCTCAAAAATTTTGAGCACCAGCTGCCACTGCTGCAACTAAAAGGTTGTAATGGTGCACATTGAAAACCTATGACTTAGTGTAACTAAAAAAGCATTCTTCATCCACACGCCAGCTTGTATACAAATTTTGGGAAGTTTTTTGGCATTTTGACAAACCCCGAGGCACCCGAGTTGAAAAAGGATGTTCCAGACCATACAACACACAGTCCCCAGCCTTTGTGTACTAACCGCTGAACCTTCCTCAGCTCTGACTGGTTCTCATGCAGCTCCCTGCTGCTAGATCCTTACAGGCTCGGGCCTTTCACCGTCCCAGCATGGACAGTATGGAGCAACGTGCTCCGAACAGCTCCCTTGCACAAACTGACCCCCTCGGGAGGGTGGGGCCCACTAACCTCTACTCCCAGCTCTAACGTAAGCTCAGGGCACACCTGGCTTATTAGTTTGCCTGGTTTCTGCAAAACATGACCTGAACTGCCAAAATAAACAGTTGTATGGACTTGCCTCTCTACACCCCGTATACAATTTGACATGTCCGCCACAATTTATGTGCAGATCATATCATTTTTTTATATTATAATAATAGTTTACATTCTGGCTATAGCCACCCGTAGGCTCAAGCACGTCCTCATGCAGTAGAGTGTGATAGGTCTTCTGGTCCCATCAATATCTAGTTGTCTCAGTAACAAACCGGTTCCCTACTTACAGAAGACAATTATTTCTAAACACATTAAAAATTAAACATTACTAATGTAATATAGTGTTAACAGATGTTTTAAATGACTAGTGCATCCAATAAAATAATTGTTTTCTCATTATTTGTTAGAACGGCAAAACAGATTAAAGGAACTCTTGGGCTACGACGAGACATAAAAAATTCAGTGCGCTGATTGTTTGAGAGTCGAATTATCCAGAACCCCCAAAGTACCACTTGGATAATTTAAAGTGGAACTGCACTCATTCAATCCACATTAAAGTATAATATACTATATACATACACTCACTGGCCACTTTATTAGGTACACCTTGCTAGTCCCGGGTGGACCCCCTTTTGCCTTCATTCTTGGTGGCATAGATTCTACAAGGTGTTGGAAATATTCCTCAGAGATTTTGGTCTATAGTGACATGATAGCATCACGCAGTTGCTGCAGATTTGTCGGCTTCACATCCATGATGCCAATCTCACGTTGCAACACATCCCAAAGGTGTTCTATTGAATGAGATGTGGTGAATGTGGAGGACATTGGAGTACAGGGACCTCATTGTCCAGTGGTGAGATGATTGGAGCTTTGTGACATGGTGCATTATCCTGCTGGAAGGAGCCATCAGAAGATGGGGACACTGTAGTCATAAAGGGATGGACATGGTCAGCAACAATACTCAGGTAGGCCGTGGGGTTTAAACGATGCTCAATTGGTACTAAGGGGCCCAAAGTGTGCCGAGAAAATATCCCCCACACCATTACACCACCAGCCTGAGCCATTGATACAAGGCAGGATGGATCCATGCTTTCATGTTTAGGCCAAATTCTGACCCAACCATCTGAAGGTTGCAGCTGAAATCGAGACTCATCAGACCAGGAAACATTTTTCCAATCTTCTGTTGTCCAATTTTGGTGATCCTGTGCGAATTGTAGCCTCAGTTTCCTGTTCTTAGCTGACAGGAGTTGCATCCGGTGTGGTCTTCTGCTGCTGTAGCAATTCTGCTTCAAGGTTCGAGGTGTTGTGCGTTCAGAGATGGTGTTCTGCATACCTTGGATGTAACTAATGGTTATGTGCAGGGCTTTTTTTCAGCACTGAATGTATGTAATGGCAAGGGGTGCTGGGGTGTCCAGGAGGGTCTACTGATGCTGGCTGCTGGGGGATCTATTGTTGCTGGAGGGGATCTGATTTTGTATGGTGGCCTATTGTTGCTGGGGAGGTCTATTGTTGCCGAGGAAGGTTAACTGCTGCCGGAGATTCTACTGATGCTGGCCGCTGGGAGATCTGGTCTTGCTGCTGGGGTGATATTTTGTTGCAGGGGTCCTATGTTGCTGGGGGGGGGGTATATTGCTGCTGGCTGCAGAGGATCTATTGTACTGCTTTTCTTGTTATAATTACCAATAATTATGGTGGAACCAAGAGATGTTGCTCGGAGGTGGGTAGGGGGGGCAGAGACAAGAAGTGACTCAGAAGGTGGGATTTCCAGCACCTATTCTCTGAGAAAAAAAGCCCTGGTTATGTGAGTAAGGTCTCCTCTGACATCAACAAGGCATTTCCCTCCACACAACTGCCACTCACTAGATATTTTTTCTTTTTCTGACCATTCTCTGTAATCCCGAGAGATGGTTGTGTGTGAAAATCCCAGTAGATCAGCAGTTTTTGAAATACTCAGACCAGCCCGTCTGTCGCCAACAACCAGAGTCACTTAAATCTCCTTTCTTCCCCATTCTGATGCTCAGTTTGAGCTTCAATAAGTTGACCTCACCACGTCTAGGTGCCTGCCATGTGATTGGCTGATTAGCAATTTGTGTTACCAAGCAATTGAACAGGGGTACCTAATAAAGTGGCCGGTAAGTGTATATAACGTTCTGATTGCGCCAGTTTTAGCAAATCTACCCCTATATAACTATTTATTAATGCTAGCAGCATAAGGATTACAAATAGTCAAAGTGGGTTGAGAGAGTGAAGTTCCATTTGAAGTGGTTAAGCAAGTAAAAGGCAATTTAAAAGGTAACTAGCAATTTGTAAATAATTTGAAGTTATGCTATGGTAATGAGAACATGTAACAAATATACAGTAGGTGTTATCCCAATTTGGCTACAGAAGTGGATATACACTTTAACTACCTGATGGCGGGTGGGATACCCTCTCGTTCTGGGATGACGTCATATGACGTCGCCCCAGTCTTACCAAGCTAGAACGCCCTGGGGGCACGCTGCGTGGTGATAGCAGGCGTGCCGTGTCCCCGGGACATGGCGCATCCCCGATCTCGGTAAAGAGGCGATGACGCGGCTCTTTACCCATGTGATCAGCTGTGTCCAATCACAGCTGATCACATGTAAACAAGGAGATGCTGTTTATTGGCTCTCCTTGCCTCACACTGACAGAGTGTGAGGAGAGGAGAGCCGATCAGTGGCATCTCCTCACAGGGGAGACTGTTCACATAATCAATGCCCTGATTATCTGTGCAGCCCCAACAGTGCCCATCAGTGATACCAAGCTGTGCCCATCAGTGATGCCAACCTGTAGCTATCAGTGATGCCAACTTGTGCCCATCAGTGATGCCAATCAGTGTCATTCAGAAATGCCAGCCAGTGCTGCCTTTCAGTGCCCATCAGTGCCTGCTCATCAGTGCCGCGCATCGGTGCCACCCATCAGTGCCACCTATCATTGCCCATAAGTCCTCCTAATTACAGCAATGAAGCGGCACAATTCCTCCCAATGATACCAACATCGGGGCACAATTCCTCCCAGTATATTAGTGCCCATCAGTGTGTCACCTATCAGTGCCCATCAGTACCACCTATCAGTGCTGCATATTACTGCCTCCTCATCAGTGCTCTTCAGTCCTGTCTCATCAGTGCCCATCAGTGCAGCCCATCAGTTCTGCATATTATTGCCTCCTCATCAGTGCCACCTCATCAGTGCCCTTCATTCCTGTCTGATCAGTGCCCATCAGTGCAGCCTATCAGTGCTGCATATTATTGACTCCTCATCAGTGCCCTTCATTCCTGTCTGATCAGTGCCCATCAGTGCAGCCTATCAGTGCTGCATATTATTGCCTCCTCATCAGTGCCACCTCATCAGTGCCCTTCAGTCCTGTCTCATCAGTGCCCATCAGTGCAGCCTATCAGTGCCCATTAGTGCAGCCTCATCAGCGCACATCAGTGAAGCATAAAAATTACTTATTTCTGAAATTTTCTGAAAGAAACTAAGGGAAAAAACATTTTTTTTATTACATTTTTTGGTCTTTTTTGTTTTTTAAGCAAAAATAAAAACCCAGTGGTGATTAAATACCACCAAAACAAATCTCTATTTGTGTGAAAGAAATGATACAAATTTCGCTTGGGTACAGTGTTGTATGACCGCGCAATTGTCCTTCAAAGAGCGACAGCGGCGAAAGCTAAAAATTGGCCTGGGCAGGAAGGGGGTGGAAGTGCCCGGTATTGAAGCGGTTAAGAAACAAGAAGAAGCAGCAGCACATGTCATCGATAGATCCGCTCCACCTTATATAACCAGCCTGATTCCTTTTATTATCTTTTGTTTACCCCGTTGAATAAATCGTTTGGATTTGTTGTTCCCTTCCCACACTTTTTTAGCTGCTGTGCTTCAGTATTTTATTACAAAAGCCGTTGTTTTTCATGGCAGAGTTTGGACAGCTCTTTTTTTTGTTTCTTGTGGCATCTGAACTCAGCTATTATGATGCCAACCTGACTCTTCCAGGATTTAAAAGAGAATCACGTCAAAAGACTTGGCGTCACAAAACACTTGGGGAAAGAAGGAGAATACGTTTCCAGCTTTTAGAATGAGTCAACGGCAAAGCGTTTACAACTGAAGCAGAATATACAGAACCTACGGCACCCATTCCGGGGGAAATACTGGCATTAAAAATGCGCCAATAATCAACATTATTTATTAGAGTTTAAAGAGGAAATCATAAGGATACAATGTATAGTACCAAGTTCCAAAAATACTTTTGTTTTCTAAAAAAAAAAAAAAAAAAAATCACCCTACTGGAGTCTATTGGAGTAGAACTGATTTGTTGCAACACAGTATCCCATTGTGTGGCTGTGAATGGATCTCTGGCAGTATTCCGGCATTCGGGGACATAAAACAGGCCTCTTTTTTTTTTTTTTTTTGTAACATGCTTTCGAAAAGTTGGTGGAGGAAGCATGAGTCATTAGGAGTACAGATGCTTAAGATTTAAATGTGAAGGATGGGGATGTTCGCTGTAAGAAGGACATAAATCAGTTCCACGCAGCAATTACTCAATGAATAGTCTCATAAATACCAGATGATATTATAGCTGCAAACTATGGAATGATGGAGAGGAACGATGGAGGAGTGAAGTCAAAGAGGACGCTGTTTTCTGATTGCATAAGTGACTTATCAATGAATTCCAGATAGGGCTATTATTACATAGTTCTATTTGGTCCAGCTTAGATCAATGCAGGTGTCCCCATCAGAGTGCTCCCTTACATCTGGTGTCCCCATGAGAGTGCTCCCTTACATCTGGTGTCCCCATGAGAGTGCTCCCTTACATCTGGTGTCCCCATGAGAGTGCTCCCTTACATCTGGTGTCCCCATCAGAGTGCTCCCTTACATCTGGTGTCCCCATCAGAGTGCTCCCTTACATCTGGTGTCCCCATCAGAGTGCTCCCTTACATCTGGTGTCCCCATCAGAGTGCTCCCTTACATCTGGTGTCCCCATCAGAGTGCTCCCTTACATCTGGTGTCCCCATCAGAGTGCTCCCTTACATCTGGTGTCCCCATCAGAGTGCTCCCTTACATCTGGTGTCCCCATCAGAATGCCTCCTTAGATCAGTTGCCCTATCAGCCGCAAAAGGTGGCTCTACAAAGTATTGACTTTAGGGGGGTGAATAGTTATGCACATTTACTTTTTTCTGTAATTTTGTCCTATTTGTTGTTTGCTTCACAATAACAAAAAAAAAATCTTCCAAGTTGTGGGCATGTTCTGTAAATTAAAGGGGTTGTAAAGGTAAAAATTTTTTCACCTTAATGCATTCTATGCATTAAGGTGAAAAAACTTTTGACAGTACCGCCGCCCCCAGGCCCCCCGTTTTACTTACCTGACGCCTCGAATCTTCGCTCCTCGTCCTCGTCAGCTTCATTGCAGCTCAGCCTGGTCGCTGATTGGCTGCAGTGGATGGATTGAAAGCAGCGCAGCCATTGGCTCGCGCTGCTGTCAATCACATCCGATGACGCGGCGCGCCGGGGGGCGGGGCCGAGTGATACAGCGAGCGGCTATAGCCGCCGGCTGTATCACGGGAGCGCGCCCGCAAGCACTCACCACCGTGCGAGGGAGCTCGCATGAAGGTGGTAAATGCTTGCGGGGAGGAGCTGAAACAGCCGCCGAGGGACCCCAGAAGACCAGGTTCGGGGCCACTCTGTGCAGAACGAGCTGCACAGTGAAGGTAAGTATAACATGTTTGTTATTTTAAAAAAAAAAAAAAAAATAACTTTACAACCCCTTTAAATGATGCAAATCCTCAAACAAACCGTGTTAATTCCAGGTTGTGAGGCAACAAAACACGAAAAAAGGCTAAGGGGGGTGAATACTTTTGCAAGGCACTGTAAGTGCAAGATCATTAAAAAGAAATCCATTTACTGAAATTACATTTAAGGAGTTTTCAAGTCTCGTTTTTAATTATTAATCGATAAAATCTCTATTCATTCCAACACGGAGGGAAATAAACAGTGTCTGAAATGTAAATGTACGTGGCTGCGAGTGAGGAGCGAGGATTGTCGGGCGGAGCGAGGAGTGAGGATTGTCGGGCGGTGTGTCAGCACAGGACTGAAATGTGGTTACTGTCACAATGCATCTGCCACTCCTCCGAAAGAACCATAAAATGCTTAATGCATTTATAGTGTTGTAATAAATAAAACATTGGCAGTACTTGTTGCACTATGTCTGCATCTGCACCGGTAACGAGCTAGCATGAGGCCTGCAGGAAAAAACAAAGACCATTTGTATTTCCTCTAATACAGAGGCAGATAGCCTGTGGCTAGCAAAGCTGTGGGCTGGAAGGACGCACTGGACAACGCAGGCTCAGAGCTGTATATTATAGCTACAGATTGCATGCCGTTGCTGTAAATTTCACCAATATTTCCCAAAACAGCTCGAAAGACCTTTTGAACACAACTAATAACTCTTTACGAAGAATTCCAAGTATGGCATCTTGTACATAGGTACCTTGGTAAAGCTTGGATCAATGAAAGTATGTACACTATATTACCAAAAGTATTGGGACGCCTGCCTTTACACTCACATGAACTTTAATGTCATCCCAGCCTTAGTCCGTAGGGTTCAATATTGAGTTGGTCCACCCTTTGCAGCTATAACAGCTTCAACTCTTCTGGGAAGGCTGTCCACAAGGTTTAGGAGTGTGTCTATGGGAATGTTTGACCGTTCTTCCAGAAGCGCATTTGTGAGGTCAGGCACTGATGTTGGACAAGAAGGCCTGGCACGCAGTCTCCGCTCATATTCATCCCAAAGGTGTTCTATCGGGTTGAGGTCGGGGCTCTGTGCAGGCCAGTCAAGTTCCCCCACCCCAAAATCGCTCATCCATGTCTTTTTGGGCCTTGCTTTGTGCACAACATGACAAAATGTGGAAAATTTCAAGGGGTGTGAATACTTTCTCAAGGCACTGTATGACTTTAGCACCGTTGCAGTGTTCACTTGATAGCATCAGTAGCTCATTAATTGATTTCACTTGTTGTCCAGGGTTATTATTTAAAGTATAGGCAGAGATATGTTCACAATCCATCATTAGGACTTGATTTTGGGAATCGTTGAGACCTTAGGCAACTTTTTCTTTTCCCCCATTTGCCCTCCTGGTGGGTGAGGGGGTGTAGTTATTCAGCTGTTTACAGAACTCGTATTTAAATACTGACTTCATAGAATGCATGTTCTGTTGCTTGGTATTAGGAAAAATACAAAGAATTTAAAGAAATGTTGTAAGGTAGAAGAAAATCAGTTGATGGGCTTAAGCACCACGCACAGCAGAGCATTTTTTGGCTCAATTCATCCCAAAGGTGTTCCATTGGGTTGAGGTGAGAACTCTGTGCAGGCCATTCAAGTTCCTCCACCACAAACTCGCTCATCCATGTCTTTATGGACCTTGCTTTGTGCACTGGTGAGCAGTTATGTTGGAACAGGAAGGGGCCATCCCCAAACTGTTCCCATAAAGTTAGGGGCATGAAATTGTCCAAAATGTCTTGGTATGCTGAAGTCTTAAAAGTTCTCTTCACTGGAACTCAGGGGCCAAGCCCAACCCCTGAAAAAAAACCCACACCATAATCCCCCCTCCATCAAATGATTTGGACCAGTGCACAAAGGAAGCTCCAGAAAGACTTGGATGAGCGAGTTTCGGGTGCAGGAACTTGACTTGCCAGCACAGAGCCCTGACCTCAACCCGATAGAACACCTTTGTGATAAATTAGAGCGGAGACTGCGAGCCAGGCCTTCCCGTTCAACATCAGTGCCTGACCTCACAAGTGCTCTTCTGGAAGAATGGTCAAACATTCCCATAGACACACTCCTAAACCTTGTGGACAGCCTTCCCAGAAGAGTTGAAGCTGTTATAGCTGCAAAGGGTGGGCCAACTCAATATTGAACCCTACGGACTAAGACTGGGATGCCATTAAAGTTCATGTGCGTGTAAAGGCAGGCGTCCCAATACTTTTGGTAATATAGTGTATATTAGAGAGAGGATCCTGGGTGGAATGTCTGTGTGTGTGCACGTCTTGAACATTAAAGTTGATTTTACCCTTTGGAAGTCCTGTGCGACTCCAAGACTTATATTTCCTTCTGAAGATGTTTGTGGCAATCAGTGAAGTCATAACTTCTGATATGAATCGCTGTTCTCAATCACTACTTAGAAAGTCCTGAACCCCAAAAAGGCCAGGCTGAGGAAGGTCAGCCCATGTGGCATCTTGCCTTTAAATGACAATAATACAATAATGAAACACACAGATCAGAATAGCCAGTGTAAAAAGAATATATTGCATTCTTTGGGGTTTTTCTTGCTCTGTTTGGGAAGCAGATAAATATACCAAAAATAAGATCACATGTACATTACACCCAACATTGTCACAGTTAACTGCCTGTCTGGCACCCCCAATCAGCACGTATTACACCTGTCCGTATCCTCCTGACACAATGTGCTGTACAAGGCTCTTCTATGTGTCAAAAACTTCAATCTGTAAAAAATTCTCAGGTTTCTTCAAGTGACTGGCCGCATCATTTCACACCATTATCTTGGAGAGATGACCCAAGGATCAATGTTCTAGGACATTTCATTTATATAGATCTTACACTACAGTTAGAAAAAAGATGCTTATCCAGGAAAAGCGATGGAAATATGAGTGCAAACTACTTTAACCCATTATTATATCTTTAAACATAAAAGACATGGTAAACAAGTAAGTGCAAAGCATGCCATGGAGCAATACAGACATAGCTAAATAGGTGCAGTTTAAAGGGTTGGGTGTGATAGCCACAAATGATATACAGCACCCTCAAGAGCCCCTCAGTTACACAGAGCTCCCTCAAGTTCCCCAGAAAAAAAGAAAATTGCATACAGAACCCCCATATCATAGTGCCCCTAAGCATCTCTTAAATACAGTAGCCTAAAGTATCCAACAACAACACTCAGAACCCTCAAGTCATAGTGACCTCCAAGTACTCCCTAAAAAAGCGTCCCCAAGTGTCCAACAACTCCATACAGAACCCCCCCCCCCCCCCCAAGTCATAGTGCCTCCAGGTACCCTTAAATAGAGTGGCCTGAAGTGTCCAACAATTGCAGACCAAACCCTCAATTCCCAATGCCAATAAATACCCCTAAATAAAATGCCCTCAAGTATACAAAAATTGTATACCAAACCCTCAATACAGTCCCACAAAGTGTCCAACAATTGTATACAGACCCCCCCCCCCAAGTCATAGTGACCCCCAAGAACTCCTTAAATACAGAGTCCCCAAGTGTCCAACAATTGCATACAGAACCCCCATATAACAGTACCCTTTAAATACAGTAATCTAAAGTGCCCAACAATTGCATACAAAACCCTCATGTCATAGTGACCCCTAAGTACTCCTTAAATACAAGGTCCCCAAGTGTCCAACAATTACATACGGAACCCCCATATCATAGTGCCCCTAAGCATCTCTTAAATACAGTAGTCTAAAGTGTCCAACAATTGCATGCAGAACCCTCAAGTCATAGTGACCTCCAAAGTACTCCCTAAAAAAGAGTCCCCAAGTGTCCAACAATTGCATACAGAACCCCCTATCAAAGTGCCCCCAATTTCCTCTTAAATACAGAAGCCTAAAGTGTCCAGCAATTGCATACAAAACCCCAAAGTCACAGTGCCCCCATGTAGTCCTAATTAGAATGCCCCCAAGTGTCCAACAATTCCATACAGAACCCCCCCAAGCCATAGTGCCTCCAGGTACCCCTAAATAGAGTGGCCTGAAGTGTCCAACAATTGAAGACCAAACCCTCAAAGTCCCAACGCCAATAAGTACCCCTAAATACAATGCCCTCAATTATCCAAAAATTGTACACCAAACCCTCAAAACAGTCCCCCAAAGTGTCCAACAATTGTATACAGACCCCCCCCCCCCAAGTCATAGTGCCCCCCAAGTTCTCCTTAAATACAGAATCCCCAAGTGTCCAACAATTGCATACAGAACCCCCATATAACAGTACCCTTTAAATACAGTAGCCTAAAGGGCCCAACAAATGCATACAAAACCCTCAAGTCATAGTGCACCCAAGTACACCTAAACAGAGTGCCCTCATGTGTCCAACAATGGCATACCTGTCAGGATGGACTGCGTCCTGTGCATAGGCATAGGCTAATTCCTATTCCTTTACCTGCACATAGGAAATGTACACATGCTCACGCATGTGTGTACGTGCATATTTGTGCTCATGTGCACACATCTGTTGCTCACCACGTGTTCATCTATTGCTCGTATTGGTGCCAAGAGGGCTATTTAAACGGAGCCTGTGCTATGCTTCAGTGCTGTCTTGTCTACAGCGTTCCCATATATACCTGTAATCTGCAGGGGGCTCAGGGTGTCTCTCTCTCTCTCCTCTATCATCTCTCTCTCTCGTCTGTAAACAGGCTGGAGGTTCATTTGGCAGTGTGGAATTGGCATAGGTAGGACATATCCTTGGAGGACTGCTCTCTCCACCAATTATTTTTCATAACCACTTCAGCCCCGGAAGGGTTTGCCCCCTTAATGACCAGACCATTATTTGCGATACGGCACTGCGATGCTTTAACTGACAATTGCGCGGGTCGTGCGACGTTGTACCCAAACAACATTGATGTCCTTTTTTTCCCCACAAATGGAGCTTTCTTTTGGTGGTATTTGATCACCTCTGCGGTTTTTATTTTTTGCTCTATAAACAAAAGAAGACCGACAATTTTGAAAAAAACACAATGAGGTTTATTTACTAAAGGCAAATCCACTTTGCACTACAAGTGCACAGCAAGTGCACTTGTAAGTGCAGTCGCTGTAGATCGCTGTAGATCTGAGGGGAAGATCTGAAATGAGGGGAAGCTCTGCTGATTTTATCATCCAATCATGTGCAAGCAAAAATGCTGTATTTTTTATTTTCCTTGCATGTCCCCCTCAGATGTACAACGACTGAACTTCCAAGTGCACTTGCAGTGCAAAGTGGATTTGCCTTTAGTAAATAACCCCCTATAGCTTTTACTTTTTGCTATAATAAATACCCCCAATTTAAAAAAAAATAAAATTTTTTCCTCAGTTTAGGCCGACATGTATTCTTCTACATATTTTTGGTAAAAAAAAAACGCAATAAGCTTATATTGGTTGGTTTGTGCAAAAGTTGCAGCATCTACAAAATAGGGGATAGATTTATGGCAGTTTTATTATTATTACTTTTTTTTTTTTACTAGTAATGGTGATCAGCGATTTTTATCTGGACTGCGATATTGCGGCGGACACATCGGACACTTTTGACACATTTTTGGGACCAGTGACAATTATACAGCGATCAGTGCTATAAATATGCACTGATTACTGTATAAATGTCACTGGCAGGGAAGGGGTTAACACTAGGGGACGATCAAGGGGTTAATTGTGTTCCCTCAGTGTGTGTTCTAACTGTGGGGGGGATGGGACTGACTAGGAGGAGACAGAGATCAGTGTTCATACTTAGTATGAACACACGATCTGTCTCCTCTCCCCTGAGAGAACTGAGATCTGTGTGTTTACAGATCCCGGTTCTCGCTCTGTCACGAGCGATCGCACACGCCGGGCACTCGCATCGGCTCCGGCAGCGAGCCGCGGGTGTGCGCGCCCCCTAGTGGCCAAAAGGTGAAGCGACCTAAGGTAATGTCTTTTGCCCAGGGGAGCCAACCTGCCGCAGTACAACAGAGGCGGCTGGTCGGGAAGGGGTTAAGTAACTGACAGTTTTTTTATCCCCTCATTTAATCTGCAGATTTTGTTAACCTCTGCCTAAACAAGAGAGCATATGGCTGTCAGCGCTGGATCTTGCTGTGTTGGAAATACCTACAACCAGCAGTAACTTCCCCCTCGTCTTGTCTTTGTGTTTGTATTTTTATCGGCTATTTCATTTACTGTGTAATGGCAGTATGGATTTAAAGAGAAATGTTACTCTGTTTACCAGTAATAGTACCACCATTATAGCTAATACCATTATTACTACTATCGTTCTTATAATACCACTATCACCATTATTATAATATCATTGCTACATTTATTAACCTCTTGCCGACCAGCTGCCGCAGTTTTAATGCGGCAGAATGGCACGGCTGGGCCAAAACGACGTTATGTTACGTCACTTTGCCTTTTGGCCACGCGTGTACACGGAGCCGGTGCGAGTGCCCGGCGGGCGCAATGACGATCGCTCGTGCCAGGGCGAGAAACGGGATCTGTGTGTGTAAACAAACACACACAGATCACGGCTCTTTCAGAGGAGAGGAGACAGATCGTGTGCTCATACTAAGTATGAACACCGATCTCTCTCTCCTCCTAGACAGTCCCCTCCCCCCACAGCTAGAAATACACCTAGGGAACACAGTTAACTCCTTGATCGCCCCCTAGTGTTAAACCCTTTCCTGCCAGTGACATTTGCACAGTAATCGGTACATTTTTATAGGACTGATCGCTGTATAATTGTCAATGGTTTCAAAAATGTGTCAAAAGTGTCCGATGTGTCCGCCATAATGTCACAGTCCTGATAAAAATCGCAGATCACCGCCATTACTAGTAAAAAAAAATAAAATAAAATAATAAAAATGCCATTAATCTATCCCCTATTTTGTAGACGCACGACCGCACAATTGTCAGTTAAAGCGACGCAGTCTCGAATCGCAAAAAATTGCCTGGTCATTCAGCAGCCAAATCGTCCGGGGCTGAAGTGGTTAAGTAAATGTGAGGAATAAAAATGAAATTAAATCATGGTTATTTTATAGACTGAATGTGAGGAACCAAAACTAAATATAGGAGAGACATTTATTTACCAATCACCTGGGTAATGGACCACCCGTGTCACCACGATAACAGAAATTACCTAAATGTCTAAATCATTTCTTTTGACTGCAACATATAAGGTAATTATTAAGTTTTGAATTTAAGAAATTCCCGGAATAGAGGTATGTGTCATTTAATCCTTGATGAAGCCCCCTGGAAGGGGAACACAAATTATTAACCTTGAATATAAAATAATTAATTAATTAATTAAGTGAAGGTTTGGGTGATATTTCTGTCACCCACCAATTGAAAGAATTAATGGAGTATTAAATAGAATTAATTAAGCTGGAGGTTGGAGGAGGAGGAGAAGGGGGAGGGAGATTCCCCATCTTGGGACCCCTGTGCCGCGTATGGTTGAACTGCGAGGAATATCTGAATATACATTATTGCAGGAATTATGGCACAAAGTATGAAAATTCACTATATTTGTATAACTATTTAAGATCAATTTTGTCACTCTATTTAGATGGCAGCAATTAAAGTCTGCTAGCTCCTGATGAAGAGGACCATGTCCATGAAATGCGTTGAGCAGAAAGACTTGCTATAAATAACTGCAGTGGTTTAAAATTACAATTTTATAATTGTATTTTATGATAGGTTTACTTCTTTAAAAGAAATTAAATAAAATATTACATATTTCACTAAAACGTTGTGCCTCAAAAGTCCCATATGTTACCACGGATACTTTTTTCATACCTGCAATCTGTTACTCTGCATCTGGCTACTGTTACTGACCCGGATTATCTTGACTGCTCCTGAACTCCACTTGCACCGACCCTGGCTTCCCTCTGACCCTGCTTCTGCCTGTGCTCCTTGCTGCTGCTCCACAGATCTGTTATCGACTCAGCCTGTATCCTGCCTACGCATCTGCACCTGATCCGTCTGCCTGTGTAGGACCTGGTTTGCTGACTCTGCCTCTGTCCCCTCACTGGTGTTGGACTGCCTTCTGTGAGCCTCTGCCTATATTCCTCTGGAGCCTGCTCCCCACATGTCTGCTTCCAGCCTGTACTTGTCAGCCTGCTCCTGTCTTCTGCTCAGTGGCATCCATCCGCCACTCCTGTTCCGCTGTGGTCTACAGGTGGCTTGATCCAGAGAGTCCGTCCAGGCTCTACTGCTAGCAAGACCAACAGGCCACTCTGTACTCCTGCGTGTCCTGTCTGTTCTATCAGGGGCCCAAAGTAGGGTTGCCACCTTTTCTTCAAGCCAAACCCGAACACTTTACTGGCGCACAACATTTTTTTTTAAGTATACACTATAGACAATAGGATTGTTAAAGACATTGGAGTGGGAGTGGACAGGGGAGTAGTGAGATGGACAATGCTTCTAAAAAATTTTAATGAATACTTTGCAAACTGTCTGTTTAAATGTTAGGTTAAATCAGCCCAGGAGTGGAGTATTGTGTACCTTATGGGGTTGGTGGTCATTGTGGATAGCCTGGGTATAATACAGGGGTATTGCTAGAACTATACAAGACCTGGGGCACCTTTGGGCACCCAAACTTAAGCAGTAATGTGGCATGCACAGCGCATGACGGTGAACACCGGGTGCTGGACCAGTTACAGAGAACAGTGAATGGGCTTAAAGGAGTATGGTTTAATAAATCAAACCTTCGTCAACTCATAAAATAGGCTTTGTTTGCTTTGCCACAAGAAATAATCTCACAGATATGCATACCCATCAGCACCATCATTTTAAAAAAATGAAACGCTACCATTACATATGATTTTATGTGCACCGAATATAAACAGACAGCTAACTCTTTGAGCCTACCTTAAAGAAGACTGTCATTAAAATAGTCAGGGACTGATTAGCAACCAGCAACTATGGAGACAATGATCACTTTGGTCAGAAGTATATGTAATGTACAATAGTGTGAAAAGTGCAGGAGTCTGTTAAGCTGGCCATACACAGTTACTTTTCATTCAGCCAGTGGGCTGAACGAAAAAAAAAATGAACTCGATCCAAGCAAATTAAGTAATTTAGATGGAGGAATCTCCCTATTGGATTCCGACAGCAGCACTAGACCCTGTCAAGAAAATGCTAATCAGCAGCTGTAGCTCCCCCACATTCTACCTCCTAGTACAACCCCCCCTCCCCCCAAAAATCCCCCTCCTAGAACAATCCCTTCCCCTACAAATGTCACCTCCCCAGCACAAATCCTCCAAATCCAATCCTTCCTCTAAGCCCAAATTCCTTCTCCTAGCACAAATCCTTCCCCCACCAAATTCCATTCTCCCAGCACAGCCCTCTTCCCCTAACACTGGTTTTACTACCCCTTGGCCACTAAAATGAATGGCTAAGTTTACCCTTCTGAGCAAGTTACATGTTACACCCATATTTAGGGCATAACATGTTCAGCATCCACCCCCCCCCTCTCCTCCCAATACCCCCCACCATGACAGTGTGCGTACACAAGGCTGGGCCATTTATTCACAGATTTCTTGGAAAAAAATATTTGCTTATTTTTTACCTGCAAAAAAAAAGGGCATTTTAATTTTTTTTTTCTAAAAGTTGAACTTAACCTTTAATAATCCTTCCTATATATACATAAATCTAAAAACAATTAACACACTATTCTATATATATTGTATATATTAGTAAACTACATACTCCGATATTGAAATATGTTCAGTTAATAACATGCATGCACACTCAAATGCATACAGATACTGAGATATATACATATGCTCAATTACATACAGCACATGTGTGTGTGTGTATATATATATATATATATATATATATATATATATATATATATATATATACTAAGAAACATGCATACACACATATATACACACTCAGATATATACACACACTCAGATATATATTGTACATATGCTCAATTATGTACATATACACACACACTGAGATACATACATGCACCCAGATACCCACAACATACTGTGGGATGAATACTCACATATGTAGTCTGGTAATGGGCAGCCAGCTTCTCTCCTCCCCTCTCTGTCCTGCTGTCCCCTCCTCACACTCCGTGCAGCTCCTCCCTCTGCCCGCCCCCCACACACTCACAGCTCTCTCCACTAGATCAGTCTGTGAACAGTCCTGACAGGGCTCCAGTAGCGGGACTAGAAGCAGAGCATCGGGAAATGCGGCCAGGAGGTTCTGTATCCCTCCACAGAGAGAAACAAGTCCCTTGTAATTAGGGCTGTTTCCATCAAGACAGTTATATATATGTAAAGATATGTGACATTCTAATACATGTTATGGATCCTAAATTCTGATTAAGCTTTTATGGGGGTGTTATAATAATTTTTGAGGGTGCCCTGGTGGCTGGTGTCCGGGTGACAGGCAGTCAGAAACCCAGGCAGAGCATGTAAAAACTGGACTGTCCGGGTGAATCCCGGACAGGTGGCAACCCTAGCCCAAAGTCAGAGGTGTAATAGAGACCTTCCGCATTGTGTCTGGCTCTTCGTTCAAGTCCAAGCACAATATTTCCCATGCACACGTTCAAGGAACTGGTTCTTCAATAGTGCTGGGTGCTGTAATGACCACCGGCTGGAAACCGTGGATGATCAAAGTTAGGAAATGTTATCAGCACACCAGGATTCCTCGAAAGGGTCCAAAGCTTCTTTCGTGGTCACATGATTATCACATGACCATGGAATAAAGCTTTGGACCCTTTTGAGGAATCCTTGGTGTGATGATGACATTTCTTCACTTAGGCTCTTCTATCAGGTACGTGACAATACCAAACCCTCAAGCCACAATGCCCATAAACACCACTAAATACAATGCCCTCAAGTATCCAAAATGGCATACCAAACCCTAGTGCCCCTAGTGTCCAACAATTGCATACAGAATGCCCCAAGTCATAGTGCCTCCCAAGTACTCCTTCAATAAAGTGTCCAACAATTGTAAATACAGTGCCTTGAAAAAGTATTCATACCCCTTTACATTTTCCACATTTTGTCATGTCACAACCAAAAATGTAAATTTATTTTTGGGGGATTTTATGTGATAGACCAACACAAAGTGGCACATAATTGTGAAGTGGAAGGAAAATGATAAATGTTTTTAATTTTCTTTTTTTACAAATAAATATCTGAAAAGCGTGGAGTGCATTTGTATTCAGCACCCTTTACTCTGATACCTTAGCTAAAATCTAGTGGAACCAACTGCCTTCAGAACCCACCTAATTAGCAAATAAAGTCCTCCTGTGTGTAAATGAATCGCAGTATAAATACAGCTGTTCTGTGAAACACTAAGCCCGGGTTCACGCCTATGCGAATTAGATGCGGCTTACACCGCATCTAATTCGCAGGACATTTTAAAATACATTCATATGAATGTATCTGGTTCACATATGTGCGTTGCATTCGCACTGCGCATTGCACAAAAAACGTGTGCGTTTTTTGGGCATTGCGGTGCGAACTACAAGCCTATTATCTCCTATGGGAAGGCATCTGATTCGCAGATGCATTGCGTTCTGAACAAGGATTTTCTCTTTCTCCTCACTACACCTCCCCCTCCCTCCCCCTCTCCCTGCTCTCTAATCCTGAGCAAAAACGCAATGAATCCGTTGAACAGGAGATTGTTATCTCCCCAGTGAAACCTGAGCTTCAATTCGCACCGCACATGTGTGAAACCAGGCTCAGAGGTTTGTTAGGGAACCTTAGTGAACAAACAGCATCATGAAAGCCAAGGAACACACCAGACAGGTCAGGGATAAAATTGTGGAGTTTTATGCTCATTACTTTACACAAAAAAAAAAGAAGATCATTATAGCAAAAAACAATCATTACAGCTTAGGGCTAGTTTACACTTGCTTCAAAACAAGGCTTCGGACAGGCTTTTTTAAAGCTCTCTGAACGCCAGTAAAAGCCCCTGTCACTAAATAAAATGGTTAGCTTGCAGTCCTGTTTACACCTTGCTTCTGCTTGGTGCTTCGATGAGGCTTTGTTGGAGCTTCGATAAGCCTTTGGTGGGGCTTTGGTCAGGCTTCATGGGGCTTCTATGAGGCTTTGGTGGAGCTTCAATGAGCCTTTCCTGGGGCTTCGATGAGGCTTTGGTGGGGCTTCAGAGGGGCTTCTGTGGGGCTTCAAGCCAGCTTTGCCATAGACTTCCATGGAGGCTTTGCAGATGCTTTGAAGCACCACTAAAGCTACATGGGGTATAATTTTTGAAGCGAAGCCAAAGCAAAGCAAAACGGAGCTTCAATGAGCCTTTGGTGGGGCATCGGTCAGTCTTCGTGGGGCTTCGATGAGGCTTTGGTGGGGCTTCAGTGGGGCTTCAAGCAAGCTTTGCCATAGACTTCCATGAAGGCTTTGCAGACACTTTGAAGCACCACTAAAGCTACATGGGGTATAATTTTTGAAGCGAAGCCAAAGCAAAGCAAAAAAAAAGTAAACAGGACTGTAAGCTAACCATTTTATTTAGTGACAGGAGCTTTGACTGGCATTCAGAGAGCTTTAACAAAGCGTGTCCGAAGCCTTGTCAAGTGTAAACTGGTCGTTAATGTGTGTTGAAGCCGAAGCAAGTGCAAATGAGCCCTACGTGAACTGAGCCTGTATCTGAGAAGAAAAGGATCCAATCAGCATGCCCTTGAACCCTTCTGGTGTCCATTCATCAGATATTCACATGGCCCAACACATCTACAAAAAAAGTGCTTTTTTTTGGTATTTGACATTGTATGCTTGTGATTTTATTCCTACTTTGCAATGAAATACCTCGAATTCTAGAGAGGGATTGTAAACATTTACCGAGTTCCTCCTGCCTTCTCAGCTCTGGGGATATTACATTTCTGGATAATGGTCCCTCACTTTGAGTGCATGATGATGGCATTCATATTAAGTTACAGCTGCTAGGCAACAACATCAACTCTGCGATATCCCAGGGCGCCTGCACTGCACTCGCTAGGATGCCTTCGGCGCTGCTTTGTTGCCGGTGTTTGCAGAACCATTATCGGCGTGGAGTTGCAACTTCAATGAACCTGAGCAAAAAATACGTAGAGACCCTTACTGCCCATCTTTTTCTGAAAGCAGAGCAATGTGCAAGCCTCAACTTAGACTATCATCATGGAATTATAGAATGTGCTGGGTTGCCGGATGTCTAGAGTCATTTATAAAGGTTACTGAGATACAATGAGGAGTTCAGTGACCACGTCAATGTACAAGGTCACATGCTGACCTCATTTATAGAGGTCCCAAAAGTATGAGGTGAATCCTAATATCCCTAAAGATAAGCTTCGGAGAGTTTAAAGTCATCTCATCTAAGGACTGGTAAGCTGCAATGTATACAATTTTTGGTTTAGATATGTTCTATTCAAGGAATTTTTGTCAAAGAATACTCATGAATACCACCTCCACTTCCACCACTGGGCAGCATAGCAAATCAACACATGTGGCCAAATTGTCCTAATATAGGGGTGTCTTAAAAAAAATGTTCAAGCACCCCTCTGACATCCCAAAGGCAGGATAGCAACCCTAGAGGCATTGGTGGGCTCGCATTTCATCCCAGGGCTGCGTCCATGGCTAAAATAGGGGAACCTAGAAAGGATATTGGGCACCCGTCACTTTTTTCTTTTTTTAAGTTTTATTGCCGAATGGTTTAGGAGGTGAGGGTTAGGGGTCCCAGATACTGTAGCAGATCACTTACAGACTCTCCAGATTAATGTCCAGCTTCATAGTGTCAAAGTCAATAAGCCAACCCAGAAACACCGTAACACTTTATTACAGTCCCACAATGGGCCACCTTCCTGCTGTCTTGGGCGGATTGCCAGAGCCCAGTCGCAAGTGTGACCTTTGCGGCCCTGGTAGTTCCACCACTGGTGTCAGTAGTTCTATTTTTGCTGTTTTTTTATTATTTTTTACTACTTTACTTTATCTTTATTTTTTTTTATTTTATTTTTTACATATTTTTAGGACCCCCGTTGTGGGGGGGGGGCTTTGGTGCAATATCAGGGTTGTAAACAGAACCCTGATATCTCACTTTTGAGACAGAGAAAGAGACTGAGGACAGATTCTTCAGCCCTTTTCTCTGCAGCTTTAGCTGCATAGAATGAATGACCAGCAATAGCTCTGTTCAGAGCTCCACATTCATTCATAAACTAAAGCACAGGAAACACAGTTTACTATGCCTCAGCTTTGAATGAATACTAAAAAAAAAAAAACGGTACCAATCACTGGCTCTGTTCATGCTCTCCATCCTGACAGATCCAGGGAAGCACACAAGGGCAGCAGGACAGGGATAGGGAGGTGGCAGGGGCGACATGTAGAGGAACCAATGCCCTCCATTTCCCTCCTGCAGCTGCTGAATGTCTGTGGGAGGGAGAGGAGGAGAAGACCCCCACTGTCCTCTTATCCAAGTGAACAGCGGGGTCGCACGGGCCCCCTAGAGCATGAGGCCGGGTTGCAATGGCGATCCCTGTAAGTACGCCCCTTCTGCAGCTGTCAGCCATAACCCTGGTATTGTTTTTTATTTCTTTCTGCATTTCTCTTTCTGATAAAAGTGATCCAATCGGCGGAAGCCCCCCCCCCCCCCAGCTCTCCGTCTCATCGGGGAGCCTTGGATCCGATCCGGTGGTTTGTGCGGCTGACAATAGAGGTGAACAGAGACTGGAATGTCTCTGATCATCTCTATGATCTAGGAGAAAGGAAGCAACAGCATGGCGTCACTTCCAGCTAGGGCAGATGTAAACACTGACATTTCTTTCTTTTTTTTTTTTTTTTTAGGAAAGCATAAGATCAAGGTTTTTTTTTTTTTTTTTGATCAGCTGCTTTCGAGGGTAGAGGAGAGAACCCTACTAGACCCCACCAGATATCTCCATAAAAAGGACCTGTCATGCTTTATTTTTATCACAAGGGATAAAATCAGAAGATCAAAAAGCCACGTACACCCACACTATAGGTACCACCACTGCGCTAGGAGCAAACATAATGTTTAAAGCTGCCACTTGAATTAAAAAGATAATCATAAGCATTTACCGAGTGAATTAATATAGTAAATAGCGGCGCTGTGAGTTACAGTGACGTTAAATCATAAATAACACATCACCCAGTGACAATCATTAACATAAAGTGATAATTCTAAATGATTTAATTATAGGAATAAATGAATGAACAAAGTCCACAACTGAACAGTCCATTAAAGAAGCACGAGAGAGATCACAAGGGATGCTTACATTTGATTTAGAGAGACAGTGTAAAAATATAAAAAATGTTTAATAAAATATATAATTAAAAAACAAACGTATATGTAGGTTGCACACGCATGTGTAAGCGGTGTTCGTGCCACACATGTGAGGTATCGCCGCGAACGGTAGAGCGAGAGTCATAATTCTAGCTCTAGATCTCTTTTGCAACTCTAAACTTGTAACCTGTACAAAAAATTTAAAGAGTCACCTATGGAGATTTTTAAGTATCGTAGTTTGTCGCTATTCTGTGCGCAATTTTAAAGTATGACATGTTAGGTATCTATTTACTCGGTGTAACAACATCTTTTAGATTTTACACACACAAAAAAAAATATGATAAATTTGATATATATAGATATAGATATATCTATATCTATAGATATAGATATAGATATATCTATATCTATATATATATATCAAAACTTCGGGTGGGTTACTGCCTTTTCTTTATCCTTTTTTGGCAGGGTGGATTCCAAGGCTTCCCTTCAATATCCGTTTAAAAGACGACAAAGGGACACATTCTCCAAATGCAATAGACTTTACTGTATCTTGCCATTGCATTGCTGTAAACTTTACTGTATCTTGGCATTGCCAGACAGCCTGAGGAAGAGCAGGGATGCTCGCAACTGTATACGGTAGCTGCTGTTGCTGATTTACATGATTTGACAATACCTGATGATTTGAAGATACAGTAAAGTTTATTGCATTTGGAGAACGTGTCCCTTTGTCGCCTTTATATATATATATATATATATATATATATATAGTGGAACCTTGGATTAATCCGTTCCAGTAGAATGCTTGTAATCCAAAGCACTCGCATATCAAAGTGAGTTTCCCCATAGAAGTCAATGGAAACAAAGATAATTCGTTCCGCATTGACTTCTATTGCATGCAATACCGCATGTGGCCAGAGGTGGGGGGGGGGTCGCCAGAGAGCCTCGGAAATACTCGGGGACAGCTCGGCTGAACTCGGAAACCCTCGGAAACACTCGGGAACTGAGGATTTCCGAGTGTTTCTGAATATTTCCCAGTGATTCCGTGTATTTCCGAACGGCTCCGGAACATTCCGAGTGTCACCGGCGCCCCCGCACCTCTGGCCAAATGCGGTACCGCACACCACATTAGCTTGGATTCTGCTCGTCTTGCGAGACAACATTCGCAAACCGAGTCAGGATTTAAAAAGAAAAGTTGCTCGTCTTTCAAAACGCTCGTTAACCGCGTTACTCGTTAGCCAAGTTTCCAATATATATTTATATATATATATATATATGTATATATATATATATATATATATATATATATATATATATATATATGTATATATATATATATATATATATATATATATATATATATGTATATATATATGTATATATATATATATATATATATATATATATATATATATATATATATATATATATATATATACATATATATATAATATTGGGGGGTTCTAAGTAATTTTCTAGCAAACAATACCGATTTTTACTTGTAAACAAAAAGTGTCAGAAAAGGCCCGGTCTTCAAGTGGTTACTTTAATTATATTATTACATATCAGTAACAATGGGGTATTCGACCTAAATTTCCAGTCTGTCTGCTTTCCGCTCTATGTGGTGTCAGCCAACAGCTGTACATCAAGGAAAACCTTGTATTCTGCACCCTAATTATAATAATAGATGAGCCTACATGTTATCTTTGTCACATCTCTTTATAAAGGTCTTTATCTGCCAATTGCCACCTACTGTGGACCCATTAAAAAGGTTGCTCAGTCAGCAGGCTGGAGTCACAGAATCATTCATCTAAATACAATATTGCTTGGATTCCACAACACCAAATTGTCATGGGGAGCCTGAGAGAGAATACGGGAAGAATCATTCACTTCTCATTCACGCTAATGGCGTTGGGAGAAAATTATAAATCCCAGTGTGGTGCCAGGTCTATATCCAATATACCAGAACCTCATATTTTACAAAGATTGCAAATGTAATGGTTTTTTTGTCATTTATTATTATTGGAATTTTTATTATATATTATTTATTACAGGTACTTATATAGTGCCAACTATTTACGCAGAGCTTTACCTATATAATATACAATCACATCAGTCCCTGCCCTCAAGGAGCTTACAATCTAAGGTCCCTAACGCACATTTATATACATACACATACTAGGGGCCAATTTACACAGGAGCCAATTGCTCTATAATTTACATACTGCCTACATAAATCGCAGCTCTACTGAATATATAGCACCATTGACTTCATTTCCTGCTTCAGAGGAGCTTACATTCAAATGCATCTTTGCCATTAACCACTTGCGGTCCGGGGCATTTTTTTTTTTTTTGAAAATTACTCAGACCCCTCCAAACATTATATACTTGATCTGAAAGCAGAAGCTCTGGAGAATAAAACGGTGGCAGCTGCAAGTTTTTTACATTTTTTTTTTTTTGCACAGCTGTTTATCAAACATTTATTTTCAGGAAAAAATGCACTAAAATAAATGTTTTTTTTATTTTATTTTTTATGATATTTGCACAGCTGTTTATCAAACATGTATTTTAAGGAAAAATGCACTAAAATAAATGTTTTTTTGTTTAATTTTTTTTTAATGATATTTGCACAGCTGTTTATGAAACATGTATTTTAAGGAAAAAAAATCCACTAAAATAAATGTTTTTTTACATTTTTTTATGATATTTGCATAGCTGTTTATCAAACATGTATTTTCAGGAAAAAATGCACTAAAATAAATGTTTTTTTGTTTGTTTTTTAGTTTAGTTTTTTTTTTTTAATGATATTTGCACAGCTGTTATCAAACATGTATTTTCAGGAAAAAATGCACTAAAATAAATGTAAGCGCACAATATAATACCCACATCTTTGGTTGTGTCAAGTAAATACATACCAAACATGCCAAGATTCAAATTTGTGCACACCTGGGAAATTGCAAAAAAAAATAAAAGTTTTCATAAGTGACGCTTTCAAAGCCTTTACAAGTTATCAGTTTGGAGTTAACCATGAAATAAGATGGTAGAATTATTGTTCTTACTCTGACATTTGCAGGGACACCTCACATGTGTGGTGCAATCACCGTTGTGAGATCTGCAAGGACATTAGCATTCGCATGTAGGGAAGGTGAGGGGAGTTGAGCAGGGTTGCTTTTAATTTTTTTTTTTTTTTTTTACATTTAAATTATTCTTTTTTTTTTTTTTTTTTTAACAATAGGGATAGCTTTATTACAGGATTAAAAATACAGCATACATGTAAAAGAAAGAACACAAAAAACTGTTTGACATGATGTAACACAAGTATAAACCATACAAAAGGTACAAGCAGACAGAATCCAAAAGATATCCAGCAGTAGCTCGGAGAGACAAATAAAATGTAAAATTTACTACAGTCACAAAGCACCGATCAAAACTCTCACATAGTATGCGAAAATACAATATCCCAAAGGAGAATGGGGAAAAAGTGAGGGGTGGGAGGAGGCTTGGGTCGGGGGGGGGGGGGGGGTTAGGGGGGTAGGGTCCATTTTAAATATTCTTAATTAAAAATTATTATATTATACATTATACTAATAATTATTATAATATAATAATAATAATTATAATGTAATACAATTAAAATGATTATTAATAATATGTATTTTTTTATTATTCTGATTTATTTTATTAAAATGTTAACTATTATTAACTATTATATAATAATAATAATAAATTAATATGAAATGAAAACATATTTAATTGTATAACAATCTGTATTATTAATAATATATTATTAGTAATATATTATTATTAATATTAGTTAAATTTAATATTATTATTAAAATGTAAAAAAATATACTTTTTTTTTTTTTTTTTTTTATTGAAGTTTATTGCTATCACAGGTGATAGCATGGACAGGTGACAGGCACTCTTTATGGAGAACCAGGATTTTTTTACACCCCCAATGTCAATGCTAATGAGGGAAAGCTCACTCTGTGTGGGGACAAAGACACTGTGAGACTCCAGAAATTTATCATGACACCTTCTACTTAGAAACATTTAAAAGGCAAGGCAAGAACTATATATATGTGTGTGAATGGGAACACATAACAAACATATATAGTGGGGGTGGTTTCTCAAATTTGACTACAAACGTGGAAACACACTTTAAGATGTTTGTTGATCCTTTTTTTTTTTAGCATGTAATATTTTTTTAGAGACATTTTCCAAAAATACATAAAGATATAAAATATATTTATCATATATATATTAAAAGGTACTCGTACTCTGGTATAAAAAAAAATACACACAGAGCTGTACAAAAAAATAAATAAAAAATAAATGAGTAGACTCAATGGACGGTGGACCATTTGGTCTTTTTTCTGCCGTCGCTCTTCTATGATTCCGTGTAACTACTGTATGACTTTGGCGCGACGTTTCCTGCACGTTATTCTGATTAGGTACCATATCTTCAGCTTTTATGGAACATAAGTGAAATATGAGATCAGCAAATACAACAGATATAACCGCAAAATATAGCAAATGAAATGTTTTTCTCTATATTGCTATATTCCCACATCATCCTCTGCTAGAGAATACTTTATCCTTGAGCTTTACTCGTAGACTCTCGTGATGACTCATCTCCAATCAATCACGTTTTTCTAACCTCTCCAGCAGTATTCTTGGAATTAAGGACCATCGTTTCAGATGACTTGTAGAAGTTCTCAGCCCACACCTGCGCATCTGTCAGGAAGGTCATGGTGGTATACAGAATGGCACCTCTATGCAAATATCCATGCTCAGGCGCATGATGGCTCGTAGCCTCACATTACAGGTTGCCGAAGCTGTGCATAGGCGCACGTGTGCATGGGAATGCGCACGCGTGCAAGGGTTGCTAATTCAGCCCAGTGCTATCTTGTCTATAGAGTTACCTGTGAGACCATGACCATGATGTGACTCATTGCCAGACCACCCACCTGGACTACACTTCTCCCTGCTCCTTCTGGTCCTGACCTGCTCCTCCACCACCAACATCCAGCCTGGACCCAGGCCTACCTTCTGCTGATAATCATCAGTTACTGACCCAGATTACTTGATTTCATATCAGTCCTGAGTTTTTGTGTCATGGTTACCACTAGCCTGTAAACTTTTAGAGCAGGGTGTCTTCTTGCATTGAGCTACAAGCTTCCAACTGATGGGCTAGTCTCCCTGCACTGAGCTACAAGCTTCCAGCTGATGCGTCATGCTCCCTGCATTGAGCTACAAGCTTTCGACTGACGGGCCAGTCTCCCTGCACTGAGCTACAAGCTTCCAGCTGATGGGCCAGTCTCCCTGCACTGAGCTACAAGCTTCCAGGAGATGGGCCAGTCTCCCTGCACTGAGCTACAAGCTTCCAGGAGATGGGCTAGTCTCCCTGTACTGAGCTTCAAGCTTCCAACTGATGGGGCCAGTCTCCCTGCACTGAGCTACAAGCTTCCAGGTGACGGGCCAGTCTCCCTGCACTGAGCTACAACCTTCCAGCTGATGGGCCAGTCTCCCTGCACTGAGCTACAAGCTTCCAGGAGATGGGCCAGTCTCCCTGCACTGAGCTACAAGCTTCCAGGAGATGGGCCAGTCTCCCTGCACTGAGCTACAAGCTTCCAACTGATGGGCTAGTCTCCCTGTACTGAGCTTCAAGCTTCCAACTGATGGGGCCAGTCTCCCTGCACTGAGCTACAAGCTTCCAGGTGACGGGCCAGTCTCCCTGCACTGAGCTACAACCTTCCAGCTGATGGGCCAGTCTCCCTGCACTGAGCTACAAGCTTCTAGGAGATGGGCCAGTCTCCCTGCACTGAGCTACAAGTTTCTAGAAGAATATGTTGGCTTTTATAGTGTTGAGCAGCAGAAAGATCGAGGGAAGGAACCTCTTAGCTGTCTCCCCAGTTTCTCTGTTTCTATACAATAGAACTAATTTGATTATATACATTTTTCCAATAACAGTCACTGACTCTGCCCTGGTGGCATGGCACAGATTTGGTAACTTCGGCACCCTCAGTCCTTTTACATGACATTTTGGCTTTGGTATCATGGCACCTTCTTGTATCCAATAACATAGCGGGTAACAAAAAATGATGAATGGAGAGCCACACACCCACATCTTGTACTCCGAAATCCTTTCTATTGAACTGTCCATTGTACAGCTGGTAACTTATTGTCCCTGCCCAGAGGACACCTCTACTCAACACGTTTCACCCAAAAAAAGGCTTGATCACAAAAAAGGCTTGATCACAGCTAGTGATCAAGCTGTTTTTCGGTGAAACATGTTAGGGAGTGATGACCTCTGAGCAGGGACAATATGTTACCAGCTGTACAATGGACAGTTCAATAAAAGGGATATCAGAGTACAAGATGTGGGTGTGTGGCTCTCCATTCATCATTATCCGTTACCCGCCATGTTATTGGACATCAAGAGGTGCCATGATACCAAAGCCAAAATGTCACGTAACAGGACCGAGGGGGCTGAAGTTACCAAAGTTGTGCCATGCCACCAGGGCAGAGTCAGTGACTGTTGATGGAAAAGTGAGTATAATCTAATTAGTACCATTGCAGAGAGACAGAAAGATTGGGGAGACAGCTGCGCGTTGGTGTGCGGCTCTCCATTCATCATTGTCCTTCAATAGCAAATGGAGATAAGCTTTTTTTGAGGCAGCACCCATGATGCCCATGGTGATCTCATGAGGCGTAGGTCTGGAGCTTTACCATATGTTCGAGAAGGGTAATGGATAATATTACAATTCATACAGGGCATCATAACACCGACCACCAGGCCTGCTCGATCCCCCTGGAATGGGCTTGGAGTTAACGGCCCCTTCTCAACCCTCTATGGTCACACCATGACTTGTGCAATCTCACTACACAGTTATTCACTTTAAGAATTATTAACCCTCAATTGAACTTGTCGCAGCGTTGGGTCTATCCATAGCAGAAACCCTCAACAAGTACAAGCTCTGAGATTGCTCCCAAATCCATATCAGCGTTAACCTTTCACTTCAAGCAAGTGCACCACGTTGATCTTAATCTGTCTTTTATTAAAAGCCGTTGAAGCTGGAAAATGCTCTGCTGCGCGCGGTGCTTAACCCCAACAACCGATTCTCTTCTACCTTACAACATTTCTTTAAATTCTTTGTATTTTTTTCCTAATACCAAGCAACAGAACATGCATTCTATGAAGGCACTATTTAAATACGAGTTCTATAAACAGCTGAATAACTACACCCCCTCACCCACCAGGAGGGCAAATGGGGAAAAAAAAGAAAAGTTGCCTAAGGTCTCAACGGTTCCCAAAATCAAGTCCTAATGACGGATTGTGAACATATCTCTGCCTATACTTTAAAGCAGGGATATGCAATTAGCGGACCTCCAGCTGTTGCAGAACTACAAGTCCCATGAGGCATAGCAAGACTCTGACAGCCACAAGCATGACACCCAGAGGCAGAGGCATGATGGGATTTGTAGTTTTGCAACAGCTGGAGGTCCAGCTGGAGCATATCCCTGCTTTAAAGAATAACCCTAGAGAACAAGTGAAATCAATTAGTGAGCTACTGATGCTATAAAGTAAACACGGCAACAGTGATAAAGTCATACGGTGCCTTGAAAAAGTATTCACACCCCTTGAAATTTTCCACATTTTGTCATGTTGTGCACAAAGCAAGGCCCATAAAGACATGGATGAGCGAGTTTGGGGTGGAGGAATTTGACTGGCCTGCACAGAGTCCTGGCCTCAACCCGATAGAGCACCTTTGGGATGAATTAGAGCGGAGATTGCGAGACAGGCGTCCCAATACTTTTGGTGACATAGTGTGTGTGTGTGTATATATATATATATATATATATATATATATATATATATATATATATATATATATATCCCTGACCAATGCTGGAAATTACTGAAGTAGACACCACTACTCCAGTGATCTCCACTTGCTTCTATGGTCCACCTTGCTGGAGGCATGGCAGGAGCAGATCCTTCGCCTACATACAAGGAGCGATCGCCAATGTGCTAACTCCCGGAGCCCTGGCACTGGGCTCCGAGAGTTAGCACAGAGTGTGTAAACTGGGTTTTGCTGGAGGAGGGGCCCAGGACCCCCCACGGTGGTGGAACGCCAGGGCCCAGTCGCAACTGCGACTTCTGCGACCCTGATAGTTCCGCCACTGCTCCCATCCCTCCGTCACTCAGGAACCACCTTGTACTTTGCCAGTGAACACTAGGCAGGCTCTGATTGGTTGAGATGCAGATTATGATTTCATCCGACCCCCCTCCCAACCTTGGCCAATCAGAGCATGCCTAGTACTCATTGACAAAAACACAAGGCGTTTCCTGAATGGCGGAGGGATGTGAACGCCTACCCCTCCAGAAGAAGACACGGTTTACTGTATGTAGTGAATGCTACAGAAAGCTGGAGTTAGGCTCTTATCAATATCCATTTTAAATCAATTACCAAGCTAGATGACCATTTCTACTAGGCGATCATAACCCATAACTAAGAACAGAGAACGTACTGAGAACTAGACATGTGCAGAACAAAAGAAAATTGTTTCGTTGTGTTTCGTATCGATTTGTTATTTACACAAATTTGTTCACTAAGAGCCGACCTTCAGTCATTTTTTCATCTTTCCATCTATTAAATCTTCTGCCCTTGTTGTTGTTGTTGTTTTAAGTTTGGATAGTAAAACATTTTTTTCTGCCATAAATCCCTTATACAGCCCACTTCCTGTTTCCTGTCTGGTCATTAGCCTAGACTTATGACATCATGCACAGATCTCTCACTCTCCTGAGAGTTTGCCAGAAAAGGGAGGGGGGATGAGTCATAAGAGGGCCAATGAGAGTTGCAGAGCTGGAGGTGTGCCTCTGTGTGTCTGTGTGAATCCAGGAAGTGAACAGGCAGCAGCTTGAGCTGCCCACAGTTAAAATGGTTGCAGCCAGACTCAGTGGAGGGAGATTTCTGCAGTATATTTGGCAAGTACAGAATCGCAGTATATATAAAATACAGTGGAACCTTGGTTTTCGAGTAACACGGATAACGAGCGTTTTGAAAGACGAGCAACTTTTAAAAAAAAAATTCAGTTGTCTCTCAAAACGAGCAGAATTCAAGCTAATGGGGTGTGCAGTACCGCATTTGGCCAGAGGTGCGGGGGGCGCCGGGGACACTCGGAACGGTTCAGAGCCGTTCGGAAATACTCGGAAATACTCTGTTGCCGAGTGTTTTCAAGCCTTTCCGAGTTCAGCTGAGCTGTCCCCGAGTATTTCCGAGGCTCTCTGGCGCCCCCCCCCCCCCCACCTCTGGCCACATGCGGTATTGCATATAATAGAACAAATTATCTTCGTTTCCATTGACTTCTATGGGGAAACTCGCTTTGATATGAGAGTGTTTTGGATTACAAGCATTCCCCTGGAACGGATTATGCTCGTAATCCAAGGTTCCACTGTAATACAGAAAGTGGTTGGAGGGAAGCTTCAGAATAGCAAAGAGTTTTTTTTTATTACAAATTATGTGAGCAGACCGCAGCTCCTCTTTCAATTTGTTTTAATGCATTTTCAGATTTCGTATCGTTTATTCGAATTCGAAACGATTAGAATTTTCCACCGTCGGTGGAACTGAACTCAAAGTTGGCCGAATTTAGGAAAATTCAAATTAATTTGAATTCCATTCAAAATCAAAATTTATTCCATTCGGAATTTGAATTTTCGAAGATGGTTATATTCTTTCTATTTCATTCTATGCTATTGTTTTTTTTTCTTTTTTCTAGTCTTTTCTTTTCTAGTCGAATTTGAATTTACTCTCAAATAGATTAACAGAACTTTCAATTGTATATTTGACAGACCAGAAGGAAGCAAATAAGAGGAACCCTTTGTTAGGATTTACATTCTCTTTAATTAAGAGATACTTCAAACAGGATTTGGCGGACGAGGTGGAATTTAGAATTATTCATATATCTCTTGTGTTGAGTTTGCCATTTTTTAAAATTTTTTTTTGTTCCTCCTCCAAAAAACAAACAAGACATTAAGACTTTGCAATCAATTATGTTTAATCTCTGTAAAAGCTTCCTAGCCATTACCATCCTGCTGGTAATGATTGCATTTCATTTCTAGGTTTATCACCTGCTGTCTTCTAACGGGAAGACGCTAATATATCATAGCGGGGTTTGGTCCATGCTATTTTCTTGTAGATTTGGTTTTATCGTGTTGGTTTTCCACCTCTCTCTCTCTGGAGATAAGGAACGCCGGTCCCACCTACCGGCTCCTTCTGCTGGAGCTGCGAGATGCAGCGCCATTCCTTCGTAGATCACATGCTGAGTAATGATATGTTGCTCCCACTAATCATTCCTTATGGCTGCTTTTAGATTATTTTAAGGGCTCATTTTCTGAGCATTGGAGTTTAATTGTATCAATTACATTAAAAGCTCCGAACATCAAATAGCACTTCAATGACCAGGGATCAGAAAAGTGCCAAGCGGCTTTTCTACTATTGTTTTAAATTATTTTAGGCTATTATTTAGGCTATTAAAGCCTCGTACACACGATCGGATTTTCGGATGGGAATTGTGTGATGGCAGACTGTTGGCCTAAAATCTGACCGTTAGTATACGTCCCATCAGGCAATTGTTGCGCCAACAAATCTTGGATGGCAGGCTAGTAAATTTTCGGTGGACAACGGTCTGTTGTCAGATTTTCGTATCGTGTGTACACAAGTCCGTCACACAAAAGTCCAAAGTACGAACGAAAGTACGAACACGCATGCTCGGAATCAATGCTCACCAAACGCAACATTAGCAGAAGGTGCCCAAAAGGGTGGCGCTCAAGAGCTGAAATTTCACGTAGTACGTCACTACGTTCGTGATTGTTGGCCGACAATTGTGTGCCGTTTGCATGCAAGACAAGTTCCTGGCCCTTAGAGGCCTCTTACATTTATATTTCCGTTTGTCAAACTATTAAGTGCAGCCAAAAAAAATTTTTTTATTTTTAAATTTTTTTTTTTTTTTGTTTTTTGTTTTTACACTTGGTGGTAATGTGGCCCTTAGAGGCCTCTTACATTTATATTTTCGTTTGTCACACTATTAGGTGCATTTAAAATGTATTTATTTTTTGGGGTTTTTTTTACACTTGGTGGTAATGTGGCCCTTAAAGGCCTCTTACATTTATATTTTCGTTTGTCACACTATTAAGTGCATCCAAAACATTTTTTTTCATTTTTTAAAATTTTTTATTGTTTTGTTTTGTTTTTTTTTTACATTTGGTGGTAATGTGGCCCTAGGGATTGGTTGCCGAACTAGGAGATATCAGGAACCTGAAAAGCTGGGGAGGCTGGGTTCCTTAATTGGGGGTATCGGCGCAAATTCAACCTTCTATAATATATTGTATGTTAATAGGGGAAATGTGTTTTTTTATTTTTTTTGGGGTGTTTGTTTCTTTTGTTTTTTCTTTTTCTTTTTTCTTTGAACAGTATATTTTGAGATGTGTTATAGAATTTTTGAAATTATTTAAATGTCATATATGGACACATGTTTTTGTCCTAATTTGACTGTTAAGCTGAATTTTAATAAAATAAAATTGTAATTATAAAAAAAGACAAGTTCCTGGCACACGCCCTTCGGACAAAAGTCTGACGCTCTGTTGGCCAAACAATCCAATTGTGTGTACGAGGCTTTACTTCCCTCTAGAGGCTACAGACAGGCAATGTGGTGCCTCCTCACCGCCTGTTTTAATCCCAATTTAACCACTTCAGCTCCGGAAGGTTTGACCTGACCAATGCTGGAAATCAATGAAGTAGACACCACTACTCCAGTGATCTCCACTTGCTTCCATGGTCCACCTTGGTCCACCTTGCTGGAGGCATGGCAGGAGCAGATCCTTCCCCTACATACTTTGTGCTATATTGTGTCCATCTTTCTCATCTCACAAAGTCAGGAAGTATGAGATTGTATCAGGTCGACTTTTTATTTTCAGAACAAATAATGATTAACCACTTGACCTCCGGAAGATTTATCCCCCATCCCAGGGCTTTTTTTTCTCAAAGAATTGGTGCAGGAACTCCACCTTACTTGCCTTCGCCCCTACCCACCTCCGAGCACCATCCCTTGGTTCCACCCCCTACCCTCCTCTGAGCACCATCCCTTGGTTCCACCCCCTACCCACCTCTGAGCACCATCCCTTGGTTCCACCCCCTACCCAACTCAGAGTACCATCCCTTGGTTCCACCTCCTACCCACCTCTGAGCACCATCCCTTGGTTCCACCCCCTACACACCTCCGAGCACCATCCCTTGGTTCCACCCCCTACCCACCTCCGAGCACCATCCCTTGGTTCCACCCCCTACCCACCTCCGAGCATCATCCCTTGGTTCCACCCCCTACCCACCTCCGAGCACCATGCCTTGGTTCCACCCCCTACCCACCTCCGAGTAACATCCCTTGTTCCACCCCCTACCCACCTTCGAGCACCATCCCTTGTTCCACCCCCTACCCACCTTCGAGCACCATCCCTTAGTTCCACCCCCTACCCACCTCCCAGTGTCGCCCCTTTTAGAGAATACAGAACCAAGTATCATTTTGTGGTGATAACTAATTTGTATGGATCTTGTTAATAACAACAAGAAAAGCAGTAAAGTAGATCCCTTGCAGCCAGCAGCAATAGACCCTTACCAGCAACAATAGATTCCCCCAGCAACAATGGACCCTGGCAACAACAACAGATTTCCCAGCAGCCAGCAACAATAGACCCCTCTCTCAACAGTAGATCCCTTTCAGCGACAACTGACCCCCCCCCCCCCCCCCAGCATCATAAGCCCCACCAGCAACAATAGACCTCCTAAGCAACAATAGAATACCATTCAAAAATAGATGCCCTCTAGCAACAGTAGAACCCCCAGCAGCCAGCAACAATAGACCCCCCTCAACAGTAGATCTTTTCCAGCAACATTAGACCCCTCCCAGCAACATAACATAAGCCCCCTCCTCCCTTCCCAGCAACAACAATAATAGACCTCCCCAGCAACAATAGACTGCCATGCAAAAATAAATTGTCCCCAAGAACAATAGCTCCCCCAGCCGCTAGCATCAATGAACCCTCCAGCACACCCCCAGCACCCTTTGCCATTGCATGCATTCAGTGCTGGAGATGCCGGAACTGCGTTCTCCCACGTTCCCGTTGAAAAAAGCCCTGCCCCTTCCTAACCAGGCCATTTTTTTGCGATATGGCACTGCGTTAATTTAACTGACAATTGCGCAGTCCTGCGATGTTGTACCAAAATAAGATTAATGTCCTTTTTTCCCCACAAATAGAGCTTTCTTTTGGTGGTATTTGATCACCTCTGCGGTTTTTATTTTCTGCGCTATAAACAAAAAAAGACTGACAATTTTGAAAAAAAAAAAAATATTTTTTACTTTCCGCTATAAAACGTATTATTATATGTATTTTGCTACATATTTTTGGTAAAAAAATACCAATAAGTGTAAATTGATTGGTAAATTGATTGGTTTGCGCAAAAGTTATAGCGTCTACAAGCTATGGTGTATATTGATGGAATTTTTATTCTTTTTAATTTTTTTTACTAGTAATGCAGCGATTAGCGACTTATAGCAGGACTGCGATATTGCAGCAGACAAATCTGGAACTAAGCAACACTTTTTGGGGGCCAGTGACACCAATACAGTGATCAGCGCTAAAAAACATGCACTGTCACTGTACTAATGACACTGGTTGGGAAGGGGTTAACATCAGTGTTAACTGTGTGGGGGGAGGTGCTTCAACTGTAGGAAGACAGCGATCCGTGCTTCTGCTTATCAGAAACACAGGATCTCTACCTTCCCTACTAACAGAACGGCGATCTGCCTTGTTTACATAGGCAGACTGCCGTTCTGCCTCTGCCGGGAACGATCGGTGGGTCACGGTGGACATGGGGTCCGCCGGACCCACTGATTGGCTCCTGCTGGGTGCGGCTCAAAAACCCGGAAGTAAAAATCACATACGGGTACGTGATTTCGTCTGTAGGAGCCGCCGCCCCACAGTACATATACGTGGGGGCAGCTGGCAAGCGGTTAAGCCAACAATCGCGCTTTTGTGGCGCTTCCCCTTTGACTTGCATGTGAAGTGTTTGGCAGGGTTGCTGCCCCCCGATCACTTCATGTCGCGTCAACTTAGCCACCGTGACAAAGCGAAGCTTCGCGCCCATAGCATGTAAACACCCCTGTCTGCTGACTATTGCAGCTTAAGGGGGGGGCGCAGTTGGTAAGCAGAAAAAACGCGGCTCGCATTTTGTGGCCCCCCCAACCGAAAGTCTAAAATGAGGTCTTAGAGCTGGTCCACACCAGACGCAGTCCAGTGTATTTTTAACCCCTTGCATAGGAGGCACTTTCACCCAATCCCTGCCCAGGCCAATTTTCAGCTTTCAGCGCTTTCACACTTTAATTGACAATTGCGCGGTCATGCAACGCTGTACCAATATGACATTTTTATCATTTTTTTCACACAAATAGAGCTTTCTTTTGGTGGTATTTAATCACCACTAGGTTTATTTTTTTTTTTTTGCTATATAAACAAAAAAAAAAAAAAAAAAATTTTGAAATAAACACAAACATTTTTCATAGTTTGTTATAAAATTATTGTCCTTCACTAATGTGTGCTGATGAGACTGTACTGATGGGTACTGATAGGCTGCACTAATGGGGCTGCACTGATGGGCACTGATAGGTGGCACCAGGGGCGGACTGACCATTTGGGCACTTGGGCACTGCCCGAGAGCCCCATGCCACTAAGGGGCCCCATCAGGGTTGCCAGCCTCAATAAAACCAGGGACAGTGTGTAAAAATCTGTGTTTTTTAAAAAAATCCCAAGATTATAGCTGCCCCGCCTCTCCAGTACGTTTTCAGTGTGTGTATGTGTATTCTGTGTGTGTATATTGTGTGTCTGTGTGTGTATACTGTATGTGTGTGTATACTGTGTGGCCCCATAATCTATTTCTTGGGGGCCCCATAATCTCCTATTGCCTGGGGGCCGCATAATCTCCTATTGCCCGGGGGCCACATGAGTTGTCAGTCCGCCTCTGGGTGGCACTAATGGACACCGATGAGGCAGCACCGATGAGGTGGCACTGGTGGGCACTGATAGGTGGTACTGAAGGGCTCTGATAGGCAGTACTGATGGGCAATGATAGGTGGCACAGAAGAGCTCTGATAGGCCGGCACTGATAGGCAGCACTGATAGGTTACACTGATGAGGAGGCACTGATTGGCACTGATAGGCAGAACTGATGGCCACTGATAGGCAGCACTGATAGGTGACACTGATGAGGAGGCAGTGATGGGCAATGATTGGCAGCACTGTTGGCTGTCAACGTGAGGAAAGAAAAGATGATAACTGGCTTGAGTTACTTCAGTGATCAGCTGTCATTGGACACAGCTGATCACATGGTAAAGGACCGCTGTGATTGGTCCTTTGCCCCGATCTGTGATCAGCTGTATCCGGCGGTGCTCTCACGGGAGGACGTCCATGTACGCCCTCCCGGCAAAGTAAGCCCGTGTTGTAGTCATCTTTTTTGGCTATAGCGTGGGTGGAAGGGGGTTAATCTAGCATCAAAAATGCATGCACAGTGTTTTCCATGGATTCTAACGGCATAGTTCACATCAGTGCAATGCGTTTCAGTGCAGTCAACAAAAGAAGAACATGCTACATTTTTTTCTTTATGGAACATGGCAAAACGCATAGAAAACGCCCTGGAAGGCATCAAAAAGGCACCAGAACGCGCATATCTTGAACCGATGTGAAGAAAAAAAAGAGGGGGAGAAATACGCACCAGAGCGCTTCAAAAACGCACCAGAACACACATGTCTTGAACCGGTGTGAAGAAAAAAAAAAAAAAAGAGGGAACAAAAACGTACTGGAACGCAACAAAAACACACATGCAGAAACGCATCCAGAAGACAGAAATTGTGGTGTGAGAAAAGACCTTTGTTCTGAATATCTGAAGAAACATACTGTAAAAAAGTAAATTCTCCATATGGTACAAAGTTATTTTTCTAAAACATTTCAACCTAAAATCTTTCATAACAAAGACATGTAAAAAATAAATAAAAATATATATACAGTATATCATTTCCCACCTAAAATCATTGTGACCCAGGCGCCCCTTCCTCTATATCCCAGCCCTGGCACAGCTAGAGAGCCCCTCTCTCCTTCTTCCATCATATGGAGAACATATTGAAACCAACATTTTAATGAACTCGCGTCTTCTAAAAATAGAAACAATTTTCGCTGCCAAACAAAGAAATATGAAAAATATGTTTTTTTTTTTAATTCTTTTCTTCCGTACTAAATCATTATGTTTTATTTAAATACATCAAGCTCCTTTGTAAATATAATTTGTAAAGCATGTTTTTAATGTGGCTTTTTATTTTAAACATTCTCTGTAGCGTATCACCCACATGTGCATACCATTAAAATGTCAGCTCAGCTCCGTCTCAGCTAATTATTGTGTGAAATATGTTACTGTGTTGATAAGAGCCTCGCGTGAATTGAATATTGGACTTTTATGTCCGCAGCGGAAACCTTAAGTCAGTGCTTGAGCAGAGCGGGTGTGCGCCAAGGCGACGCAGGCTGGTGATGAAGGTGGCACAGCTGACGGGGTGATAGGCCCTGTTTAATCATTTCACAGCACATGTTATTCTTGTGCGGAGCTGCCAAGATAAAATTATTGCCAGGATCCACAAGGTTCATTTCCTTCGTAACACGGAGATGTGGTGGATTTTGAGGCCTTCCACGGGTCCGGTTTTATTACTGTAGAAGCCAAAACCCATAGGCAGTGGTGGCTGGTGCTCATTATTTTGGGGAGGGGGAGCGGCAAACCAACTGCCCCTGCACGAGAGGCCGACAGGAAGGCGGCGATTCCCTCCACGCCCCCCCACGGGAGACGGACGAGAAGGTGGCGATCAGAGGCCTCCAGGGGCCAATCAGGTCTCAGGACCAGCTTCCTGATTGGCCAGGAGGAGAATCAGGAAGACAACAGTGAATATTAATTCGCTATTGCCACACAGCTGGGTGGGCTCAGGGTGCAGTGCTTTTTGAAGCCAATTAGAGCCTCAGACTCTAATCACGTGCTTCAAAAAAAAAAAAAAAAACTAATTGAAATCCATGCGTCCGGCACCCTGCATGTAGATTAGGGGCGGGGCGCATGGATTATGGGGGTGGCACCCCTGCCCCCCACATGGATGGGTCGCCACTGCCCATAGGGCTCATGCACCCAGGTGTATTGGGTCATAAAGCGTAAAAAGATGGCCACTTTTTGGACACCAGGGAGCCACAGCTGCTGCATACAGCCACCTTTACAAATGAATTATAGGATACCATTGTATCCTGTAATATAAATAGGATCCTTGTCTCCATACTGGAGTATGTATGATGAAGGTGGAGCCTGCCCCGAGCTATCCCTTCTTACCTGGAACCTTTTCCTGAGCTAAAGCCTTTCCCTCACAAGTAGGTCCCCGCCCCTGATCATTCACTCACCAGGAGTGCACCAAAATGACGTGGGCCCTGGTTTAAAAGGTCCCCTCAGCCAAGATGGCCACCAAAGCCTCTCGAGAGTTCAGCATCCAATCAGACTACTTTACTCTCTCAAGGCACTGAACGGAATTTCTAAGGGTTAAGGTGTTACGTGTTTAATGAGGAGCATCTGATTAAGAAGTTCACCTCACCTGAAAACCTTTTTGAAACTTTTAGTGGTTAAGAGCAGGGGTCTCCAAACCTTCTAAACAAAGGGCCAGTTTACTGTTGTTTAGACTTTAAGGGGGCGGGTCTGTGCCCAGTGGAAGTAAACAATGCCCAATCTCTGGTATTAGGGGGAGGAATAGTGCCACCCTTGTTGGTGTCAGTAGGAGCAATCGTGCTTGATTATTGGTGTCAGTGGGAGGAATTATGTCCCATTATTGGTGTCAGTGAGAGGAATAGTGCTTCAAGGGCTGGATAAAGGCAAGCAAAGGGCCACATCCAGGCCACAGTTTGGAGACCAATGGGTAAGAGCATCAAATATAGCCAAAGCGTTTCGGGGAAGAGAACCTCCCCCTTCTTCAGTGGGCTGCCTTTGTGCTGTCAGAAGTCATTTGTTTTCATAAAGCCTAAACACAGGTCCCCTAGTGCATTCTGTCATGATTTCATTACCATCGGCTGCTCAAACCCTGAAGAAGAGAAGGTGGCTCTTTTCGGCCAAAATGCGTTGGACGTATTTGATGCTCTTAATCATTAAAGTGGTTGTAAAGGCTGAAGGTTTTTTACCTTCATGAAGGTAAAAAACCTTCAGTGTGCTGATCCCCCCACAGCCCCCCTAATACTTACCTAAGCGCGTTCCCAATCCAGCGATGTGCATGAGAGCCTCGGCTGTCCCGGGACTCCCTTCTCCATCGGCTCCCGCTGCTGTCAATCACAGCCAGTGAGCCAATGAGGAGAGAGCGGGGGGAGCAGGGGCGCGGGGCCTGCCCCTCCCGCCGTGTCTTATGGACGTATAGAGCAGGGCTCGGGAAGTGAGCACGCACCAGTACCCCCATAGCAAGTGGACCCGAGAAAAGGAGGATCCGAGCTGTTCTGTGCAAAAACATGTTTGTTATTTATATATTTATTTATTTTTAAAGCTGAACCTTTAATACCACTTTAAATGTTTCAAAAAGGCTTTGAAGTGAGATAAACGTATTTATCACATGCTCCTGAGTACACACCTAAGATCACATGGACAGGAAACTACATTCCTGGGTTACGTCAGTACACTAACCTTGTACAAAACGCCTCCATGCCAGAAAGCCGTATTTGAATTTGTTTTGCAAATTTTAGAAACATTTTAGTTTTTCTTTTACATTTTACAATTATCAGAAGCTAATTTTTTTCCTCCAAGTGTCCACCAATGTGAGAGAAAGGAAGGACCTTCTTGACTGACCACCAATGTGAAGAAGGGCCTTCCTCAATGATCACCAATGTAAAGGGCATTCTTCAACTGTCCACTGATGTGAGGGGTCCCTTGCCCCACTGACCATAAATGTAGGTAGCCCTGCTCTCCTCCAATGTAAAGGAGGCCCTTCTTGACTGACCACCAATGTAAAGAAGGACCTTCTTCAATGATCACCAATGTAAAGGGCATTCTTCAACTGTCCACTGATGTGAGGGGTCCCTTGCCCCACTGACCATAAATATAAGTAGCCCTACTCTCCTCCAATGTAAGGGAGGCCCTTCCTGACTGATCACCAATGTAAAGAAGGGCCTTCTTCAATGATCACTAATGTAAAGGGCATCCTTCAACTGTCCACTGATGTCAGGGGTCCCTTGCCCTACTGACCATAAATGTAGGTAGCCCTGCTCTCCTCCAATGTAAAGGAAGCCCTTCTTGACTGACCACCAATGTAAAGAAGGGCCTTCTTTAATGATCACTAATGTAAAGGTCATTCTTCAACTGTCCACTGATGTGAGGGGTCCCTTGCCCCACTGACCATAAATGTAAGTGGACCTTCTATACTAACTATTAATAGTTAAATTATTTTTAAAAAACTCAGACTTTGTAAGAATTACAGTCTTATGTATACTTTTCTTTTTAACAAATGTTGAGTTACCCTTTCATTTTAATCCTCCCTATAAAAAAAAGAGAAAAATACATTTTTCATTGACAACATTTTTCAATAGAAAACAATATTTTTCAGAATGTTACAGACTAATGCCTTTGTTCTACAGAAAAATGAAAAAAAGCGCTAGATTTATCAATCAATAAACCCTGTTAGCATCCAGGCTGAAGCCACCAGGGGGAAAGGATCTGTACATGGTTTTGAGTTTCTGCTTCCTTGAAATAATACCACCGTCTCATAACAGTCCATTGTGCTTCTCAGTTTTGCTCATACAATACATAGAAGCTCATAGGTAATTTACGTTTTTTTGAAACATAATCACCCACTTGTATACCTATTAAATCTTACAAAACTCTTACAACTTCTTTCCTGTGGGGTGTTTTAGGGAACTGGATACACATCTTTTGTAGCTCTTTTTATGCTCCCTTCTGATTGTTATTATACCTTTATAGTTCCTTCCTCCCTCTGTGAACATGCGGTATACCTAATTATCTGATGGCTTCTTAAGTGGGACCACTTTATGTTTTATCTTTGTACCAAGGAGTGGTGGTCTCCCATTGGCAAGCCTTGTGGTTAAATCGGTCACCTTCCTCCTCCATGGTGTTTTCTTGGACTCTCATTTAGGGTATGATGTTTGTCCTCCTGCCTACACTTTTGGAGTTATATACTCATACCACTTGTTTTAAATTTACTAGGGTTTCTCTATAAAAGATTTCATCCACATAGGCTCCTGATGAAGATGTAATGTTTATCGAAACGCGTTGAGCTAGAGTGTGGTACAAGTCTTCAGAGAATGCTTTTATGTTAGCCCCGTTTCTGCATAGCATGGTACCGTTGTACGGTCTTTTAACATTTGACTTTGACAAAATACTTTATATTTTTTAGAATTTTGTTTGTTTAACTGCTTAAGGACTGCCCAACGTACATATACTGCGGCGGGGCGGCCCTTTAGTGCAAAATCACGTACCTGTGCATAATTCTCGTCTTTGGCTCTCGGGGGCATGTGCATACACACACACAGAAGCTATGCCCACCCCTCCCCTCCCCTCTGCTGCCCATTCACAGAAGCCTTTGTATATTGTGAACAAGCTCACATAATGCAAAGGCTTCTGTGAATGGGCAGAGGAAGGGGGGGGCATAGCAGATCCAGCGACTCTGTTCTTGAAGAAGCTGAAACCACAGCCTCAAGATCGGAGCTGCAGAAGTTATCATCCTGGAGCACAATAAACCTGTCAGATGTGAATAAAAGAATCTACAAGCATGGGAGGCACCTCATTAGACTTAAAGTGATGGTAAATGATCACCTTGTAAAGCAACCCATTCAGTTTAAAACTGAAATTAAAGGCAAAACATTTTTGTATAGATAGAAAAAAAACATTATAAATAAATTTTTCTCTTTTTAATAAGTGATCACATTCCCTCTGTTCTTAGTTGCATAAGAGCTGGGGGGGGGGAGAAGCAGCAGTACACTGGACTCTCCAGTGAATGGCTGTGCAGGGATGGCCTGTCAGGACAAGTCTGTTCATTGGAGGAGAGCAGGCTGAGTTCCCACCACAACTAGAGAACTGACCACGCTGTGCTCTTATGCCTAGTGTGGTCAGTTTTTAATAGGAAAGCAGAGGGACTGTCAGGAACACTAGGGATTTCACATAAAGGAAGCAATACAAAGAGAACAGGAGATGTTCTCATACAAGTACATGGTACAGCAGGCACATATCAGGAATATGAAATGTTGGGATAAAAAAAAATTTAACTCATAGTATGCCTGCAATTTTTACAAAGTAGCGGAGTTCCTGGAATTCAGCTTTAATGTCCTCAGACTGGGGGTGACTAAACGTCTTTCAAGCTTTTAGTGACAGCAGCCGATTAAAAAAAAAAATGCCAGAACCGCGGTGCTGCCGCTTGTATAAATGTATTTATTCATTCTAAAGAAAGTCCAAAGACTGGCAGCCATTGCTGAATCTCATCCTGATTTGTACACAAAACTCATCTGCTGTATGTTAAATCAATCCCATCATGGAGTAAAATGTAACATGGAAAATTTATCAATCATAGTCATTCATTTTACAAACAACGTTGCTCGGCGGCATTTATTTAGTAAATTGGGCATGTTTAGGCCCCCCCCGTTAGACGTCGTATACCTAGCATTCTAATGAGTTAAAGTGAGTCTCTAGCCAAAACCTTAAAGTGATACTAAACACACACTGTATCATTTACATTGTCCCTTCTATTTCTGTATGTGGATGACGGCACTGTAATTATTTTAGCCACTTGCTGACTGACCCATAGTAAAAAATACTAAGGCTGCGGAAATTAACGATTAATTCCTTCAATTAATCATTCATTTTTTTGATTTATCAAAATTTTTTTGATCGGTAGGCTGCCTGCCCTGGGGCCGCTTTGGGCCAAGCTGTGGCTGCAGCGCAGCGCTCCGATCCCTCCTCCTCCTCCTCCTTCTCCTCCACTATATGTCATACACAGTCTGCGGACATCTCCCGCTGTGTGTCTCAGAGCTGAGTGTAAAAACTTTGGCCTCGCTGTGAGAAAAGTCCCGCCCTCCTCCTAGATCAGCTCGTGTGATAGACGCAGTGTTCTGTTTATAGACGCAGTGTTCTGTCTATCACACGAGCTGATCTAGGAGGAGGGCGGGACTTTTCTCACAGCGCGGCCAAAGTTTTCACACTTTGGCCACAGACTGTGTAATCCAGGCACAGGCACTGACTACAGTGAGGCTGCGATTATGGGGGCGGTGAGAATGCATTATGGGCACGGTGAGACTGCATTATGGGCACGGTGAGGTGGCATTATGGGCACGGTGACACTGCATTATGGGCACGGTGAGGCTGCCATTATAGGCACGGCGAGGCTGCATTTATGGGCACGGTGAGACAGCATTATGGGCACGGTGAGGCTGCGATTATAGGCACGGCGAGGCTGCGATTATGGGCACGGTGAGACTGCATTATGGGAACGGTGAGGCTGCGATTATGGGCACAGTAAGTCTGAGATTATGAGCACGATAAGTCTGAGATTATGGGCACGGTGAGACTGCATTATGGGAATGGTGAGGCTGCGATTATGGGCACGGTAAATCTGAGATTATGGGCACGGTGAGAATGCATTATGGGCACAGTGAGGCTGCGTTTATGGGCACGGTGAGACAGCATTATGGGCACGGTGAGGCTGCGATTATAGGCACGGCGAGGCTGCGATTACGGGCACGGTGAGACTGCATTATGGGAACGGTGAGGCTGCGATTATGGGCACAGTAAGTCTGAGATTATGAGCACGATAAGTCTGAGATTATGGGCACGGTAAAACTGCATTATGGGAATGGTGAGGCTGCGATTATGGGCACGGTAAATCTGAGATTATGGGCACGGTGAGAATGCATTATGGGCACGGTGAGGCTGCGTTTATGGGCACGGTGAGACAGCATTATGGGCACGGTAAGGCTGCGATTATAGGCACGTGAGATTGCATTATGGGCACGTTGAGGCTGCGATTATGGGCACGGTGAGGCTGAGATTATGGGCATGGTGAGGCTGAGATTATGGGCACGGTGAGGCTGAGTTTATGACGCGTGACTTCCTAGCCATGCCCCGCTATGTCTGGCTTCGGCCGTTGCCATAACAACTGTGCTAAATGAGCTAAAAGTAGTTAGATCTGTATGTACGTTTTAATTAATCGCAATTAGTCGATTAATCAATTTTAAAAAATCGATTAAACGAACACGAAAATTTTAATCAGTAACAAAACATCATTACTTTGACCTTTAATACCGGTATTGTGGAAGTGGCTAGCTGCCATAAATCCCAGCATAATCATTTACTATGGCTGGCTTCTTTTTGACATAAAAGTGGTCCCGCGGCCGTCAGATTTGATGCGGGGGTCACTTTTGGAAGCCGTGGGAGGGCCCCCCTTCCCGCCACTTTCAGACCGACGAAGCGCAGAAGTGATCTGATGCGGCTCTTAGCTGGGCAGGAAGTCAAGTGAGGCCAGGATGGCCGCCACTCGTCTCTATGCCCTTGGAGGTTCAGAGCGACGTCTGACGTAAAAAACATTTTTTTTCTATTACAAGGGATGTTTACATTCCTTGTAATAAGAATAAAAGTGATCAAAAAAATCTATAAAAAATAAAAGGACAGTATAAAAATAAAAAATACAAAGTAAAAAAGAAATAAAAAAATTTAAAGCACCCTATACCACGCAAGCATATGTAAACGGTGTTCAGACCACACATGTGTCACCGCGATTGTTAGAGCGAGAGCAATAATTATAGTGCAAATCCTCCTCTCTAACTCTAAACAGCTAACCTGTAAAAAAATGTCAAGTATAGATTTTATTGAAAATTTTTGAAGTATACAGAACGAAAAAGAAACATCATAACTTATAAAAGTTCACAGAGAAAAGCAAATGTCCAATATATCCCCAGAGTAGAGACATAATTGTTCAACATAACATGACTCTATAGCAATAAATCTCAAGACTAACATGAACTGCTTGTAGTGCCCCCCCCCCCCCGAGAAATTAGATGCGGGTGAGAGAGCGTGCGGCTCCGCAGGCGGGTGAGAGAGCAAGTGGGCGCGAAGGGCCGCTGAGCGGCTCCACGGGCAGGTGAGAGAGCAGGCAGGCCGGCCAGCCGGGCGGCTTGGTGGGTGAGAGGACGGCTGGCCAATCAGCGAGCCGGCGGGGGAGCAAAGAGATGACATCATCTCTCACCACCCACCCTGCAGTTCCGCCCTCTCTGTGCAGGCAGCTGCGGGCAGCAGAGAGATTAAATCATCTCTCTGCCGCCTGACTCTGGGACACAGCAAAAGACAATCCCCACCCTTGCAGCAAGTGACAATCGGCAACGAGTGACAGGTGATGTGGCAAGTAACAATCCGCATCTGGTGGCAGGCGACGGTGGCAAGTGACAATCCTCAACGTGTGGCAGGTGGTGTGGCAAGTGACAATCCGCATCTGGTGGCAGGCAACGGTGGCAAGTAACATTCCGCAATGTGTGGCAAGTGACAATCCGCGTCTGGTGGCAGGCGACGGCGGCAAGTGACACACGCTCAGGGCTCCCAGTGATTCAGCATTATGGTGAGTTGAATTATTTCATTTTATATAACAATGTAATAATAGAAATAATGCGCTTCAATCATCCTGACACCATAACAACCATGGTGCCGGGATGATTGAAGCGCCAACACCAGCCATCACCCCATAAATTGTCCGCTAAAAAAATGTATTTTCTGGCAGTGCCCCTCCCGAGACTAGACTCTGGATCCGCCCCTGGGACAGTTGGGAGCTATGTAACATGTTTGTTATTTAAAAAAAAATAAAAAAATAAAGCCTTTAATATCACTTTAATTAAAGCTTCTTAAAAGTCAAAGGAAATAAGAATTGATCTAAACACTGGATTGATAAACATCAGAATTGTTCTGGAAGCAGTGGTGTTGGAATCGTTATGTTGTTTGCCAAGAAAGCATCAGGTTTGCTTAATCCATCTTGACCTGCCTAATTCAAAGCAAATAGAAAATCAATTCGCACCTCTGTAATTACACATTAAATACCAAATAGCTTTCCATATTTTATTTATTTATTTATTTTGCCTAGATTGTCAGTTGTTTTTAACAATTATACTTTTTTTTTTGCAGCAAACATACAATTATGTCTATTGAAAATTACCCCATGCTATCTACTACAGCAGGATAATGGAAAACACGATTGTAGTACATCATATTATGGAGAAGTCTCGACAATAATAAAATCAATTAAACAGTCTTGGTCGCCAATCAATCCTGCCCGATGTATTGCTGTAGGCACCCCAACCAGAAGCTTCAAGCTATTCAGAAGTGACCTATTACTGGATACTCATAAAATTCATGAAGGTGAAAAACCTTGAGCCTTAACAACCACCATAAAGGAGGTTCTGATTGTTCTCCTTGTTTGGGAGCACCTTTTTCTACACAAAACCTAAAATAAGTTAAAAAAAAGTTGGATTACTCTTATTCTAATATGGGATAAAAAGGTAGCAAGATAAGCAGGCCAGCCCAGACTTTCTTTTGCAGGCCTCTAGCTCAAAGCATTCCACGTTATCTAAAAGACATAATTCCTCATGCCAACCGTGAATCGTTCTCCGACATCCTTTAAGTTGGGTTCATATGGCAGATTTCCAGTAGGCTTCTCCAGGGGCATTTGTACAAAAATCTAACCCACCTAGTCAGGTTCTTCAAAAACTGAAAGACCAGCAGCTCCCAAGCTGGACACAATAGTGATGCGGGGGTTAATGGATCAAATCACCGCAAATCAAATCAAAGCAGCAGGGGACCTGAAATCCAAAGGTTTCAGAAGTACCTGATTCTTCCCACCTTATCTCCTTGGTTGGGAGACCTTTATTTTGCACAAAACCTCAACTAAGTAAAGTTTGATTACACCTATTCTATTATGGGATAAAAAGGTAGTAGGCTAAGCAGACCAGTTCAGGCGTTCTTTTGCAAGCCTCTAGCTCAAGGCATTCCACACTATTTATAAGACATAAGTCCTCAAGCACACTGTGAATCGTTCTCTGACATCCTCCCAGTTGGGTGCATATGGCAGATTTCCAGTAGGCTCCTTCGGGGGCGTTTGTACAAAAATCGAACCCACCTAGCCAAGTTCTTAAAACTGCAAGACCAGCACCTCCCAAGCTGGATGCAATAGTGCTGAAGGGGTCAATGGATCTCACCACTGAATGCAGCAGGGGACCTGGAATACGATGCTCTCAAAATTGTCTGATTCTTCTCACCTTATCTAAATGGCTGGAAGCACCTTATTCCGCACAAAACCTACACTAAATAAGTAAAGTTTGATTACTCCTATTCTACTATGAGATGAAAAGGTAGCAAGATAAGCAGGCCAGCCCAGACTTTCTTTTGCAGGTCTCTAACTTAAGGCATTCCAGGCTATCTATAAGACATAATTCCTCAAGCACGCTGTGAATTGTTCTCTGACATCCTCCCAGTTGGGTGCATATGGTAGATTTCCAGTAGGCCCCTCCAGGTGAATTTGTACAAAAACCTAACCCACCTAGCCCGGTTCTTTAAAAACTGAAAAAACAGCTGTTCCCAAGCTGGAAACAATAGTGATGCATTGGGTCAATGGATTAAACCACTGAGTGCAGCAGGGGACCTGGAATCTGACACCCTCGAAATTGCCTGATTCTTCTCACCTTATCTCTACGGTTGAGAGACCCTTATTCTGCACAAAACCTAAACTAAGTATGTAAAGTTTGATTACTCTTATTCTTCTATGGGATAAAAAGGTAGTAAGATAAGCAGACCAGCCCAGACTTTCTTTTGCAGGCCTCTAGCTCAAGGCATTCCATGCTATTTATAAGACATAATTCCTCAAGCACGCTGTGGATTATTCTCCGACATCCTCCAAGTTGGGTGCATATGCCGGATTTCCAGTAGGCTCTTCCAGGGGCTTTTGTACAAAAATCGAACCCAACTAGCCCGGTTCTTTAAAAACGGAAAAAAAACAGCTGTTCCAAAGGTGGACACAATAGTGATGCAGGGGGTCGATGGATCAAACCACGGAGTTCAGCAGGGGACATGGAATCCAAAGCTCTCTGAAGTATCTGATTTTTCTCACCTTATCTCCTTGGTTGGGAGACCTTTATTCTGCACAAAACCTCAACTAAGTAAAGTTTGATTACACCTATTTTATTATGGGCTAAAAAGGTAGTAGGCTAAGCAGACCAGCTCAGATGTTCTTTTGTAGACCTCTAGCTCAAGGCATTCCACACTATCTATAAGACATAATTACTCAAGCACACTGTGAATCGTTCTCTGACTTCCTCCCAGTTGGGTGCATATGGCAGATTTCCAGTAGGCTCCTTCAGGGGCGTTTGTACAAAAATCTAACCTACCTAGCCAGGTTCTTCAAAAACTGAAAGACCAGCAGCTCCCAAGTTGGACACAATAGTGATGCAGGTGTCAATGGATCTAATCACCGCAAATCAAATCAAAGCAGCAGGGGACCTGGAATCCAAAGCTCTTAGAAGTACCTGATTCTTCCCACCTTATCTCCTTGGTTGGGAGACCTTTATTTTTAGTTCTTAAAACTGCAAGACCAGCACCTCCCAAGCTGGATGCAATAGTGCTGAAGGGGTTGATGGATCAAACCACTGAGTGCAGCAGGGGACCTGGAATACGATGCTCTCAAAATTGTCTGATTCTTCTCACCTTATCTCCATGGCCTGGGAGCACCTTATTCTGCACAAACCCTACACTAAATAAGTAAAGTTTGATTACTCCTATTCTAATTCCAATAGTGATGCAGGGGGACGATGGATCAAACCACGGAGTTCAGCAGGGGACCTGGAATTCAAAGCTCTCTGAAGTATCTAATTTTTCTCACCTTATTATCTCCTTGGATGGGAGCACCTTATTTTGAACATTTATTTTACTGAATTACGTAACCTCTAGAGCCGCTTTAAAGCAAATCCCTGACTACTTTTGTGCATGTCTGTTTGGGCTTCTGTTGTTTTTTTATTGCTGGTGTGTTGTACTTGGAGAGCATGGATGAGCCAGGAAAGGTCATCACCTGCTGCTATGTTTGCTGAGCAGCCTGTAACATTAGTTATAATGACTTGTCTGAAATTACTCAGTGGAAAGAAAACTTGAAACAAACCCAATTTGTTATAGAATGGGGATATACACAGTATACAGTCTGTTAAAGCAATCCAACAATGGAGGGCATCCTAAGCATCCTTTGTTCATCTTCAAATGCAACACGAGCCGAACATATTTCGTAAGCTGCAAAGCCGATGGACTGTTCAAACTTTCCCATTACTGTCAAAAAGGATTTTCAACCAAACTCACTGCTGTGTATTTTTTACATCCTATTACAATAAAGAAAACCTTTCTGTGAAATTACTGTGTCAAAGAAAACAAACATCAACAAAATATAGTAACCTACCTAAGCCTAAATCAGCCGGCGCAGCTCAATTATCCGGTGGCACGGTGCTTGGCTAACAGACTTCTCACTGTCAGTTCGTTCTGTTATTATTTTGCCGGGAACGCTTTTAATTTAGAGGAAATATGGGCTTGGCAAAAAAAAAAAAAAAAGCTAATACCGGTAACTCCTAAAGGTAATTATTTAATGTGTTGTCATGGTAACATCATTTCATATCATTTTTAGATACATAATTTAATTTTTTGACAGCTACTCTAGTCCGGAATGCCATAATGAATTTATTTTGCAGTACAACTGTAAATAATTATGGGAAGCCTGGATTTTAAGGTGCCCTCCTCAACACCCAACGGCATGACTTTAAATCTTTCATCGGCATCTTGGTTAAATGGCACAATGAGTGACCCATCTGGTCCTTTTAGAAATTTAAAGTGGTTGTACACTAGTATATAATGTCCACCTTGTTGTAAGGATGGGACATACCACCAGTAATCCATTTAAAGACCAAATATAAAAAAATAATGTTGTAAATACTTTTTTATTTTACTGCGTTTTTTTAGGTTACGTGATCACATTTCTCCTTTGCAGCTCAATCATGCCCTGCTAAGTCTCAGCTTGTTACATGTCCTGATGCCCCCGTCATGCATAGAGGAGGGCAGCATAGAGGTGGGCGCTGTCAGTCAAGCATCTAATCCACCCGTTAGCCCCCCCCCACTTTATCTACTTCCCCCTCGTTTGCAGCCAACCCTTAAGCCGCGTACACACGATCGGACTTTCCGGCGGGAAATGTTCGATGAGAGGCTGTTAGCGGTAAATCAGACCGTTTGTACGCTCCATCGGACAATTGTTGTCGGATTTTCCGCGGACAAATGTTGGATGGCAGGTTTTAAAATTTTCCACGGACAAATGTGTGTTGTCGGATTTTCCGATCGTGTGTACACAAGTCCATCGGACAAAAGTGCAAAGTACAAACACGCATGCTCGGAAGCAAGGACGAGCCAGAAGCGGTCGGTCTTGTAATCTAGCGTTCGTAATGGAGAATTAACATTCGTGACGCGGCAAATTATGAAATCTGGAAATGCAGCGCACAATTCTCTTCTTTAATGGGATAATAATGAAGCTGCTTTGCTGGTGATACTGATGGCGTTCTGCCAAAAATATTTTCAAAGGCTTTTTTTTTCTAGAGATATCAAGAATAATATTATTATGCTTTTTTGGGTTTTTTTGGGCAAGTTACCACAACACCATTATCCCGTAGTTTTTAAGATCAAAGATACAACTATGTTGGTGTCCCTTATTAATGTTACATTGTATTTTATAAAATGTAACTGCCTACTCCCAAACTGTCATTTGAAGTAAAACACATAGCCAAGTATTATTCTCCACAATTTTTTTATTGTGCATTAAAAAAAGAAAACAAATAAATTTAGACCTGCTATCTGCCAATATAACTTAATCAAAAAGTGCATTCTATGCATCCAAAAATATAGAAAATATACCAAATCAAATCATTATTCAACCAAAAAATAAAATAAAAGCCTCATGCATGTGTCCTGCTTCTTAATATAGGGGGTCAGCAATGCCAAGAGTTGGTGAAAGCAGGGGTCCGTCATCCAGAGATAATTCCGAAAATCATCCGGATTATTCTCCTGGAGCTCCCGCAGCAAAGGCATATGACATAATTGGTCACGATTGATAAAGCAACCAATTTTTGGTCCAAGAAATCCTCTTCCTCCTGTTCCTGGACTGGACTTGGGTCAAAGCAATAACTCCAAGGCCAATAATAAATAACACGTTATCTCCTCTGAATCCGTCTGGTTGATGAACGGCCGTTCAGAAACGAACGGAAAAGCGCGAACTAAAAAGCGCAAAAATGAAAAGCGCAAATCAACACTCACCAAACTTCTGCTAATACAAAATTAGCAGAAGGAGCCCAAAAGGTGGCGCTAAAGAGATGAAAAAAAACACGTAGTACGTCACTATGTTCGCTTTTGTTGGCCGACAATTCCTCGCCGTTTGTATGCAAGACAAAATCCAGGCACACCCTACCTGGATGGATGAAACCCTTGCCCATGGTAACCTAACAATTAACCCTGCTGTGAAGAAAAAGCAAGGTCTATTGTGTGATCTTCTATACGTCTGCAGTGCGGTATTCACTTAGTTAACATATTGCGGCTCCATGCATCTAAATTCTGTAGAGGCACACATTTTGGAGATGATCTAATTGTTCCTGTACAGAAAGCTCTGTTTGTAAAATGCTATTCAGCCTAACCTGACAGGTGCAAAGCCTCCGCAATCTGTGCAATGTCATTCATCATTACCGAGAAAAGAAAAACAAAGAAACAACATCAGAAACAAGAAGAATATTAGAATATAAAGCCTGCAGCTCCCCGCATGGCAAGAACGAAAAGATTGATTAATCCTGTTGAAATTTTAGTGTACTTAAAATGCATAGAGGATTTTGCACAAAACCCAAACTAAATAAGAAGAGCTTGATTACTCTTATTCTATTACAAAGGGAAAGAGGCTAGACCTTACTTTCTTTTGCAGGCCATTAGCTCAAGGCATTCCAAGGTACCCTGTAAGACATAATCCCTGGAGCATGCTCTGAGACGTTCTCCGGCATCCTCCCAGTTGGGTGCATCTGGTAGAGTGCCAGTAGGTTCCTTCAAAGGGGCATTTGCACAAAAATCCAAACCACCCAGCCTGGTTCTTTAAAAGCTGAAAGACCGGAAGCTCCCAGACCCCCCCCCCCCCCGACCCCCCCCAAGAGATATGAAATTGTCATCCTAGCGTAGAAAGAGAGCTCAGTGTCCCTGATGAAAAAAAACCTTCTTGACGCTAGACCAGCCCTTCTTCTCAACCAAGATTCTCTGGAACTCTAGGTTTTCTCCAGAAGTTGCTAGGAGTTCCTAGAGCAATGAGCAATTCCTGCTTCACAGATAAGTAAGCACTGACACCAATGATTTTTTCAGCTATTTGTATTTGTAAGGGAGGTTCATTGACCACCAATATAAGGGGTGGGCAGAAGGGTCGTGTGCCCCAGGCGCCAGCTCTAGGTGGAGGTTTGGGGCGGGGCAAACTGGGAGCTTCCTTCTTCTGCCTCTCATTTACTGCAGCAGGGTTTTTTTTTTTTTTTTTTTTTTTTTTTTTTAGACACAGCAGTATAATGGCTGCTGTCACTTGCAAACGCAGGGGTGGCTTCCTATTCCTAGTGCACCCTGAGTTTAGCAAGTGACAGCACTCCTCAGTGCAGGAGGAGCAGCAGCACCCAGCAGGACTGCATACCTATCTGTGGGGGGGGGGGTTGGACGGGAGCAGAGTGGGCTCTGAGTACTGCCCCCCCCCCCCAAGTACCCGGAGCCCACTCTGCTCCTGTCCAACCCTCCCTTTGGGTACTGAGGGGGACTCTATGTCATGGAACGGCTCTGTATAAAGGGGATGAGGCTATTTGTACTGGGGAGGCTTGGAGTACTGATGGGAGCTCTGCGTACTGGGAGACCCTTTGTAAAGTGGGGGTTCTGTGTACTGGGGGGAGATCTGTGTACTGGGGGGGGGCTCTATGTACTGGGGGAGGGGGGGCTCTGTGTAATGGGGGGGTGGTTGGAAGGGGGAGCCTTGTGTACTGGGGGGAGAGAGGGATGCTCTGTACTAAAGGGGGCGTGAGCTTTGTAGTGAGGAAGGGGGGGATTGGCGTTGAGTGAAGAGCTCTGTATTGGGGGTAGGGTAGGGGAGGGGCTTTATAGTGGTGTTTCTTCCAGTGATGTCACTGACATTTTTTTCTTTTCAGTGACACAGCTGACATGGGGACATTTTTCAAGTCAGTGACATGGCTGACCTGGGGACATTTTTTCAGTTCCTGATGAAGCGTCTGAGTCCACGAAACTAGTAGAAACATTGCCCGTGACCAACTATCCCACTGTGATCTTTCCCCATCAGGGGAGTATTATTTTGGTGATAAAAACATGGACCATCATCTATTTTTAATTGATTATTTTAAATTTTGTTATATATTATGTAACAATAAAGCTTTGTATACTTTTTTACATAATTGTTCATATATGTGAATTTATCTTATTGTACTGTACCGAAATAGTCCAACCCCCCCCCCCCCCCCAGTTTTCTTGGTGAGCACCTGGCTGGGAACCAGGCTCCCAACCCCTTTATTTCAAACAATCTTTGGATGATGGTACAACTTTTACTTGATTCTACTTCGTCATTAATAATGTTTTTTGAGGCCACCCATAATTTACATTTTTTCAGTTGCCATAATTCATTTGCATGCCACAAACATTTTGGGCCTCGACCACTATTGGCCCCGTCCCCTTCTCCATCCAATGGGGCGGGGGCGGGTTAAGGGGGTGTGGTTTATATCGGGGTGGGGGTAGCTGGTGTGGGCACAGTTTTCCATCTTTGCCATGGGCACTGGTTGACCTTGTCCCAATACTAATAAGGAGCCTTCTCCTCAAAGACCCCCGATCTACTGCTAATATCTCACGAGCTATGGATATAATAACTATTAGCAGGGGGTTCTCTAAGAACTTAAAGTTATTTCAGGGTTCCTCCATGATAAAAAGGTTAAGAAAGAGACATTTTTCGTTCAATAATAACTACTCTTTTTTTACAGATAGCTAAAAAGATAATTTTGGTGCCAGTGGTTACTTATCTGAGAGTCAGAATTTGCTCAAGGAACCTCTAGAAAGCTCTGGTGGGACCCATGGGGTTCCCAAGGGGTTCCCAAGGGGTTCCACAGAACTCTGGAAGAGAAAGGCTGGACTTTGTACTGAAGCATATCACATAACATTAGGGCCAATCTGTACAATATATTTCCTAATATTACAGTGACCATAATCTGTGCTGTCATCGAATCCATCAATTTAAGGTCTATGGCCCCTAACCTCACAAGTGGTTCATTAAAATGACTGCAGCCATGTGTGACCGTTCCTCTCCAAGTGAATTACACAAACTTTAATGCATTAAACAAACAATCTAAAAAAAAAAAAAAAAAATTGATTTTACTTTCCAATGTGAGCAAAATATATTTCAAACATGCCGTGACTTTTTAAAACAAAAAAAAAAAAAAATAGCCTTTCTACAGTTATAATTAAAGCCACATTTAATGGTACATTTCATCTTCTCTTTAATCATACTTTACAATTGCCTGTAGCAGCGCACGTAAGTGGGGAAGAGTAATGTTTGAGGCTCTGCTTCCCGCTAGAATAGAAAATTAGGAACAGATATCTGTACATTTGAAGCTTGCCGTATTTAAAGCATCAGATGCCTCCGTTTCAGAAATAGATTTCTATTGCTCAGAGGGTGACAGAATGCAATTTAGTTTTTTTTCTTTCTTTTTTTATGCTTTAAATATCATGTTCTAATACCATTTCACTGATAGTCTTGTGTTGATAAAAAAAGAATGATTTTTTTTTTTTAAATCAGATTTTTTAAAATTTAAATCTGATTTTTTTTTTTTTTTTTTAATGAAATCAATTTTTTTTATTTTTATCAAATTTATTTTAATAAAATGCTTTTGGAGTAAAAAAAATCTAAAGATAGTTTTATATTTAAGCTACATATATAATAATAATTTAGTTTATTATTATAAGCTGAGATAACATGCATTGCATTGATGCGTTCACACTATTTCACAGTAACCATGAGATAAAGCAAAGTTCAGGAATATTCCTTTATCCCATTGTACACTACAAACTGTATGATTGAATCGGTTCTGACATCGCTGTTTCACTAACCTGACAGAATATTATTCTAAATAGGAAACCTTCATTTTGTTTACAAATACTAAACATTCTAACTACCGGCAAGAATAAGTCCTTACAATTAAAGAGGACCTGTTATTTCAGAGCCATCATGGCAGCGCCTGTTAGCGGGGCATCCACTCACCCGCTGCCGCCACGTCCCTCACCTTGTTGTGTCACTGCCGCATCACCAGCCCTCCCATTAAAGTGAATGGGACTGTCGGGGAGTCAACAGTGTGTCAGAGGAGGGGCCACTGCGGGGCAGAGATGATAGTTGCTCTTTAAAAATGATGATTTAAATGGAGTATATATCATGTTCTAATACCATTTCACTGATAGTCTGTGTTGTTAAAAAAACAATGATTTTTTTTTTTTTTTAAATCTGATTTTTAAATTTTTTTTATCAAATTTAGTTTAGTAAAATGCTTTTGGAGTAAAAAATCTAAAGATAGTTTTATATTTAAGCTACATTAATAATTGAGTTTATTCAGCATGGAATGGAACTTAGTTATGTAGCATGAGACTGTATATTCTGCAATATTTACATTTTTGGTGAACTCATTCAATGAATCCAAGCTCTGCACGCTGAGAAAACATGCACTGCATTGATGCATTCACAGTATTTCACAGTAACCATGAGATAAAGCAAAGTGCAGGAATATTCCTTTATCCCATTGTACACTGCAAACTGTATGATTGATTCGGTTCTGATGTTTTACTAACCTGATAGATTATTATTCTAAATAGGAAACCTTCATTTTGTTTTCAAATACTAAAGATTCTAACTACCAGGAAGAATAGGTTCTTGCAATTAAAGAGCACCTGTCATTTCAGACCCATCGTGGCCGCGCCTGTTAGCGGGCATCCACTCACCTGCTGCCGCCACGTCCCTCACCTTGTTGTGTCACTGAGGCATCACCAGCCGTCCCATTAAAGTGAATGGAACTGTCGGTGAGCCAACAGCGGGTCAGAGGAGGAGCCGCTGCGGGAGAGAGATGACAGTTATTCTTTAAAAATGAAGATTTAAATGGAGTTGATTTAAATCAAGCCTTTTTTACTAGTGATTTAAATCAAATCCACCCTGCTGATAGTCTAGCAAATGCAAAACTTAAAGTGTTACTAAAACCCACGACAGTAAAATCAGTCTGTATATGCAGTAAAGCGTGCTGGTTATACTCACTGCGGAACCCAAGGGGTTGATCCTCCGCATTGTGTCAAAAGGCTGTTTGATCCTGTCTTCTCTGATCCTCCCCTCCTTCCCTCTGTCTCCTAATAATTTCCTGATAACACAGAGTCTATGGAGTCAGGCTGCACATGCTCAGTTTGGTCCCTATTGCCAGAAAGGTTTTTTTTTTTTCTTGGGAAGATGCAGGTGATTTGCATGTATTTACTAAAACTATTGCATTTCCATGTTCTGTGTACTGTGGGAGAGACCAGATATAGTGACTGCCGGCTCCTGGGTTTAGTAACACTTTCAAGCGGAACTACACTGCATCCGAGCACCACACACTGAAGAAGCAAGTTCGTTAAATTTGAAAATTCAGACCAAACTCCCCCATCCATCTCTGTGTCAATGCTTTATTTTGATGAGAAATGGCTTTGAAACCCCCCCCCTCCCCCCCATCTTTGCATTTCTAGCCACGGCCATCTTGAGTAAGGACAGATGAATCATATAGCACTTACACCCTGGAATCAACCTGCCCTTAGCTCAGGTATGCGGGTAGGAGGGTGTGCTTAGCCGAGAAAGAGCCTCCACCCCTCAAAATGAAAAAAATATATATCCCTGAAGACTCCTGGGATGTATGATATCATTTTAGCCTAGACCAGAAACCAGGAAGCAACTGAAGGAATATATTAAAAAAAAAACAAAAACATTTAAAACCAGTAAATATAATATACACTATATTACCAAAAGTATTGGGACGTCTGCCATGAACTTTAATGGCATCCCAGTCTTAGTCCGTAGGGTTCAATATTGAGTTGGCTCCGCCCTTTGCAGCTATAACAGCTTCAACTCTTCTGGGAAGGCTGTCCACAAGGTTTAGTAGTGTGTCTATGGGAATGTTTGACCATTCTTCCAGAAGCGCATTTGTGAGGTCAGGCACTGATGTTGGACGAGAAGGCCTGGATCACTCTCCGCTCTAATTCATCCCAAAGGTGTTCTGTCGGGTTGAGTCAAGTCAAGCCAGTCAAGTTCCTCCACCCCAAACTCACTCATCCATGTCTTTATGGACCTTGCTTTGTGCACTGGTCCAAATCATTTGATGTTTTTTTTTTTTTTTTTTTACATGTAGTAGAGCAGTGGTCTCCAAACTGCGGCCCTGGGGCTGGATGTGGCCCTTTGCTTGTCTCTATCTGGCCCTTGGGGGGGCACTAGTCTATTCAAGATGAGGTGCTTTTTCTATTCCCAATAAAAAAACAATGATGGGGCATTGTTTACTCCCCCTGAAGCTGGGGCAGTTTTTTACTCCCACTGGCCATAGTCTGGTCCAGCGGGTGGTTTGTCTTCACAAACTGAAATCTTATCATAGCTGAGGTAGCAATGTATACATAGATCACAAATGTATTTTTACCAATTCCAGTCCAGGCCAGTTGTGACATTCCTCTACTACAGGGGTCTGCAAACTTTCTAAACAAAGGGCCAGTTTACTGTCCTCCAGACTTCAGCGGGGCTGGACTGTGGCCAGTGGATTCAGAAAGCCCTGGGGTCAGTGGGAGTAAACAATGCCCCATCGTTGGCTTTAGTAGGAGAAATAGTGCCCCATTGTTGGTATGTGTGGTAGGAATGGTGCCCTATTGTAGGTATTTTGTGGAGAAATGGTGCCCCTTCGTTGGTATTCAGGGGAGGATAGGTATCCCGTTGTTGGTATTTGAGGGAGGAGTGGTGCCCCGTTGTTGGTATTTGAGGGAGGAATGGTGCCCCATTGTTGGTATCAGTGGGGGGAATGGTGTCCCATTGTTGGTGTTTGGGGGAGGAATGGTGCCCCATTGTTGGTATTTAGGGGAGGAATGGTGCCCTATCGTTGGTATCAGTGGGAGGAATTCTGACCCATTGTTGGTATCAGTAAGAAGAATTGTGACCCATTATTGGTATACAGAGGAGGAATGGTGCCCCATTGTTGGTATTTAGGGAAGGAATGGTGCCCCATTGTTGGTATCAGTGGGAGAAATGTTGCCCCATCATTGGTATTTAGAAGAGGAATAATGCCCCGTTGTTGGTATCAATGAAAAGAATGGTGACTTATTGTTGGTATTTAGGGGAGAAATAGTGTCCCATCGTTGGTATCAGTGGGAGGAATGGTGCCCCATTTTTGGTACTTAGGGGAAGAATAGTGCCCCATTGTTGGTATCAGTGGGAGCAATGGTGACCCATTGTTGATATTTAGAGGAGGAATGGTGACCCATTGTTGGTATCAGTGAGAAGAATGATGACCCATTGTTGGTATTTAGGGGAGGAATAATTCCCCGTTGGTGGTATCAGTGAGAAGAATGGTGACCCATTGTTGGCATTTAGGGGAGGAATAGTGCCCCATCGTTGGTGTCTGTGGGAGGTATGCTGCTCCAACATTAGTGTCAGTGGATGGAATGGTGCTTCAAGGGCTGGATAAAGGCAAGCAAAGGGCCACATCCAGTCCGGGGGGGCCACAGTTTGGAGACCTCTGATCTAGAACATGGAAAAAATATTTTGGTTGTATTTGAAAAAGTTCAAAGATATTCTATAGGCAAGTTACTCAACTTTTCGAAAATATGTACGATGCTAAATTCAGGTCTGACACTACCTGATATTTCATTGCTATAAATTTACACCTGAATTGATCGATTTCCTATATGATCATAATAATAATAATTACTATATAATTAATCTCAAATGAATACAAGTAAGAAGATGAACATATTCAGAAAGAGAGCAACTAAGGTAAGATCTATTATCTCATATCAGTTATTTGTACAAGGGCATCATGACCGCTGGCCCACATGGCCTGTAACCACTACTAGACGTATTATATTCAGGTCTGATACATAATAGATGAGCCGTACCTAAAGATGGAAACAGGATGTAACCATGTAAAAAAATCTGTACCACCGAACAAATACTAATGTAACGTATAAGATGAACATGGGAGATGAACTTTGAAATGTTCTGCAAACTCACAGCCAGCTTAACCACTTCAGTCCCGGAAGATTTGGCTGCTGAAGGACCGGGCCATTTTTTGCGTCGCTTTAACTGACAATTGCGCAGTCGTGCGACTTGCACCCTAACAAAATTGACGTCCTTTTTTTCCCACAAATAGAGCTTTTTTTGGTGGTATTTGATCGCCTCTGCGGTTTTTATTTTTTGCGCTATAAACAAAAAAAGAGCGACAATTTTGAAAAAAAAACACAATACTTTGTACTGTTTGCTATAATAAATATCCCCATTTTTTTTTTAAAAAAGCAATATTTTCCTCAGTTTAGGCCGATATGTATTCTTCTTCATATTTTTGGTAAAAAAAAATCGCAATAAGCGTATATTGATTGGTTTGTGCAAAAGTTATAGCGTCTACAAAATAGGGGATAGATTTATGGCATTTTTTATTTACTAGTAATGGCGGTGATCAGCGATTTTTATCTGGACTGCGACATTGCGGCGGACAGATCAGAGACTTTTGACACATTTTTGGGACCATTGGCATTTATACCGCGATCAGTGCTATAAAAATGCACTGATTACTGTAAAAATGTCACTGGCACGGAAGGGGTTAACACTAGGGGGCGATCAAGGGGTTAAATGTGTTCCCTGCTCCCTGCAAGTGGTTAAAGAGTAACTCTACTTTTGTTGAAAAAAACACAATCCCCTCTGAGTGATTGATGTACATTTCAAGAATTTAAACAAACTTTCCTACCTGCCTCTGCTCCAGAGGGAAGGCTCATTGTTGTGTGCAGAGTGAATCTGAGTAGGAGTGACTTTTTCGTTGTTAATCAGGTGATACACTTTCAGGGTTCTAATGAGGAAAGTTGCAGGGTCAGCATCAATGGGGACAAAGCTATATGGCTGCAATGGATTTTTACACCAGAAGGTCACAGAGTGAGAGACAATGGTGGATGAAGCTGTATGGCTGCAATGGATTTTTACACTAGAAGGTCACAGAGTGAGAGACAATGGTGGATGAAGCTGTATGGCTGCGATGGATTTTTACATCAGGAGGTCACAGGGTGAGAGACAATGGTGGATGAAGCTGTATGGTCACGATGGATTTTTACACCAGAGGATCACAGGGAGAGAGATAATGGTGGATGAAGCTGTATGGCCGCAATGGATTTTTACACTAGAAGGTCACAGAGTGAGAGACAATGGTGGATGAAGCTGTATGGCTGCGATGGATTTTTACATCAGGAGGTCACAGGGTGAGAGACAATGGTGGATGAAGCTGTATGGCTGCAATGGATTTTTACACTAGAAGGTCACAGAGTGAGAGACAATGGTGGATGAAGCTGTATGGCTGCGATGGATTTTTACATCAGGAGGTCACAGGGTGAGAGACAATGGTGGATGAAGCTGTATGGTCACGATGGATTTTTACACCAGAGGATCACAGGGAGAGAGATAATGGTGGATGAAGCTGTATGGCCGCAATGGATTTTTACACTAGAAGGTCACAGGGTGAGAGACAATGGTGGATGAAGCTGTATGGCTGCGATAGATTTTTACACCAGAAGGTCACAGGGTGAGAGATAATGGTGGATGAAGCTGTATGGCCGCGATGGATTTTTACACCAGAAGGTCACAGAGTGAGAGACAATGGTGGATGAAGCTGTATGGCCGCAATGGATTTTTACACTAGAAGGTCACAGGGTGAGAGACAATGGTGGATGAAGCTGTATGGCCGCGATGGATTTTTACACCAGAAGGTCACAGGGTGAGAGACAATGGTGGATGAAGCTGTATGGCCGCGATGGATTTTTACACTAGAAGTTCACAGGGTGAGAGATAATGGTGGATGAAGCTGTATGGCCGCGATGGATTTTTACCCTAGAAGGTCACAGGGTGAGAAATAATGGTGGATGAAGCTGTATGGCCGCGATGGATTTTTACACTAGAAGGTCACAGGGTGAGAGACAAGGGTGGATGAAGCTGTATGGCCGCGATGGATTTTTACACCAGAGGGTCACAGGGTGAGAGACAATGGTGGATGAAACTGTATGGCCGCGATGGATTTTTACACCAGAGGGTCACAGGGTGATAGACAATGGTGGATGAAGCTATATAGCCGCAATGGGTTTTTACACTAGAAGGTCACAGGGTGAGAGACAATTGCGGATGAAGCTGTATGGCCGCAATGGATTTTTACACCACAAGGTCACAGGGTGAGAGACAATGGTGGATGAAGCTGTATGGCCGCGATGGATTTTTACTCTAGAAGGTCACAGAGTGAGAGACAATGGTGGATGAAGCTGTATGGCCGCGATGGATTTTTACACCAGAAGGTCACAGGGTGAGAGACAATGGTGCATGAATCTGTATGGCCGCAATAGATTTTTACACTGGAAGGTCACAGGGTGAGAGACAATGGTGGATGAAGCTGTATGGCTGTGATGGATTTTTACACTGGAAGGTCACAGGGTCACAAAAAAATGTACACAAAGAAATGAATCCAGAAGAGTTTACTGTATAAAGCTTTCACTATGGAGATGGTTCTAATGTATTACTGCTACAGAGTGTCCCTACACCCAAGTTTTCCTTGTCTGCATTCCAGTCCAGAGACATTTCCAGTCCGTCCCTGCTTGAGCTGAGGAATGGCATTTGATACTAAATCTAGTATCTGCCTGCAGTGTCTTCGCATTTAGAATGAAGCATCCTGCCAGCGTGTCTGATCCTTGGCCTTAAGCATTTTCTAGATCCCCGAGCTGTCAAGTTGTTACTGGGCCATTGAAAGAACTTGCAGCAAGTCTAAAAAAATACTCAGTTTAACCACTGTTTATATTTACATACATGGGTGCATGGACACACACATTAAATATTTAATCCAATTTTCATAATAATGTGTAATTACATGTAATCCTTTTTTATTTTACTTGCAGCCAAAGTAAAAAAAAAAAATCTCTATTGAATACCTATGCATATTTACACACACACATTAAATATTTAACTGTACTTTTAATAATATGTAATTACATGTACTTTTTTACTTTACTTTACTTGCAGCAAATGTAAACATTTTTTATTTAATCCCTATGTGTGTTTACACAAACCTGTGCACATCCACACAATCATACTATAATATATATATATATATATATATATATATATATATATATATATATATATATATATACATATATTTAATTGTTACTCACAGAGCATTGCGCTTGGAGCCCACCCAGGTGTGTTAGAAAAGCAAATGAATATTCGCTTTTCTAACACTGAATCGCCTCTCTGCCAATCAGGAAGCGCAGGTCTGATACCCATTTCCCCACTGGCTAAAAGGTCAGGTGATCCTATTGGATGCCTAGGAGGAGGAGGATGCACGGCGGAAGGTGCCATGATTCAGGAGGAGGAGATAAGCTGCCGGACATGCTGCACGCCCGCTTCCTAGATAGGGTAAGTGCGAGGCTTTGATGTCTCGACTGTCCTCCTGGGGGGGGGGGGTTGCCGCCCCCCCAAAAGAAAAAACACCAGCTGCCACTGGGGGGCAATAAATTAGATATTTACCGGCCCCTTCCCCCACTGTCCTTCCACCTGTCTGCCCGGTGACAGAGGGAAGGCAATGGCGCTGCGGGGGGAAGGGGGGGGGGCTGGGCACACAGGGGGAATCCGATGTGGGCAGCCCAGGGAGGGGGATCAGTGAGTCAGGATGGGATGACAATTACAGAGCAATGGACTGTGTCTGTGTCTCTCCCTCCAGCAGCTGAAAGCAGATGGCAGGTAGAGGGGGAGAAACCAGCTTTCAGCTGCTGGAGGGGGAGACACAGACACAGTGCATTGCTCTGTAATTGTCCTCCTGTTCCGCCTCACTGATCCCTATGCTGTCTGGGCCCCCCTGTGTGCCTGAGCTCTCTACAGGAGGCCCAGTGGTACCAAACCCACTGGCGGCCTTGGTGTGCAGTTCGGCATCCTTTTGAATGCTATCTCAGCAGTACAGAGAATGGAGTCTCTCACAGCTAAGATAGGAGACAGGGTAGACTCCTTTAATCAAATGTGGCACTTGTGGAATTGTTCACCCTTTAGTCTTTTTGAGTTATCCCTCAACTCTTCGGATGATATTGTTTCATCTCATCCCCCACAGCTAAATTAATCTTCTACTCTCTGGTGTGCTCCCCCGGTTTTGTCCCCATTTAATATTTTTGTTACAGCTTCTAACCTGTCCTAATACCTATATGATGTGCTTTAAATTTGGTACTCAAGTCATACTATGGACTATGATCTCTAAGCTGTTGTCTACATAGCTGTGCCTTGAACTTATACAGAATTATATTATGCCTATTGAACTTCTCCTTTACTGTGTGACAATTGACTATGTTCACTTGTTATATATAAAAAAATGCAATAAAAATTAAAATTATAAAAAAAAAAAAGAAAATGTACCATCACTGGTGGGTTGACTGAAAGGATGTATGTATGTTTACTAACTAAATTTCAGAGAAAGAGTAAAATGGCTTCCTAACATCAAGATGAGAGTGTCTTCTCGAAATCTATAGTTGTTGGTGAGGCCGCTATTGAGGTCCATTCCTTAAGAGTTGAGGAAGTATGGAAAGGACTACTGGCTGGTGGTAGTTAGGCCAGGTTGGATCCTCCGTAGGATGCCTCTGTATTGGCATTCAGAATCCCCTGTCCATGCTTCCTCAAGGAACCTATGGGGACCAACCTATGCTAGGTATGAATGGGATAAAGCTGAAGTTCATGTATGGGAATTTTTACAAAGTTACATTGCTCCAACTTGGACCAATGTACATATATACTGTATGCATCATACTTGTGGGATCCCTGTGGAAACTGGAACACACTGTAGTAGGCACTGATCTCCACTAGCTTTTGGGGCCAGAGTGCCATTCAGAGAGACTTTTCATTTTCTCAGTGAATGCAAAGCATTCTCTAATTGAAAGTGTTGGAAAGACAGGGCAGTGACGTCGCCATCTCCACCTCGTCCAATTAGAGAACACTTTGCATTCATTGAGATAATGCAAGGTGTTCCTTGAATGTTGCCTGTGCTGAGCAGCCAACCTCCTGTGTTAATAATGCAGCAGGGCTGCTGCCCAGCACGAGGCCTGGAAGTGGAGATCACTGGAGTAGTTGTGTCTACTAGAGTGAATTCCAGCTTCTAGAGCAGCGGTCTCCAAACTGTGGACCGGGGGCTGGATGCGGCCCTTCACTTGCTTTTGACACCAACGAAAGTGGGGCAATTCTCCCCATGACATCAACGATGGGGCACAGTTTCTCCCAATGACACCAACAATGGGGCCCAGTGACACCGATGATGGAGTACAATTCCTCCCAATGACACCATCAATGGGGCACAATTCCTCTCACTGACACCAAAGATGGGGTATTGTTTACTCTCACTGATGATATTGTCTACTCTCAATGGCCACGGTCTGGTTCCCTTAAAGTCTGAAGGACAGTAAAGTGTAGTATATTTTGGAGACCCGGTTCTAGAGGGATACCACTGGTATGGCACATACATACCGTAAGTACTTTCATTGATCCAAGCCAAACCAATGTAAAAATTGCAATACCTAAACTTCCTATTAACCTCTTTGCGCCGGCGGTACGCAAATATGCGGGCTCTCGGCGGACGAGCCTTGGCGCCAAGAGGCCGCATATTTGCCCACCAACATGTAAACAAACCTGAGCCCTGTGCACTCCCGGCATAGTTACCAGCATCTGATGGAAAGCTACTTGCGATTGGGGGCTTTCCGATCATGTGACTGCCGTGACAGCCAATCATGGCGGTCACATGATCATAAACCCCGCCCTGCCTCCCGGCATTAGAAACTCCTTAAAGGGCCAGGAGGCAACAGTGTTACGGGGTTAAAGAGTACCGGTACTCCCCCCACCACATGGCTGCACACGTGGATAACATGCAACCCAGCACGTGGCTAAGCCTCCTACACAGCACTTGGCGTCAACAAGAGAGCTGCTGTGGAGGGAATAGCAGGAGGCTGATAACAATACAAATTCAAGTATTTGTGTTCAAATAAAAAAAAAAATACAATGAATAAATGTATTAATGACTGGAATTAAATAGTGTTTTTATTGCTTTGTGGAGTTCAGCCTTCAACATGTATCATGTGTCTATATTTTGTATCTGTACACAGTATATATATATATATATATATATATATATATATATATATATATATATATATTTTTTTTTTTTTTTTTATGCAGGAAAGCAAGAATCTTGCTGAGAATGAAATATTACCATATACTACTGACATATTTCTCTTTAAACATCCCATCCCTGCAGTCAGATGTCCCCTTTTCTACAAAGACAAGGTGCCAGCTACCAAACACATTATAGGAAAGGAAATGCTGGAGGCTGCGTGTTCGGCAGCTTTTAGCATGCTGAGCCGAAAATGGCAAGACATCATCTAGTGCGAATCATCTCTGTCACAGGACTCGCTGTACCCGGTTTGATAACAGCCCCATGAGCTTTTACACTTCAAAAATCACGCCAAAGAAGAAATGAGAAAAAAAAAAAATTGTGATTGGATTTCAATTTCTTTATTGTACTGATTTTTTGTACTTTATTTCATTACACTCATCTGGCTGTATATTGTTTTGTTTTTTTTTTTGTTTGTTTATTTTTACTTTGATTATGGTTATAAGCATGGAGCATTAAAGTCAGCATAAATACACAGCATCTCTTAGATTGTAAGCTCTAACGAGCAGGGCCCCTCAGATTCCTACTGTAATAAATTATGTTGTAATTGTACTATCTGCCCTCATGTTGTAAAGCGTAAAATGTTGGCGCTAAACAAATCCTGTATAATAATCAGCTTTTTTTTCAGCAGGAACGCGGGGGAATGCCGTTTCGGCACCTCCAGCACTGAATGTATGTAATGGCAAGAGATGCAGGGACTCTATTGCATGAGAGGATGTATTTTTGCAGGGGGGTTCTATTGTTGTTGAGGAGGTCTATTGTTGCTGCCGGGTGTCTATTGGTGCTGGGGGGGGGGTAGGATCTACTGTTGAGGAAGGGGTCTAATGATGCTGGCTGCATGGAGACCTGTTGCTGCTGCCGGGTGTCTATTGGTGCTGGGGGGGGGGGTAGGGTCTACTGCTGAGGGATGGGATCTATTGATGCTGGCTGCATGGAGATCTGTTGTTGCTGCGGGGTGTCTATTGGTGCTGGGGGGGTAGGATCTACTGTTGATAAAGGGATCTATTGATGCTGGCTGCATGGAGATCTGTTGTTGCTGCCGGGTGTCTATTGGTGCTGGGGGGGGTAGGATCTACTGTTGGTGAAGGGATCTATTGATGCTGGCTGCATGGAGATCTGTTGTTGCTGCCGGGTGTATATTGGTGCTGGGGGGGGGGGGGGTAGGATCTACTGTTGAGTAAGGGATCTATTGATGCTGGCTGCATTTTTTGGCTATTTTGTTGAGGGTGGTCTATTGTTGGCAGGGGTTCTATCCTTGCTGACTGCTGGAGCGTCTATTGATGCTGGCTGCAAGGAGAACTCTTATTGCTGCTTGGGATCTTTTGTTGCTGGGGGAGGGGGTATTTTGTTGCGAGTGGCCCATTGTTGCCGGGGGGGGGGATCTATTGCCGATGGCTGCATGGGATTTTTTTTATTGCTTTTCTCGTTATCGTTAACAAATTCCATACAAATGACAGTACCACAGTTTTTACTTGGTTCTGTATTCTCTAAAAGGGGCAATACTGGGAGGTGGGTAGGGGGTGGAACCAAGGGATGGTTCAGGAGGTGGGTAGAGGGGTGGAGACAAGGGGTGACTCGAAAAGGGGGACTTCCTGCACCTATTGTCTGAGAAAAAAAGCCCTGATAATAATAATAATAAATCTAGTGGGCTATGTAAAGTCATCTAGTTCTGTACACCCTCTGCCTAGGACAGGGCCTTTGATAGAGGGGTAGAAGTGGCCCTCCTATACCAGACCCGGGATCACTAGTTCAACAGGGGGGACTGGGGCAGAGAGGGACTTCTTCCTTTTGCACCAAACTGTTGATTTGGCCACTCCTAATGTTGGTGCTATCTCTCTAATGGATTTGTTCCATTTTTGAAGCCTTACAATGACCTGTTTCACTTGCATGGACAGCTCCTTTAAATGTATGATCTAGGTTCACAGCAATAGATTCCAAATGCAAATACCACACTTAGAATCAACTCCAGACCTTTTACCTGCTTAATTGTTGAAAAAATAGCGAAGGAGGGGCCCACACCTGGCCATGAAACAGCGTTTGATTCAATTGTCCAATTACTTTTGATCACTTTAAAAAGGGGAATGACTATTCTTAAGAGCTGTAATTCCTAAACCCTTCCCCCGATCTGGATGTACATACCCTCAAATTAAACCCGAGAGGGTACACTTTCAGGCCATGTCCACTATAGAACTAAAGCTTGAATATGTTTTGGTGCATACCTGAAAAAAATAAATAAAATTGTGTCTGTGTCTAAATATATATGGACCTAACTGTATATTTAACACCATCAGGACCTCAATTGTATCCGTCCAGTGCTATCAGTAGTCATTGATCCTTTTAATGCCTTTTTAAAGCGTCCTTCACCGGAACATCCCACAAATGGTCCCATGTATGGTAACCATTACCCATTTGGGCTGCTTGAACAATATTTCTCATAAGCATTTAATGGCTCTCTTATTTCCCTCTCGAAATGTCTCAATAACATAGGAGGTCTGGAGACGAACACAATGCTCTTTTAGTGTACTATTATTATTTTGCCAAAAAAAGACACAGAAAACGTGCTATAATTGGCTTTACTAGTTGAGCAGCCATTGTTCCTCCGAGCGTGTGGTGACAATTTAGTTTGTAGTTTGTGACATGAAAATTAGTGTTATCATGGTCTGGAAATTGACAAGAATGGATTGCTGAAGAAAAGTGTGGGCTATTATAGATATCTGCAACATAAAATAGGCTTTAAAGTTTAACTCAGTTTTGTACACGTGGAGAGTAGGAGATAACACGCAGAACGGAATTTTATATATATATAAAAAAGTAGGACATAGATTTATACTGTAATAAACAGTATAAATAGATAAATAAATAGAGAAGTAGGAAACCTCTAACAAAATTGAATAAACAGACCATCAGCCATATCATTAAAGAGAAACTCCACCTTTGTTATGGTTGTTGAGGAAAGCATTTAGAGGAAATTTTTTGTGCCAGGAGTTCGGCTTTAACATTGGATGAAATTTCGAGTCCTTACCTGGAAGTAAAGATTATCTAACCATAGAACCATGCTATTAAATCTTAACCCTTTCACTGCCAGGTACGTACGCCATAGGGACCTGACGGCAGGGGGTTTTACGCACATTCCCGCTACCGGGATTGTCTGTATGTCTGACAACCATTCACTGCCACCCGATTGCTTCCACACTCCCTGGTAGAAATGTGTGATTCGTTTCGTTTGGAATGATTCTTTTATTGAATTTCGATAAATTTGTTAAATCTGAAATATCCGAATTAACGAAAGCGCTTTTCGTTTCATTCGTTTTTTTTGGGGGGGTTTTTTTTTCGTTTTTCGGGTCATTCGTTATGATGGCAATTCGTAAATTAGAAAATTAGAAAATGCATAAATTCCTAAATTAGAAAATCCAAAAATAAGAAAGAAAATCCGAATATTTGAAAGAATAACTAACTAATAATAATAACCAAATTATTCAGAATTCCAGATGATTTTTTTATTGAATTTCGACAAATTTGTTAATTCGGAAATATCCGAATTAACAAAAAACCCTTTAAACATTTTTTTCCGAATATTCGGTTAATTCGAATATTCGAACATTTGTAAATTCGAATGTTCGAAAATTTGTAAATTTTAAAATTCTTAAATTCAAAAATTCGGAAATTCAGAAATTTGAAATTCGAAAATCTGAAAATACCCGAAAATTCAAAAAATCTGAAATAATAACTAACTAACTTAACTATTACTAACTATTAAATTATAGTATTTGGTATTTCCTTTCAAATTTGGCTGTTAGTGAATGTAACGAATACGAATTTATCTGAAACTTTTCATTTTTATTATTATTATTATGTATTATTAATTCATTCCGTTCCAATTGTGTAGATGCAGCATTCGTTATTTTGGATAATTCATAACTTCGGATAAATTCGTATTCGTTACATTCACTAACAGCCAAAATTGAAAGGAAATTCCAATACCTATAATTTAATAGTTAGTAATAGTTAAGTTATTAGTTAGTTATTATTTTAGATTTTCGAATTGTCGGGTATTTTCAGATTTTCGAATTTCTGAATTTACAAATTTTTGAATTTACGAATTGTAAAATTTACGAATTTTCGAATATTTGAATTTACAAATTTTTGAATATTCAAATTTACGAATATTCGGAAAAATTTATTAAAAGGGTTTTCGTTAATTCGGATATTTCCGAATTAACAAATTTGTCGAAATTCAATAAAAAAATAATCCGTAATTCTGAATAATTCAGTTATTATTATTAATTAGTTAGTTAGTTATTCTTTCAAATTTTCGGATTTTTTTTCTTATTTTTGGATTTTCTAATTTAGCAATTTATGAATTTTCTAATTTTCTAATTTACGAATTTACAAATTGCCATCATAACGAATGACCCGCAAAATTAAAAGAAAACAAAAACGAATGAAACGAAAACGAACAAATTTTTCGGCAGTGCACATGTCTGCTCCCTGTTAACATTTCCTCCCACCCCCCCGCCACGTATCCCGGGCACCGCGTGCCCATCTGCGGACCCTGGACCGTCATAGCGGGTGGCGCTGGGTAAAGGGGAGAGAGCAGACCTGACCCGGAAAACAACATGTTTGACGTCACTTCCGGGTTCGTGTCTCAGTGTCCCTGGCCAGCATACCCAGGATACGCCTACCCATGAAAGCACAGACTGCGATACACATGTTACATATCGCCCCACATGCCAGAGCAAAAGCAATATTTCCAGACCTCCTAGGTAATACTAAACTGACAACCTATAGGAGGCTTTTAAAATGTCGCCTATGGAAAATATAGAATGCTGAATTTTTCCGAAATTTCACAGGCGCACGAAATTTTAAGTTTGACCTGTTGGGTATCAGTTTACTTGGTGCAACCTCTTCTTTTATATTTCATGAAAAAATTAGTTGGGTCAATACGTTTGTGTGTCCCAAAATAAATTTTTGTGTATTTTTTACTGAAATTTTATGTTTCCTAGACCTTTGCGGTAATATTGTGTGACATGAAAAATTGGAGCGACCACTATATTATTCTCTAGGGTATCTGCTATCACATATCTGCTATCACAAATTATATAATGGCTGGTGGTGGGGGGGTTATGTAATCTTCAGGCATAAAATAACATTTTTTCCGAGTGCAAAAAAATTGAAAAAACGACTGGCAGTGAAAGGGTCAATGGACAAGTTGCATTACTAGAGTTTATCAGCAGTAGTGCCCCAGGAGAAATGCAAGGCTGCACCTCCCCCCCCCCTCCCCTTCAACATCAGCAAAATAAGGGAATGCCTTTATTGTTACTATAGGGCACAAGGCCCCAGGCCCTTTTTTATGTGGCCCTTACACCCAGGGCTTTTTTTTAGCCGGAAGTGAGATGTGAAAAGCCTATGAAAGAGGGATGAACCCTGCACACTGTGCATAACACACTCATCAACCCCGCACTCTGTATGTAGAGCACTCCTCAACCCTGCACTCTGTATGTAGAGCACTCCTCAACCCTGCACTCTGTATGTAGCACACCCCTGAACTCTGCATGCTGTACATAGCGCACCCCAGAACCCTGCACATAGAGCACCCATGATTGCTGCACTCTGTAACACAGAGCACCCCTGAACTTTGCACCCTATACATAAGGCATCCCTGAACCCTGCACTCGGTACATAGAGCACCCCTAAACTCTGCACTCTGTACATAGCGCACCCCGAACCCTGCACTCTGTACATAGCGCACCCCTGAACATTGCACTCGGTACATAGAGCACCCATGATTGCTGCACTCTGTAATACAGAGCACCCCTGAACTCTGCACCCTGTACATAGGGCATCCCTGAACCCTGCACTTGGTGCACACAGCACCCCTAAACTCTGCACTCTGTACATAGCGCACCCCTGAACCCTGCACTCTGCACATAGCACACCCCTGAACCCTGCACTCGGTACATAGAGAACCCCTGATTGCTGCACTCTGTAACACAGAGCACCCCTGAACTCTGTACCCTGTACATAGGGCATCCCTGAACCCTCACTTGGTACAAAGATCACCCCTAAACTCTGCACTCTGTACATAGCGCACCCCTGAACCCTGCACTCTGTACATAGCGCACCCCTGAACATTGCACTCGGTACATAGTACACCCCTGATTGCTGCACTCTGTAACATAGAGCACACCTGAACTCTGCTCCCTGTACATAGGGCATCCCTGAACTCTGCACCCTGTACATAGGGCATCCCTGAACCTTGCACTCGGTACATAGAGCACCCCTGAACTCTGCAATCTGTAACATAGAACAACCCTGAACTCTGCATGCTGTGCATAAGGCACCCCTGAAACTGCACTCTGTACATAACGCACCCCCTGAACTCTGCACTCTAACATAGAGCACCCCTGAACTCTGCACCCTGTACATAGGGCATCCCTGAACACCGTACATAACACTCCTGGTACTTATTGCCCATTTAAGATCCCCCCCTACTGTTCGATGCAGTTTGGCGAGGGGGGCGGGGCATGGTTGAGTTCCTGCACCTATTCTCTAAGAAAAAAAGCCCTGGATAAATTGAGCTAGTCTTACAGATACAATTGGCCCTTTGAGGGCAACCATAATGCTAATGCGGCTCGCAACGAAATTGAGTTTGACATCCCTGCTATAGGGCATAAAAAATGCATACGTTACAAAACACATATGCTTTTTATGCAAGTATGTTACATACAGTTAAAGGAAAAAAAACTTCCATTAACTTTTTTGACATACACTTCTCCAGCCATGCATTTCATTAGAGTGCATCTAAAGCAGAGTCCTGAATAACTCACAATGTTATAAATATTATATGCACGAAAATATCTTTTTTTCCTGAGTCTTACCCATGTGTAAGAAATCCTTCTGGACATCTAAAAGCACTTTTGTTCAAAGCTTGTTCTAATCGGTTGATCTCTATTGTAAGGGAAACAAGGAAATTTCATATTTCAGATTCTGAAGAGTGCTGCATGCCACGCTACTCCGAAATCCCTATGTTATGGAAACTTATGAATGGGCAGGTATGCAGGGCAGAAATGCAAAATGATCTAATACTCAGAATGCCTGTGACCCACATATTTGTTCGATGGAGGAATACAGTATACCCGTTCACCGATCGTTCACGCCACAGGCCTGACATATCTTTCACCAGATTTATTAAAGTTGCTCAGAACTCAAAACAAGATTGGCCTTATAGGAAACATCTAGAAATGGTAACTGAGCCTATATAGTACCCGTAGACAGTGGCAGCCGGTGCTCAATATTTTGGGGGGGAGTGGCAAACGAATGCAAACCCCCCTTCCATGGGAGACGGATGGGAATGCGGCAATTGACCCCCCGCGGGAGACGGGCGAGAAGGCGGCGGGTCTCAGGACCCACTTCCTGATTGGCCGGGAGGAGAATCAGGAAGACAATAGCAAATATTAATTTGCTATCATCACACCACTGGGTGAGCTCAGGGCGCAGTTTCCTGCGCCCCGAGCCCACCCTTTTTTAAAGTCAATTAGAGCCTCAGGCTCTAATCATGTGCTTAAAAAAACAAAAAAAAACCCCATTGAAACCCATGCGTCCGGCGCCCTGCAGGGTAGAGGGCGGGGAAGGGGCAAAGCTGATCTGAAATTTTGGTGTGGACAGGTTGCTTTAAAAGTTAGATGGGCTTAAGGGATAAGTCTACAGAGTCTACATGCCATTTCAGTTACATTGACAGTGCACCTGGCTCCCCCCCCTAGCCATCTGTAGCTGGCAGCCAGGTCCACGGAGACGTCTACCTGCTGCTATGATAAAGTGTTACTAAACCCACAACAGTAAAATCAGTCTGTATATGCAGTACAGCATGCTTGATATACTCACTGTGGAACCTAAGGGGTTATCCTCTACATTGTGTAAAAATGCTGTTTGATTGCATCTTCTCTAATACTCCCCTTCTTCCACTGTCCCCAATCTATCTGCTGATAGTACAGAGCCTTGGAGTCAGGCTGCACATGCTCAGTTTGGTGTGTATTGCTAGAGAGATTTTTTTTCTTCTTGGGAGAGTGCATGTGATCAGCACAGGGCCAATCAGCACTGTCCAGACAGAGAGTCAGAGGTCCTGCAGCCTCATAGGACAATTAGGGGGGAATGAAAACTCCTCCTACAAGCTTTAACCAAACGCTGATGGAAGTCACAAGTCTGCTATATACTGCTGATGAGAAAAGGTGTTTAGCAGTTTATATTTACTAAAATAATTGCATTTCCATGTTCTGTGTACTGTGGGAGACCAGATATAGTGAATGCCGGTTCACAGTCAGACAAAATGTAAGTGCTATATCACGAAAACAATCACTCGCAGAACCAAAATTTAAAAATAGGGAATTGGGGAGGAGGCTAAGGTGTGGGAGAAACGTGTCCAATGGTGGCTAGACTTGAACTGATCTTCAGCAAGAACCTCCCTCCTCCCATCCACTACCCCATGACTCCCACCCCCTCCAATCAGGTAAGTGCCTTTTTTTTTCTTTATTTAAAACTAAACAAAATTAACATGCATCACTCCTCCCTGTCTGCAAGCCCCATTCATATCAGCCTTACCCTAAGCTTCATATATAGCTCCAAGCCGCGTTCCTTGGAAGAAGACTTGGGAGAAGTCCCTAGCATTGGGAATTAATGTAATGTGCTTGTGCAATGAATAAATACACAAAAAAAGCAGCAAACACACCATGAAATAGTTTTCATAATCACAATTGGTGTAAGTAAACAGTGCTGCGCTAATCAATAAATGTGTCAGTCATTTCCAATAGTAACAAAAGATACAAAAATTGTCCCAAAAACAATTAATTTGATTAACATAAAAGTCCACAACATGTGAACTTTTGTAGATGAAAATACTCCACCCATAAATCTTGAAATAAGTGCCAAGATAGGTCAGGAACCTCCTCCAGGTGGGCAGAAATGCAGGCTTACTAAAAAAAATACGAACCCCTAAAATTAGAGAAGTCATAAAAGGCATGTGTCAAAAGAATTCACACTGTCCAGGTCTCCCCAGCTTCTCCTCAGAGACTCAAGATAACCCCAAAAAAATCCTGTGTTTCCACCTCCAGCCATCAGCCTGCTCAGAAATAAAGCGCAGATGCTCCACATAAGGTAAAATCCAATAATACCTTTTATTTAAATATAAATATCACTTACAAAAATCAACAGAGTAATAGCGTTTTAAAATCAGCTCCGGCTGGTATACAAACAGAATCACGGGTCACTTCCGGTAGCACAATGACGTCAGCTCCTCCCTATGCGTTTCGTGACACGTGACTTCATTGGGAATTGGGAATACAAAAGCAGCTTAAGGGAGGCAGGACAAACCTCCTGATCACACGATAACTGTGAATGGCTGTCACATTGGTCACATAAGTGGCAGCCCATTCTGCTGCATCCCAATCATAAACAGAGATAGGGAGATGTCTATGACAGCTCCGTCACTGTGCTTGGAATGAGCAATGAGTTTGCTCTCAGCACAGAAACCTTAGTCCCTATGCATGCATATGTGCAGTGTGTAGGCGTTAAGGCAAATACTAGGGTGGAAACTTAGTCCCCCTGAGTCATGATTGGCCAAAGGCACCCTGCCTTTGGCCAATTATGACTCTCTTAGCAGTGGGCACTGTGATTGCCCAAAGCATGCAGGTCAGGTACATGCTTTGGCCAATCATCATACAGCAATGCACTGCGATCTCACAGTGCATTATTGGGCGTTCCGCGGCGCACAAATTTGCCAGGAACGCCCCATAATGTTTGCTGTTCTGCGAACAGGCGAACACCCGATGTTCGAGTCAAACTTATGTTCGACCCAAACATCAAGCTTATCCCCGGTATTGACATCATTTTGCTGTTGTAAAAATTCTAAATTAAATAAGGATGAAAGAAGAGGTCCACTAAACCTATGAGCTATCTCTTCTGACAAATGTCAACATTGTTCAACTGCTAGCCTGGGGGTGGTAATGTACTGACTCCTATGTACATAATATTGATCTATTGTGTCCACAGAACTCACAGGGACAGAAAAGTGCTCAGGTAGCTTCAGTAGCTGCTAGCAAAACCTTTTAAGTACGGATACTATCTCAACTATATCTACCATACTTTTAATATAACCATATATATCTTACCTTTGGAATTCGTGCATGTTTTCCCCATCTGGCATCTTTCACTAGACTTAAATCCAAAATTTCAGTCTCCTACAAGAAAAACAAAACAAAAAAAACATGAAGCAGATAGAAGGAATATGGATGACTTGTTATTTAAATCTGAACTCCAGGTAAGCAGCCAAATACACATTGAAATGTTTGATGCAAGTTTTAATATAGCAGCTACAATTTACACAGCACTTTACATATTGTACATACATACTGTATACAGTCTCTGCCCTCAAGGGGCTTACAAACTAAGGCAGCCATTCTCAACCAGGGTTCCATGGAATACTATGGTTCCTCTAGAGGTTGCTAGAAGTTCCTTGGCAGACTGAGCCCCTATCTGAGGGTGCTTGCATATTTCAAGGCTCTTCACCACTTGTCAGAGTTAGCAGCCTGACACCAATGGTATTTTTAGCTAAATGCTGGCATTCTAAACACTAACATCTGTCTCCAGTGATCACCCTCACAACCACACCTGTGTCCTGTTACTTCTAGCGCCAATTTTTACCACATTGATTGGCTGCTTTCATACATGTGATGAGGCTCACCTCTCCATTTACACTGCCTCAACCCCAGACTCCACTTTGCTCTCCTTTGGTGATAAAGCAGGAGGGTTTTTAGTTACAAAACAGGTCTGTGCTGTCCCTCACTGCACATAAGAGGACCCCCTTTTCTGCATGGATTCTTGGGCCACCTGAGTCTTAATCCATGCAGGAAAAAGAGGGTCTGCCATCTTAGTTTTTTCATTTTTCTCAATGTTCTGAGACATAAAAGCAGTTAGTTTCAGGATTTTGCAGCCCCCCCAGGGTTATCCCTTTATGGTATCCCCTGTGCTTTGTCTTGGACATGTAGAAAATTGCATGGCATTGCCGCCCTTCATCCTAGTGACATAAAGCATATTTTGAATTTATGGTTTATTTCTTATTGCATTTTAATATAGATCCTTAAAAGTGTAATTGGATGCCATCCCCCTGAGGAAGACTTATTCAGTGGAAATGCGTCGGTGCTCTGGGCCTTATGCAATCGGGATCATTGCTCTCAGCTGTGCTCCAAATCTATTTGTATTACCTAGAGTGTGAATTTTTTAGGCTTTTTATATCTCTGGTATTTGTTGTACTGCTTTCCTTGGCTTCAAGCGATCATTTTAATGTTGTTTCATAATAAATACATTCCAATGGCAGTGCAGATCACAGACTGTGGAAGGGAACAGGGAGCTCAAGCACATGGCTGGATAAGGAGGTGAGATCAAATTATGAGTCTGTGTAAGGCAGCAGTGTGATGCAGAGTACCAGAGTGGGGGGGGGGGGGGCAGAGAGCCGAGAATTGTGTGTATAAGCCATGTAAAATTCATGTTAGTGGTCTGCAGGATTCAAAATTGTGAGTTTAGTGGTCCGTGAGGTCCAAAAGGTTGGCGAACACTTTTCTAAAGCTGCTGTGGAGCCCCAAATCCAGGGGCACTCTATAATGCTGATTGTCATCAGTTCTTACAGTCAATAGGTTAGGTCCACCCCATGTCACTGCTTCAGCCTTTCTATTGGTAAAAACTAAGACTGGTACCCAATAGGGAAGCAGGGTGGTAAGTGGGGATGGGCCTAACATTTTAATCAGTCTTGATTTCTATAGTATTTAGGAAGGTACCTGGTATTTTGTGCAAGCACCTTTGGGTGCCCACATTTATAGCCTGCTGCCAATTGATATGGTTGATGGTGAGCACAGGTTTGCTTTAAATGATGTGTGATATTGGAGCCCGGGATCACCGCCAGCTGCTTGTAAAAGTGACAGTCTTTATTGTACTTGTAAACAATGCAGAAAATAAAGCAGCTTACTTCAACAAACAAACACAAAATAGTCCATAACTCTGGTACAACAGAATACAAAAGAATGACTTGCCGCTACTATACTGGTCCCATTCTGGGGTTTTGGGGGTTCCCCATCTGCTTCAGGGGTCCCAAAGAGGAGGCTTTCACAGTTCATCAACCGTGGCTCAATCCCAAACTTAGTTCACCTTGCTCACTCGGGTGTTTCCTGCACTCTCTCTCACAGCCAGGTGTCAACCGTTTCCTCTTTTCTGGATTCTGATGCACCTGGGTTAACCCCCTCAGGACCAAATTCCCTATAATTAGGGTTTGGAAGTTCTTCTCTCCCAAAACTCTTTGAACCTTCAAAAATCCAAGTCCCTAACAAGGACTTTTCCAGAGAGTACTAAAAATAAGTCCTCTCCTCTCCAGCTGGACCACCCCAGAACTCCTCACCCTACATGGGTGAGAACTTATTAGTATTCAACATTGTCTTCGAACTGCCCCCCTTAAAAGGTCCACAATCCAAATAGTGGGGAAATATACCTGCCGCCCAAGGCCCAGCAACTCAACATAAGGCTTATGGTCGGCACAAAATCAAGTAAGCTAATGCTTTTGGGTGGGGCCAGGGTCAAACTCTTTGTCCTTGAGCTTTGGCATGATGGTTGGTAACTAAACCCACTAATGTTCAATGCATATTTTTATATAGTTTTTGTATGAGCCTACCTCTGAAAGGGTCAGACCACATAAAAATGATATTTTAGCTAAAGGTGGAGTCAAAAGGACTGATTGGCAGCCCTTCCCCTGCTTCATATATCGCCTAGTTTAGCATTCCACTGCTGCAACAGGGTTGTCCCCTGGATCTTTGACAGTTCAGTGGAATTCTCTAAAACATAAAATCAATTGACACTCCAACATAGAGAGTAGGGCTTCTTTCTACTCATCTTGGTGGGTGTCCAGACATGGGATCTCAAGCATAGAGACCTTGTCATCAGAGTTCTTGATGCACTTAAAAAGCCTTGTAAATAAATCATTTTCCAGCAGCTACCAGAAAATGAAGTGTCGTTAGATCCCACCAGATCCTGGACATCTTCACAGGCTATATTATCATAAAGCAGGGATAAGCGATTAGCGGACCACCAGCTGTTGCAGAACTACAAGTCCCATGAAGCATAGCAAGACTCTGACAGCCACAAGCATGACACTCAGAGGCAGAGGCATGATGGGACTTGTAGTTTTGCAACAGCTGGAGGTCTGCTAATTGCATATCCCTGTCATAAAGTAAAACAGTAGTGTCCTAGACCCACCATAACCTACAAGTTGGCATTGAAGGATTAGCAGCACACTGATGAGGTCCTTCCTTTGCTCTCTCTTCCTGGAAGCATACTCCCTGAGAGTAACCAAGCTCTGATTGGCTCCTGCCTCTCCCTTTTCCTAGTCTACAGCAGAGTACAGGTAGCTGACATAAAACCAGATTCACTTACTTCTGCTAGGACTTACACTTAATAATGTCCTTTTAAAAATCTGATTAGATTAATAGAGTTGGTTTACTACAACTGGAGAGTGCAACATATGGTGCAGCTATACAGCCAATCAGCTTCTAACTTCAGCTTGTTCAATTAAATTTTGGCAAAAAAAAAACTGGAAGCTGATTGGTTTCTGTGCAGAGCTGCACTAGATTTTGCACTCTCCGGTTTTAGTAAGTCATCCCCAACGTGGTTTTAGCTTTAAGAAGTGGACATCTAATAAAATGATTATGCTTACAAATAATCCTTACTCGTGTTCTGTTTTCAAACTGCTGTACAAGGTAAAACTGTGTTATTTAGAAAGGAGTTTGCAATATGGTCAGCAACTCAATGTCCAATTTCTAATTAAAGGCAATGTATATGGAAAGACTTTCTTCGGGAGTGATTGATTCCATTCTAAATGGAAAACCCTTCACTTGGCTAGACTGTGGTCCTTGTAAATGGGATTGGCAAAGAACCAGTTTTACTTTAAAAATATGTATTGTGGTAGTAAGTCACCTTATTGCTTGCTCATCAGTCATGTAGTATAATAGAATATAAAGCTTTAGCTATAGAAAGAAGAACTATTTGTTCATATACAAATGTGAGATTAAAATAGATCTGCAGATCTATGCAGACCAGATAGTTTAGTGATCCTAAACAGTTAGAATGGGGGAGACCTAAAAGTATCTGCAACTGTTATCCTAAGAAGCTGATGGTTCCCCATGGTGTCTCTTAACCAATGGCAGTGATTCTCCTTGGTTACTTCCCTTATTTATGAGCGTGGTTTGGTGTGAGTGAGTGCCCATGTTGACATCACGTATGATCAGGGGTTGCCCATCCATCCTATCCATGTGCCTGGCCCCTTTCAGGATGCTGGGCGCATGAATTCCTATGGCGGGGGGAGTGTTTTTTGAAGCACCTGATTAGAGCCAGAGGCTCTAATAGGCTTCCAAATAGGGTGGGCGCAGAGCATTGTGACTGTAGACCACCCACTTGTGTTGCAACAGTGAATAAATATCCGCTGTTGCAACACTGATCCTCCTCCCGGCCAATCGGGAAGTGGGTCTGATACCCGTCACCCGATTGGCTGAAAGGACAGGCGATCCTATTGAACGTGTAGGAGGAGGGGAGGAGACGCATGACAGAAGCGAGGGCGAGAAGACACAGAAGCCGCTGCCCAATGCCCACCACAGCCTGATGTCGGCCCCGATCCCCGCCGATGCCCGATTTGACTGCCGCTGCTCGATCCCCGCCACTGCCCGATGTGACCGCTGCTGCCAGATCCCCGCCGCTACCTGATGTGCCCGCCGCTGCCCCATCCTCGCCACTGCTCGATGTGCCCGCCGCCTAGATGGGATAAGTGTCGGTGGCTCGGCAGACAGGGAGGGGAGGGGTGGGTTGGTTTGAGGTGCCATGGGGGGTGGTTGTTTGCCGCCCTCCCAAACAAAAAACCACCAGCTGCCACTGCGTATGATGAAATGTGTAGGGCGGAGCCACGCAAACACGCCACATATGCGCAATTGCTCATAGGCCATCTTTATCTCTGGAGGAAGATATCCTTTTCGGCGTTCTTTGTACATGCTGTTATATCTGGTTACAATGTAAGTGTGAATTTAAACATTAAACTGTCTGATTTAGCAGTTTTGTCTTTTGTCAAAATTCGGCATATTCGTTCATTCGGAAGCATCTGAACGAACAAAAGACTATTTGACAAATTTTTTTTAAAACAAATTCGAGAGAACGGAAATCAGAAAATTTGAAAATCAGAAAGAACGAAAAATCCGAAAATAAGAACGAAAAATTCCAAAATCAGAAAATCAGAAAGAATGAAAATCCAAAAATAAGAAAGAAAATCCAAAAATTCGAAAGAACGAAAAACATTCGGATAATTTTGTTTTTCGTATTTTCTATTATAATTAAATTATTAACCATTTTTATAGTTTGTGTTATTATTATTATTATTTATTATAAATAATAATAATAATAATAATAATAATAATAATAATAATAATAAAAACTATAATAATAGTTATAAATTGTTAAATTATAGGTATTGGAATTTCCTTTCAAATTTGGCTAACTGTTAGTGAAAGTAACAAATACGAATGTATCCAAAGTTACGAATTATCTGAAATAACAAATGCCGATCATAACGAATGATCCGGTAAATGAAAAAAAAAAAACGAATGAAACAAAAACAAAAAAAAAAAAAAAAATTTACGGCAGTGCACATGTCTACTATATGGAACATTTATTTATCACATGTATTCTCCTGCATATCATGATCCTATGTGGTTGAGTTGGATTGCCATGAATTTATTGCTAAAAAGTAGGGATGGGCTCAGGTGAGTTGGGATCCTAGTCCCAACCAACCTGAGCAATCCCGCCAAGAAGCCGTCACTGCACACCGCCAATCATAGGCAATGAGGCATTTCCCGGCCCGCAGTTGCTCATGATTGGCAGTGTGCAATGCCGGCTTCTTGGTTGGATTGCTCAGGTGGGTTTGGACTAGGATCGGAACAAGCCTGAGCCCATCCCTACTAACCATAGAGGAGGTTGTGGTTTAACCATTTGATACACTTTTTGGGTTCTTCTATGAAGATTATCCTCTTCCATGGTTCCGGCTTTACTGTATAAAAAAAGCATTTACTAACTACTCCTATCAAGGGGTCACAAGCATTCTGGTAAGCCTTGCATGAAAGTGGATGGTGTCACCTTCCCTATCGAAGAAGTTTCAACCTTCAAATCGACACTGAAAACTTGACTGTTCCCATCAGTCTTTTTTTTTTTTTTTTTTTTATTGAAGTTACACATTTATTATGCTGTATCTTATTCACTGTGATGGTTGGTCATTACCAATCCTTTGGGTATAATTGATAGTTGATACCACATTTGTTTGAGAATAATTTTTAATCACACAAGGGCTGCACTGTTTTTATTTATGCCTAATATGTTTGCTCTGTCTTCATTAGTAATAGATATACACTTACACTAGATTGTCAAAAGTCTTAGCCTGTAGGGTTCAATATTGAGTTGTCCCACCCTTTGCAGCTATAACAGCTTCAACTCTTCTAGGAAGGATGTCCACAAGGTTTAGGAGTGTGTCTATGGGAATGTGTGACGATTCTTCCAGAAGCGCATTTGTGAGGTCAGGCACTGATGTTGGACGTGAAGGCCTGGCTCAGAGTCTTCTCGCTAATTCATCCCAAAGGTTTTCTGTCGGGTTGAGGTCAGGACTCTGTGAAGGCCAGTCATATTCCTCCACCCAAACTTGCTCATCCATGTCTTTATGGACCTGGCTTTGTGCACTGGTGCGCAGTCATGGTGGAACAGGAAGGGGCCATCTCCAAACCGTTCCCACAAAGTTGGGAAGATGAAATTGTCCAAAGTGTCTTGGTATGCTGACGCCTTAAGAGTTCCCTTCACTGGAACTAAGGGGCCAAGCCCAACCCCCGAAAAATAACCCCACACCATAATCCCCCTTCCACAAATTTATTTGGACCAGTGCACAAAGCAAGGTTCATAAAGACACGGATGAGCGAGTTTGTGGTGGAAGAACTTGACTGGTGTGTAAAAGCAGGCGACCCAATACTTCTGAAAATATAGTGTAACTAACATAATGTGCAGACCTTTGGCGAGACGTCACCCTTCAGGCAATGAAGGTCACATAAAAGATGTTCCAGGTCTATTTTTCAGAAAATATTAAATCCATTTGATCTGCACAACAACCAAGGAGCTAGCATTTCCTGAAGCAGAGCTCAGCAATGGCAAGCTCCTTACTTTCTCAGTACATGATCCCTTTAAGCCTATATCAGCAAATAATACCTCAAAGGCTAACACGGAAACGGTTAAACTTGGAAAAAAGTTAATTTATTAAGCTAATATTTGTTCAGATGCCTCGAAATATTTCTCCTTCTCAGTTCTCCTTCAAGAATCTCGATCTGGAAGCAATTATTATTTTTTTTTATTAAAATGAACTGACAGTATTACTTTTAATCACCAAACAGATCTCAGCATGAAAGAGCACATTAAATTCTAATTTATAAAATCATACGCTATGCTAAACATTCACTGTCACAAAAGGGCACAGAACTATTTCTAGCAGCAAAATAACAAACTAAAAATGCAATGGTAATAATAAATTATCATTGTTCTTGGCATATTGATGCATCTACTAATTAGCCAACAGACACTTAATTCCAAATTCTTCCATTACCAGTGTTTTAAACTCTTTCGAAAAGACCATCATATATACACATACATTATCCATTGCTGAAGAACTACAATACAAGCCATATTTATTCATCATATGTATTCATATAGCGTTGACAATTTACTGTACATATTGTACATTAATATCAGGCCCATTAAGGAGCTTTCAAGCTAAGGTTCATCTCCCACATGCATACATACACATACTAAGGCCAATTTAGACAGGAGTCAATTAATCTACCAGCATGTCTTTGACGAGTGGGAGGAAACCCACGCAAGCACAGAGAGAACATGCAACTTCATGTAGTGTCCCGAGTAGGATTCAAACCAAGGATCTTTGCTGAATTGCTGCCATTCAGATCTAAAGTCAATAGCAATCATTTTCTTGTGAAGACAGTCAATGCCGTCATCTAAAGAGTTCTAAAGAACTCAATAATATATAACATCTGATGGCCTGCTTCTTATTAGCTGCCGTAAGTCTTTCCCGTTGAATTGTGTGTGACCTACTTCATTCTGCTCAGCCCTGGTTCACACCTGAAGCACTTTTCTAAAAGCTCTTGAATACGTGACACAAGTATTCCCATTGTATCTTATACCCATTCACACCTGAATGTTGTGTCAGTAGAAGCTTGCTGCTCGGAGCTTGAAAAAAAAAAATAACATGAACTTTTTTGGGGCAGAGTCTCATGTTTTTGGTCCCTATAGATGCCAATGGGAACACCTGAAGATTGCACGTAAGGTGTTTTTTGGACAATTTCTTGACTTTCCTTCTCCTAGTAGCATCTCATTGGCTAAAACATAAATGGCCAAGCCTTAAAAAAACTCCACTTATTCTTTTCTAGCTCTATTTTAAAGCCACCTCGTCATTTTAAAACTGAACACTTATGAATTACACAGGTTCTGAGGCTAATTCATTGCAGATAAGGCACCAAGTGAGTTTATTTACCAACTCAATTAGCCACAGAACCTGTGTAATTCATATGTGTTCGGTTTTAAAGGGATGAGGTGGCAACCCCACCATACTGCGATTATCAAAAGTTATCCTTTTGTAAAAAAAGGCTCTCTGTTATAGAAGCCTCTGGATATCTACAGTATCTCTACGACAGGTGGTGAGTCCAAACTTTGTTTTCAAGCACTACCACCTTAGGCAGACTTTTCTCATCCAACAAGGACTTTTGTTCTAGATGTTCCTCAATACCCTCCCCTGGTTTACAGCAAGAAAAGAATAGGTAGCTGGACCCCTGGACATTGAGCAGACCCTAAGCTTGTGCCTAGGTTGCCTTTTGGATGATCCACATCTGATGTAACTCTGTCCCCAGTTATCAACAAATGCTTACTACATGGTCTGCAACCTTTGACCTTTTCCTATTATATGCTTCAAGTGTCTTCACTATTAATGTGCAGACCTTTGGTGAGGTCAGGGGTCACCCTTCAGGCAAGGACTGGCTTTAACGGTCACATAAAAATATGTTCCAGGTCTATTTTTTTTTTTTTAAATGTTAAATCCATTTGATCTGCACAAAAACCAAGGAGCTAGCATTTCCTGAAGAAGAACTCAGCAATGGCAAGCTCCTTACAATCTCAGTACATGTTTTCTTTAGACCATAGGGTACTGAATTAAAATTCACCGAGGTCCAATCCCGATCAGTAAAATTTTCTTCCAGCAGAGGTCCGAATGGCGTATGTTTGTGGGATGACTTAGGTCCTTCACCTCACAGCCCCCCTCGTTTATTTCATGATCCCATTCTTATGTCAGTTTCCTCAGTCCCCCTGTACATCACAATCCCCTCTTCACATCAGTTATCCCTTCATAGCAGTATTCTGAATCCCTCTTCAAAGCGGTATCCTCTTCCCCACTTCACATGCCAGCCCCCTGCAGCTCTGCCCCTCCTTCACATCAAAGACCGCCCCCCCCTTGAGCTCTGGACCCCCTTTACATCACAGCTCTGCACCTTCCTACCTTACTAGGGCACACAGAATGGGAGGCACAGCAGCACTAGGTTGGGAGCTGCCACAGTTAACTTTTTTTTTAACAAGTTGGTGAAAGGTTGCTAGGACCGCCCTGCGTGCTTGTAACCAATCACCAGCTTGTCAATATGAAAAGTTAATTCCGGCAGCTCCCGTCCTCCATCTAGTGCTGCTGTGCCTCCCACTCAGTGTGTGCGGAACAGTTCTGCCTCCCACTCTCTACTGTGATAGTGACAGCAGTGGAGGCAAGGAGAAATAACCACCTGGTGGTTGTTCAAACGTCTGGATGGGGCAGTGACTCACCGAAGTCAGAGTCCGTATCTGGACCTCGGTCCACCATTTATTGATGACTGCTTTAGACCTTTATCGGCCAACAATACCTCAAAGGCTAACACAGAAACGGTTAAACAAACTTCTGAATGTGTCCGATACCTGGTCCTCCTCTAGGCTCACAGGTTCCTCCAGTTGGCTCCTATGTCACTGCCATGCCCTGTAGTGACATAAACCTTGTAGTTGGAACCACATGATGTGGTAGGGGGTGCAAGCATCCAACATTCTTGTTTGTTCCAAATTCAGATTAAGACTAAACTTTGTTTGTTTGGGTATTTATCAAAACCCTGGACTTTTAGCCCATTCGCCAGGAACTGAACATGAAATATAGTAGCAATGTTACTACTGCCACTACATATGACCTCTTCTATCTTCCACTGTTAGTGGTTGTTAAATGAGCAGTAGCCAAGTACACAAAGAGGCAGGGATAGTGGCTGATAATATTGCCCAAATAGGGCCACATGGCCCTATTTGGGCAACAATATTGAGCAAATATGGCCTTGGCCATATCTGGTCAATGTCATCACTGGATTTACATTTAGAGGCAGGGACTTGAGATGTCATTCACAGCAAGTGTAGCGATGGGACTGGACATGCTGCAGGCTGATTATTAAGTGAAAATAAATTGATTTCCCCCGTCCACATTAAAAGTGGCTTAGTCAATTTTTTAAATAGACTTTTGTCAAGCTAGGTGGTGCTTGCAAAGCCACTCACAGCTCAAATTTCAGTCGATTCAGTAGGTAGCTGACAAAATGTGAGCCGTCTATGGCCAGCCTAATAAGAGTGCTACAACAATGGCTGTGGAGACCAAAACATTTTAATTACTTATATTGATGTCACATAAGATAAAACAGTCAAAGCATTTCTTCGGGAGCTCAGGCATCCCCCCCATCATCAGGGTTCAATAACTGTATGGACTGGAATGGTAAAACACTGGAGTTCTTCCAATGCAAAAGGTTTCTGTAAGTGATAATTTAAGTTTACATGAGCCCCCAAAAAATTATTTTATCCTATTTAACTTCAGTATATTGCAAAAAAAAACTCTTTTGGATTTGACGACCATTGGTGTGGTGCTCTCATTGCCTTTCTTCACCCAAATTTAACCTTGGGTGTCTCTCAGGGTACCCAGACCCATGAGAGGTGCTCCTCAACCAAAGCCAGATAGCTCTACAAATGGACTTTGGCAATGTCAGACCTTAAACAGCAGAAGGTCCATCAGAGAACCACACCAATGGTTGTGAGGTCCAAAAGAGTTTTTATTTTGATTATACTGAAGTGAAATAAGATAAAATAGTCAGTGCTTTGGGGGCTCATACCCATACTTTTCGAGCAAAAAAGTATGGGTATGAGCCCCCTTCAACAGCAGAAGATCCACCAGAGCAACACACCAATGCTTGTGAGGTCCAAAAGAGTTTTTATTTAGATTATACTGAAGTGAAATTAAATAAAACAGTTAATACTTTGGGGGGCTCATACCCATACTTTCGATAAATAATAAAAAGTTTATAGAGGTTCTAATTCTTTCTCACTCCAAAAAAATCTACTGGAGTTTGGCTTTTTCGACTTTTTCTTTAAAACTGAAGGAGGAAGGTATGTGGGAAACTATCAATGTGTCCACAACTTGAATATATATAATTATGTAAATAATTGTGAAATCAATTGTTCTTCTTGAAGAGACCTTGGTAATATTGACAAACCAAGTCTAAATTAACAAGAGGATGTCAGTTTTAATCTCTCAGTTCACATAGCTGAATCAACAGCAAAGCTAATCATAAGCAGCACGACTGTTTTCCAGTTTGTAATATTGCATGATTAAAAGCTGACAAACGAATACCGGTGATTGATGGATCTGGTTTGATAATGAGTGGATTTGCGTTTTAATTGTTAATGCGTATTGTTTTAATATAGCTCCTTATCCCGTATGGTGCTGTAAAATGCAACCAGTAGTTTAATATTTCACTGTCTAAATGTATTTATGTATAATTACAAAAGCCTGCCAAAGAATTCCCTATATTAAGAATGACTGAAAACCAGCATACTCAGTGCTATGTTTAAAGAAATGTACATTTAATTTGCTAATGTGCTGGGTATCATAAAAAACTGTAATTTAAAAAAAAAATAAAACAATTGCTTTTAGCTTTTTTTTTTAAATAATTTTTTGTTGATTTCTTATAGTTTTGTTAATCTCCTTTGGTCTCTTTGCAACCATATGTACGCACTCTAGTGATATCCGCATGGAATTTTTTCCTGATGTGACAACAATGGACCATGAGCAATAGAATGTCACCATCTCCAATGCAAGTCCAAAGCTTTATTCAGTGATCTCATTGTTACAGAAGATTGCAACTTTTCAGAGCCATGCAGGGCCACTTCATCAGGTATGTGACACTTATATGCACAGCCATTTCTACAGGAACATGTGCATTGGGAATAGACAGCGGTCTTAAGACTCCCTGGTCAATCGGGTCTCAGGACCCACTTCCTGATTGGGGCAATCAGGAAGACATTAGCGAATATGAATTTGCTATTATCACACAACTGGACCCACCCTTTTTTGAAGCCAATTAAAGCCTCAGGCGCTTAAAAAAAAAAACCCATTGGAATCCATGTGTCCGGTGCCCTGCATGGAGATTAGGGGGCCGAGCACATGGATTAGGGGGGCTACGCCCCTACTGGACGGGCCGCCACTGCTGGATAAGATAGCTGATGATGATCCAAGGGCTTCACTACTTTCTGAGTCACTGATCTAGACCAAGACTGTAGATATATTTTACTTTACTTGCTTTGACTTGCAAGCAGACAGTTTCAAATCCCTCATCCTACCCAACCACCCTCTTGTTTATGAAGAACTTTTGCAATGAGTTTGAAGTATGGAGGCAGAGTTGAGAAGAAGCCTCTCTAGTAGTCTTCAATCATCCTACGCCTTTTTTTTAATTCATTTATGAAAGCGAAAACATTTTATTTCCAGAATTTCAAAAGACCCGTTGATTAGAAGTTCTTTTGAAAAAATAAGGCATACTTGATCACCGGTGAGAAGCACCTGGTCTTCCCTGGTCTTCCTCCCGGCTGATCAGGAGGCGGGTTCATGAGACCCGTCCTAAGACTCCATGGTCACTTCCTGATTGGGGCTAGGAGGAGAATCAGGAAGACATTAGCGAATATTAATTCGCTATTATCACACAACTGGACCCACCCTTTTTTGAAGCCAATTAAAGCCTCAGGCGCTTAAAAAAAAAACCCATTGGAATCCATGTGTCCGGTGCCCTGCATGGAGATTAGGGGGCCGGGCACATGGATTAGGGGGGCTACGCCCCTAATGGACGGGCCGCCACTGCTGGAAAAGATAGCTGATGGTGATCCAAAGGCTTCACTACTTTCTGAGTCACTGATCTAGACCAAGACTGTAGATATATTTTACTTTACTTCCTTTGACTTGCAAGCAGACAGTTTCAAATCCCGCATCCTACCCAACCACCCTCTTGTTTATGAAGAACTTTTGCGATGAGTTTGAAGTATGGAGGCAGAGTTGAGAAGAAGCCTCTCTAGTAGTCTTCAAACATCCTATGCGTTTTTTTGTTTCATTTATGAAAGGGAAAACATCTTCTTTCCAGAATTTCAAAAGACCCGTTGATTAGAAGTTCTTTTGGAAAAAATATGGCATACTTGATCACCGGTGAGAAGCACCTGGTCTTCCCTTTTCAAAGTAAACAACCCAAATAAAATATTCACACTGCTTTTAAAGTCTCCAAACCAGTGTTTGTTTCCTTCATAAACCTTTCCATTTATATTTTAATATGTATTGCAAATGCAGTAAAGCATGAATTAAACATAAAGATCTAATATATATTTTATTCCGCAAAACTTCATATCCTGCACTAGTGGGGAATGAAGCGCAGATTAAAAGCCAAAAAGTTCTTAAACTGTGTCAACGATTCCCTATTTTAACACATTTAAATTCTGAAAGGTCCTTGGAGAAGAACTTAAAAAGAATAGAAAATATGAACTGGGGATTAGAAGGACAAAAATAACATTCACTCTGTATTTTTTTTTTTTTAGTTTTCCTTGCCCTGGGTCCCTTTGTTCATTTAAATAAATATGTCATAGTAAGCAAATAAAAACGGAATTTCAACAGTATTTTGTGCTAATTAGCGTTCCCTAAGAATAGTGAGAATACTGAGAATATATTACATTGCTAAAGAAATACAAATTAAAAAAATTATATATATACAGTACATATACATATATAAAATTTTAAACCTTTTATTATACTTATTTATTATACGTAAAGCCCAGCTGAAATACAATTTAAAATAATTAGCTATTTATTCTATTTAAAGCCCAAGTGAAATACAATATAAAATAATTAGCTATTTATTGTATTTAAAGCCCGAGTGAAATACAATATTAAATAATTAGCTAAATTGAGAACAACTGAATAGATTGCAGAATAAAATCTTTATTTATTACACAAATTTTTATACTTATTTAAACTACTTATACTTAAAGGGTAACCACTTTTGTAGGAAAAAAAATTAGCAATTAAAAAAAAAATAGAATAATATTATAATGTAAACAATTGCGACAAGTCATTTTGTAACTGAATGTTACAATGTTACAGTGAATGTTGAATGTTAATGAGGCTGCAAATGGGCACGGTGAGGCTGCAAATGGGCACAGTGAGGCTGCAGATGGGTATTGTTTACCCAGTAGCTTCTGCATTTTCCCACCCTAGGCTTATACTGGAGTCAATACGTTTTCCCACTTTCTTGTAGTAAAATTAGCTGCCTTGGCTTATATTCGGGTCGGCCTATACTCGAGTATATACGGCTAATTTGCATCTCGGTGTGCAGTATTTCTGCTGCTGGTACAACTGACAAGCCAAACCAGCACCTGAGATGTGATGGCGGATCTCGCCTGGAGCGTCATGAGAAATATTTGACGCTTTGCTACAGGCTAATGTTTGTCTTTTTCTCTTCTCCTAAGTCACCTGATACTTGGTTGACTTTGTCATCATGACTTTTCTGGTGTCCAGCATGGTTATATGTTTTCCCTTTAAACAAGGCTACTCTTCCTGCAATCATCTTCCCCTCAATCTAGACTTTGGGAGAAGTTTGTTTCAAGTTATGCAAAGCAGATGTTTATTAAATATTGATGAAACAGAATTAAAGATATGCGGATATGTAAAAAATGCATAATTCAGCTGTCTAAAGAACTCATCCACGCTGAAGTCATCTAAGCCCACAGCGAGGAACAATTAGCTGTCCAGATTTCAGTTTTTGTCCTGCCACCTGCGCAAGTGCTGCACGTTCCACACTTGTGTAACTAACAATAAGAGTAATGAGCCTCAGCTATACAAATGGAACAACAATATGGAGATATACAGAACGTGTTTGTAAAGAGCAGATTTCATCTGGTCCATAAAGACCTCAGAAAAGAGTCTTTGAGAGAAATTGCTAAATTATTGCAGGGGCTGAATTGTTGATGGATAAAAGCAGCATGCTACCTAAGGCCCCATGCACATGGACACTTAGCACCCTCTATGTGCTGAGGCATAAAATCCCCAATGCTTTCCAGAGCCCTGGAAGTGGCACATGCCAATACAAGTGAATGGCTGTACACACCATGTTTGGTCAAATACTGATGACTACCGATGGGCGTGTACGGTGCTTCTCCCCGACCGTGAAAGTGCCACATTTGGAGAGAAGCACTATATGTGCATGTGTGGGTAAATGCTGATGCAGAAGTCATCAATGGTTACGTCCATGTACAGCCATTCACTTGTACTCGTGGCTGAATACGGCACGTCTGGCTCCCTGGGCAGTGCCAGGAATTTTACTCTTCACGCAACCCTGGCACCCTCACCCCCCAAGTAACAGCACAAAGCCAATCACAAAATCCTAGCTCTGTGTCAACCCCCAAGTAATAGCACAGAACCAATCATCAAATCCTTGCGCTGTGTCCATCCCCAAGTAACAGCACAGAGCCAATCATCAAATTATAAGCACTATGCCCACCCCCAAGTAACAGTACAGAACCAATCATCAAATCCTAGCACTGTGCCCACCCCCATGTAACAGCACAGAGCCAATTACCAAATCCTAGTGCTGTGTCCACCCCAAAGTAACAGCACAGAACCAATCATCAAATCCTAGTGCTGTGTCCACCCCCAAGTAACAGCAGAGAACCAATCATCAAATCCTAGCGCTGTGTCCACCCCCAAGTAACAGCACAGAACCAATCATCAAATCCTAGCACCCCCAAATATCGCATAGGGGGAGATTTACTAATGCTGGAGCACGCAGAATCTGGTGCAGCTGTGCATAGTAACCAACATCTAAGTTTTAATGTTAAAGCTTAATTGAACAAGCTGAAGTTAAAAGCTGATTGGTTACTATGCCCAGCTGCACAAGATTTGGTGTGTACACCAGTTTTAGTAAATCTCCCCCATAAAGTCAATCACCAAGTCCTTTGGACTGTGTCCACCCCCAAGTAACATCCCAGAGCCAAATCATCAAATCCTAGCACCTTGCCCAAGTAACAGCACAGAGCCAATTACCAAATCCCAGCACTGTGCCTACCCCCAAGTAATAGCACAGAACCAATCATCAAACCTTAGCGCTGTGTCCACCCCCAAGTAACAGCACAGAACCAATCATCAAACTCTAGCGCTGTGTCCACCCCCAAGTAACAGCACAGAACCAATCATCAAACCTTAGCGCTGTGTCCACCCCCAAGTAACAGCACAGAACCAATCATCAAACCTTAGCGCTGTGTCCACCCCCAAGTAACAGTACAGAACCAATCATCAAACCTTAGCGCTGTGTCCACCCCCAAGTAACAGCACAGAACCAATCATCAAACTCTAGCGCTGTGTCCACCCCCAAGTAACAGCACAGAACCAATCATCAAACCCTAGCGCTGTGTCCACCCCCAAGTAACAGCACAGAACCAATAATCAAATCCTAGTGTTGTGTCCACCCCCAAGTAACATCCCAGAACCAATGATCAAATCCTAGCACTGTGCCCATCCCCACGTAACAGCATGGAGCCAATTACCAAATCCCAGCGCTGTGTCCACTCCCAAGTAACAGCACAAAACCAATAATCAAATCCTAGCACTGTGCCCACCCCCATGTAACAGCACAGAGCCAGTTACGAAATCCTAGTGCTGTGTCCACCCCAAAGTAACAGCACAAAACCAATTACCAAATCCTTGCACTTTCTCCACCCCCAAGTAACAGCATAGAGCCAATCACCATGTACTATCATTGTGTCCACCCCCAAATAACAGCATAAAGCCAATCACCAAATCCTTGCACTGTGTCCACCAATAGTGAACCACTCTAATGCCTCATGTGCTCCTGCTGAGTGAAAGAATGGGAAAAAAAGATAAGTATGTGCTGCTAGGGATGGGAGGAATAAAGCAAACCTGCTGCTTTGCCCTGCTGGTCTTGGCTAGTGACCTCTCTATATAGATGTAATAAGAACGCAAGTATAATTATCTCCAACTATAACTAAAAGATCACTTTGGCTGATCGATTCACCTGGTAATTTGTCTTTTCTTTCCTTTAGCTGAGTGACATTACATAAGAAACCATCAGCCATGAAGTGGCAGCCGACGTTACAAGATCCCTAGGTGAAGATAAAAGCAGGATTTCCTTTTCAGCACAGGAAAATAAACAAGCTTGAGATTTTTCCTTGCTGAATTTTCTTTATGCTCCGGAGGAGACCGTAAGAAAAAAAAAAGGAAAAAGAGAAATTCGTCTGGGTAGAACGAGCGCTGCACACTGATTATAACTTTCTCTCCTGACTGCTTTAGTTATATTCCAACTGCGTTGTTCCTAACGTCTTTCAGCACCGCTCACCCATCAAATATACACATTTCCTTCTGAAGTCTGAAACTTGCAAGGGGCTAGAAGAGGACGATGGCTCATGGCCGGTGTACCAATGTGGACATTGCTGGCTTCTACGAGGTCACCAGAAACTCGTCAATTATTTTTCGTGCATAACATTGGCAATTGAAAAAAATTCTAAGCACTGTTTGCATCAAAACTTACTTCAACAAAAATCTTCCTATAAGACGATATGTGCAGTTAGCATATTTTAGGCATGGTATGTATTCCGTTATGTAGACATCTAATTGCCCAGGGACTGCTGTTGAGTACCACCATCTTGGATTTGATGTTGGTCAACCGAGCAGACTCAGAGCTGTCAGTCAACTGACCCTCTATAACAGAGATCTCCAAACTTTCCAGTATAAGGGCCAAATCATATATTCTACAAATAATCGGAATAAAGGGCCCCATTAGGGTCCACCTTACATTAGAGTCCCCATCAGGGTCCACCTTACATCACAGTGCCCATCAAAGTCCTCCTTACATCACAGTCCCCATCAGCATCCCCCTTACATCAGGGTCCACATCGGAGTCCCCATTAGAGGCCACCTTTTTTTAGGGGCTGCCTAAAAGTCCTCCTTACATTACAGTCCCTATCAGAATCCCCCTTACATCAGGGTCCCCATTACAGTCTCCCTCAAATCAAAGTCCCCATTATAGTCCACCTTACATAAAGGTCCCTATCAGAGTCCTCCTTACAATATGGTAGACAAGTGCACTACCGAAAAAATTTGTTCGTTTTAGTTTTTTTTTTTGTTTGTTTTTTTGTTTTTTGGGTCATTCGTTATGATCGCAATTCGTAAATTAGAAAATTCGTAAATTCGTAAATTTGAAAATACGAAAATAAGAAAGAAAATCCAAAAATTCGAAAGAATAACTAACTAATAATAACTAACTAATAAATTATAGGTATTGGAATTTCCTTTCAAATTTGGCTGTTAGTGATCGTAACGAATACGAATTCATCCGCAGTTACGAATTATCCAAAATAACGAATGTTGCATCTAAACAAATGGAACAGAACAAATTAATAATAAATAATAATAATAAAACATTTTTAATATTATTATTGTTATTTATTATTATTCATTTGTTAAATTACATTTGTTAATACCACCAAAAGAAAGCTCTATGGCCCGAATCACACTAGTGGGATGCGAGAACCCTGCGAATACAGTGCTGGTCCCCGCATCGCACCTGAATCGCACAGGGGTTCTGAGATCTGCGAACCGCTGCGGGTGTCCAGGTAAAGTTAATGACACCCCCAGATCGGTTCGCAGATCGCAGTGAAATGGTGCAGGAATCGGATCGCATGGGTGTGAACATCCGATTCCAGTGCAGACCAAAAAAAAAAGGGTCCTGCACCATTTTGGTGCGAATGCGATGAGAATTTCAGCCACACAGTTTGTGTGGCTGAAATTGCATCGCACAGACATCGCATGTGATCTGCACAGCAATGCGGTTGCGAATCACATGCAATATCTGGCATCGCACTAGTGTGAACCGGGCCTATTTGTGGGGAAAGCAGCGTTGCATGACCGCGCAATTGTCAGTTAAAGTAATGCAGTGGTCAGGAAGGGGGGTAGATCTTTCGGGAGTCAAGGGGTATAAAATAATTTTTTTAATTTCTGCTATAAACCACATCTAATAAAAACTTTAAAAAAATCAAGTTGTTTGCATAAATTTAGGCCAATATGTATTCTGCTACATATTTTTGGTAAAAAAAAATCGCAATAATTGATTGGTTTGCGCAAAAGTGAAAGCGTCTACAAACTATGGGATATATACCGGAATTGTTTTTATATACTGTTAATGGCCATGATCAGCGACTTATAGCGGGACTGCGGCGGACACTAACTGACACTTTTGACACCTTGTGGGAACCAGTGACACTAATACAGTGATTAGTGCTAAAAATATGCACTGTCACTGTACTAATGAAACTGGCTGAGAAGGGGTTAAATATCTAGGGCGATCAAAGGGTTAAATGTGTGCCCAACCAGTGTTTATGTGTACACAGTGTTCTGCTTTTACTAAGTGAAGTGAAGGATTTTGATTCCCTTTGCAGGGAATCAAAATCCATCACTTTTCCACTGGGAGGACAAAGATCTGCCTTGTTTACATAGGCAGAGCTCTGTTCTGTGTCTCTCCATCCATTGGCTGGCACCCGCTGATTGGCTTCTGCTGTGTCTAATCACAGCACAGCCGGGTTGCCCTACCCAGAAGTGCCAGATCACTTACTAGGTACGCAGTGCCGGGACAAGGTCATCTAGAGCCAGGGGCGGACATGGCAAACCACACCCCCCCCCCCCAAAATGCATGAGTATAAATTCCTCCAACACAAATCAGCCCCCCTTTTGAGCACAAATCTCTGCCCCCCATCCCCCTAATTCCCCCAACACAAATGCCCCTTCCCACAAGAGACACCCCTCCTAGCACAAATCTTCTACCCCTCAAATTTCCCCTCTGAGTACACATCCCCCCCCCCCAAACAAAAATATCCACCCCTAGCACAATTCTCCTCCACCCTTCACCATATCACCTCTGCTAGCACAAAACCCCCCACAAATCCTCTTCTTCCCACCCCCAATACAAACCCCCCCTAAATCACCACACCTAGCAATTCTTACCCCCTGCCGCCCCCCAAATTGCCCCTCCCAACACAAACCCCCTCTCCTTCAATCTCCCCGCAGTGCCCCTCCACCTCACATGAAACCACAGTGCCCAGGGCAGCTTCCCCTCCTCCCCACCCCTTTGTCCCAAGCCCTGTAAGTACGTGACCTGGCACAGAACAGCTGCTCAGCCGCCGTACATCTAAGTGATGCTGACGGTTAAAGTATAAGATCACCTTTGGAACATGTTACATGTGGCTCTATAGTATTCCCTGTATGTAACATGTTCCAGCACACCCCTCACCTCCTGCCCCTCCCCCCCTCCAGTGACAGTAGGCGTGGGCTCATGGGCGCCCGCAGAACTTTTTTCGGGGGGGGGCATCATTTTAGGTTACCCATGCTCCGCCCCTTTTTGACAATGTCATGAAGGGGAGGGGCTTAATCATTATCACATAAAGTGCAGGCATGTGCCCATCAATTGCAGCCCCATTGTGCCCGTCAAATGTAGCCTGTACAGTACGGAGGGTGTACAGTATGTGTATATAGAGGGGGTGGATGGTATTAGTATATACAGGAAGGAAGGTGGGTGTATATAACTGTATACAGGACAGATGTATATCTGCAGTCAGTGATGATGGAGGAAGGGCTCTATATACAGAAAGGAAGGTGGGTATATACAGCTACCTGTATATAGAGACCTTCCTCCATCATCACTGACTGCAGATATACATCATCGGTCCTGTATACAGCTATATGAACAGGACAGATGATGTATATCTGCAGTCAGTGATGATGGGGGGATACAGGAAGGAAGGTGGGTGTATATAGCTGTATACAGGACAGGACAGATGATATGACCTTTCCTATATCTGGCACCCCCCCTTCACTGATCATACCTGTATGCACTCAGCTGCCCCCTAAGCTTTATATATGTCAGGCCCCCCCACACACATCTTTAAGTACACACACAGCTCTGCCCCCCCTGTACACAAACAGCCTTCCCTTCATGTGTATTCACAGCCTCCCCTTGAAAGGTGGTCCTCCTTCTCCCGGGTCCTGTTTCCACATGTCCCTGTGAAAATACAACAGGCAGCAAAGCAAACACGAGGGGCGCACATACAGGAAGCAGCCAGAGGTGGCAGTAAAGAGCTCTTCAGTGACTCTGATCTGCAGCAGCTGTGGAGCCGACTCACACAAACCCAGAGAGCCAGCACAGCTACAGATGTGGCCACTGCAGACCCTTGCCGATTCTGGGGGGGGGGGTCACTCACCCTCCCTTGCCCCTACCCACGGACACCCATGCGTGGATTCTTCTTCTCTGTCACATTTTGAATCAGCGTGTCCGTGCTGGGCTAGGGTTGCCACCTTTTCTTCAAGCCAAACCCGAACACTTTGGTGGCCTGGGACACCTTTGAGTGCCCCAAGAAGAATAGTAATGCGGTGCGCATAGCGTGCCAAAGCGAACAGTGGGTGTGGCCAAATTGCTCTTGCTGACATTATCGACCTTCTCCCCAGTGATGCCGAACCTGCCCCCCAAACAGCTGCCCACAGCTCCCGAACAGCAAAAAATTTGTGTGGAACTGTCCTTGTTACTTTGGGAGCCACAGCCTGACTCAAAACCCGGACTGTCCGACTGAATCCCGGACAGGTGGCAACCCTAGTGTTGCGCTCCTCCAGCAAAACCACCTCATTCATTCACAGAGATCTGATAATGAATATACTACAAGTCCCATCTGCCACCGCACCAGATGGCTTGTAGTTCTCAATGGACTACCAGCTGATCAGCGCGCTTGTAGTTCATTCACTCTTCGTTCAATGTTCTAATTGAAAGCCCATACAGAGGTATAGGCAGAACACTGGAAGGAGAGTATGCAGGAGCCTTGACATCACACCAATGATCTGCTGTGATCAAGGCCGGGACAAGAGGAGGGCAGAAGGGAGTAGCTGACCCGGGCACAGTGTGTATTGTAGGGATAGGGGCCCAGCAAGTTCCTTCTACTATAAGACTGACAGGAGTAGTGACAGCGGCATCACTACTTCTGTCAGCCCAGCGCTGGAAGCGGCAGGGAGAGGAGGAGAGAGTCAGGAGGAGGTGCGTGCTGTGCTCTCTCTCTCTCCCCCTCCTCCCTATAAGCTTGCACATAATGAAGGGGAAGGGGGGGGCTGCAATTTGGCATCTTTGCTTTGGACATTGGATGATCTTGCACTGGCTGTGATGTACATTTTTTTCTGCAAAAATATGTGCATTTACATAGTTGCCAACATTTAAAAAAATGTATAGGGACACTTTTTTGTCTGTAGGCGGAGTCTAATTATAATTAGGGGTGGGGCATTCGTTTGTATAGCGTGGAAAGAAAATGGGTGTGGTTTAAACTAAATATTGGGTGTGGCTCAAATTGGTGTGGTTAGAGTCTGAGATGAACGAGAGATGGAGGGAGAAAGAAAGAGAGAAAGAGAGAGGAAGTGAGAGAGAGAAAGAAAGAAAGAGATATGGAGGGAAGGAGAGAGAAGGGAGGAAAGAAAGAGGGATGGAGGGACAGCAGGCCCAGATCCTACACCACAATAGAAATATGTGTATTCCAGAAAGTTTAACAATCAGCAGATAAAGATACTCCAAACACCTGGTGTCTTGGCACCATGGTTGTTGGCACTCAATCGTCTTGGCACCATGGTTGTTATGGTGTCAGGATGATTGAAGCGCATTATTTCTATTATTACATTGTAATATAAAACACCAGCGCCAGCCTCTAGTGGCGGCTCTGGTGATTACATAGGATGCATTAAGGTGAAAAAACATGAGGGTTTACACCCCCTTTAATAGCACTTTAACACAGAAAAGTGGGTATTCAACTGCGTCCTTCACAGGGTGCTGACAGTTTATTTTTATTTTTTTTATTACTACTTTTTACTATGCTGACAAGGTCACTTTAAAACACTAGAGAACAACATACAGCATATGGTAAATGGCAGCTTGGAAAAAAAAATTACCCTGAACACCTGCACTTGCCTCGGAGCGTGTTCTGTAAATCTCCATGCATTGAATGGGATTAAACAGCCCCAGCCTGGTAAATGGCGGACATGCGAAGTGTGAATAACACATCTTCAATCGTCATTACCAGGAAATGTATATTGTTAATGCATTTTTTATTAAATTTGATGGTAACACAGTCTCATTCTATCTACATTCCTTTCTTAAACTGTCCTTTCCTGTATTTTGAAATTCCATTTCCCTAAAGTGGCTTCCAATCCCCTGACTTCTATTACATTGTATTTCATTTTTTTTTTTTTTTAATGTTGATTGTGAAACTCACTACTGCATTATAGAATGTGGTGACTTCTGAATGATGTTCTTCACAAGGAGGAATGAAAAAATATAATTTCAGTATTTTCCTAACTCATGCACTATATTCCCTTTTCAGAGGGTATTTTACCATTCATCTTCATTGATAATTAACCATTGACCATTAACCATCATCTTCATTGATAAATAATTTAACCGCTTATCCCTTTCATGCCTAAGCCTATTTCTGACTTTTTTTGCTTACAAGTTAAAATCAGCATTTTTTCTAGAAAATTACTTAGAACCCCCAAACATTATATATATATATATATATATATATATATATATATATATATTTTAGTAAAGACCTTATAGAATAAAATAGCGATTGTTGCAATATTTTTTGTCACACGGTATTTGCACAGCGTCTTTCAGACGCAATTTTTTGGGAAAAAAAAAACAGTTTAATGAATTAAATTAAACTAAAGAGTATAGTTAGCCCACTTTTTTTTATATAATGTGAAAGATGATGTTATTCCGAGTAAACAGATACCTAACATGTCATGTTTTGAAATTGTGCACACTCGTGGAATGGTCGACAAACTACCGTACCTAAAAATCTCCATAGGGGAAGAAAAAAACACTTTAATGAATTAAAAAAAAAAAAACAAAAAAAACTAAACAGTAACGTTAGCCCAATTTTTGTACATAATGTGAAAGATGATGTTATGCCGAGTAAATAGATACCTAACATGTCATGCTTTGAAATTGCGCACACTCGTGGAACGGTCAACAAACTACCATACCTAAAAATCTCCATAGGCGACGCTATAAAAAGATGTAACGGTTACCAGGTTAGAGATACAGAGGAGGTCTTTTGCTAGAATTATTGTTCTCACTCTGACAAATCACATGTGTTATTTGAACACCGTTTACATTTGCAGGTGCGACTTACGTATGCGTTTTCTTTGCTGCGCGAGTTCGTGGGGACGGGGGGCACTTTAAAAATTGTATTTATTTATTTTCTTATTTATTTGTTTTTTTTACATTGTCCCTTTAAAAAAAAAATTCTGATCACTTTTATTTTTGTCACAAGGAATGTAAACATCCCTTGTGACAGTAATAGGCAGGGACAGGTACTCTTTATGGAGGGATCGGGGGGACCCCAAACCCCTCCTTTGCACTTAAAAGTATTCAGATCGGCAAAATTGGCGATTCTGAATATTGTAATTTCTTCAAAATCGGCGCCATTGGCAGCCGAGTAAACCGGAAGTGACATTGTGACGTCGCTTCTTGGATTTTACATCGGAGACTCGATCAGAGCCGAATCGTGCTTTGTTCGGGTCTCAGCCTAGGCGGCGGACATGCCGGATCGTGGCTCAGGTCTCTCCGGTGGGACGGGAGCCCCGAGAAGAGCGGCAGAAGGTGACAGAAGGCGGGGATGTCCCCTCCCGCTCTTTAGGATAACAGCCTAGTTGCACTTAGCCGCATTGGCCCCTAGTGGCCAAAAGGCGAAGCGGCGTTACATATTGTCGTTTCGCCCAGCCGCGCCATTCTGCTGCAGTAAAACTGCGGCTGGTCGGCAAGCAGTTAAAGTGGTTGTAAACCCCCCTGAAACATTTTTTCATATAGGTAAGCCTATAATAAGGCTTACCTATATGTACTGAAAATATCTCCTAAACGTGAGCCATTTAGGAGATATTTACCTTGTAGTGCGCCGATGATGTCTTCGGCGCATGAGCAGTGAAGAAACGACCCTCCGTGCCGTTTCCTCCCCAGCGTGCACCGTGAAAGAAGAGCTGTGAAGATGGATGCTTCCACCAGCGGGGACAGCGTGGGCTTCGTTTGCAGGTAAGTGCCACATAATGGGCTAGTATGTGATGCATACTAGCCCATTCTGCTTTTACTTTGCAGGGGAATAAAGAGGAAGTAAAACCCATCAGGGTTTACTTCCTCTTGAAGTGGTTAAAAAGACCTCATTTGCAGACTGAAGTTCATCCTTTTGATCTCTAAAAGAACAGAAAGATACAATGTTTCTTTTTATCTCTCTTTCAGTAGCTGCTTTTTTTTTTGACAGCTGTGAGAACTGCTCTGCACTTGTTACATGAATCGTGGAAATTGGGGTTGAATCAAAATCACGTTTTTTTTGTTAATTAATCGCGTAGCGCTATTGTTTATTTTATTCTACTTTATTTTGTGTTTTTACTTTTTTTTTATACTTTTTTGGTACTTTTGTACTGCATTTAAATGAAAAAAGCTTTTCTAATAAACTCAGATTGAACATAAAGGGGAATTAGGAGACATGATAAATAGCAGCATCTGGGGAGGTTAAGGTGATCTAGAATTGAGACTTCCTCCATGCCCCTTTTTATGGGGAACCCTACCGGGGTTCCCTCAGCCATTGTACACAGACTTCTTGTTTCAGTGCTATAGTTGAAAATGAAATAGTTATCTCCTTAAAGCGGAACTTCAGTCATGTTTTCATCTTTCCATCTATTAAATCTTCTGCTCTTGTTGTTGTTTTAACTTTGGATAGTAAAACATTTTTTTTTCTGCCAGTAAATACCTTATACAGCCCACTTCCTGTTTCTTGTCTGGTCATTAGCCTAGGCTTATGACATCATGCACAGCTCTCTCTCTCACTCTCGTGAGAGTTTGCCAGAAAGGGAGGGGGGGACATAAGAGGGCCAATGAGAGCTGCAGAGCTGGAGGTGTGCCTTTGTGTGTCTGTATAAGGAAGTGAGCAGGCAGCAGCTTCAGCTGCCCACAGTTAAAATGGCTGCAGCCAGACTCAGTGGAGGGAGATTTCTGCAGCATATTTGGCAAGTACAGAATCACAGTATATATAAAATAATATGCAAAGTGGTTGGAGGGGAAGCTTCAGAATGTCAAAGATGTTTTTATTACAAATTATGTGAGCAGACTGCAGTTCCTCTTTAAGGTGATCTAGAACTTAGACTTCCTCCATGCCCCCTGTGACAGACCTAGCCGGGACAGAGGCTTTTGGAGGGGACTGAATTCTAGCCTCCTGCCTACCGACTATGGGCCCTGGCATTTGAGGAAGCTACAAGCATTTAGGAAGATATTCTGTTATGTAATGCAAAAGGACATTATTAAGGAGGCCATGATGGTCTCTGCATGCTTGGGACTCACATTGCAGATGTATGTGAAAGGAATGCTGATTAATGAGATCTGGAAAGCCCTGGGTCTCCTGTTGTTTACTTCTAATGCCGCGTACACACGGTCGGACTTTTCGGCTACAAAAGTCCGGCAGCCTGTCCGAAAGACTTTCAACGGACTTTTGGCGGACTTGCGGCAGACTTTCTTACGAACGGACTTGCCTACATACGATCACACAAAAGTCAGACGGATTCGTACGTGATGACGTACACCGGACTAAAATAAGGAAGTTGATAGCCAGTAGCCAATAGCTGCCCTAGCGTGGGTTTTTGTCAGTCGGACTACCATACAGACGAGCGGATTTCTGGGTCCGGTGTATTTACGACGTAAAGATTTGAAGCATGTTTCAAATCTAAAGTCCGTCAGATTTGCGGCTGGAAAAGTCCGCTGAAAGTCCGGGGTAGCCCACACACGATCGGATTGTCAGCCAGCTTTAGTCCGTCGGCGTCCGTCGGACTTTTGTAGACGAAAAGTCCGACCGTGTGTACGTGGCATAAGAGTATTTCACCCATTGTTGTTTGTGCTAATTAACTTTGCTATTGTATGAAGGAGTTCTGTGTTGATAATGTTGATTGTGTCTTCTGAGCTTAAAGATGGCAAGTCTGTCCTAAAGGTCATGTCTCTTAGTCACGTAGGCTGTCTAAAGGATTAGATAATTAGCTCATGGTAATTAGGTTTCTGGTTACAGTTTGTCATCCTGCTGTATATATTTGTGTGAAATCTCAAATAAAAGGGTATTCCTGATGTACTCCAAGACTGGTGTGGTCTGATGTTTTACCCTACACTGAGCTGCGACTAGTGAATGGGAAAGCTAAGGGGTCTTGGATTGTGTGGTATCGGACAGAGGAAGCATTTACGGCGGACATTGAGTACGGGGGTCCATCACACCACCTTTATGGGGAACCCTACCGGGTCTCCCTCAGCCATTGTACACAGACGTCTTGTTTCAGTGCTATAGTTGGACATGAAATAGTCATCTCCTTGAAGGCTGACGGAAGATTACAGACAAGGGGTAAACTGTAAAAAAAAAAGATCGATTCTGCAGTGCCATCCAGACCCATAGAAGAAGGATAGCACGATAATATTAGGTAACATTTTATTGCTATCATAATATTCACCTTTACCAGTTGGTTTGTGTTGGAATAAGTACAAGAAACTATTTAAGTGACATATAATGCATGTTAAATACTTAATTTTCAATAATTATTTTCTACAGTCCCGTTCAAAAAGTGCTGGTGTCACTTTGCTCGCTTTGAAGAAGATTAAGTTAGTGTTTGATCAATGACTTTGTATTTGTTTTCCTTCTACAGTCTTTTTATAGACTCTATTTATAGCCATCCTAGTTACACATAAATGGAAACAAAGCAGTCAAGGTTACTCTTTACACCGGAGCTATTTTCATATCTCCGGCATCTCACAGGCCTGACTACCTTCCTCTTCCACTGTCTGGCATGCAGGACCTCAGTTCCCACCCCGCAGGGCTTTCTATAGCACAGAACCGCCGCTATCCTAACGCATTATCGCTTATTTATTTTCTTTAGTCTACTAATGCCTAACCAACCACCTCCAAGGCTACCTGTACGGTGAGGAACCATTGACGTGAAGGAGGCTGTCCAAATACAAATACACTATATTGTCAAAAGTCCACAGCGCTGTCCTAAAACATTAAATGGTCAAACCTTATACAGTTATCAACCCATACAAAGTGCAAGTAAGATAAGTGCCAAAACATACACTATATTACCAGAAGTATTGGGACGCCTGCCTTTACACGCACATGAACTTTAATGGCATCCCAGTATATATATATATATATATATATATATATAAATGTATATACTATTTATATATTGTAATATTTATATATATTTGTTATTTATTTATTTATATGTTTATTTGTATATATATATGAACAAAGATCAAACTGCAATGACATCATACGGAGGAAGTAAACCATTGATATGAAGTAAAAGAAGGTGGTCCACCCATAATATCCATATACACTAAATAATAGCAGAAGGTGCTCAACAGGAGGTGCCTGCAAGCATTTCCTGCTGGATGCAGCGGAGGGACAATAAGCACTAAATCTACTGGGGTGTGGAAGAAAGACCTATAAATAGAGCAAATACAAATGAGCCAGTGTAAAAAAAATACATTACTATGAAGAAACAAGTGTTGCTCTATGCTTATGTCCTAGTTACTTTACCTACTAACATTATTTTTGCAGCAGTTACTTTCATCTTAAAGCCGAATTAAACCCCAAAAACAAAAAGTGAATATATTGCAGCTTACCAATTATTAGATGTGGTGGCTGCATTCCTTTTCATTTTTATTTTTTTTTCCCTTTATTTTCATTGGATGAACCTGGAAAGTAACACACTCTGTCTTTGGGTGTCTCCACATTAGATGGAGCAACTGAGAGCTTTGGTCAGCAGCAGGGGCGTTGCTAGGTCTACAAAAGATCTGGGGCTAGAGCCCATAGCAGCGTAGTAAAGAAAGTCATACGCTTGGGTGGGCATACACATGTATATACAGTAATATACGTGTGTGTGTGTATATCCCCAGAGAGCCCCCCACTTACATCAGGGTCCCCAGAGAGTCCCTCCCTTACATCAGGGTCCCCAGAGAGCCCCCTCTTACATCAGGGTCCCCAGAGAGCCTCCTCCTTAGATCAGAGTCCCCAGAGAGCCCCCCCTTGCATCAAGGTCCCCAGAGAGCCCCCCACTTACATTAGGGTCTACAGAGAGCCTCCCCCTTGCATCAGGGTCCCCAGAGAGAGTCCCCCTTAAATCAGGGTCCCCAGAGAGCCCCCCCCTTAAAATCAGGGTCCCCAGAGAGCCTCCCCCTTGCATCAGGGTCCCCAGAGAGCCCCCTACTTACATCAGGGTCCCCAGAGAGCCTCCCCTCCCCTTGGGGACCCCTGCAGAGACTCGGGGCTATGGGCCCCAGATTTGGGGTTATAGCCCCAAAAGCCACCCCCTAGAGACGCCACTGGTCAGCAGCATTGTCAGTCTGGGAGGAGGGTAATGCTAGATGCACTAGCAGATATAGATGGACTTGACTAACAAATTAAATTCAAACTCTAGTTAATACTTTATAAGCCATTAGAGCAACATTTTTTTCCCTTTTGGGATAAAGGTTTTACCATAAATAAAAGCTGACCGTTCTAGGCATTACTGCCAGTGGTAAATGGTTTTGTCCCAACCCTCAAACTACCACTTTTGCTGGACAGCTTGGCCTTTTAACGTAAGTTGAAAAACAACAGACTTACTGGCAGGATCACCAGGTGAAAAAAAAAAAAAAACTAAAAAAGAAAACAAATGCAGCCACCAAATCTAAGAATTGATAACTGAAATATAATAACTTTTGTTTATTTGGGTTTCATACCGTTTTATTGTCCTTATTTCTTATTGAGTTTATTTTGTATTTCTTATGGTATTCTCAGCCAGTGTTTTATGAAACCATAGGGCCCCTCTAGGGGTTCCTGGAGCTGTGGCTGGTTGACCTCCCATCCGACGGCGACTGTATAGTTCCAGGTCAAACACTACTTGGCAGAACCAGCAACATCACACCAATGATATTTTTATTTCTCTGAAGGGTGGAATTCTGACCACCAATGTAGGAGACATTATTCTCACTAGACCCCCCACCGAATTGATTTTATCAGGGGTTCACTGAGACCTGAAATTTATTTGAAGGATTCCTCTGGAATAAAATGATTTAGAAAGATTGGTAAGGAGAAACCAGAAGGGAGTCCAAAAACCTTTACCTGACCATAGAATAACTGGATATTCCAGTGGTGGTCTTCGACTAGCACAGAGGTCTCCAAATCTTTTAAACAAAGGGCCAGTTTACTGTTCTTCAGGCTCTATAGGGGCCAGATTGTTTCCAGTGGGAGTACAAAATGCCCCGGCATCAGTCGGAGAAAATAATGCCCCATCATTGGTTTTATGGGAGGAATAGTGCCCCGTTGTTGGTATTCAAGGGAAGAATTGTGCTCCATTTTGGTGTCAGAGGAAGGAATAGTGCCCCATTGTTAGCATCAGTGAGAGGAACGGTGCCCCATTGTTGGTATCCAAGGGAGGAACGGTGCCCCATTGTTGGTATCAGTGGGAGGAACAGTGCCCCATTGTTGGTATCCAAGGGAGGACTAGTGCCCCGTTTTGGTGTCTGTGGAAGGAATGGTGCCCCCTCATTAGTGTCAGTGAGAAGAATAATGCTCCACCATTGGTATCATTGGAAAGAATGGTGCCCCATCATTGGCATCAGTGGGAGAAATAGTGCCCCATTGTTAGTATTCAAAGGAGGAATAGTGTCCCATTTTGGTGTCAGTGGAAGGAATAGTGCCCCATTGTTGGTATCAGTGGGAGGAACCTGCCCCATTGTTGGTTATCAGAGGGAGGAATAGTGCCCTGTTTTGGTGTCTGTAGAAGGAATGGTGCCCCCTCATTAGTGTCAGTGGAAAGCATAGTGCCCCACCATTGGTGTCACTGGGAAGAATGGTGCCCCATCATTGGTTTAAGTTGGAAGAATGGTGCACCATCATTGGTGTGAGTGGGAAGAATAGTGCCCATCATTGGTGTCTGTGGAAGGAATGGTGCCCCATCATTGTGGTCAGTGGGAAGAATGGTGCCCCATCATTGATGTTACTGGGAATAATGGTGCCCCATCATTGGTTTCAGTGGGAAGAATGGTGCCCCATCATTGGTGTGAGTGGGAAGAATAGTGCCCATCACTGTTGTCTGTGGAAGGAATGATGCCCCATCATTGATGTCAATGGGAAGAATGGCACCCCGTCATTGATGTCAATGGGAAGAATGGCACCCCGTCATTGGTGTCAGCGGGAAGAATGGCACCCCGTCATTGGTGTCAGTGGGAAGAATGGCACCCCATCATTGGTGTCAGTGCATGGAATGGTCACATTCAGCCCATGGGCTGCAGTTTGGAGACCACTCTACCAGAGTCCTGGACAGATATAACCCCGAGAGGGATTTTATGTGTCAGTAATCATTAGTCAGTAATCATTAGTCAGTAATCATTAGTAAACATTAGGTTTGGTGCAGATTTGTGAAAATAAAATGAAACTTGCTTAATTTAATTGAATGAAGTGGTGGAAAGATAACTGATATACAGTAACCAAGAGCTACCAATCAGCTTCCATTAGTTGAATTAGTCAGAACAATGACAGATGATTATTACCGGTGGCTAGCACTTGGCACAGGGCTTACTGCCTGATTAAATGGGCTCATTAGTGCACTTCTAGAATTTGTTTGTTACAAATCTGTGTAGTAGGCTGTTTCAGTTGTGTCATCCAATTTTAACATTTGCAGGAATGGTAAGAGCTTAGAATCCTAATTAACAGACCATAATTCGTATGGAAATAGTTTTCCATCCTCAGCGAGCGCTGCCAGTATTGTCTGAGCATTGCAATGTGCTAAGATGTCTCATGAAAGAGATTGCTTCACGATTTACAATGGCAAATTTCAACTTCAGCAATGCAGTCTTTCCATGAGCCACAATTAATGAGATGGTGCCCTCTGATTAACCTCTTCCTAAGTTCACAATGGGGGCATAGATAGTGACCACCGCATTGTCAGGACAGCTGATACATTCAAAAAGTCACCAGATTCATCAAGAGTCGCTGCATTAATGAATGAAATCTATTACGATTGTCTCTTATCACATACACTATATTGTGAAAAGTATTGTGACGCCTGCCTTTACACGCACATTAATTTTAATGGCATCCCAGTCTTAGTCCGTAGGGTTCAATATTGAGTTGGCCCACCCTTTGCAGCTATAACAGCTTCAACTCTTCTGGGAAGGCTGTCCACAAGGTTTAGGAGTGTGTCTATGGGAATGTTTGACCATTCTTCCATGGGGACTAGAAGGCCTGGCTTGCAGTTTCCGCTCAAATTCATCCCAAAGGTGTTCTATCAGGTTGAGGTCAGGACTCTGTGCAGGCCAGTCAAGTTCCTCCACCCTAAACTCGCTCATCCATGTCTTTATGGACCGTGCTTTGTGCACTGATGCACATGTTGGAACAGGAAGGGGCCATCCCCAAACTGTTCCTACAAAGTGGGCAGCATTGTCCAAAATGTCTTGGTATGCTGACGCCTCTAAGAGTTCCCCTAACTGGAACCCCTGAAAAACAACCCCACACCAAAATCCCCTCTCCATCAAATGAGTTGGACCAGTGTACTAAGCAAGGTCCATAAAGAAATGGATTGGCGTGGAGGAAATTGACCAGCCTCCACAGAGTGCTGACCTCAACCCGACAGAACACCTTGGATGAATTAGAGTGGAGACTGCAAGCTAGGCCTTCTCGTCCAACATCAGTGCCTGACCTCACAAATATGATGCTGGAAGAATGGTCAAACATACTCATAGACACACTGCTAAACCTTGTGGACAGCCTTCCCAGAAGAGTTGAAGCTGTTTTAGCTGCAAAGGGTGGGCCAACTCAATGTTCTGCTGCTCTATGACCAAGAGCCGTTGAGAAATATGACTCAGTACAAACTGGCAGCCTTAAAGTGTATATGACCTCTAACAATGAACTTCTCTTATTTGTTCCCGTTTGGTCTGCTAAATATACCATTGAAAGTGTTCTGTTATATCTGTTTTGATAAATGCAAAAAATAGTTCTTGAGTTTGTCACAAATTTTGTGAGCTGAGAACTTCCTGTGCACTTTGCTTTGATACAAGGAGGGATTATAGAGAAGAGTGGGGGGGATATAGGAGGGGTTATGGAGATGAGAAGGGAAAGGAGATAAGAAGGGGTTATAGAGATGAGAAGGGAGAGGTAGGGAAAGGTTATGGGGATGAGAAGGGTCTATGGATATGAGGGGGTTATGGAGATAAAGAGAGGGGGGGTACTATGGGGGGGATATAAGGATGGGTTGTGGCAGGGAGGAGATAAGGAGTGGTTTATGGAAATAAGACTGCTGGATAAACAGGGGTTATTGGGATGAGGAAGGGGGAGCCGATAAGGTCCCCCTTATATAGAAATGAAGAGGGAGAGACGATAGGGGGGGGTTATGAGAATGAAGAGGGGGATAAGATAAGGGGTTTTGGAGATTAGGAGGAGTAAGATAAGGGGGTTATGGTGACAAAGAGGCGATAAGGAGAGATTATAAAGATGAGGAGGTGGGAGATAAGGAAGGTAAAAGAGGTGAGGAAGTGAAGGAAATAAGGAGGCGTTATGGAGATGAGGAGGGTAGGAGATAAGATGGAGGTATGGAGATGGGGGTAGGAGATAAGATGGAGGTATGGAGATAAGGAAGGGTTATGGAAATTAGTAGGGTACGGGATAATATGGCGGTATGGAGATGAGGAGGGTAGGAAATAGGATGGAGGTATGGAGATGAGAAGATAAGGAGGGGTTATGGAGATATGTAGGGTAGGAGATAAGATGGCGGTATGGAGATAAGGAGGGGTTATGGAGATGAGTAGGGTAGGAGATAAGATGGAGGTATGGAGATGAGGAGGGTAGGAGATAGGATGAAGGTATAGAGATGGGAAGATAAGGAGGGGTTATGGAGATGAGTAGGGTAGGAGATAAGATGGAGATGAGGAAATAAAAAGGAGTTATGGAAATGAGGAGGGTAGGAGATAAGATGGAGGTATAGAGATGAGGAAATAAGGAGGGGTTATGGAGATCAAGAGGTGGGAGGGGATAAGAGGTTATGAAGATGAGAAGGGGGCGGGAAAAAAGGTGGGTAAAGGGATCAAGAGGGTGGAGGATATAAGGAGTGATTGTGGAGATTAGAAGGGGAAAGTGATAAAGGGGGTTATGAAGATGAGGAGGAGGAGGAGGAGATAGGGAGCAGTTATGAAGATGAGGAGTTATGGAGATGAGAATGGGGGGCGATAAGTAGGATGGTTGGAGATGAAGGAGGGGTTATGGGGATGAGAAGGTGAGGAGATAAGAAGGGGTTATGGAGATAAGGAAGGGAGGAGTTATGGCGAAGTAAAGGGGGAGGAGATAAGGAGTGGTTCGATGCGGCTCCACACTCGCCCTCAGCCTATTTCCACTCGCCTAATATATGCAGGTGAATGGCAATTTTGAGGGCTGTTCTACAGCACCCGTGGGTGTGATCGGGCAGCTTTATGCCCACCTGAATCACTTCTATAAGAGAGCCAACAGACGCCACTGCTGCCAAAGTAAGCCTTACGTAGCTGGCAGCAAACAGGCATTTAGTTTCGTTTGATTAAAGTTAGAAAGAACTGTAACACAAGAACTACAGAAGTCACAAACTTTGAGCCTGCTGCCTGGGGGCTCATTTACAATATCTATTCAGATATGCAATATCTATGCATTAAACAACATTGAACCTTCCTTTGTTTAAAGTGAATATTATTATGTGGTTTCTTCTGCTTCCAGGGGGGCCTTCAGCAGGAATACATTATCTTTCCTATCTGATGAAGGAAATAGAATTTTCTTTCTGACTTTCTCCAGAGTCAAGCAGAGAATTATTGTATTCTTTGAGTGTTTAAAGAACAAAAACATATAGGTGCTCAATGCCGCTCTGCCTCTCCGAAATAAAAATTCTCTGCAGCTCACAAACCTCAATCCGATTCTTCTCCTGTCTATGAACACAGAAAAAGTAATAATTTGGCGTTCTTTGTAAGATTGTGTAAAGAGTATAGATATTAAAAGTTACCTTCATGTTTCTCATGATAATAGGAATTCAGAAAAAAGGAAAACTTTACTGCTTTCTTGCTGGCGCTGAATTTATGAGCCATTTAAAATTATACTCTCACAATATTTTGACCTTTTGCTAGTTGGAATTTTATTTAAAAAGCAGCACACTGTCCTACCTACAGTTTTGTAGAAATTTATATCACATAAATCAGGGGCGTCAAACTCAATTTCATCGCGGGCCGCATGGGCATTATAGTTGTCCTCAAAGCATAGCTCCCAACAGTCCCTGATTTCGAAGGACTGTCCCTGATTTGGAACAAAGCCCCTCTGTCCCTCTTTCCTCCTCAATTGTATACTGATCTATATACAGTAGTTGTATATAAAATGCACTACTTACATCAACATACTAACATCAAAAAGTGTTTCCCAGGGCTAAACCTTTCATCCAATTTCGAAATTGCTGCATTTATTAATTCCAAAAGCCAATAAAAAAGGAATAGTAGTTGTAAAAAAGCACTTTTGGGTTTAACCAATTTTTTTGTACAATTCTCCTTTAAGGGGCGTGGCAGGGGGTGTGTCCTATGCCTACATACGTTTGCTAATAGGTGTCCCTTGTTCCCATCTCAGAAAGTTGGGAGGTATGCTCAAAGGGCCAGTTTTATCTGTAAGACCAGATGTCCAGAGCACTCAACCCCCCCCCCCCGTATATCAGATATCAAGAGCCCCCCCACCATTTAGAAGTGAAGAGTCCCCCACCCTTCCTTACATCACAGTGCACCTCCCTTACCTTGTGCTGCTGCCAGGAAGAAGCTGGAAAAGTAGAACGTGCAGGGTCTGGAGGAGGATCAGAGGAGGGCTGGAGTCTGCTAAATGCTGAGACCGGGGGAGACGGAGACAGGGGGTCCTGCAGCTGCACAAAGAGGTGCAGAACCTGTAGGAGGAGTTCTGTCCCCCTCTCGTCTCTGACAACTGCGAGATGGGGAGTAGAGACAAGCCTCTCTGTGGCTGCATGGAAATACGTGGGATCTGGCCGAGAAATTCTGTCCTCCTCTCTGCTTCTGAGAAAAGGTGGGGGTGGAGACGAGGGGGGTGTCACAGCTGCAGGTGAGGTGTGAGGGCCACATGAAATGGCCTGGCATGCTGCATTCAGCCTGTGGTTTTGTTTTCAACACATGTGACATAAATGAATAAGAACATTTGTAGAAAGCACCCCACTGTATTAAATTGTACAATAAATGTGTGCTCAAAGCTGAATTCCAAGCCAATATAAAAATATCACAAATTAATATAGTTATCTGTGCATCAAAAATCATAAATAGTTTTTTTTTTTTTGCATAAAATTGTCATAAAAACATGATGCCAGAAAAAAGACCAAGTGGTTCATCGAGTCTGCCCCATATATTTAGATACACTATATTACCAAAAGTATAGGGATGCCTGCCTTTACACGCACATGAACAGGGGCGTAACTAGGAATAGCAGGGCCCCATAGCAAAATGTTGTATGGGGCCCCCCTGCAAACAGCCCCCCCCACAGCTGCCCTAGTGTCAATGCAGCGTGACCTGTGCCACATACAGCGTGACCTGTGCCCAATGCAGCATGACCTGTGCCCAATACAGCGTGACCTGTGCCCCATACAGCGTGACCTGTGCCCCATACAGCGTGACCTGTGCCCAATACAGCATGACCTGTGCCCCATACAGCGTGACCTGTGCTCCATACAGCCTGGTCTGCCTGTGCCCCATACAGCCTCACCTATGCAGAGGAAGAGGCAAGCCACCCGGATCAGCAGAGAGCGGGATTGCCCGCTGTAATAGCTTTCATTTGAATTTCCTGTCTTCCCGGGGCTCATCGTCACATAGCCCCACCTCTTGGCCCAATGCCTTTGATGACGTCACATGTCCCGCATTGGATCGGCGTTCTGTCTATCAAAGGCACCGGGCCAAAAGGTGGAGCTATGTGACGTGAGCCCCGGGAACACTGGAAGTTCTAATGAAAGCTCTTACATCGGCAATTCAGCTCTCTGCTGATACGGACAGCTTGCCTCTTCCTTTCCTCTCTCTTCCCCTGGCTGGGAGACTGTGCCGGCGGTGCTCTCATCCTCACTGGGCCCCACTCGGCTGCGGGCCCCATAGCGACCCATGCGGTAGTTACGCCCCTGCACATGAACTTTAATGGCATCCCAGTCTTAAACCCCATGCACACTATTAGATTTTCAGCAGATTTTTGTCTTCAGATTTACCAAAACCATGTAGTGCAAGGGCCTGCCTGATCGCATACAAATAGAAACTCTTAAGGTTTTACTTCATATTATATGATTTTGGTAAATCTGAAGACAAAAATCTGCAGAAAATCTAATAGTGTGTTTGGGCCTTTAGTCCGTAGGGTTTAATATTGGGTCGGCCCACCCTTTGCAGCTATAACAACTTCAACTCTTTTGGGAAGGAAGCCCACAAGGTTTAGGAGTGTGTCTATGGAAATGTTTGACCGTTCTTCCAGAAGCCCATTTGTGAAGTCAGGCAATGAATTAGAGTTGAGGCTGTGAGCCAGGCCTTCTCGTCCAACTTCAGTGCCTGACCTTTACAAATGCGCTTCTGGAAGAATGGTCAAACATTCCCATAGACACACTCCTAAACTTTGTGGACAGCTTTCCCAGAAGAGTTGAAGCTGTTATAGCTGCAAAGGGTGGGCCAACTCAATATTGAACCCTACGGACTAAGACTGGGATGCCATGCATGTACTTGTAAAGGCAGGTGTCTCAATACTTTTGACAATATAGTGTATGAGCCATTATTGACCTCGCTTTAGTTAGAGGGTCCTCTGTTTTTGGTAAGTTTACCTCTGTACCCTCATGGTAATGGTGTTTCCAAAAAGTGGGGGTGGTGGAGCCTTGATCACTTATTTTGATGTAGAACTTCTGGATAACTCCTAAGAGCAGACTGGATAATCACATATGAATTTATTGTGTTATACTTTTTTATTTTCACACATAATTTTATAATTTTATTTTATTTATGTTATACTGTGTGTATTCGTTTAGCGCAACACTTTATTCGCAATTGTACTGATGGGGGGGGGTAAAGCTCACCATCCACTAATAATGGGTAATATTATCTTTCCAAAGGAACCTCTCTGAGGTCCACACACAGAAGTGATATTGTTATCTGTATACCTTCTTGTATCAGTCTGAGTATTGTGTGTAAGATATGATAGAGTAACGTATGGAATAATTCTTGTCAATTGTTCTTTGCCCAATAAGTAAAAGCAAACAGGGTTACTTATCCAGCGCTCAAGATAAGAAGAAAATTACACTAATCAGCTGCTATAATCAAATATAACATTAAGGAGAAAGCAAAAAAGTTCCAAAGAAATAGGTTCTTTGAGTGCTGCTTAAGCTGGAAATAACCTATTTCTTTGGAACGTTTTTGCTTTCTCCTTAATTGTTCTTTGCAGATATATCATCCCTTGTTGCCTGTAAGAAGTTTCTGACATTAATAAACAATTAAAAAAAAAAAAGAAAAGTCCAAATCACAGAGAGAGTTTCCAGTTAGTTGAAAAATCTCCCCATGTCTTTATGGGTGCTTCAAATCAGCAGAAGCACTCCTTATTACTTTCAAGGAGATCTGAACTGACCTAACTATCAAAAGTAATGTTCAAAATCAGGAGCACTGTTATTAAATAAATACCGGTCATTTCTGGCCATCTTAAGCATCCTCCAAACATTCCACAGCTGATGTTTTAAATTATACATGGGTTGCTTGGTAAGAAAAAATAGGGATCGGGGCAACATGACATTAATGAAAACAGAGAAAGAGTCCTTCAACAGGCAAATAGCCTACAGCAATTTAAATTTTGAACGTCCCCGCAGCTGTACCAGGTTTATGTGGCCCCATAAACTTTCTATAGCTGTACGGAGAATAGTGAAAATCCCGGCAGTAGTAGAAGGAAACAGCTGCCGTTTTGTTACCATAGCATCGGCTCATGATCCCTTTTCTGTAGCCCAAGTCCTTCCTGGCTCCTTGCTGGTCCCCGTACCTCCAAAAGAATTCAGTGCAAATTCTACACTCTTATGGTTATTTGGCTAGTTATTTTTGGGCTATTGTACAGCTTGTTTGCCAAATTGTGTGTCTTGTCCACCCTTGTGAGTTCCTTGTGTGCGCGCTTTTTTCAAAATGTGTGTGTCAGCTCCATCTTTTCACATGCTTTGCACTACCATGTGAGAATTTTGCCAGTAACAATAGGTGCCCCCATTGGAAGAGTTCCCCCCACCTCCTGTTTCTAGAGACAACTCAAAAATGTTGGATTTCCCCTCTCTGCACTGGAAACAGTGCTCACCAGGACAAAATAGATATAGTAGCTTTCCAGAGTAGCGACAGCAAAAAAAAAACACAATTCAACAAGTGGTACAAAACTCAACCCCAGTTGTCATCATGTTGCCAATGCCTAAAGATGGAAGGCACACTCCTACAAATTTTCTTGGACTGCCTGGTGCTTACTACCTTCTAGTTGGAAGTCAAAACCCCAATTAAAAATCTGACCGGATGGTCCAAACGGATTCACCAGCCACCTATCGCTTGCATGATACGCAAAAAGGTAGAGTTGTGTTGGGATTTTAGTGACAACCCATTACAGGAAGTTTGGACTTTACTTTGACTGTTGTGCTTGTTCCAAGTCCGTGGATCAAAGTATTTAAACCAGAGATAGCCAGATAAATAGGTAGAGTTGTGTTGGGATCTTAGTGACTACCTATTACAGGAAGTTTAGACCTTACTTTGACTGTTGTGTTTGTTCCAAGTCTGTGGATCTAAGTATTTTTTAAACCAGAGATAGCCAGATAAATAGGTAAAGTTGTGTTGGGATCTTAGTGACTACCCATTACAGGAAGTTTGGACTTTACTTTGACTGTTGTGCTTGTTCCAAGTCCGTGGATCAAAGTATTTAAACCAGAGATAGCCAGATAAATAGGTAGAGTTGTGTTGGGATCTTAGTGACTACCTATTACAGGAAGTTTGGCCTTTACTTTGACTGTTGTGCTTGTTCCAAGTCCTTGAAACAAAGTATTTAAACCAGAGATAGCCAGATAGTTAGCATTTTTTTATGAGATCAGTAACGGCGGCCTTGTTATTTCCCCCAATACAGGTTTCCTTTAATAAATATAAATATACCAACACAATCGGTCCCCTTTTTGCTACTTCATATAGCACTTCAAATGAGTGTGAATACTATTTTCCCACATGTATATTTAACAAGACACTCAGCACTTATTCCCAAGAGTCACACAGTCAGTGAATTGAAAAACCCCTCTAAGCACTATTCGCATCAGAAGTGGCCACATAACCTCAATGCAGACTAAAAAAAGTTTTTTTCCGTTGAAAAAAACAACGCTTGTAGGTGTACTAATTAAAGGGAGACTTTAAAACAGAACTCTAGGCAAAGGGCTCTTAAGCTGGCCAAAGATGGATCGAAATTCGGCCAGTTCAGCAGGGACCAGCCAAATTTGAATCCATCCATGGTCATGGACCAACTTTTGTTGAACGGGACTGTTGGAAAGGTTTTGTCAATCAGCAGCTGCAACCCATTGGGCTCAGCTGATGATTAGTGTATTCTGAGAGTAGAGGAGCCCCACTATCAGAGTACAATGGCACAGTGGGAAGGATTCCTCCATCCACCTCGCTTGTGTGGGTGGGGGAATCCACTGTTTTTTGTTTTGTTTTTTCAAATAGCCCGCCGGCTGATTAAAAAAGAAGATCCATGTGTGGCTAGCCTTAGTTAAAACTGTGAAGTAGGAAAAAAGTTACCTCTTACGAGATGTATCCAAAGACCAGGATCACTGCCCATTCTTGTAAACTTTCATCGTCTCTGTATACTTCTGGGCCCCTGTGGCTATGATTGGGTCTCATGCACGGATGCCACGTATCATTTATCTGCCCCTTATTTTCCCCTTGCCCATTCACAGAACTCATTGTAATATTGGCTGTAATCCAGGCAGACAGAAAACACAATTTTTTAGCAAATAATTGAGTGTGTTATTACCCAGAGCAAGCATAATTACATGAACATTGCTTGAAATTAGCCACTTGCTGTGTAGGGAACTACTCCTTACTACTTCCCTACTCCTGTGTAGGGAACTATTTGTTTTACCTAAAGCTGTCAGTCTAACATTGTGAACATGCTTACAGGAGCGGGAGGGCACAGCGGCCACGAGCTCTTTGTAGTGCCAGGCTGGGGCAGGTCTTGGACCATTGGGGATGCCAAGCGGTTCTGTCACAGTAGAGAATCTGTTGAAAATAATCCACGTTTTGCAAGGCCTGCAACAAGCAGAACACCTGAGAATGTTGAACGTCTATGGGCTGCAATCAACAAATATAGGCGACGGACAGTGGGAGAAGTAGAAGCTGTTCTGCGGATTCCTAAAACGACTGAGATTTTCATCCAGTATCTTGGCATGAAATGTGTTGTGGCAAAATTCTGTGGCTTTTGCTACCAGAGCGGAGGGAACATTGTGCTACAGTTACTAATGACTTGCTTCAAACTGCTACCAATGAACCAAATTTCCTCAAGAAGGTTATATCTGAAGTTGGTCTGCGGCTATGATCTTTCCCAGTTGTCCCAATGGAAGTCGCCTGTTTCTCCACACCAGAAGAAGGCACGGCAAGGTCTCAGCAAGATAATAAATATAATAATAAATATATTCAATAGATGTCTCTAGTTTTCATATTACATGGCTGTGTACTTTCTGAACAGACCATGTATATGTAGTTAGTCGTTTGCCTGGAGTTACCTATTACAGGTTTAAATGAGAGATTTAAACAGTTTGGCCATTAAAAACTGTAGAAGATGTTTTGCGTAGCTTAGAAATCTTTTTCAATAACTAAAAGAAAATCACAGAAAAAAAAAAAAAAACACTAAAAGATTTTTCTGTTAATATATAAAAAAAAAATTTGGTATAATTCAGCAAAAGGAGCAATCAAAGCTTTAAACTGGAACTCTGTAACTCGATTGACGTCAATGCGGTGTTAATCCAGAAGTAATCATACACTCAATGTAACCGTTGCTGGATTTCATTGAATGACTGCAGGCAGTGGCTAAACTACATTCACTTCACAGGGAAGGTAAGAGGTGCGTAAGATTTATAACTGCAAAGACGAAATTATGTTTTATTACAAAAAATAATAATTTGGCTAACAGTAAAAGCCCAGCTTATTAACGGCGTCATGAATAGAGTCTAGCGTACAAAGTCAATACAAAAATTCATGTAAAAATTCCTAGCATAAGGCTTTACAGCTTAAAAAATCAGGGACATTTGTTACTTTGTTTTATGGTATGTGTGTGGTTATGTACACTATATTACCAAAAGTATTGGGACACCTGCCTTTACACACACATGAACTTTAATGGCATCCCAGTCTTATGCCCCGTACACACGGTCGGATTTTCCGATGGAAAATGTCCGATCAGAGCGTGTTGTCGGAAATTCCGACCGTGTGTGGGCTCCATCGGACATTTTCCATCGGATTTTCCGACACACAAAGTTGGAGAGCAGGAGATAAAATTTTCTGACAACAAAATCCGTTGTTGGAAATTCCGATCGTGTGTACACAAATCCGACGGACAAAGTGCCACGCATGCTCAGAATAAATAAAGAGATGAAAGCTATTGGCCACTGCCCCGTTTATAGTCCCGATGTACGTGTTTTACGTCACCGCGTTTAGAACGATCGGATTTTCCGACAACTTTGTGTGACCGTGTGTAAGCAAGACAAGTTTGAGCCAACATCCGTCGGAAAAAATCCTAGGATTTTGTTGTCGGAATGTCCAAACAAAGTCCGACCGTGTGTACGGGGCATTAGTCTGTAGGGTTCAATATTGAGTTGGCCCACCCTTTGCAGCTATAACAGCTTCAACTCTTCTGGGAAGGCTGTCCACAAGGTTTAGAAGTGTGTCTATGGGAATGTTTGACCATTCTTCCTTTTGGACGAGAAGGCCTGGCTTTGATTGCATACAAATTGAAAGTCTTAAGGTTTTACCTCATATTATATGGTTTTGATAAATTTGAAGACAAAAATCTGCAGAAAATCTAATAGTGTGTTTGGGCCTTTAGTCCGTAGGTTTCAATATTGAGTTGGCCCAACCTTTGCAGCTATAACAGCTTCAACTCTTCTGGGAAGGAAGTCCACAAGGTTTAGGAGTGTGTCTATGGGAATGTTTGACCATTCTTCCAGAAGCGCATTTGTGAGACCGTGCACTGATGTTGGGCGAGAAGTCCTGGCTCGCAGTCTCCGCTCTAATGCATCCCAAAGGTGTTCTTTCGGGTTGATGTCAGGACTCTGTACCAGGGGCGGACTGACCATTCGGTCACTCGGTCGCCGACCGAGGGCCCGGCGTCAGGAGGGGCCCCATGAGCGGCTCAGTCAGCAGCGGAAAAAAGCCGCCCGCCGCACCGCACGAAAACCCGTCCTCCCGGATTATAACAGCTCCCGGCGCCGCGGTCAGCCCGCTGCCCGAGCAGACCTCGGCTTAGGGAGAGAAAGAGAGGCTCTGTCAGCAGGGCGGGGCAGGGAGCTCCACTGACGCTCTAACCCTGCCCTGCCCCTCCCCTCCTCATGTAGTCTGAGTCTGTTCCTAATTAGAGCGTCTCTCCTGCACTTCTGAGAGCTCCGCTCTGGACCACAAAGATCACCGCCCCTACCGACGAGAGCTCCGCCCCTACCGACGAGAGCTCCGCCCCTACCGACGAGAGCTCCGCCCCCTACCGACGAAAGCTCCGCCCCTGGACCTCTGAGAGCGGGAGGTGAGCCCGACTGGTCAGGTAGGTCCTTCTGCCTACTGTATATACACGGCCTGTAGACCCCTTTTTTTCCCTAAACCATCCCTGGAAATGTTGTTTAGCCCCCTGTATAGCTGTGCATTGCTGAAAGTTTAAATTTTAAAACTGGCTACCTGGTTATCTCGTATAGTCGCATCCCCAGTCTCTGGTTATCTCCTGTAGTCGCATCCCCAGTCTCTGGTTATCTCCTGTAGTCGCATTCGCAGTCTGGTCATTTCCTGTAGTCGCATTCGCAGTCTGGTCATTTCCTGTAGTCGCATCCCCAGTCTCTGGTTATTTCCTGTAGTCGCATTCGCAGTCTGGTCATTTCCTGTAGTCGCATTCCCAGTCTCTGGTCATCTCCTGTAGTCGCATTCGCAGTCTCTGGTTATCTCCTGTAGTCACATTCGCAGTCTGGTTATTTCCTATAGTCGCATTCGCAGTCTGGTTATTTCCTGTAGTCGCATTCGCAGTCTCTGGTTATCTCCTGTAGTCGCATTCGCAGTCTGGTTATCTCCTGTAGTCGCATCCCCAGTCTCTGGTCATCTTCTGTAGTCGCATTTGCAGTCTCTGCTTATCTCCTATAGTCGCATCCCCAGTCTCTGGTTATCTCCTGTAGTCACATTCGCAGTCTGGTTATTTCCTGTAGTCGCATTCGCAGTCTGGTCATTTCCTGTAGTCGCATCCCCAGTCTCTGGTTATTTCCTGTAGTCACATTCACAGTCTGGTCATTTCCTGTAGTCGCATTCGCAGTCTGGTCATTTCCTGTAGTCGCATCCCCAGTCTCTGGTTATTTCCTGTAGTCGCATTCGCAGTCTGGTTATTTCCTGTAGTCGCATTCGCAGTCTGGTTATTTCCTGTAGTCGCATTCGCAGTCTCTGGTTATCTCCTGTAGTCGCATTCGCAGTCTGGTTATTTCCTGTAGTCGCATCCCCAGTCTCTGGTCATCTTCTGTAGTCGCATTTGCAGTCTCTGGTTATCTCCTATAGTCACATCCCCAGTCTCTGGTTATCTCCTGTAGTCGCATTCGCAGTCTGGTTATCTCCTGTAGTCGCATCCCCAGTCTCTGGTCATTTCCTGTAGTCGCATCCCCAGTCTCTGGTTATTTCCTGTAGTCGCATTCGCAGTCTGGTTATCTCCTGTAGTCGCATCCCCAGTCTCTGGTCATCTCCTGTAGTCACATCCCCAGTCTCTGGTCATCTCCTGTAGTCGCATTCGCAGTCTGGTTATTTCCTGTAGTCGCATTCGCAGTCTGGTTATTTCCTGTAGTCGCATTCGCAGTCTCTGGTTATCTCCTGTAGTCGCATCCCCAGTCTCTGGTCATCTCCTGTAGTCGCATCCCCAGTCTCTGGTTATCTCCTGTAGTCGCATCCCCAGTCTCTGGTCATCTCCTGTAGTCGCATTTGCAGTCTCTGGTTATCTCCTATAGTCGCATCCCCAGTCTCTGGTTATCTCCTGTAGTCGCATCCCCAGTCTCTGGTCATCTCCTGTAGTCGCATTTGCAGTCTCTGGTTATCTCCTATAGTCGCATCCCCAGTCTCTGGTTATCTCCTGTAGTCGCATTCGCAGTCTGGTCATTTCCTGTAGTCGCATCCCCAGTCTCTGGTTATTTCCTGTAGTCACATTCGCAGTCTGGTCATTTCCTGTAGTCGCATTCGCAGTCTGGTCATTTCCTGTAGTCGCATCCCCAGTCTCTGGTTATTTCCTGTAGTCGCATTCGCAGTCTGGTCATTTCCTGTAGTCGCATTCGCAGTCTGTTCATTTCCTGTAGTCGCATCCCCAGTTTCTGGTTATTTCCTGTAGTCGCATTCGCAGTCTGGTCATTTCCTGTAGTCGCATTCGCAGTCTGGTCATTTCCTGTAATCGCATCCCCAGTCTCTGGTTATTTCCTGTAGTCGCATTCGCAGTCTGGTTATCTCCTGTAGTCGCATCCCCAGTCTCTGGTTATCTCCTGTAGTCACATTCGCAGTCTGGTTATTTCCTGTAGTCGCATTCGCAGTCTCTGGTTATCTCCTGTAGTCACATTCGCAGTCTGGTTATTTCCTGTAGTCGCATTCGCAGTCTGGTTATTTCCTGTAGTCGCATTCGCAGTCTGGTTATCTCCTGTAGTCGCATCCCCAGTCTCTGGTTATCTCCTGTAGTCACATTCGCAGTCTGGTTATTTCCTGTAGTCGCATTCGCAGTCTCTGGTTATCTCCTGTAGTCACATTCGCAGTCTGGTTATTTCCTGTAGTCGCATTCGCAGTCTGGTTATTTCCTGTAGTCGCATTCGCAGTCTCTGGTTATCTCCTGTAGTCGCATCCCCAGTCTCTGGTTATTTCCTGTAGTCGCATTCGCAGTCTGGTTATTTCCTGTAGTTGCATTCGCAGTCTCTGGTTATTTCCTGTAGTCGCATCCCCAGTCTCTGGTCATCTCCTGTAGTCGCATTCGCAGTCTCTGGTCATCTCCTGTAGTTGCATCCCCAGTCTCTGGTTATTTCCTGTAGTCGCATTCGCAGTCTGGTTATCTCCTGTAGTCGCATCCCCAGTCTCTGGTCATCTCCTGTAGTCGCATTTGCAGTCTCTGGTTATCTCCTGTAGTCGCATTCGCAGTCTCTGCTTATCTCCTGTAGTCGCATCCCCAGTCTCTGGTTATTTCCTGTAGTCACATTCGCAGTCTGGTTATTTCCTGTAGTCGCATTCGCAGTCTCTGGTTATCTCCTGTAGTCGCATTCGCAGTCTGGTTATCTCCTGTAGTCGCATTCGCAGTCTGGTCATTTCCTGTAGTCGCATTCGCAGTCTGGTCATTTCCTGTAGTCGCATTCGCAGTCTCTGGTTATTTCCTGTAGTCACATTCGCAGTCTGGTTATTTCCTGTAGTCGCATTCACAGTCTGGTTATTTCCTGTAGTCGCATTCGCAGTCTCTGGTTATTTCCTGTAGTTGCATTCGCAGTCTGGTCATCTCCTATAGTCGCATTCGCAGTCTGGTTATTTCCTGTAGTCGCATCCCCAGTCTCTGGTCATCTCCTGTAGTCACATTTGCAGTCTGGTCATCTCCTATAGTCGCGTTCGCAGTCTGTTTGTTTTTTTCCTGTAGTCGCATCCCCAGTCTCTGGTTATTTCCTGTAGTCGCATTCGCAATCTGGTTATCTCCTGTAGTCGCATTCGCAGTCTCTGGTTATTTCCTGTAGTCGCATTCGCAGTCTGGTTATTTCCTGTAGTCGCATTCGCAGTCTCTGGTTATCTCCTGTAGTCGCATTCACAGTCTGGTTATCTCCTGTAGTCGCATTTGCAGTCTGGTTATCTCCTGTAGTCGCATCCCCAGTCTCTGGTCATCTCCTATAGTCGCATTCGCAGTCTGGTTATTTCCTGTAGTCACATTCGCAGTCTGGTTATTTCCTGTAGTTGCATTCACAGTCTCTGGTTATTTCCTGTAGTCGCATTCGCAGTCTGGTTATCTCCTGTAGTCGCATCCCCAGTCTCTGGTCATTTCCTGTAGTCGCATTTGCAGTGTCTGGTTATCTCCTGTAGTCACATCCCCAGTCTCTGGTTATTTCCTGTAGTCGCATTCGCAGTCTGGTTATTTCCTGTAGTCGCATTCGCAGTCTCTGGTTATTTCCTGTAGTCGCATTTGCAGTCTGGTTATTTCCTGTAGTCGCATTCACAGTCTGGTTATTTCCTGTAGTCGCATTCGCAGTCTCTGGTTATTTCCTGTAGTTGCATTCGCAGTCTGGTCATCTCCTGTAGTCGCATTCGCAGTCTGGTTATTTCCTGTAGTCGCATTCGCAGTCTCTGGTTATCTCCAGTAGTCGCATCCCCAGTCTCTGGTTGTCTCCTGTAGTCGCATTCGCAGTCTGGTTATTTCCTGTAGTCGCATTCGCAGTCTGGTTATTTCCTGTAGTCGCATCCCCAGTCTCTGGTTATTTCCTGTAGTCGCATTCGCAGTCTGGTTATTTCCTGTAGTCGCATCCCCAGTCTCTGGTTATCTCCTGTAGTCGCATTCGCAGTCTCTGGTTATTTCCTGTAGTCGCATTCGCAGTCTCTGGTTATTTCCTGTAGTTGCATTTGCAGTCTTTGGTCATCTCCTGTAGTCATTTATGATATCTATGGCTATGCATATTTATTGAATCCATATTAAGCACTATATTTGATTGGCTGTTTGCTTCTACTTAGGCCTGGCAAACACGCACAATCGCACATGATGATGACTTCATCATCATGTGCGTGATTGTGATTGTGCGTGTGTGCCAAGCAGAAGCAGCCAAATATAGTGCACAATATGGATTAAATAAATAGTGGGAAGAATGCCCCTTACATTGGTGGTCAGTGAGAAGAATGTTCCTTACATTGGTGGTCAGTGAGAAGAATGTTTCTATACACTTGTGGTCAGTGAGAAGAATGTTCCTTACATTATTGATCAGTGAAAGGAATGTTCCTTACATTGGTGGTCAGTGGGAAGAATGTTCCTTACATTGGTGATCAGTGGGAAGAATGTTCCTTACATTGGTGGTCAGTGAGAAGAATGTTCCTTACATTGGTGGTCAGTGAGAAGAATGTTCCTTACATTAGTGATCAGTGAAAAGAATGTTCCTTACATTGGTGGTCAGTGGGAAGCATGTTCCTTACATTGGTGGCCAGTGGGAAGAATGTTCCTTACATTGGTGATCAGTGGGAAGAATGTTCCTTACTTTGGTGGTCAGTGAGAAGAATGCTCCTTACATTGGTGGTCAGTGAGAAGAATGTTCCTTACATTGGTGGTCAGTGAGAAGAATGTTCCTTACATTGGTGGTCAGTGGGAAGAATGTTCCTTACATTGGTGGTCAGTGGGAAGAATGTTCCTTACATTGGTGATCAGTGGGAAGAATGTTCCTTACATTGGTGATCAGTGAGAAGAATGTTCCTTACATTGGTGATCAGTGGGAAGAATGTTCCTTACATTGGTGGTCAGTGGGAAGAATGTTCCTTACATTGGTGGTCAGTGGGAAGAATGTTCCTTACATTGGTGGTCAGTGGGAAGAATGTTCCTTACATTGGTGATCAGTGGGAAGAATGTTCCTTACATTGGTGATCAGTGGGAAGAATGTTCCTTACATTGGTGATCAGTGAGAAGAATGTTCCTTACATTGGTGATCAGTGGGAAGAATGTTCCTTACATTGGTGGTCAGTGGGAAGAACGTTCCTTACATTGGTGATCAGTGGGAAGAACGTTCCTTACATTGGTGGTCAGTGGGAAGAATGTTCCTTACATTGGTGGTCAGTGGGAAGAATGTTCCTTACATTGGTGATCAGTGGGAAGAATGTTCCTTACATTGGTGATCAGTGGGAAGAATGTTCCTTACATTGGTGATCAGTGAAAAGAATGTTCCTTACATTGGTGGTCAGTGGGAAGAATGTTCCTTACATTGGTGGCCACTCTGTGCGAAACGAGCTGCACAGTGAAGGTAAGTATGACATGTTTGTTATTTAAAAAAAAAAAAAAAAAAACGAGCCTTTACAATCACTTTAGTTTTGGAAAGTTACCGTTGTTGCACTTTCTTTAATGTAATTCTGTGACGAACGCATGTAGTGTGGGCAGTGCAAAATGTAGGTGGGGATTTGTGTGGGTGTGGCTTGAGTGTGGGTGGGAACACATGAGCTGGGACAGGGGGCCCCAGGATCTCCTATTGCCCGGGGGCCCCATGAGTTGTCAGTCCGCCCCTGCTCTGTACAGGCCAGTCAAGTTCCTCCATTCCAAACTCGCTCATCCATGCCTTTATGGTCCTTGCTTTGTGCACTGGTCCAAATCATTTGGTGGACAGGAGGGGGGGGGGGGGGGTTGGTGTGGGGTGGTTTTTCAGGGGTTGGGCTTGACCCCTTACTTCCAATGAAGGGAACTCTTAAGGCATCAGCATACCAAGACATTTTGGACAATTTCATGCTCCCAACTTTGTGGAAACAGTTTGGGGATGGCCCTTTCCTGTTCCAACATGACTGCGCACAAGGGCACAAAGCAAGGTCCATAAAGACATGGATGAGCCAGTTTGGGGTGGAGGAACTTGACTTGCCTGACCTTAACCCGATAGAACACCTTTGGGATAAATTAGAGTGGAGACTGTGAGCCAGGCCTTCTCATCCAACATCAGTGCCTGACCTCTCAAATGTGCTTCTGGAAGAATAGTCAAACATTCCCATAGACACACTCCTAAACCTTGTAGACAGCCTTCCCAGAAGAGTTGAAGCTGTTATAGCTACAAAGGTGGACCAACTCAATATTGAACCCTACGGACTAAGACTGGGATGCCATTAAATTTAATGCGTGTAAAAGGCAGGTGTTCCAATTGTTTTTCCCCAAAATGTTTTTGTGGAATTTTATGTTTTTTGTTTATGTTCCTCATAACGCCGCTACATCATAGCTCTTTGTGAACTACAACTCCCGACATGCTTAGCAGCATCGCGCATGTGCCACTTTTTCCCTGCCTGCTTGATGGAGAACGAGCCTAGTCCTTGATAGGTAGCCCAGCCTTCTGTACACATACTCCTCCCAGTAGTCCCGCCCACTCCCGCCTCCCCAGCACACCCATCTTCTGCTGAGTAAAGGCGGAGCGAAGGCGGGGCTGCAGTATAGAGCTCCAGATTCCCATGCCAATCAAAGGACCTGAGAGACGGAGCTACAGCATCATCCTTGGCCGCAGCTCCCGTGCCTGCGAGTGCAGCCAGAGTCACCCCACAGGGATGTAGTCCCAGTGGTGGGAGCGCATGGGCGCCCCCCTTGAGAACGGCGCTGCAGAGGGGGCACACATCTGGGAGAAGGACCAGAAGTGGGGAAAACGAACCCCAAAAAAATATACATTTACAAACAAAAATGAATAAAAAGGTTAGTGAATACATACTACACTATTATAAAGGAGCAGACTTTTGGAAAAAAAAACAGGGTTTAGTATCACCTTAAAAGAGTTGTCAGTAGGGATGCACGATACCATTTTTTTACGAGTACGAATACCAATACTTTTTTTTTTAGTACTCACCGATACCAATTACCAATAACTACTGCAACTGTTTTGTTTTCACTTCAGCTGTCAGCAATGGTACAAAGCATTGAAAAGTTATTTACAAATAAAATAAATAGATATTTTAAAAATGTTGCGCTTTTTCAGTGTGAAATGTGTAAATATATGTTAATATATATGTGTAAAAATGTTCACTAACAAAGCAAACAAAAAAAAGTTTTAATTGCTTATCGTTTATAAAATAGACGTAAAAAAAAAAAAAAAAAAAGCAGGAAAATAATTAAATGGAGGAGAATAGGGAGTTAATTAAGGCTGATTAGAGTAAATTAACCTCCCTGGCGGTATGATTATTTCAGATTTTTGATGCTGAAAGCGGTACAATTATTTTGCATGAAAATGTGGCGTTTTATATTGTAGGTCTGTAATTCATAGGAATAACTAATTAAATCTGTCCAAACAAGAGTCTAGTAGACATCCCGGGTATGATAAAGTTTGAGACATGAAATCATAAATTATAATATAATCAATAACTATAAATAATTATAACAAATAATAATATAATAATAATAAAAAATATTGAATAATGTAATCAATTAAAAAACACTGAAATTTGCTCAGTTGCAGAATTGTCGCTGTCATTATTTTCAGTGTTGATGACGGATTTCCCCACAAATCACTATCGCTCAATTCTGTGAGTGATTCTAATTTATTATCGCTGTTTTCTAGCTGGTCTAAAACCACTTTTGATGTAAAGGGACGGTTTTGGTTGCTATGGACAATCTCCAGTTTCCAGGCAGAAAGAACAGTATATATAATATAAAACTGCATACAGGGCACCGGACAAACCACTAGGGACAAAAGGGATGTGAAATAAATTGATACAGTAATGTAATCTGTAAGATTACAGTGTACCGAATCTGAATTGTGTTTTCTTACTTTTTGAATTTGGCGCCGTGCTCCGTCCCCGTGCGTCGCAACGCTCGCAGGGAACGGAGCTCGGCTTTGTGATAGATCCGGCTGAGGACAAGCGGCTCGCACACACAGCAGGGAGGACTTTGCAGGATCCTGGGGACAAGGTAAGTTTGCTGTACCTGGATCCGGCGATGCGATCCCGAGTGTGGCTTGGGGTTAGCGCTTTTTGTGCTGAAAATCCACCCCGAGCCACACTCGGGAATACCGTCAGGGAGGTTAAGCGTTTATAAGAGGTTAAACAGAGGAACATTTGTTCATCCCTTTGATCTGCAGAAGATGAAACAGAAAGATCCAAAAAGAAACAATGTTTCTTTTTATTTTAGTGTTTCAGTGGCTGAGCAATGTTGTTAATAAACATTGCCGGCTGCTTTGTTTTTTTTTGACAGCTCCAATTACCGGACTTCTTTAACACTTCAGCTGTCAACAGGGGAGACCCGCTGACAGCTCAAAGAACCAAGCCTGAAAGGATCGGTTTTAGGTGCCGGTGCATTTGCATGAGTACCGATACTTGTCCAAATACTCGATATCGGCACCGATACTAGTATCAGTGCAACCCTAGTTGTCAGGATACCGTCAGGTGGAGACAAGGACATTATAAAGTTAAGATGAAAATAGACACGCACATAATGGGGGATTTCAAAACGACACATTGCTTTTGTAAAAATCTCTAAATCTCGTTCTGTCACTATTATCATTTGTTGCCTGATGGAGTGAATACAGATATGATCATCTCAAAGTATGTTTTGTCTGATGATGATCGGCTTTGTTGGAGTTTTCCTTCCCACAAACGGATTTCACACATGAAAACATCAAACCTGTGATTAGAGGAAATTGACTGATTAGGATTTATAGCTAGTTGAAGTTTTAATAGCTGGCTGGAGATAAAAAAAAACAAAAAACTTTGTAGTTTAATTGTTGTAGTTTTGACATCCTTTTCAAAATAGTACACGTGGATATCAATAAATATAATATTGTGTATTATATACTTTTCTTGTATGTGAATTGGGAAGAGAGCCAAGAGGTAATATGTAACAAAAAAATAAGAAAAATGAGATGAGGTATGTTACTGCAAAAAGAAATACATACAGTACCCCACATACGTGAGGGCACCCTTTACATTTTTGTAAATATTTTATTGTATCTTTTCATGTGACAACACTGAAGAAATGACACTTTGCTACAATGTAAAGTAGTGAGTGTACAGCTTGTATAACAGTGTAAATTTGCTGTCCCCTCAAAATAACTCAACACACAGCCATTAATGTCTAAACCGCTGGCAACAAAAGTGAGTACACCCCTAAGTGAAAATGTTCAAACTGGGCCCAATTAGTCATTTTCTCTCCCCGGTGTCATGTGACTCATTAGTGTTACAAGGTCTCAGGTGTGAATGGGAAGCAGGTGTGTTAAATTTGGTGTTATCGCTCTCACTCTCTTATACTGGTCACTGGAAGTTCAATATGGCACCTCATGGCAAAGAACTGTCTGAGGATCTGAAGAAAAAGAATTGTTGCTCTACATAAAGTTGGCCTAGGCTATAAGAAGATTGCCAAGACCCTGAAACTGAGCTGCAGCACGGTGGCCAAGACCATACAGCGGTTTAACAGGACAGTTTCCACTCAGAATAGGCCTCGGTTTGGTTGACCAAAGAATTGAGTGCACATGCTCAGCGTCATATCCAGAGGTTGTCTTTGGGAAATAGACATATGAGTGCTGCCAGCATTGCTGCAGAGGTTGAAGGGGTGGGGGGTCAGCCTGTCAGTGCTCAGACCATACGCCGCACACTGCATCAAATTGGTCTGCATGACTGTCATCCCAGAAGGAAGCCTCTTCTAAAGATGATGCACAAGAAAACAGTTTGCTGAAGACAAGCAGACTAAAGACATGGATTACTAGAACCATGTCCTGTGGTCTGATGAGACCAAGATAAACTTATTTGGTTCAGATGGTGTCAAGCATGTGTGGCGGCAACCAGGTGAGGAGTACAAAGACAAGTGTGTCTTGCCTACAGTCAAGCATGGTGGTGGGAGTGTCATGGTCTGGGGCTGAATGAGTCCTGCCGGCACTGGGGAGCTACAGGTCATTGAGGGAACCATGAAAGCCAACATGTACTGTGACCTACTGAAGCAGAGCATGATCCCCTCCCTTCAGAGTCTGGGCCGCAGGGCAGTATTACAACATGATAACAACCCCAAACACACCTCTAAGATGACCACTGCCTTGCTAAAGAAGCTCAGGGTAAAGGTGATGGACTGGCCAAGCATGTCTCCAGACCTAAACCCTATTGATCATCTGTGGGAAATCCTCAAACGGAAGGTGGAGGAGCGCAAGGAATCTAACATCCACCAGCTCCGTGATGTCGTCATGGAGGAGGGGAAGAGGACTCCAGTGGCAACCTGTGAAGCTCTGGTGAACTCCATACCCAAGAGGGTTAAGGCAGTGCTGGAAAATAATGGTGGCCACATAAAATATTGACACTTTGGGCCCAATTTGGACATTTTCACTTAGGGGTGTACTCACTTTTGTTGCCAGCGGTTTAGACATTAATGGCTGTGTGTTGAGTTATTTTGAGGGGACAGCAAATTTACACTGTTATACAAGCTGTACACTCACTACTTTACATTGTAGCAAAGTGTCATTTCTTCAGTGTTGTCACATGAAAAGATATAATAAAATATTTACAAAAATGTGAGGGGTGTACACACTTTTGTGAGCTACTGTGTATATATATATATATATATATATATATATATATATATATATATATATATATATATATATATATATATATATATATATATATATATATATAGTTAAACTTTTATTGGTCAAACGCAATTCCGTGGTCTAGAAATACATGATACAGTTTCGAAAATATATAGACACAGCCATATGTACATAGGCTGACATATTAATATAAATATACCAAATGGACATATAAATTACATACAATGATCATACATGATTATATATATATATATATATATATATATATATATATATACACAAATAAAATACATGATGGATAAAGATTAAAAAGCCGAGCTGTCTTGGCATCTTATAATATCAGAACTATTGCAGAATACAGAGTAAAAATAAATAATATCAATAATCTGTTTTAAATTGTCATACAAATATATATATTTGAAATCAAATCTTTATTATTTTGTGGAAATAATATGGTGTGGGTGGATTTCTGCCAGTCGTAGGCTTCGTGTCGCCCCTCCAGCCTGTGCCTTTGAATAAGAGGGAGGTGAAGCCACCATTAATCTACATGTAATATCCCACCTCCCCTGTAATTAGCTGGTTAGTGGGCATGGAGGAGGAGGAGGGAGTGGGCTGTCATTTACCACTGTGTATACTCCCCACGTGTGTGACTCTATAGTCACGTGGGCTGCTCAGATGTGATATGGAGGAAATAGAAACTCACAGAAAACTGAGCATGTGCAGAGTTGCCACCACAGCTGCAAAATCCTTAGCTGCATTGGTGACATGGACAGGAGGTGGAGATAGAGAGCATCAGGATCAACCAGGTTTGAGATCTGAAAATGCCTGTATGGGAACTAATCTGAAGCCTGAAGGTTCATGAATTGGGGCTGTTTGGAGGTCAGAAGGTGCTTGAAATAGGGCTGATCTGAGATCTGAAGGAACATGTATGGGGGGCTGCTCTGAAGTCTAAAGGTTTGTGAATTAGGACTGATTTGAGGCGTGAAGGTGCATGTATGGAGGCTGATCTGAGGTCTGAAGGTTTGTGAATTGGAGCTGATCTGAGGTCTGAAGGTTTGTGAATTGGAGCTGATCTGAGGTCTGAAGGTGAATGTATGGAGGCTGATCTGAGGTCTGAAGGTGAATGTATGGAGGCTGATCTGAGGTCTGAAGGTTCGTGAATTGGGGCTGATTTGAGGTCTGAAGGTAAATGTATGGAGGCTGATCTGAAGTCTGAAGGTTTGTGAATTGGAGCTGATCTGAGGTCTGAAGGTTCGTGAATTGGGGCTGATTTGAGGTCTGAAGGTGAATGTATGGAGGCTGATCTGAGGTCTGAAGGTTCGTGAATTGGGGCTGATTTGAGGTTTGAAGGTAAATGTATGGAGGCTGATCTGAGGTCTGAAGGTTCGTGAATTGGGGCCGATTTGAGGTCTGAAGGTGAATGTATGGAGGCTGATCTGAGGTCTGAAGGTTCGTGAATTGGGGCCGATTTGAGGTCTGAAGGTGAATGTATGGAGGCTGATCTGAAGTCTGAAAGTTTGTGAATTGGGGCTGATTTGAGGTCTGAAGGTGAATGTATGGAGGCTGATCTAAAGTCTGAAAAATTGTGAATTGGGGCTGATTTGAGGTCTGAAGGTGAATGTATGGAGGCTGATCTGAGGTCTGAAGGTTCGTGAATTGGGGCCGATTTGAGGTCTGAAGGTGAATGTATGGAGGCTGATCTGAGGTCTGAAGGTTCGTGAATTGGGGCCGATTTGAGGTCTGAAGGTGAATGTATGGAGGCTGATCTGAGGTCTGAAGGTTTGTGAATTGGGGCTGATCTGAGGTCTGAAGGTGAATGTATGGAGGCTGATCTGAGGTCTGAAGGTTCGTGAGTTGGGGCTGATTTGAGGTCTGAAGGTGAATGTATGGAGGCTGATCTGAAGATTAGTGAATTGGAGCTGATCTGAGATGTGAAGCCACATGAATTGGGGCTGATCTGAGGTCTAAAGGTGCAAGAGTTGGGGCTGATTTGAGTTGTGAGGTGCATGAACTGGGGCTGACCTAAGGTCTGAAAGTGCAGAAATTTGGGATGGTCTATGAAAACCTGCACACAATTGATTGTCTTTTGCTTGTAAAAGCAAACATACAGCCACTAGAAGTAGAATTGTTTTATGAAATGTCATGATGAAAATACGGCACACCAAGCAAACCATGAAATGGCTTTGTGGAAAACAAAATGACTTTCTGTTAATCTTCACGAAATATGTGCTCATTGCATATACCAAACTAGGCAAATAAGATAAAAAAAGAAGATAAAATGTATTTATATATTAATAATATGCAGAAACTACTTGAAAGTGAAACAGATCTTGCGGCACTTCAAGGCACATTAGTCACACCGAAGTAGAAACAGCTGAGGGTAGCCTAGGTCTGAGCATTCATTTATACAGATTGAATTGTTTATGGCAAAAAGAATTTTCATCCAAAAAAAAAATAAAAAATCTACTTCAAATTAATAAATTAGGTTCACGCTCTCAAGATGTGGCATGCTCCAATCTCCGTGCTTCTGCCTGCATGAGATAAAGCGGAGCTTTGCCTTCTCATCCAGGACTACCGTACAAATGACTTTTATCATTTTATGAGCAGAAGCTTCAGTCACGGATGGTGGATTCTATTTACCATAAGCAAGAAGCACTTATACAATGCAACAATGTTTCAAACAGCATTTGTCCAATGGTCCATATACTCTGTACTGCTCAATGATGCAGTGTGCAGAATTTGCGCTTCTTCATCCGCGCTCTGTCCATTTGCCTATTTTGTTAAAAAGTGTTATATTAGTTTAAAAGGAACCCGTGAAGTTAGAAATATGGGAGCTGATTGACTGCTGACCAATGGCGTCCCTAGGGGGGGGCAGAGGGGGCCCTGACCCCCCCAACATTATGCTGTGCCCCACCATGTGCCCCCCCACCAATAAAAAAAAAATTATTATTTATTTTTTTTACAAAAAATCAATGTCTAAGAGGGAGAGAGTCCCCAGTCAGCTCCTGCGGGTGATTCCTCCCCCCTCCCTCTGCTTGCTGACACTGCATAATGCGAGCGCTCACACAACCACGGCCGCCCGATCTGCTCCTTCCCCTGCATCCTCATTGGCATGTAGAAGAGCGAGTTGCAGGAAGGACTCCACCAGAACTCTCAGTTACTGAAAAAACAGACTGATTTCTCCCGTCCTTAGGACAAGAGAACCAGCCTGTAAATTCCAAGAGACGCCAGACCAGCGCTGTCAATAGCAGGGGCAGGACAGCAAGAGGAGGCTGGGGAACCCCACAGTGGCAGAACACCAGGGCCGGAGGCAAGACAACCTTTGCAACCCTGATAGTTCTCCCACTGCTTTGTACCCTTATATTTTCTTGGTATGCTGGTGACATATATATCTTGTTTTCTGCCACCCTGGGGGGGGGACCCCAATACAGTAGGAAGGGAGCTCACTGCAGAACATGTGAAAGGGCCATTGTGGGGTCGTAGTAAAGGGCCCCAGGATATATATATAATTGCATTTTATATATATATAAAATCTTTTTTCTTTTTTTTCTGTACGCAGAATCTGGAGAATAAAATGGTTGTTGTGATTTGCACATCGGTTTGTTAAATGCAGATCTTCAGGAAAAAATACACTTTAATTAATATTAGTGAACGCAAACACAATAAAGTGCCACATTTTTGGGTAAAGCATAAAAGATGATGTTACATTGAGTGAATAGATACCTAACATGTTAAAATTACGTAAACCCGTGGAAAGGCGCCAAACTACAGAAAATCTCCATTTTAGAGTTACACAGGAGGTCTGGCACCAGAATTCTTGTTCTGCCCTGACGTTTGTGGCGATACCTTATATGTGTGGTGCGATTGCCATTTACATATTCGTGTGGGACCTACGTGTGTGTGAGCACAGGAGGACAGGGAGCTCTACAGTTTTTTTTTTTTTATTTATCTTTTTTTTTTTTTTACACTGTACCTTTCATTTTTTTGGATCAACTTTTGTTTGTATCGCAAGGGATGAAACATGCTTGTGATAGCATGAGCCATGACAGGTCCTCTTTATGGAGAGATCTGGGGTCCATTAGATCTCTCCTCTGACCTCCAAAGCATCTGATCAAAACTGAGATCGGTGAGAAAATCCTAATCGCTTCTGGTTTCTGATGTCACACAGTGGGAGGAGAAACATCAGTTCTTCTCACTGTGTCCAGGGAAGTCGATGCCGCCATTTTCATCCTTACTGGGCTCCCCAATTGGACGGGAGAGCCCGGTAAAGGCGGCGACGGGAGGGGGGAGAACCCCTCTCCACCACCTTTAAATATGATCCAGTTGTATAGCCGCTCGGATCACTGTTACCTAAAAGGGAATCACCGGCTGAAAGGAACAACACCAGGACTGCAGCTGTAGCAACGGCGGCCCGTCCATTAGGGGCGCCTGGGCACCGCTCCCTCTATTCACGGCTGCCCCCCTATTCATGCGTCAGGCCCCTTTCGAGGTGCCGGGCACATGAATTACAGCGGCGGGCGGGTTTTTTTTTTTTTTTAAGCACCTGATTAGAGCCAGAGGCTCTAATAGGCTTCAAAATAGGGTGGGCTCTGGGCGCAGAGCATTGCGCCATGAGCCCACCCAGGTGTTACAACAGCGAATGAATATTCGCTACCGAAACACTGATCCTCAGTCCGGCCAATCAGAAGTGGGTCTAAAACCTGTTTTCCGATTGGCCAGAAAAGAGAAGAGTCCCGATTGGCCACCGAGGAGGAGGGAGGAAGCGGAAGCTGCCGCCACCGTGATGCCAGTGGAGGGCCGGAGAACAGGAGGCCGCCACTGTGCAGGGAAAACCAGAGGTGAAGTCCGGGAGGAGCAATGCGGTAAGTGCTCCAGACCCAACCGACCGATGGGGGGGGGGGTAGGTGGCATACTGTTTGCCCCCCAAAAAAAAAAGTACCACCGGGAACCACTGAGCTGTACTCATTATCCTGGTATAACCACTTCAGCCAGTTTAAATAAACGGCCGAACGGACAGGAAGTGGTTAAATGAAGACTCTGATAAAGAAATGGCTCATTAAAATATATATCAGTAATAAAAAGGCTGATTTTGTTGCAAATACCTGCAATCTAGAGCGCCCCCCTGCAGTATTTTCTTCTTACCACTAGCTGTCCTCAGTCTTTTGGATTGAATGACCACCAGCATCATTCAACCCACTTCCTTGGACCGTCAGAGCCCTTTCCCTGCAA